>NW_028141168.1:8061216-9261216 GCF_030444845.1 Prenolepis imparis | reverse complement strand
CACGATCAATCATTCTCATAATTGCTACACTCGCGTCATTGACGCGTAAAAATCTTTATCGTACACAGTATGTTGTATTACGTCAATTACGAATTTTCTAAATGAATGTAAATATTATGAGCATACTAATAATAAACAGCATTACGTATTGAATAAATCATTAATTTTCATTCATTAATTAGCAGAAAAAATTTCAAAAGCACCGCAAGTTCTTAAAATGCTTAAAATATCATAAACAGAAAAAGATATATGTATTTGTAATTTAAAATAAAAATGGATATTTTTTTACACCAGAAGAATTCGACAGATGTATAAAAAGTTTCTGGATAAACTAATGGAAGGAAATGAAATTGAAAGGCGTGGAAATTTTTGACTTATTGTTAGATGGTAGCGAAACAGATTATCGATGATGCACTTACGCTTCGCAGCTCTTATCCTCTCAAGTTTACAATTTATGCACATTAGGCGTCGCGTTGATAGACGCATGCACGAGCTTCGTTCGCAGTAATGTTTACGTTCGTATAGTACTGTTTTAGTCGTTGTTACGGAGTGTTTGGTGTAACTAAACTCCGGGCAAATATTTTCTACGTAATGTAATCATAGGTCGAGACATACACCGCGCTGAGCAGTAAAGAATTCTGACACGCATAACGCGAAATTCGCGGCGTATAAAATACAAGAAATTAAAAAAAAAAATATATATATATATAAAATATATGTAATATTTTCTTACAATTAGTGTCGTGGTATCTGTTTGTGTTTCGGATAATTCGTAAAACTCGATCAACGATCGATATCCTTATCAAAATTTCTCGTTATCATCCTCGATGAAAAGTAGCATGTGTGGAAATAGTCGTAGCAAGAAACAGAGACATCGATCGCGATATGCATACTTTGCCCGGTTTCGCTGCATTTCATGTGCGGGTTATCGATGCAATATTCTTGACATTCGCGTGCACTAAAGTCGTTTATTCGCACACATGGGATCATTCGTAAGTATCGAGAATCTGCAATCCTATCCGCAGTTAGGAGTGTGAAAGGTGCTGTCTATACTGGTAAAGTAAAAGGTTACGAAACTACCTTCTTCTCTGCGTTCCATTAGATATGGCATTTAAATGCAACTTTCTATACATTTTATTTTCTTGTCAAGAATTTGCAATAATCGTCTTTTAGCTTAGTATTTCGCTTGGGATAACTCAATCGCGTATCTTTGAAAAATAATAAAAAAGTATTGTGTTATAATTGTTATTTCTATTAAAAAAATAAAGATCTATTAAAAAAAAATTAAGATCATATTATTACACGAAACAAATAAATATATTTACATGATTAATGATAATTATATGCGATGAAAATTAATCGGAGGACGATTAATACAGCTTCTAAATTCTGCAGGGCTTCACACTTTAAATGATTTGAAAATCGTTTTTACATTTGATGTCCCGGCAATCTCAATGTGATCACGAGCGTAAATGTGTCTCAACGTTAACGACGAACAGGGACGTCGTATATATCTGACATTTACGACGTGTACGACGTGTGCGGATTCACGTGCGTGTCCGCACAGAAGCTTTCAAGTACATCAGTAATCTAGGACGGAAGAGATATGATGCATCTCATGCTATCACACATCAGACGTAGCTGCGCAACTAAGCGTATTAGTGCACCGAGTTATTAGAGGATACCATCTGACCTAAATTCGGGTTTCCTATCGGGTCCTTATCGGTTACAGGCGTGCCGACGTGCGTAGGCACCCTTAATACGAATTTACGATAACGTTCTCTAAGCTCTCAAGTACCTAAACTATCTCGACTCCTGGGAGCAGAGGAACTAAGGAATTTGTAATATAACCGCATTGAGAAATATATCCAATCGAAATGCTTTCATTGTTCAGCCATTATCTTATCATAGGTATGATTGACTTGAGAACGATTGGCAAGCTTCCGACACGTTGCGAGCAAACGTCAAAAGTCGATTTCGGAGCAGAACGAAGCGACGTGACATGACATTACGTTCGAAAAGACCATTTATTTTGTCATGTGCAATTAATCAGCGTGCAATTGGAAATTTTTGTTTCTCTCGTTGGAATCGTGATATTGTAGTTTCATAACAAGTCTCTAAATTCGATAATATTTATGCAAAGGTATCGATATTAACCGCGAGTGCGTTCAGCTGTTGCAATATTCTACAAAGTCTGTAATCATAAAAAAATAGCATAGATCTTTGATAAATATATATTTTGACGTATAACTGATCGGTGAACATGTATATTTTTTCTAACATCAAGTGCACGAGCTTTAATTAAAAATTGATTTAAATCCGGGGATAGCATTCACAGTTGCAAAAAAATTTCCGGGACATGACACTGTCGTACAATAAAGTTAAGCAATTAGAAATCAATTATAATCACGTTGGAATCATTAGGTGAGAATTTAAAGTTTTCGTACTCGTATCATCGGAGCTTACGATTCCGTATATCGTCAGTCCGAAACTTTTTAACGTCCGTCACTTCTTCGCGCTAAGTGTGACATTACGAGACGTCAAGGAAAAGCCATCGCAAGAGAAGTGTTTTTCACAAATCAAGCCACGCCAACTTCTTCCTATCTTCGTAGGATTTTCGCGCAGTAGGACGAAAAAAAATATAGGAGCTCGTAACGGCAGTTTCAACGCCGTCTGACGTTAATAAACGCCGTTCAAGAGACGCGCCCTTCTTAAAAAGTAATTTTAGATTACGGCCACCATTGTCGCCTATCGACAGCCGATTAAATTACAGCGGAGAATTGCTCTTGACATAAGGGAGCGGCAAAAGAGCGAAAGAGAGAGAGAGCTCTCGAATTACCACGTCGTATAACGGCACGTCGTCTCATACTTTTCGCGCGGATAATCAAGTTACGTCCGATGCGTCTTTATGATCCCTTTTCGTTTTTCGTCCCCTTATATTGCCTGGCAGTGACAGGCAAAGTCGCTGGCACTTTTCGTGCTTACCGTGCGCGAGTCATCTGTCTGCCTTTTGTGTGGCGCTTTTATAGGATACCTTCCTTTCCCATCTCGGGGAAAAGTCGCGACACAGAAATCTGAAGTTAAATGCATCAAAGTTGCTTTTCAAAGACCACTAAAATAATATTCAAAGAAATTACTCGTATATAATAATCGAGATCGTTTTATAAACTTGAGATTAAAATATATATTACCAGGACCTCCATTCCATTCATTTTTTTAAGCAACAAAATCATATTTTATTTACTACAGATATTTTTTTTTATTTTCTTTAAGTCCTGAATTTATTGTAAGAACACTTCCCGAATATTATACAACATTCTGTTTCAATTTTACGTTACAGCCATTAACGCACATTTTCTGAGCTTAAATCGTCGAATTAACGCAGTTGTTCGCACGCGAACGGCACGATACATTATTAGATTTATCAAGTGCACGACCGTGTCGTGAAAAGAGCTATTGTGTTCTATGCTTTTCTCTATGGATAGAAGATACAATGCGTAGGCAAAACGCGTTGGCGAACGCGCCTCGGTATTCAAATGCGCTGGCAGAGCCGAGCGCATAGCTCCTTCCGCGCGCATACTTTCTCGTTAGAGCAGAGAATCCCTCGGTTAGAATGGCGACGCTAATGAATCATAATCGGTACTTTCCGCGCGGAACGTTTTAGCCGGGTTAACCTTAGTAGACGCGCCTGTATGCAGCGGGTTCTGCTGCAGCTGCTGCACGCAAGTGCACCATGTCCACGAACGCCAGCGTCAATTGGTTAAATGACAAACGAAATCATCTTCCCGTTCGTTAACCTTGATGCGCTTTTTTCTCTTTCTTTTAGATCTGATTTTCTCTCTCTTTCTTTTGCTCTTTCCCCTATCTCTTCATCATTTGAATTAGCTCTAGAATTTCGTGATCCTCTTTCTTGTTATGTTAATTAGGGACAAGTGTCCGCAGGTTCCCTTTGTGAAGGAATAATAGGAATCAACGTTACACGATTCGTTTAACATAAAGTTGGTCGTAATCACACGTCGATTAGTGATCCGCACACGATCTCTCTCAAATACCCCTTTTAATTCTTATTCAACAATGAACGCCAAATCAAACTCGCCATTTGATGTCCTCTCTCGTTTACGCTTGTATTTCGCTTGTTAATGTAAATTGGTATTTTTATTGTGGTACGAGGTAAATATGGAAGAAATATAAATCGTTAATATTTGAAAATAATATTTGATCAGTTTGAAAACAAGAATATGCATATTAATATCTGATTTAAATAATACAATTTTCGTAATACCTAAAAAAATTTTTTGTTTTTACAGAACGAGAAGAGAAGAATATTTTTATTAATGCACTCGTGTTAACTAAATTTTCAGAGCTAATTAGAAACATAATAACATATGAAAATTAGAATTCTCCCTCTCCGAATGTTTAACGTAATCTCTGAAATATATATATATATATATAGTTTGGCATCGAATAAAATCGTGAGTTTTCTGACGCACATATTCCATATATTCGTATGATGTAACCTTCGCTTACAAAAGAATAAAAGTTCATCGCCTGCGGATTCGTATGCATGTTTGCGAAACGATTCCGTTTCAAAACTACGTTAAACACCGCGAGGCAACGCGACGATTCAAAAGCATATTTCCATATGCTTTTGCAATGACCAGATTATTTCTTCTATAATTTTACATATATATATATTTAAAAAAATTGAAGAAAAAATTTTAAAAGATAAAAAAATATTAAAATTATATTTTTAGATATATCTTCAATATGAGTATATACCTATACATAAAATACGAAATTTTTTCGAAATCAGGAAATAATACATTAGTATCGATATATGTATAATCGCTGTGCAGCTAGAATCAGGTGCAGAGATGTGTCTGTGACACGCAAGTCTAAGGCATTGGTGGTAATAAAAGGTCTCCCAAGAGTTTTCCTTTTCTTTATCGTGCGATTATGCAGTGGTCTGCGTGTAACTTTAAACCTCACGCATACGCCATCGTTTAATTTACGGATGTCTTATAAGCGCAGATGCACACGAGATGCACAAACACGATGTTATTTCTAACATTTGACGAGGAAGAGAGAATTTCGGTACACAATATAGTCTCTTCTTATAATAGAATATTGCGTTGAAGATAATAACTTCATAGAACCGAGTTCCCAAAAATATTTTTATATATTTTTTATATTAATTATTTATATATTATTAACTGTTTTTTTTCATCTCTGCAGATATCTATGGTTCCTAGTAACTGATCTAATCCTTATGATTGGCAAACATCGATAGTATATATGATTTCGAATTGAAGTATATATTTCGAATTTTTCTCTCTCTTTTTCTTTTTTGTTATCACATTTATGAATTAGAAATTTTTTTTCTTCGTGAAAAATAAAGAGTGTTGAATAGAGACATGAACGTATAGAGTAGAGTGTAGAGCGTAAAATGGAAGCAGCTTCTAAGTGTTCCTCATCTCGTGTAATAAAGTTGTATCATGTTCGAGATAAATGAACTAGGATTATGATCTCAAGGTTATACACCACCTACCATGCTTCCTTTCCTCCTCGCTTGATTTTGTTAATAAGTTTTTATATGTACCTACTTTGATTCTGTTCTTAAGGCGAAATGTAGGTATATATTTAGATTTACTTGTTAAAAAAAAAGAGAGAAAGCGCATTATGGTTTCGAAAAGTAATATAATATAGCTACAAAATAATTTATGTATTATTAATAATATACCTATTAATAAATCTAAAAATAAAACACAACTCTAATAACAACTCTATTTTCAGTATTAATTAATTTAATTTTTCGCGACAAATTTAATCACGTATACAATCATATTATACTGTAGCATGCGATTCAATAATGCGATCCATATCTAAGACATTTCGTTATTGCACTATATTAATGACTGCAGTTGTGTCTTAGTAGAGTAGTGAATTATTTGCATCGACATCGATGACATTGATGAAACGGTTTCATCGATATTAATAGTGGGTAAGATATAGAACAAGTTAAACGATATATTTCGCGTACGTTCAAACTTTGAGAAATAATTCTCATATAGATTTTTACTGCACAATAATTTTTTATATTATAATAAATTTACTATACTTAAGTCAATCAGGATTAAATTAATTGAAACAATTTGGAAGTGTTAAGCAGTAAAATGATATTTATGTAAATTAAGGCATTCCTGAAATGTTGAATTAATAAATATTTTAATAAATGCAATCTAAAAAAAATTTCTGAATATACTTTGTAATTTTTGTTTTTATGATTTATATAAATTATTCGCAGACATCTCTCGCATGTACAATCCGAAATAAAACGGTAGATTTAAATGAACAACATATATCTATCTACATTTGTCTTTCTGTCACGTATTGATATACAGTCTCGAATAAGTAATATACGTTTTATCGGCACATTGATTTTACCAGCCTCAGAAGTACGCTGCGCGTCACGAAGCACATTTGTTATCGTGGCCAGGCCTGCTTCATATAGCTCTCAAAATCCGCACAACCCTTCGCGTTCGATCGTTCGCTGGCCTTCTTGCAGCGCTCACATTTCGCGCGCGAGTACGCGCGTCTCTCCATCAGGTACGTGACCGAAGCCACACGATAGTAAATTGCTTCTACGGTTTTACTCTTCGCGTGGCAACGCAAAGGGGGTCGGCTTTGAGGGAAAAGGGGGGCAAAAGTCGAGGGTTCGAAACTGCTCCGTCAATCGACCAGTAACGGAACGACCGGAATGGGGTGAAAATCGAAGGGAAGTCCCAAGAGAACGGAATTATCAGGGGATGCTCTCTTTTGGTCGCGCCAGAATGAGAAAAAAACTTTGAGAAAAGATTCCTCCCTCGAAGCAACGCGTTCGCGCGCGGACTTCTATCCTCTGATTGAGTGGCGAAGGTGACCAGAAGGTGGAATCCCGGTCGATTCGACGCGAAGGGGCATCCGGCAATTTACGGACGTCCGGCGAAACTGATTTCGAGGCGACAGAAATTACTTCTTCAGGAAGTCGCGGTATTCTCTCTCTCTCTCCCCATCTCTATCTATATATCTATCTATCTATCTATCTATACATCTATTCATCCATCTGTTCTCACCGTTTTCGCGTCTCTTCTTTCGTGCTTTGAGCTCTTTTGGACGACTTGTGACTCGTCTCTGGGGTACTGTATCCGACCAGTTTTCAGCACTGTGGCAAATCTCGTTTAGTCGCGATACGACATTGGGAATTGTGAGTGGTATAGAAGAACTCACAATCTTCAATTACTCTCGATAATAAGAGTGAGAATTGCAATCCTATGTCCGATTGTGCATTATTATTATCGACCGAAAGTGCATTCATCAAAATACACAATGCATTTATTTTTAATTCAATTTTAAAGAGTAAAATAAATTTGAGCAATTTATCTAAATTAGCGTGTGATCAAAAAAATTTGCCCGACCTTATCGCAAATTTTGGGAAAGTGGACAATATAAGCTTTGTGGTCTTCAATTGAATTCATCCACTGCGATCGCGCGGTTTCTTCATATCGGTTTCCCGCGGCCAGTGCATCGGAATTGTGGTCGTATCGATTTGAAATGAGCGCGGTACAGCCGTGGTAAATTTCGTAATATACTTCTCGGGAGCATGGAGGACCGATATTTGACTCACGCCGTATGCCGTCGATTCTTAATTAAGTTTCTCGATTCGCGCGGCAGATATACGAGCAAAGTCCAGAAAAAAATGTTCCTCTAAAGCTTTCTACATTTTAATCTTTAAATACGATTACATTTATTTTTTCGGATTAGAATTTTCAGCGTAAAAGAGAGAAGACTCGAAAAATGTGCATAATTATAAATGGAAGATTATGAACGAGCATCTCTGAAAAAATGTAAACATTATTACAAACGGAATATGCAAAAAACGTTAAAATATCGTATAAAACACGATGTGTTTTAAAAAAAAATTAATTAAAAAATATCGTATTTTTTAAGCTTTAGCTACACGAATATATGAATAATTAAATTACACAGATGAAATCGACATGTAAAATGTTCGAGATGGTAAATCATCAAACGTAACTAACAGTTAAGTGGCTGAATTAGACACAAAGGATTGCGGCTATTTCTTTCTGTTAACTGCTCGTAAGGCTGATATACGGGAGGCTGTAAACAGGCTTGCAGAATCCACTCTCTGGCTCATGGTGTGTGCTTTTATTATGGCTGCCAAATGTAATTGAACAAAATAAACGTTGCAGCAAAATACTTTCACTTCATTATGTCGTTAACGCTGATATAAACAGGATTTCATTCGCAATCTTTCTACCGACGGTTCCGTATTAAGTGATTATTTAAATTGACAATCCGATTTAAAATCGTTCGTTCCTGCACAGCTTTTCTTTTAAATGTCGAGGTATCTATACATAGTATCTAAATAATGACAAACTCTGCCATTTCAATCGTTTCTGTTTATTTCTACTCTGAGCTAAAAATAACTTTTGCTAAAAAAAAACAATCTGTGATCCGTGAGGTGTAAAAGTTTGAATTTCGATAGAAATAACTATCTTTAACTGCAGTAACTGGGCGATATATGTGCGATTCGTCTCTTCAAAAGCGAATAAAAAAAAAGAAAGAAAAAAATCTTTCGCAACAAAGCCGTTTTTTTACACGATATAAAGTAAGCTTGAATATCTCTCTCTCTCGTAGATATAATTGAGCGTTTCACGGATCAATTCGTGTCTGCATCTCTCGTCTCTGTTATACGAAATTTTTACTTTCCATATCCAGCCGTACGGAAGTTTTTAATTTGCGCTAATTAAAGGCTCGTTCTCTCGCTATCGATCGATCGATCCGCGAAATACACTCGCACAATCCCGATATACAGGCGATAAATTGAGGGAGACGAAAGTGGAGCGCGCGAAAAGGGAGGAGGATTTCGAAGGGCTGTATACGAGAATACGAGAGGGGACGCGAACACAAACTCTCGCGAGGTTTTTACTCGCTCGCAGCGGGAAACGTTGTAAACGCGTTGCATTACATGCACGAGCGCTATCGGTTGGTGTCGAACAATGCAATGCTTCCTTGAAAAGAAGCCGGGAGATCCCAATTACTCAGCAACTCTGTAATAATTTTAGTCCAATAATTGCGTTATTTTACGATATGCGTTCGACCAGCGGCGAACACATTTTCGCGTATACAAAGCCTTATTAATGTCATATCGTAAATGCGTAATCACTTGCAGCGATCGAATATCGCGCAAAATAACAGTGTAATATATAATTACGATGAGCCGAACGCGAATTGCAACAACTGTTATACATTTGTAATCGAGATTACAAATGAGGGAAACCTTAATAAGCTATATCCTCCCTCGTATCATTCCGGAAGGGGAAAGAGAGAGGGCAATGATTAATATGTCGTCAAAGGAGTGCCACTTTGATACGCCTGTAATTTCTGAGCCGAGGTCTGGTGGAAAACGCGAGCTGGCAGCAGACACTCGAGTGCTCGAGCGATGAAACAATTAGGCGGAAATGCCTCTAATGGCTCAGTAGCTGCTCGAATTTGACTGGCAAAATTCCTGACGGCGGCGTTTCTCCTTAATCTTCATCCGCGTCTAATGTATGACGCGTAATTACGTGACAGCTACTTTGACGGCATTATTCGTGATGAGAATTTGAACGGATAATCAAATGGATATTCGATTATTCGGTAAACGATCGTGTCAAAATTATCAATCGCAAAGTTGCAAATTTGAGGAATATGAAAGACATTACGGTAGAAGATATAGACGTGCACTTAACGATGATTGCACGAAAATAATCGGAGCTGAGCATCCTGAGAATAAGCCTTAGTTAAAATCTATTTTATTTGCACTCGTTTCCTCGCAGATTGCTTGTATTTAATTCCGGCTTTAATTATAATTGATGTTCATGTCATATTATAAGATATGCATAGAAACAACAAAGTTTTTAAGAAGTCAGTTGGATAACTCTTTTCGACATACATATGTATATCTATTCAATATCGCGGAAAAGAAACGCGCATTTAAAAAGCTTGCTCATTAAACCGATAGATTAAGAATGTTTATAATCGGCGTAACATAATTTTGATGATTTTATTATCTCAATTATGGTCACAATAATAATTTGCATAGATATCGAATATCACGCGGATGCAAATAAAATTGCAATTTTGTCTGGAAATCGTCCTATTTTTGATCATATAAATAGTTATTGTAATTTGATAATAGCGTTATTGCATACGTATAAATAGTGCCAAAAAGATATAAAGAAGTAAAAAAAATTGATTTAAGTTATCAAATTAAAAAGTAATTTTTTGATCTAAAACAATTTCTCATAAACAAATTTTTACGCAAAAAGCTTCTATCAATAAAAAAAAAACTATATTCCACTTTCATATCTTTATAGTATAAAACTCGGCGAAAAAATAATCCTTCAATAAAAGCTCTTTATTTCTTTTTTTTTTCATTAATAGAAAACAATGTATAGAAAGAGGTAATATATTTTTTGAGTGTAATAAAATGTAAAAACATTTTAATATCATAATTAAATTAAACATTTAATCTGAAGAAGACAATTTAATTTCCAGACATGTTTAATTGATTAATTACAAATTTATGAATCTTTTAAGCTATATCTTTTTTATAAATTGAGAATATTATATCAAAAAAGAAATTTAATATTTAGAACATATTAAAAATTGTTATAGAGAGAGAAAGAGAGATCTGGCAGATTCAGAGCTACTTAAAATCTATAGAAAATTTATTTCTATAGATATTTCTAAAAGATATTTCTCATAGAAATGTGTTTATAAAATATCTCGAAAATGCACAAGTGCAGTAAAGCAAATCGAACTAAACTAATTCGCGACATTCGTATTTTTGTTTCGCTTTCTTCTACATATCGCTTTCTTACTACACTCGCTTGACAGATGTTCTCCATTTTCACACGCACAATTGCGTTCTAACTCGGTCTACGATCTCGTTTGTCATACGAAATTCCGACACGGCGACATTTCGCAGACGGCATCGAGCGGTAATTGCCGGCGAGTCGGCAAAAAAAAAAAAGAAGAAAAAAGAAAGGAAAAGAGAGAAGCGCGTGTCCGCGTGGTGTAATTTGAGGCTCTCTCCGCCGCGATACCTCTCGCTTTTTTCATCCCTCTTCCTCGCGCCCTGCCATGACGATTTACGCCAAAGTCGCACATACAGGTAGGGTATGTACGTGCATCTCATTCTCTAGCGAAGAAGGAAAAGCGCAGGAAAGGCCGCGGGTGGTGCGGTCTCATTAGTGACGGTTGAGCAAAAACTCGGAAAGCATTCGGCTGGAGAGCCGCCACCGGTCCGTTTATTCGAAGGACGGAGGAGAACGATCCGTAGGATTTAATCGGCGATCGCGTATGTGCGTGTGCCATGGATTGAAAGATGGCGAATGAATAAAAAGCTCCGCAATTACGAGTAAATTGGAAACCGTGCGAGCCACCCGTATATCGGTTCCGCTAGATATCGCGCGCTAATCACGGTCTCGCCTAATTCACGATCATAGAGGAAGTGCGCGTACGTTAATGTCAAGATTTGCACTTATTAAAGACGCTTATTCGAGAAAAAACGCGTGACGAATTACAATTTTACGATAGATCGTAAAATTGTGATTCGAAACGGTATAATGGTGCATTGATTGCACGACGTCATAATTTTCATCGCGTTATCTTTAATCGCTCTTATTTTTACGTTCCGATCGCTTTGGTAGAACGTTTTCTTTGATCAGATATCGCTGTTTGAAAATGAATGAATATCACCGGCCGGGCAAGTATATAAGCGTTGTCTTTTATCGAATAAAATCGCGTCTTTATATTCGCGCTTTCCAGCGAACAAAATATTAACGTTTGATCAGAGTTACACCCGAGATCAAAGCTATCTCAATTTGCTAGAATATTTTCTAGAGTTTGATTATACACACTCTGTGTTATATAAAAGAATAATCTCTATTGGTCCTCTGGCAATATCGATTTTTATCGCGACAAGAGAGGGAAACGATCCCTCACAGATTTTATGTAATGTAATGTAACGAAACAATACGACGCGGCGCTTTGACCGCTTCTGTACGTAAATCTAATTAAACGCGTTAATTCATTGCAACAACGAGTCGCTGATCCATCAACTAAATAATACGTGTCACGTGACCGTGTCACAAATCGTCGCGCATTCCGGGCTGGACCGTCGCGGCACAATGTGGTATGCACATCCAGGCCATTAACATTGTCCTGTTGCTTTCGTGAGTGCGTGAGAAGCGCCCCTAATTCTGTCAATCCTGAGGGTGGCCTCCGGTACGGATGGTCGTGGTGTACCGGCGATGTTAACTCGTAATTCTCATCGATTCCGGTGTAAATATACCCGGGGGCATGTATACCTGGCCGTGCAGGATTTCCGTTACGCTAGATATACCGGGCGCAATGTGCGCACACACACACACACACACACACACACACACACACACACACACACACACAAACAAATCGCCGAGAAACAGTCGGACGTACAAAGGGAGATGAAACGTGCGTACACGCGACAATCGAAACACAAAATGCGGTTCGGGGGTGAGTCGATAACCTCTCGCCTCCTCTCCCTCCTTCCCACCCCTCGAAGAATTAATAGCTTCGAGTATCGAGTACTACTCTCGATATCGTTCGATTCTCTCTGGTTTTGCGACCGAAAAGTACATATTGGAAACACGGCGCGCATTGCAATGTCGGTGACTCGTTTTTTCCTAAAGCACGGAATTAGCGAACACGAACCTGACGCACATACGAACCTTGATACTACTTGTCTCGAAAAGGAGAAAAGAACAAGTTTTCGCTTGGTCGACTACAGGCGCGATCTCGTATGCACTTGTGCATGCGTTAAAGATGATTATACGTAGATGCACTCGTCTATTGATTTCGAAATGTAATATTGCAAAAAGAGACACAGCTAAAGTTTCGTGAAAAGCAACGTCCTAGATTTTCAATTTTAATTATATCGCGTTTCTCGACCTTTTATATACATATAAATGCATATACATATATATAAAACAAGGTTTCGTCAATTGCATGAAGAGTTTTTCCACCAGTGAACGATTGCGTTGTTAATCGCATCCGCACTTGTAACATATGATCAGGCGCATCTCACGAGCGGCAATCAGCGTGATAGCCTGCCAAGCTCACGGCTAGTCCTCGATCCGTGATCCCAATCGAGGGTGTGCGCATATACCACGTAGGGTATACGCATAACGCCCGTTATTGGACATGGGTGGTTTCGGTGGATTTCGATGAATTAGCTGTAGGATATGACGCAAACGCGCGCCGCCATTGTACAATGTCCACTTGCGGATACCTCTGTATCGGCTGTATCTCGGCTGTATGGCCCCTTGCAAAGCTCCATTCAAAACGTTTGCGATACCCTTGTAGCTCCAACCAGCGTGCACATACGATATCCAATACCTTGTATCTAATACCACGTGCAGGAAGCTACGTGCTCAAAGAGACGGTTTCACCGAGGAACGACAACGAATTAGTCATCGAACGTAACAAGATCGCCTTTAAGGCTTTGTGCTAGTCACTGCATGTTAGAATTATAACGTCAGAAACGAGGAATTACGTGGAATTTCCTCTTCTACATATATAATATACATACATGCAAACAAAGATTAAATCATTCGCGCGCGTGCGTTTGCTAATATATCACCATTTATATTTAATATAAAGTACAACTATAAAATTTAATTGCAAAAAATTGATTGTGTAATTTTTCTCTAAAATATTATGCAAATTTTGTGTATATAATTTTTCAACAATTATTATTTAATAATAATTATTCCATAACATTACAACAATATAATAATATTCTAAATAATATCGGACCACTATCGCGATACAATTCTTCTCATATTAGCGGCGTAGAATGCGGGGGTAATCAAAATTGAGCGTCACAACAATACAATTTATAAACTACGAGATTTACGGACAGTTTAGAGCAATGGCAATATAACTCTAGCAGATTCAGTTACTGATACGGAGCCGGGATCTTCGCGCATCAACGAATCCTATCCGAACAGGCGGTTTTGCCGAACTTGGTGGACTCGCAACATGACGCGCGAAACGCGGCACGATCAATACGAAAAACACCACAGGATGTTCACAGCCGTACGCGAACGCAAGCTGCGCTCGCTCCCACGAGAGAAGCGTAAAAAAAAATGCGAGAAGAAATTGGTGAATCGCGCTCGCGGGGCAACAATCGTTAATAAAGCGCGCGATGTAAGAGGTAACGCGAGCCGCATAGTTCGCCACGTTATCTCGTGACGTGCAATTCATTCTGAAGGGCGTGGCTCAGGTAGATTTCCATGAATTAACCCTTGGACGCCGCACAAATCTCCTGCAGTGTCGCTGTTATTCTCCATATACTTGCGTGTCGGTGGGCTCTCATACACTCCTGTGTTCAGCTCGTCGGGATGTTATACTGTGTACTATTTAACGGCAGCTGATACACTCGTGTGTAGGTATAATATACATATACACGTACAAACACACACACACACACACACGCATATGCAAATGCATATAGATCACTGTACAGCTCACTTACACACAAGTACTGTATGGAAGTGTGAGCTTAATTTATCTGGTCTAAAAGACTTGTGTGCGGAGATACGCGGGTGTGTTCCGGCGTGCAAAGGCAGACGCTAATCACGTGTTTAATCATACCGCGTCTCGAAATTAACGCGAGACTGTGTCGGGACACCTCCGTAAAGGGAGTAAAGGACCCCGCAAAACTGACACGGTGATGCGGAGTCCTTTACCGCACGAGTTCGCCCTACGAAACTACCTGCGGCGAACTTGCGATAGGACGGGACACATTAGAGAGCGACTTGGGAGGGAAATTTCGCTTATCGATGTTAGAGCAAGAATAGCGTGAACAGTATCGTGCGATCAATCTAGGTCCATGAAGAGAAAATATATAACAGAGATTTTATTTATCTATAGTATTAATATTCGTACTTATATGTAGATAAATCTCTCTTTATGTAAATCAATCATTCTCGATAATTAAAAGGAAAATTAGTAAGTGATTTTATATACTTAAATATTCAGTAACTTGTAAAATTAATGTAATTAAAATCGCGTGCACGATATCTATAAATCAATGAAAGTTCATATCATCGTCGTTTTTTTTTTTTTTTTTTTTTTTTTTAATAATAATTAAAAGAGGCAATCGGCGAGCAATATCAATTGATTCATAACATTTGATAACGCGCGGATTGACGCGATGAAAGAATGTTATATTGATACTATAGATACAAGTACATCCTCAGATAGCAAATTCGTTTCAACAACAATGTGGTGTACAGTGTGCGATACTCGGTGCGATATAAGTCATGTCGCGCATCGGGGGAGCCAGTAAATATATCGCCGTAAAAGCATGGAGCACAGCCGGATTTTTCCGTTCTCCTGTCTTTCTGAAAGCCGAACCTAGGTGATTTTTCGTCGTACGTCTCCATACCTCTTTCCAGCCCCGTAACGTATCGATGTAAAAAGATTTTGAGGCGCACGGATAGCGATAAAAACGAGTTTTACGCGAGAAGAATCGACGAAGACACAAAGAGAGGAGAAGACGGTATGTTTCGGCGATATGTTTCGAATTGTGCAGAGTTGATATATGACACGGTCGGATGTAGAAGGACGCAAACGTGGGTGGAAGGAAGCCCGATGGACAGACAGATGACGTGGGTAACTCCGGAGTAGAATGGGAGTCAATAATTCTTTGTGTCCAAGTGGAGCACCCCGTGGATAGAGATACATACGACGCAGGGTGCATCTATAAATGCGCGTGTATGTGTGTATCTACCTACCTAGATGTATGCGCTATATACGCGTATATATAAATTGTGCCTCTCCCTTGAACGATACATCATGGTTGACTGATTGCGTTCTATTGATTAGGATTCCAATTATTGGAGGCGACCCGGACTGTTTCCATTTTCCCCGTACCTTTTTTTCACGATCTTTCGTGCGACGACTATAAAACCCCTTTATTTGCCCGTACAAAAGAGAATTGACGCGATACCGTATTACTTTATCGAGCGCGGTATGTCTCTTTCGATATTTTCCCCGCTGTTCTCGTCAAAGTCCGCTCGAGTCTCATTATCGCGAAAAAGTCATTGAAATTACACGATAATCTCCCGCGCGTGCGTGGTGTAAATAAACGGTTTGCTTGCTAAACGAATTGTTTCATGTATTTGTACGCGTTTGCGCATTTATAAATATGGCGTTGTGGAATAAATGTCGCAAAATTGACATCGCGCGAGCGAAACAAAATCGATGAAAATGATATTGCGAACAGCTCGTGTACGTTTCATTTATTACGTATCATCTACAATTTGAATAGCAAATAGCGATTGAATATACAGCATAGCGGTCGTTGAAGTATTATTGAAAGTAACCATTACTTATTTCTATGCAGAGAGTTACATCAACGAGATTTTTGCCGATTAATATTCTTTCATATTTCTCGGGCATAACTTTGCATTATTAGTAGAATAACAGATTTCCGTTTATCAAGTGACTGCTTATGCCTTACTGCAGTAATTCCGCTGCGTCACGTGCGTCATTGCAACTTAAAAGAATAAACGCGGAGATTGAGAGACATTTGACATTTCTACGATAACGACGGCAATCCTCAATTACGCGAACGTTTTATTCATTCATTATGAGAGATAAAATTCAATTTTGTTAGGGGGAATAATTCTTGTAATAGATACTTTATTTGTATATTTATACGTGTTATAATTACCGCTCGATGCCGTCTGCGAAATGTCGCCGTGTCGGAATTTCGTATGACAAACGAGATCGTAGACCGAGTTAGGATGCAATTGTGCGTGTGAAAATGGAGAACATCTGTCAAGCGAGTGTAGTAAGAAAGCGATATGTAGAAGAAAGCGAAACAAAAATACGAATGTCGCGAATTAGTTTAGTTCGATTTGCTTTACTGCACTTGTGCATTTTCGAGATATTTTATAAACACATTTCTATGAGAAATATCGCTATTATTACGTTTATAAATTTAATATGATATTATGAATATTATAATTGCATGTTAATATATCAACATGTGCTATATTAAAATAATATAAATAAAAGAGAGAGAGAGAGAGAGAGAGAGAGAGAGAGAACATCCTTATATAATACATAAAAGAATTAAAATCAATTTTTAGAAAAGCAGTATAAACTGGGTGGACTGTCGTAAAAATAAACATCGAATGTGACTTTTGTCGACCACTCCCTGATGGCCTCGGAAGTCGATAAAGCGAAAGATTCTCCTCCGTTGTCGTCGTCCTTTGCGATTATCCTTCGCGGGCAAAGTCGCGTACAATATATTACTTTCTTTCGCGATATATTGCTCTATTGGGAGAACAAGCATCGAAATCGGGATACGTCGAAAATTATGTTTGTTCTGCCAGTATATTGTCTCTGTCTCTTCAAACTTTCAAGGTATCCCGTAATCCTTGCAGATACCGCTATTTCGCATTTTCCATCGAAAATTGTTTTCGCTCGATGCACACGAATCCGTATGCTCGATCTACGTAAATATTGAGAGGTTTATATAATTGCGTCGACAATTTAATTACGAAACAAAAACGTGAGCGCTCAATAATCTCAATTATGAGATTCATTGAGGAGAATGTGTTATTATCCTTAATTGAAGTCAAACGAAATCATCCCCATACGCTTGCTGACGCTAAAAAGTTGTACTTTTTCGCGATCGATACTTTTTACATGTAAAAATTAATTATTAGAAGATCTGTAATCTCCGAAGCACAAGTTAACGTTGAAACTTAAGTTAATATCTCTGAATAAATTTCGCGAGAAAATTTCCCCAAGAAATTTGCACGACCAAAGTTTTCATAATTCAATTACTATGCACTACTTCGAGAATATAATTGTTAAAAATAATCGAAACTCCGCGAGCGAATAAACGCGATGAATAATGCATCGCTACGTTGAACAAACTCTATCCTTGCGATACTCGCGATACCGGCCGCCACGTCGACAGAGCTTTCGCGGCGTTCGCAATTTAATTAGTTAATTTCAGATTGTAAGCTGGACTATAAGTCTGCTTTTAATCTGCGGCATCGCAAGTTCAGAAATTAAATTAATGTTTACGCGGATGTCATCGAAGAATTCGTTACAGCGGCAAAATCTTGACGCATTCATAAATATTTCGCAAGATGCAGAGATAAAAGTCAATATTAAACTAATATAAAATAATCAAGATGTGATGACGCACAAGATTACATTATTAATGAATATTATGCGCAAGATCGTAAATATTATTGAATATTATTGATAAAGATTAAATCTGCACATCTATTTTTTGCACTTTTTGTGCACATTCTCTATTTGTGTATATAGAAAATAATCAGCGAACATTTGTGTGCATATGTGCGTGTGTGAGAGGAGAGGGAAGCTTAGCGCCGACATAAGGCCAGTCGAGAGAGGAGAAGGTTGAATTGACGCTGATTGGGCGTGCGACAAACATCCGGCCGCATTTCATGTCCCATGAGTGAGGGAGTGCGCCTCTCTTTCTTCGATGCACGTTTGCACCGCGGAATAGATCGGACGATTGATTCTCATCTTATTAAAGAGAAAGAGAAACAGAAAGAGAGAGGAAGAGAGAGGAAGAGAAAGATAGACTAAAGTCGCACCTCGTATTTGCACATGAATCTTGCACTTCCGCCTTTTACTCCGCGCATACATAATACGCATTTAAGCGAAAAACAGATTTTTCGCGACGGTATATTTCGCTACTGCCAATATTTGCTGCATCCATCGTCGACATATGTATATTAAAAACATCGCGATGACGGTGTAATCGCGAGTTCTTGGATTAACGGTAAAAGAATTATTCAACGCAGATGAAAATGTACTTTTATTCTTTTTTTGTCAGCGGAAGTCTGTGAGATATTTCATGGTTCGCGAGAGAAAGACTCGCGCATTGCAATACCGAAAAAAAAAGAAGGAAAGACATCGTTAACGATAAATTACCCGCCGCCGCCGTCCTTTTTGTGTCTCAGCATCCTACTTTAAATAGCGTTTACGCGTCACTGTCCAAAATGTAAAACAACGATTTATCGCGTGATAACGCGCCCGCGCACAAAAACGGCGATGCATAGCTGCAAACGACGCGACAGCTGACACTATCGCGGCGGTGCGACGAGGCAGAATCCTACGAGCGATCTAAAATTGCCACGTTGTGCGTCGCCGTGGATTCCGTTAATTTGTTACTGCCATCGTGATAATGCGTTTTGCTGAGGGAGAAAAAATGACATTTTTTGAGAAAATGTCGCTTAAATATTCGTTCCAACACCATATTCTTATGCAAAATACCGAGCGAGAAATTATCACTTGTTACTATAATAATGCCCGTATAATTTTATATAAATAGTGGTCCATATTTTTGTATAATATAATAATTCGCATTTGACATAAACACGTTAATTGTCATTTCCTTCAAATTATTCAAAAGATTTTATCAAAGCTCTACAGTGTGTTAATAAGAAGATTTGAAATGATAAAAGAATTTAAATGATTTAATGCAAACGGATAAAATAGTTGAACTAGACGATTAATCACGAGTAGTTCCCCGTCAGTTGTACCAGGTTTCAATCAAATCGCACGCGGTCCGTCTGATCTTATCTAGATTGGCAGTGCAATTATAAATACCGAGATGCAATGTCTCGAAATACAGTTTCGGAGATACCGTCGCCAATAAGATTGTCCAGTTGTAGATTATATAGATAGTTACGAAGCTGCCAGCATGTGAAATTACATGTCAATGTCCATGTCGGTTTGTATTAGCCTGATTGACGACAGAAGCGGACCACTCGTGTATGTACTCGTGATTTAGTTACAGAATTCTATCACGCCGCGAATTATCCGCTAAGATTGATCCGCATAAGATCTTAGCGTTATCATTTAACTCGAAAGCGTATATGCACGACGATTTATGCGACCATGTCTCGGTCTCTGAAACGTATATTATTGTGATAATAAATTCTCTCTCTTTCTTTCTCTTTCGTTTCCGGTCTCCGATATGAAGTAGAATTGTTTCGAATATTTTATAGGAACAAATACGTCTGTTAGTATTGCAGCAAAGTAAATTATGATCCGGCGTCGGGGGAGTGCTTCCCGTTTCGTGTAAACGTGCGGTTTACATTCTTGAAGTTGTTTGCAACTCGGCAGCACACTGTCACGCCGTGAAAAATATATATTTTTCCGAACTTTTTCCGCTGACGTAAGCGATGTTCGGTTTTCAGAAAACAGAAACCTTGTCGGCCACTTGCCGAAGAAAACTTGTTAAGCTCTCACCCGACAAGGAGATCGGTCGCGTAGCGCGCGCGCGAGAAATTATACTTTAATTACTTCGATTTCTTTCCCGCGTGGAAAAAACTTGGCGTGTACGTAATGACTAAAACATCGGTCACACGATATAATTTCCGCACCTTTGGAAATATCAGCGCCTGTCGCTCACGCAAGACGCTTAATTTGAGTTGCTGTATTTCGCGAGCGCGCATGCTCACCTATACCCTCACACTTACACACATTATAATCATTATTACAGTAAATTTCGAACAAATACCACGGATGCAATACTTGCATGTCGTCTCGCTATCGCGGAGACAGATTGAATGTGCCGTGGAAATGCCACGAATGAACAAAGGTCTCGGTTCATTCGTGGGGTTATTCGTCTTCTCTAATTAACTGCAAATTTACTTCCCTGCCCGAATGCGTGCTACAGAATTGCAGGATATCGAAGAAAACTGGAATTGGGACAGTTATATTGCGGGAATATATATGTATGTGTACCTCCTCCTCTCATACATATGTATATGCTCGTATATGCACATGTATATATATTTGCGCTCGTGTTTGATTTAAATTGGATCGTCTCTAAGACCGAAGGCATCTGCCAATTTGCTGAGTCCACAAACTATTTCGTCCTCGCGCGAGTTACTTGAACTTTCTGCATACGAGTTCTTGGATATCCGGTTAGTTTATATTAACAACAAAAGATATTTGTCTGCTACAAAAAGTTCTTCGTTTGTATTGCTCGCGTGCAAAGAATAACTATTTTTATTCCATTTTTAAATTCGACTAGAACAACACAAGCGTGCGCTACGTGCGCACCATTCTTTAATTTTATATTAAAAAGAGTGATATTTTTAAAAAAGTAATATAAAGTTTGTTTGAACTCGATTAATATTTTTTGATAGAAATCAGCTGATTAAAGTGTTAATTTGCTAATTAAATTTAAAAATAATAATACGTTATAAAAATTAAAATATTAATATATTTTAGATAATATATTATAATACTTTAAACTCGATTAATATTTTTGACAGTTATCAGCTGATTTCTGTCAAAAAATATTAATCGAGTTTAAAGTATTATCACATATTATTTACATTATTATTTTAATTTCTTTAACATATTTTTATTTTAAAATTTAATTAGTAAATTAACGCTTTAATCAGCTGATGTCTGTCAAAAAATATTAATGAAGTTAATTTAACTTTATATTATTTTTTAAAAATATTCTTTTTAATACAAAACCGAAGAATGACGCGCGCTTGAGAGTTGTTCTAATCTCTTTCTAAAAAAGTCATGTTAAGTCGATTCTCCCAAGTATTGTTGCCTCTTTTCCGCGATGCTGATTAACTATCTCTGACTGATGCTGATTAATAGCCTCTCGATGCTATAAATATAACGCACAACGTATCGAGACAGTTAATCAGCATCGCGGAAAAGAGAAAATACTTCGAGACTTTCGAGAATCGACCTAACATGCCTTTCTTTAGGAAGGAAGGATTTTGCAAAAAGTGTTGGAAAATTTTAACGTCATCTTTTGATCGAAACAGAAAGCCAAGAGAGTTCATGTGTCTTTTATTTTTCGATCGTGAGAAGAAATTAGTGTAATTTTCCTGTATATGCGATTTTCTTGATAAGAGAACTATATGTATATTTATATATAATGGACGGTGTGTTAGCTGCGTGACAAAAATATTTTATTACTCCGAGGCATGAAAATACGTTGCTGCACTAAGTTAGATTAATGTCTTTTGATACTACCAATATTTCTATATCAATAAAAAAATTATTTTTTACAGAATTTTTGCTCCGATGCTGTGTTCTCTATTTATTATCTTCACGCGAACAATGATAAATTGTATATATGTATTTTTTTCGTTTATTATCTGCACTAGAATTTGTCGTGACTATAGACTTAATAAAAATTGACTTGCGATTATCTCGACTGACTCGGCTATTATCGAGAGTATATAAAGTGTTATCACTATCTGTGTATTTCCTTAATTACTCCATTTTAACGAGATGCTTATCAACAATCTATTTTTTCGCTCTAAAAAGAGAGAAGAATTTTCTGTCGCTGAAGATCAATAAAAATCAATTAAATTTCTTGCATAACGTGACTGTTATAATAAAGCAATTCCCGCGGGATAATTGTTAAATGCATTCGTTTACATTGATTTCACGTTTCCACTTTTCTGGATCGTTGCCGCGTGATAAAAAGACGTCAAGGGAAATTGTCTACGACGCGCAAGTGCACGAGAGATTCCTTGGAGAAGATGCCCTACCATTAGCAACGACGTTGCACGCGACCACGCAATTTCAGAGTTACAAACTAGCGAGCAAGATGGTCAGCCAACTGGCGGTTCTAATTGGCCCGCTTTGCTTTGCTTGATTACATACGAAGTAATTAAAAGTGTCACCATTCTACTTTATTTCGCGCCAAACGACTCACCTCATCTCTCGCGCCGCATTCAATATTAATCGTTTCGGTATTAAAACCCGCTTACGCGGATGTATTTTGCATTAAATGATCGTTAACATTTGCGCGCTATTATCGCAAGTACTATTATGAAAATTCAAACGATTATCGTTACTTCAAACGATTTATCATAAATTCAGTAAAATAATGTAATTCTACTCTCACGTCATTACGTTTTATTTTCATGCAAAATGTCAAATTTTAAAAATTCATAATCCGAAAAAGTTGTAGAAGTGTTTTTCTGAACATGTCAAATTTGTGGGGAAAAAAGTTTGCGAAACTTTCGTCTGCAACAGATGCCACGCATAAAAACCTTGTATCAAGTATTATCCCGATTACGATGCTCGCGAACATTGTTGCTCGCGCAGACGTTTTCCAGTAAATTTTTTAAATAAAATTAAAGAACAATATACTTCGAAAATCATCTTAAATTGTGTTGCACAAAAATATTAAAAGTACAAATATATGGAAAATACATGTATTAGCACATGTAATTTCCTAAAATATGGATTTAAAACGATTTGTAAAAAAAGATCAACGTTAAAAGATAATTTTTTTAGTATCAGAATTTTTCACACTCACCTAGACAGCGGGCCGCTGCTGATGATGTAATGAGTGTAGTAGAATATGCTGGCGATGGAGATGAGAAGTAGCGCCAGGACGCATCGCTTCACCGTCGCCTGCTTGACGACGTAGCGCGGACCAACGGCGCCTAGTAGAGGAACGCCAGCTTCGCTCGCGGTTATCCTCATCACCATCGTCTTACTCGACGACGTCTCTGCGAATGCGACAACGCCTTGACGTGGATTATCGCAAGGTGTCCGTCCTTGAGCGAGTCAGGTTTGCCTGCGGCACGTAAACGCCGTTGCGACGTTGTTCAGTGGATCCGCCGAAGGCTCCAGGAGACTCCGTAGCAGTTTCAAGAATCGTTGACAATTCCCAGCAAGTGTCTCTTTCGTCTGTTCAACATCGAACGTCTTCGTCGCCATGGACTCGCGTTTGCAATCTTCCTTCGAGCATTAATTATGCGTGATATTGACGACTCCGCGATGTTCCAACGCGTATATTAATTTGTATTATTGTTAATCTTTTTCGCGCTTTAGAAAACCGTCGTATAAATTATTCTCTAATTTATATGTATCTCATTCGACGGTATCGGTACGTATATATACGTATATTCGAGAGAAACCAGCGGAATTAAGTTAAAATCCGAGGTCGGAGATACTCTTCGACTACCTTTCGATCTCTCGATCAATGAAGTACACTTTGACGAGGTTAAGCAACAGCATCGCATCGAAGTTTCTTGACTCTCGATTCGTTGGTGCAGGTAAATCTACTTAGTCCGGCAAAGAAAGCCCTGACGAAGAAATTTCGAGACGATCGTACTCGAGACGGGAGAGAGAAACGGATTCAGAGTTCATTAGACGCGCTTAATCTCGCCGATCCATCGCGCACGTCCCTAGGAAACAACGACGATCTATCCGTCCGAGAGCCTCGATCCAGCCTCCGGTCGTGATCGGTCCCGGATCAAATCGCCTCCGTCTATCGGGTAACATCGATGATGTCTCAGCATCGAGGATCTGTACGCCACTTGTTGCACTTTCGAGAACGCGCTACGATCGCCATTTTGCAAGCAGCACGAGATCGCGCCGTCGATCGCGGCCGCCTTTAACCCATCTGGCCGGATTATCGTGGCTCGGATGCTTCTCGAAATCTCTCAATGTCGTGCCGCGCGACGTCTCGTCATCCTTGGTATACCGGATCGCGCGTATTAAAAAATCGCGACGCGAAATTCTCTCACGGAATCGTCGGAAAACGCGCGCCGTCTCATCGTCGACCAGGATCCAGGAATCCCTGTCTTCGTGCAATTTCAGGGCGACAAATGCGACTCCGTTATTCTCCGGAGTTCTCTCTTCTTCGTGCACAATTCTGCGCTCTACGCGGAAGAGACAGGCAGACGGGCTGTGCCTTGAAAAGTCTCACATCCGCGTGTTCTTACAAGTTTTCGCGGACCTTTCCTATTCGCTCGCTAGATAGCTGCCGCCTGTTTCCGGTGTCGTTTCACGGCGAGTCGGTTCACGGCTCAACCATTTGTTATGGTGCACACGACCGCCCCTAGACACCACCTTGGACCCTGCGACGTACAAGCAAACCGACTCACTCGTAAATTTCGAACGTTTCGTGTCTTCCACCCTCTTCTCATTCCCGCTTCTAGTTACCCGCCGGCTCCTTTCTCCATCTGTCAATTAGAAACGATGTACAGGCGCAATGCTCTCTCTTCCTACGCGAAACAATTTTCAAAGTTTATCTCTTTGCGTCGGCGACCCTTCTCTCGCGTCGGGGAATACCACGAATCCCATGGTATCGCTCTGCAACAATCAGAATGGAGAGAGAATATTAGAGAATATTAGAGATAAGACGATATAAAGGAAAATAAATGAGATATTATTGTTGGTGGTACCCGATGTATACACACACACATATGAGATTTTTCAGTCATCAATTAAAGCTTGAAATAATACCCCTATTTTATATGAAAGAGTTTATGGACCGGAAAATATCTCTTTCAAAGATTACTTTTTCAGCCGTAATTATTGTAAAGTTACAAATCAATATTGACAACAATCAATCGCTCGATAACAATATATAAAAAGGGATGATACGCGTGCGCAAGTCATCTCGGAACGATTAAACAACAGCGGTCAGACGATTACGGGCGCCAACAACTCCAATTAATCGACTGTACTACAGCCATAGCGCGGCGCAAGCTTCCTCCGTTGCCGCTAACCTTCTCCCGACTAATTTTTTCTCACCGGTTATACATCCGCCCTCGGCAAAAAGTCCATTAATCAGTCCTTCGAGCCTCCCCCAAGCGAGCAACCCCGCGGCGATACAAACTTTCGTTTTATCTGTTGTATTCGCGCGAGTCTATTCATCGTCGGAGAGGTGGAAGGGGAGGGGGAAAACGAAAAATGTGATAAAAGACGCCGGGGATAAATTGAAAATGAGACTGCGGAGCGGAAGCAAGAAACGCGGAGAAACGTGGAAATGTATAGAATCGATGTCAAGGAGGCCTTCCGGAAGAATATCACCCTCCTCTTTCTCTCACTCTGTCTCTTTCTCTTCCGTCTCTCCCAGGAACTGACCCGACATTTTTCCAAGAAAATATTGATATCGTCCGCGCACACCGAGTGGGGGGGTTGATTTCGAGGAATCAGCGGACAGAGCGGATAACTTTGGAAGAGACTCGCTCTCTCGCGAAGGACGGAGATCTCCGCGTTGCGCGGCGACGTTGGCGCATAGAATTTAATTACACGGCCGGAATGATTGACACGCTAATGGATGGATGGGGGGGAACTCGTCGAACTTTGGCAATACCTTCCCCGCTTTTCTATTCCACCGTACTCTCGATCGAAATCCTCCGTTCTTTGACTCGCTGACGTGTAATGATGAGATAGTTCGCTCGAAATGAAACTCGGTGCGAAACAAATGCTTGACGCGAGCACAATGCACGAAAATTGAACAACGACAATTGTTGTACGTTTGAAAATAGAATAGAATACATATTGTTTCTTCAACGTCACGCATTATTTATCCAACTGATAATGTTTTTAACGCAATATGTAATTAAATATCGATAGAATATACTAAAAGCAGCTAATTCAAATAGTATTATAAAAATTGCAAATTGAGAAACGCTGTACTTTTCTTGCTTATAACATTTTATTATATATATGTTTAAAATATATATATGTTTAAAAAAGTCATAAGATAATCTTTCACGTGGGTGATATTACAAAATACATATATATAGTCGCTATCTCCTACATTCTTGAAGCAACCCCAAGGTTATTTATTTCGCTAAACAAAAGCAGTAAATAAAATTTATCGCTATGGCAACCCCGCTTTTATTCAGATATATGTGAAAACATTCGTACTAAGATCTCCCTAATTCCCTTTAGCACACATTCAACCATGTAATATTTTCCGGCTTTACGCATTGAAACAACTTTTCTCGCAAATTCCGCTCCACGTGGAGTCGATTCGTTTATTGCATAGAAATAATTCCTTCGAGGTTCCTTCTAGATCTACCCGGTGCCGGGTGCTTAATTCAAGAGACACGTTTTAGCTCCCCGAGAGAGTCGTTAGTCGAATGCATCACGTGCGCGGATTTAAAGGGAGAAGCCACGTAGGTGCACGAGGGCCGAGATTGCACAAGGAAACTACTCGATTGGCGCAAAATGATTATGGGAGCTTCCTTCTGATTATTCGTTCGAACGAAACCATCTTTCTTCCTCCGCCTCGCCAAAGAATCTTAGCTTTTCTTCGTTCTCCGGGTTTGCCCAGGTGAATCCAATTTCATTTCGGCTATCTAGAATATTCCGCCATATACATATATCTTTTATATGTATATATGTATCTAATTTAAAATGAGCATATTTATAAGAATGCAATTCGATGTTTTTAATCTAAAATGCATTCTATGTAATCAAGTTTCAGTTTCTTTCTCTAATTCTATGTTTCTAGAGTAGAAAATTTTGACGAGATTGCTATCAATAGTTGACGATACGTCTCTCAAGGAAGAGGAAGCTTTCTAAGCATTAACGTAATATGAAATATCGATCTGTGGTGTGCACTTTTAATATGCACAAGTTTTAAGTTTTAAGTCAGAATGAAAGTATAATAAATATTGAATAGGAAACGGATAAACTAGATCGCTGGGGAACAATAAAAGATATAAGCAATCCCGTTTATAGATGTTTTGTCACATGTCGACGAAGAAATTCAGGAACATTGATCTCGAAACGTCACATCTGTTTCTCGTAATATGATTGGTGCGTTTCTTTTTATTTCGTCGTGAAACAAAGGGTCACGAAATCGGAGTTCCTCCCAAGAGAGTGTTTTATATATATAGGAATCTCCCAAGCGAGACATATTTTTTTGGAAGATAAGGCACACGTGAAACTCTAGAATTTATCACCTTCTTCGCAAAAAAAGTGAAATAAGATAAGTTTTTAAATATAAAATTTTTTCAAATATAGTGATTTTATATTTTTTTCTGTCAGAAATTAAATACCTACTATTTATTGCACCCACGATATTATCAATTCCAAAGCTATTCTGAGTTTGTGGGATGTTTTTTAATCTGAATGAGAAAGAATCTAATGAGAAACTCTAGCATCACGTATTAATATGTATGGACAATTTCCATTATTCGATCGAGCAATCTCCACAAGAATTTCGAGTGTAAAGAGCAGTATTCGAAAATCACACACATATATACGCATGTACATTAAGCTCGAATATCTTGCTGCTTCAATGAGCGCTTCAAGTGTTAAATCCACGTTTGCAACAAATCGCGAAATCACGCGAATTTCGGGCTTCATTCCCGAACGACTAACAGTCGAAAATTTTCGTTGGCTCGCTATATGAGCAATCCTTGGATCATAATCTCTATCGCATACACATAAAAAAAGAATATAACTTTATTTTCTTTTTCTTTTTCGACGACCATATTCCGACGGCGGTGAACATGAAAAACAACGGTCGGAAATAACGCCTATTGCGCCCTCCGGCTAACCGGTCGGACGACGACGCGGTGGTCTTTCGCTTTCCGGCGCAATTCGTTGCACGTATACGCACGACGTAGTCTCTTGCGTACGTACACACAAATATATATGTGCATTTTTTGGCCAGGATAGAAGCGTGAAATTAAATCCGAGAAACGCGGCAAAATCATATATATACATATATATATGTATACAGTCGGTTCTCCATCCGTATACATTCACAAATCTCCGCTGTTGCTCCGGTTGCGTATGCACTATGATATCGCGATATAATAAAAATGCAGGCCGACCGACATGTGGTTTTCCCTAGAAACAGATGATTCGCGCGAGACCGAAACTTTTGAAAAATATATAATACGCACAAATCGCGCGTGAATCTATTATTTATGCGCGCTCGATCGGCAATCATATTCAATACGTGAATTAAAATCGCAAATTTTATGCCGAGAGGTGATATCAACAATGCATCGATAAAATCTGAATACGCGCGAGAGAAACATGTATTATAACATATGTATGTTACGCATGTTATTGCGATTAAATTAGATACACTTGCGCGAGATATGTAATAGATTAAATTGACACATTTTTTAAAATTGTGTTTTAAATCTAAGGTGCATTGGTGTGCGCAAACACGTATAAAATAGGCGGAGAAGACACTGGAGATGGCACTGGAGAGAGCGTGTCTTTGCTCGCGTAAAGGAAATCAAATATCCTGCCCGATAATTACAAGCCACGTGCTGTAAGAAATAAGCGCGTCGCGTAGACGGGCGAGGAAATTAGCTGAGAATTTGCATACTGCTCGTTCGCGAGCAACGTGATTATACGGAAAGGTTTCCAGTGTCAAGAAAATATCTGCAATTCATGGAATTGCACAAAAAATGAACCACGCGTAATAAATCGAGAAAAAAAGCAAATATTTTCTTTATAAAATTGTCTTCAAATTAAAAGAGCAGAAAAATTCATTAAAAAAAATAAATGTCATAAATTGGAAAATGCTAATACATATAAAATTTATTATTTATAGATTTAATTTAATACTGTTAATCTTTAATGTTTGTTAAATCGTTTCAAGACATCGAGAAGACATCGGTGTCACAAATCAGAGCGTAAATATAGTACAAAATTCTGCAAAGTAATTAAGAGACTAATTTAGAAATAAAGATGCCAACTTAACGGCTAAGCTTGTAAGATTATTATGATGTCGAAGAGCATCGAAATGGCGCATTAATGGTTAAAATGAAATTTTAGCGTATACTGCAGCGAGGGGAGCCCCGCGGCTTGGCAGTGGTTTAAAAGCCGCGGATGAAGTATGGCCTCAGCATATTACCCGACTTAAAAAGCAATTAACTAGCTGACGAGGCGCGCGGAAAATTTTTTCGTACTCTCATTACAATGCTTTTTAAGATCGTTTTTTGTGTAAACCAATGCTTTTCACTATTCATATCTATATTACTCTTTCTCCCTTCGCCTTCCTCTCTCTCTCTTTTTTTCTTTCTCCTTTTAAAAATTTCTTATTATTATAAAAAATACAAATTATGCCCTAAAATCATGTGCATATAAAATAACATCTTTGTTTCCCGAAAATATAATAATGTATGAGTTTAATACCCGTTGTTTTCTGTATATTTTCATGATTTAGTTAGAAAAATGTTGAATATATTTACAGAAATAATGCGGAAAAAGCAACGATAAAAGATAGTTTCAGAAAGACGGGAAGCAATAATTATGCGATAAGGTACTGTGGTAAGGAAATATTTCTTCTACCTTTCGCGCAGTATTCCACTAGCATGCGATTACATGCTAATTGCTCGTTTAAATATTATTTATTATTCATTACTGTTGAAAAGATATGTGCACAAATATCTCATTTGCATTCTCTGTTTTCTATTCATCAATTTTCTAACTCTAGATTATACGGAGCAAGATGTTGATGGGTTGCTTATAAAATTGAGTTAAATCATATAAGAATGTAATTATCTAATAAAAAACATAATATAGCATATTTGAAATAAAATAAAGAGAGAATAAAAATAAAAAATGTTAACTATGAAAGAATAAATTCAAGATCTAACTGCAAAATTGCTACTTAAAATGCATACATTTTATCACTCTGCGCAACAAGTTACGCAATTCTTCGAACTAAGCGAGCGATTATCCCATATTATTATCGCCCCGCAGCGCACCGCAAAGATAGTTTGCGGGTTTTACCGTAGCAATTTCGGCACATTTGCGGTCGGGGCAAAATTTCGTCGGCGTATTTTTATCCGTCCTGACCACAAACCGGAGAGCGCCGATCTGTCGGCACAGACAGCGTCGCTGCAATGTCATTTCGACGCTGTTGCATACACGCAGCGATAGACAGACAGATGCGCACGACCGGAGATAGATAGATGCACATGCATATCGGCGGCGCGGTAACGCCTCTTTACGACTGCCGTCCGTGTCGCTCGATATTTAACGTATCGTCATAATTCGTCCTGTCGCTCGTTTTTGCTCACCGGAATTTCGCGAGCGCGTCCAAGTTTTACAGGACATGGCGCGTGAAAGAATGTAAAAATGATGTGTGCCCTGGCCACGTAATCCTCATCTTGCGCATGCTCGTTTCGAGATCAAACTCGCTTCGCAATTAGCGTTTTAAGCCCAGAAGTAATAGTAATAATAATAATAACAAAACAAATGTATTAGGCTTCAAATATTCAATATAAATATTATAAAGTTGAGGCAATGAGAGCCGAGACGTTGGATGGAAAGTGTCAGAATAAATTTCTAAATTTTAATGAACTCTTTTATTTTATACGTTTCGGTCCTTGTTTAGGACCATTTTCAGTAAAATGCGCAAATTTCGAAAGTCGCTAAGTGTGTCAAACGCGAACGCTTAGCGACTTTCAAAATTTGCGCATTTTACTGAAGGTGGTCCTAAACAAGGACCGAAACGTATAAAATAAAAGAGTTCATTAAAATTTAGAAATTTATTCTGACACTTTCCATCCAACGTCTCGGCTCTCATTGCCTCAACTTTATATATTTATAATAATAATAACAATAATAACAACTTCATAGAATGCAATAATATTACGTAAAACCAAATATTCTCTTCCCTTTATTCATTTATGCAGAGTAGATGGAATAATGTAGTAAAACCGAAAAGCGAATTCCTCATATAGAAAAATAAAATAATGTGAAATAATTTTTATTTAGTTTATTTAGAAAAAATTAACTTTAGAATTTAGGAACTTAATAACATATTTACGTCTTTTTAAATTTGAACATCTAATAATTTTGTGCAAAAATAAGTCATTTACTTTTGCTGTAATTGGAGAAATTCATTTTTATAATGATTATTAATACATAAATGTAAAAGTATTATGCAACATTTTATTTAGTAAAACAATTTGAAATAATTTAAATTATTGAAAAAAAAAAGAGAGAGAGAGAGGGAGGAGAGTTATGTATATAAAATATATCTATAAACTTTTTTTTTAATAAAGAAATATTTGTAATACCTTTCTACTTTTTTCAATTTTTAAAATCAATTTTCTCAAAAATCTTGTGTACACAGTTTAAAAATTTTATTCTACATTTCGAATTTATTTTTGTGAAAAATAACCTTTCTCAAATGTTTTCCGAGTTTTACCCTGTATAATAGTAATAACTATTATTATTTAATATGTTTACGCACATGTACAATTATTAATAAATTTATAAAATTATCAAGTATGGAAATTTAAAAGTATAAAAATAAAAAAATAAAAAAATGTTATCAATTTAAAGTTTTCAATATTCCATGATTTATTTGTTCTAACATCAGTTTCATGATTCTCCAATTACATCAGCAAAAGTAAATGACTTATTTTTTGCGTTAAAATTTTAGAAAAGAGTAAGTATAATGTATCGTGTTTTGAACTGCAACGTTGATCATTAATTAGCGATGCTGCAAGCTCTTTGGCGTTGCACGTCCGTATAGCAAGACATTCTCCAACGAGCGCGTGACATAAAGCGCGGATAATGAATGCGTCTCATTTACGAGTCGTTTGAAACTATAATTAAAATTTTCTAGAAAATAACACGAGAAACGATGCAATATAGCTTAAACATTATACCCGGATAAAATTTTATACGGTCGAAGAAAAGTCTAATAAGTCGAAAAAGACACAGCAAGAGAATTAATCTAAACATTATTATAATTTTTATGTATATTGGATTGTTAATTGATATTGCAATTTTCGCGCACGACAAAGTCCAACAATTATAATAAAACGCGAATGAAAAAAATTTTTCGCACGAGAGCATGTAAAACATATGTACGTGTTATTCCTCGTCGTGCGGGTGTATCTTTGTGTAGGGTAGTGCGCACATCTTTGTTGGATTATTGCTCACTCGTCCCTCGTTTACTTTTCGAGTGCTTCTCTCGGCGAGTACCGCGCGTCTAATTACGACTCTGTATCCGCTTATGGAAGTACTTGTGCAAACACGGAAGAGACGTTTGTATACACACAGAAATGGGTTATCGACGTCGTTATTAAATTTAGCAGAACTACAATATTTACATAACGATTAATATTACTGATTAATATTATACGTGAATTAGAGAGAGAGGGAGAGAGAGAGAAAGAGTAATAAAGCAACTCTTTCCTGTGCGTTTGATGATGTACGATCCTATTAGCTCATGTAATTATGTCACGGCTGTGATTAGAGTACATTATAATATTTGCTATTTGCTGGGGATGTTAATTTGCATTTTCCATATCAATCCTAATCAATCTATATATTCTCTAGAATTTCTGTTTCACAAGAATCCCTAGATTTAATTTGATTCATTAGCTGTACTTAATTAACATTGTAAATACCACAAGTGTGATATTCCCGTAAATGCATAATAGTTGATATATTTTTTAATTTAATATTTCAATCTCATATTATACATGCAAGTAAATAAACTAAACGGCAAGTAATAAAATCCAATTTAACGCAAATTATATATTAAGTGTAAATCAATCGTGATCTAATAGGAAATAACTTCAAAAATTTTAACTAAGCACTTCCATAACAAACATTACGAATATCATGAATGTTATGTGAAAGTTTAATGACTGTCTCAAAACAACTAATGAGAATACTTTGTCTTTTAAACACACACACACACACACACACGTGCGTATATAATATTGTATATATATCGTGAAAGATTCTGACATTTGCGACAGCATATTGTCGTCCGATGAGTTCCGGGTCGACCTCTTGTTCGCATCTCTTGCAATTAATGGTCGGTAAAGTACATTTTAATAGAGCCCACTCAAGCGTATGGCTCGTACAGTACGCGTTAATTATGGTTGTAAGCTGAAATTGCGATCATATCGACGTGCCGGTAACGCTGTTAACTTCCCATGGTGCAGTGTAGTCGTACGTTGTACGTGTTAATTCGGTGTTAACATCTGTCGTATGTACCGACTTGTAGGAGCTAGAACGCTAGGCTACGATATTTGCACTAATGATGGCACCGTAAAACGGTATTGCGCGCTGCGCTGGATGTACTAACGATTTATGGTAATTAAATTCACGTATGTTTGCACGCGTGCTCAGAGACACAAGATGAAGTTGTGCCACGCAGCTGTTCTATAGCTATAACATTTTATATCGCGTTATATTACGCGTCATATCACGCATCAAGGCATTAACTCTTATCGCATAACGAAAAAACAAAGGAACACGTATTATATTCATAAGCGGTAGTAATTTATGCGCGCGTGACAGAATTGCTTACCAGATTGCTAACAATAACGAGGGATTCGATTTTAATCAACTCGATTCGGTCGAGTCTATTGAAATATTCGAAACTATGTATAAACGCTGCGCTGTCAGGGGTAAATGCGTTTCAAGCTTATTTAATACATATATAGCAATTTAATAGACAGCCGCGTTGATTGGTATAAAGCGATGAATTTGCACATTAATATATATACTACGTAATCATTTGTGGTTTCGAAAATAATGTTTATTCGAAGCCAAAGAGTGTACTGATACTAATATATATAGCATTTAATGTGAGTGTATATTTGTGTGTGTTTCCACGGTAATTGGATATTATTGTTAAATTTCTTGAGAAATTGGGGAAGTAGATTTTCTCTTTTTAAAAATATCTGTATATAATAGTACTCCCGAAAAGAAAATTTAGCCGAATATATATATAGCGGTACTCAGTTTCCAGTTGCGTCAAATATTATCGTTTTTCTTGAGAAATTGACAACATAGATTCTCTCTCTGTAAAGATATATAATGGGACTCGAGAAAAGGGAATTCAATTTTGGCCGAGAGCGGCAAATTTCGTCCCGCTGGCGATTTCGTTACGTGTGTAACGTAGAAAGGGCCTGCGAAATTCACACCTCTCCAACGTCAAAGCCGATGCCTCACGGCATCGAAAATGCATTTCTTAAAAGGGAATGGCTTATTGAGTTTCGCTTCGCGCGCGCAGATCTTAGAGACCTTTCCGCCCCTCTCCCCGGAGATTGTAGAGCGAACTTCAATTCTCAAATGATGTACGGTTCCCCTGTTTACCATCCCAAGTTCACCCCCATCCCCTCGTCCCGCGCATCATCCACCACTATGATGTGCACTCTACAGCCACCTCCAGGATTACCGTCTACCACCATCACCCACCGCATCTTCGACTCCCGTTCCCGCTACAACACGACATTCTCTTTTTTCGTTTTGCCCCAAGGCATTCCGGAGTTCACCTTGTACACCTCCGCTTCGTTCTCGAACTTCCGCGACGCGGATTTACGGTCCCTCGTCCGCGACGTCGTCGCTTAAAGCATCGTGGCTGTCGTTGTCATCGTTGTCGTCGTCGTCGTCTTTCCCTGCAGGGTATTTTACTTTTGCGCATTAAACCGTTGTGTATGTGCAAGAGAAAAAAAGGAGAGTACAAAAAATTTGCACGAGCTACTATAATAGAGCTGATTCTTCTGGTCTTGCGGTCTTATCAATGCTCTCACTCAATCTCTCGGGTTTTACAATTTTGTAAATTTAAAAATGATTTAATTATTTAATAATTTAAAATTATATAATTAAAATTGAAAATTAAAAATTGTAGTTTTAATTAAAAAATTATATTGTTGTTCGTCTTATAAAATGCGAAACAATAACAACTAGTGTAGGCATATTTGATGAGTTTTTTTAAAGGCTCAACTGGAGCGTAATAACGCAGCTACAAAGAATTTAAGACTATATTTAAATTTATAACTAGAGAAGCAGTTTAAATTTGGAGTATATGCATATAAGTGGAAGTATATGCATAAGGTATTAACAGCTTAACATAAATATAACGTGAATATACTCTCCCCATAATTTAAATTTAAATCATCAAAGGAAATCAAAGCGAGGAGGAAGGGATGTATTTTTTATCAAAAAATACTACTTTAAGAATCAATAATGCGTTACAATTTTTACACGTACTTCCAAGGTTTATTTCAATCCCTGCTATTGTCAACAGGACTATCGTCGGCAAACACGTTGCATACTGATAATGTCGTATTTGCATTGTACTAGAATGAAGTAATACAACGCACTGCGTACGATTACGATGGAATAATGCGTACATTATTATCATACGTAATAGCTACAATAACACATAATAATCGTGCCGTATCATAATTAGGTATATACCGCAGCAATGTATCATCATCATTATCACGTCGTAACACAAATGTAACGATGTGACTAATTTCGATAGAAAAATCCAAAGATTTCAACAAACTTTATTTAAACAGAGTAACTGCGATATCATATATAAGCCCTTTAATGCACAATGTGTTGTTGTTCTAATATGACACCGTCTTTTAATATGCGACGTCAGTTTTAGTAGCTTGTGTAAAAATTATAAAGCTGTTTTAATTACTTATATAACTTTGTATACTGCTCTCCGTTTAAATTTACACACAACATTGATATTTTATAGCCGTCTTGTGTGTAAAACGCTTGAAAAATATATACAACAACAACAATTACAAGTTGTAATAACCAGTGGTCACGATGTTGCAATTTCTACGGGAAGTATCGTAAAATTTTAAACAATTTCGATACAATATCGTCTAAAAAAAATTGTTTAATAAAAAAAAAAAAATGACGCACATTCAGTCATACACTCTTTTTATTATAGCTTTTGTTGTAGTAGGAAATCGTTAAACTGACTCTACATAAGGTATTTAAATATCGCTGTGATACGAACCTAAGTTCTTTTCCGACGTGCATACGATTATGTATGTATAGAAGCATGATCGATCCTCGCGAAAAGTACCGCATCATAGGTCGACGACTTCAGGAACTTTTTATCGTTCATCGTGTCTTAAAAACGATAGCTCTACGCATCCCGAGAAAAGATTTCGATAATTTCTCAAAGTTATTCTGTTATCGTGAATTAAAACTATTTTATTAAGTGGACCGTCCTTTACTGGATCATTTATTCTGGAGCATTATCGGTTGATAACGCGATGAGGTATGTGACGATTTATGTATGTTATCTCCGGAAATAATCGCGTTTCTTTGGTTAAATCGCTCGAACCACTGATTTTAGAGCATGATGTTCACTATTGCAGCAAATATATATAGGAATGTATGTTTAAAATGCAAATTTTAGGAGTTATTTCAAAAGTTTAACCCATTAAAATCTAAAACATTATATAGTAAGAACATATTAATCACAAATTAGCAAATTATATTTAAGAAAAATTTTGATTTACTTAATGATGGTAGAAAATAATAATGAAAACCGATCTTTTTCGACGTATGTCATATACGTCGACTTGACATAGGTACGTCGAAAAATTTCTATGTTCCGATGAATAAAAAAAATCGATACCTCGGAAACTATAACAGGTAGAGCTATGCGGTTTTCACTTTTTTTTCTTGTTTTATCGTGTAGAATTCAACACTCCAGCATTTTCGACCAGAACTCGTGATTTTTTTAATGTTTCGTAAAAGTGGATTAATTTTAAAAAATCGATATCTCGGAAACTATAAAGGTGCCTTTTCTTTTATAGTTTTATAGTTTTATAGTTCCTGATTATTTTTTGAAAGAGTTTTGCAATTTTTATAGAGATAAAAAAACATACTTTCAATATCGAAGATATTTTAGAAATATCTTCGATATTGAAGGTACGTTTTTTTATCTAAAAATATTTCCGTTGCACAAAATAATTTTATATTCCTTAGGAAAATTATACGAGAAACGCGTCAATTAACAATTAATTCAGTATCTTGAGAAATAAACGATGATTATAGCGGCGATCAGACGATTTAATTAAATACCTGAATATTAATGCAAAAATGAATTCCGCCTTTCCGCACTGCGAATGATTATGAAATGATAAAATGGTTGAAACTCAACTGACACGGAACACGATCATAAACGCACATAATAAAAGCTCGTATACTGCTTGGATAACAAAGACACGATTATTTTCGATTCGATTTAAAATAAAAGCGATAATTATGGCATTGTATCTCGTCAGTATCCTTTACTAGTCAGTGTGCAGATCATTTTGATTAGCGTTATTAAATAGCTGGCATCCCGATTCGAGATTCATTTAATTTCTACCAAACGGGTAAATATTGTTTTCGGTGTTTTCCGCACTGAGTTTCGAAACATATAAACGGAAGCGGAAATGGAAGTAACGATTCAAATAAAATCCAATTAGATGGATCGGACGAAAATTCATTTACTAGGTCGTAATTACAATCGATGCAACGTGAAACATAGTATCGCGAATATCTCTCCAAGTATTTATGTGAAATAAAGCTCTAAATTCATTAACCTCGTTAAGTTCTTAGTATAAATCGTATTAAAGACGCTCATCCCGTGAATTCCATTTAAAACGCTGTTATCCTCGAGTCAGATTTTCAACCAGAAATGTCCAATAACTATCCGACTGTTAATGAACGTTGTCTTTAATGAACGAGATTTCTTTCTATGAGATATATATACGAATGGAATGATCGATAGGAAATATCGCGAATACGAGATATTATCGATTATCAAGAGATTTATATGTATAAGTTTTTTTCATCTTCCTAATCCGATGTTCACGCTTTCCGTGAACTATAAAAAAAATCCTATATGTATATTAGAATCTCTCATATTGTTGTTCACTTACTATCTCGAAATATTGATTTACAATAATTTCTATTCTATAAAACAGTTTATAATTTTAAATTAATCGCAATATTATACCTACTTTTCTTTCGTTGTGTGGCGTGCAAAGAAATTTTTGTTACAAACGAAACTTTTGAATGAAATGCCGTTTTATTGAAAATACGCGTGTATGTATGCTCGAAAGCCTTGAATCATGAAACTACAACAAAAGCTGCATCTCCTATTATTTCCTGTTTTGTAAAAGCGTGTTGTACCGGTTGTTCGGACTCTTTCTATTCTCGTAACTTTCAATGTTCTGCGACATGATGCGGCCTTGATATGAACAACGTTTATTGTTCGCTAACTTTTGAATTCATCCACTATTTGATAAACTTAAATTTAAACGAAACGTCGTATGCAATAAGTGCATTCCATTTGAATAAATTTATACGATTTTAATAATAATTATTAAGTGAGTAATAGTATTAAATGAAAGAATAAAAGGAAAGCTATAATAGCCATAAAGAAAGAAGAAGCATACATATAATATAAAAACAAATTTTTAAAAAAATTGAATAATGTGATCGTATAAGCGACTATTATTTTTCGTTCGTGTTCTGACAGTAATTTTTATAATAGGATAAAAAAAAGAAATAATACGATTTTATTTCAACTCATATCTATAAATTTTAATATAGTATTAAATAAAATTTCTCAATCTAATAAATACAAATTCGCTTCCTATATTTTTATACAATGCTTTAAAATCAACATTTCATCGATATTTACCGATATTTCCGATTTGCACGATTTCAGCAAGATATTCCCATTTTCCTATTAATTGAAAAAAACAAATTTGCGTTACACTCTGTAATACTTTCTATTTTAACAATGAGAAATATGCATCAAGAGTGCATATTCCCGTACGAGTTAGGAAAGTACACTTCCGTTTTCATATACGTAGCTGTTAGTTTTCATTTCAATCGCTGTTAATTTCATTTACTCTTAAACAAAGAATGAATCTTGATAAAGTTGATGCGATAAAACATATGTTTTATACACGCGTTATTCGCAATATATAATATTAAACTCACTTTTATGCCTGTTATATATTCGCAACACACATTCTCATTATATCTTCTCTCATTGTGAGCGCAAATTTAGTTATGGTGCTGCAAACAAATTTTGAGAGCTGGTCGAATTTGATTATTATACGAACAATACATGCATAAACTCGCTATTCTTTGATAAAATCGCGTAAAAATATTAATCGTCAGTCTGTAGATCGCGCTAACATTTCGTGTATGATTTGTCGAGGTGAAAGTGACGAATATAAAACTATCGGATGACAGATCGTTTATTTTAACGCCGATACTTCCGCGATCGTGAACTCGACAGAAACAGAGGACAAATCATCTTTTACTTAATCGTGACACCGCATGTCACCGTTTTCTTCCCCTTATCATAAGCAGCCATCCTGTCACGATCAGCGCTGATTTGAATAGCAATTGATGCTAGCAAAACCGCGCTGACGTATTGCCATAATGCGGCACCGGCGATAAAGTGTGTGCACACACGTTGCGCCGTGATAAAGTACCGGCTGATCGATGACGACGAGGAAGGGGTGGCGGCGCATGAAAAGATGCTGTGGGGATGGGTCGCATATAGGATAAGAGGAAGATGAGAAAAAAAGGGGAGGAGGCGAGCAAAATGATGGTGTCACCGGGGAGAGGCACAAAGTGTGTGCGCCAAACATACGCGAAAAGGGGAAAGAAAATCTCCAAGGAGAGCGAGGATATTACGAGAGGGGAGGTCTATCGCGATCTCTGGAGAGGTATCGATAGGTTCGGAATACCGAAAGACGTTGGACGACTATCGAGGCGTTACGACGATCGCGATAAGTATTCGCTTAAGGCACTGACGCAAAAGAAGAGTGACGATACATTATCGATACAAATCGCCGTGCTCCGTGATATAAGATGAAGCAGATATTGGCTGATGCTCGCGAAATATGGAGTATCTCCCCACACAATTTCTATGGACCCATTCACGAATTATAGAGCAAATAAAAATACTGCTTAATTCGATATTTCAGCATAACGATTCAATTCCAAGAAGATAGCCGTCTTTAATGATCCCGATTACTGTCCAGTCAAAGGTTTCGCGATATCAAAGAACTCGAGGCGCAGCATCAAAGGACGGTCGATAAAAAAAATATCCAAAGAGCAGAGGGAAGCGAGAAGATTCGTCCACTTACGAGAAAAGTACCTCGACCGGAACGAGTTTAATGATGTAAGAGCGAAGGTTTGCGCTTTATACTACCTCATCTCTCTCCGTCTATCGCGATAACATAGACGTTACAAGATCATGGTTAAGGATTATAGACCGACGTTGCGGATACAAAAAAAGGAGACAAAATTGGATTGAATTGCGTTTATATTTTGCGATCATTTGTTGCGCACGATACGTTTTAATAAAAAATTACGTTTACCGATATACCGGTTTCGATCACACGTAGCCGAAACGCCGGGTATCGCCATTATCTCAGCGCGCGTACCGATAATCAAACGCTTTAGTCAGCTGTAATTAGGCATGTCCGGTCCGGCTACGCACTCGCCGTTAATGATGCAGGTAACGCGCCGAGCAAGTCGCGATTGCAGGCGGACCCGCCGTCGATTTTACGTCTCTCGACTCTGCGGCGGCTCTCTCTCTCTGTCCCGTCATTTTAATTGCACGTTAACAGCTGTCGAGCCGCTCGCTATCGGAGACTCGTTAACATGACTGCCACACATTCACCACTTACCGCCACTTTGGCCCGGTGTCATTAACGGCGCGCAACGAGTGCCATGTATGTACATGTATATATGTACACATACACACATCTACCTGCGACTATATGTAGAGATACGTACGTATAGGCACGTAGGCGGAGAGCGATCGATTTTCGCGGATCCTAAATTATAAAACTTGAATGTCTTTGAATGAAACAGATGCCCGGACTTCGGGGGCGGTTCGCTGTAACGGAACACTCTGGCATTAGAAATTAATCGTGTAATTCTGCCATGCGTGAGAGATCAATGGAATTTAGCCAAGCATAACGGGTATTTACGACCTGTGCATGTTAATCATGACATAAACGGCGCCAATTACGTAACATCGGATCGAGGAAGGTATGCGTCGTGCGCGCAAATACAGAATCGGAAGGGATAAGGGGATGATCTTATAATCCGAGATAAAAGGTTATCTATCTGAAAGCTCTCTATATAAAATAACATTTTGTTCAATTATTACGTACAATAAATAGTAACATTATGACAGTCAATAATATACAATTATAAATATTTAAAAAATGTGCTGCATAATGAACAAATAAATCTTACGTCCGATACATATAAATATTTTAACCAAACTTTAATATAAACTTCATTTAAAGTTTGATTACATCAGATCAATTTTAGATGATGTCAAGTACAAGTAATGGTACATGAATGTCAAGTACAAGTAATGGCAATCAAATAAAATTCTAATTTAACTAAAGTAAATCTAAATTTATTTAAAAGAATATATGTATATATATTTAAACTTGGATTTATTTTTAATTAAATTATAATTTTATTTGATTATCATTATTTTTGACATGCGTCTAAAATCGAACTAACTCAATCAAACTTCAAATTTGTGTTAAAGTAAAGTTTAGTTAAAATATATGTATATAGGACACGTAAGATTTACGTGTTCATTATGCAGAGTATTTTTTTTCGAATAGATTGTTATTCGGTCAAAATCAGTAAACTGTCAGATTAGCGGAGCCTATATAAGTCTTGAATGCGTCAGTTTGACGGGTCATATCTCATCGTAGCAGGGTGTAAATTTGGACCTATTATCGGTGGCACGTCGATATTGTATAACGACAGGGTATTGGCAGTGCCGGTGCGCTAGGCGTCAAGTTTAATCCGATCGCCGGGTGAAGTTACAGTATACGCCATGAATCAACCTTCCACGGTTGTCTGACTTACGTCGTTGTTACAAAGCCTAGCATTCTTATTTGAGAGCTAAACCTTTCCTCGATACGGAATCCGGAAACTTTTCGAGAGTTAATGGCTACAGTTCGGTAAACATACCGAAAGTTTACAAGCTTAAGATACAAGCTTTATAAAGAAAGATATATAGGTATTTTTTCACTATTAAAACTTTCACTTTAATCTCAAAGTGTAGCAGAATTTATAAGCATAGCTTATTAGCACGAGAAGTAATCGGATGTAATTAAAATAACATTTTTAATATTCTTTTGTCTTAAATAAGATTAATTACAGTTAATTTAAGATTAAATTGAGATTTTTTTAACTTAATAATCTCGCATATAAGAATGCAATTTCTAAAATAGAAATATTTAAATATATGTGTGTTGTGTTGTGTTGTATGAGTGAACATTGACGTATTATTTTGTGAAAATTCAAATAATTACAAGTTCTGACTGTATTTTCAATAGTTATTGATAGTTTAAACAACTAATTATAATCGTTAAATCAAAAAAGATAAACTGAGATGTTAAATTCATACGTCTCACTTAGTTTTGAAAAATTTCATCATTTTTTGTCAGATTTTTAAAAATTTATAATTTTATGTAAATTCTATAAAAAAAAAAAAAAAATCCATTAAAAAAAAGTAAAAGTAAAAAACAATAATTAAAATAGTTACAAGCAAATGTAAATACATATACGAGCATCCAAATAAAATGTTGGTCTGTTTTTGAGAGTTCTATTTATTCTATATAACAGACTTCATAATTCTGAACATATTTATGCATTTTCCAAAGAATTCTCATTTTGTACAAGTTTCTCATATGTACAAGTATATCCTTCTCGGGTAAAATTAATTAATGAAAAAATTATTTAACATCATTAATGAATAGAACTCTTTAGGAAATGGAAGAATACGCTCAATACTATAAGATAAGAGAATTGTTTTAGAATAACCAGAATTAAATAAAACGTTGTGCATGAACTTAACGCCTCAGTTTTTGCCTTGAAGCATTTTTTGGTTTGATGGTCATAATTATTTGTTTAAATTATATCACAAAGTATATAAAACTACTGAAAATAAAGCCAGAATTTTTAATTATACAGTTTTCACGAAATAATACGCCAGCTTCGCTTTAAATGTCTCGCTTGAAAATTGGTCACAGAGCGGTGTAATATTATAATGATCTCAAAGTAACTCGCCGATGTTATAACACTGGCCTCGAAAAGTACGCCACTTTACTTCAAAAGTAAATTTGTTCATGTCATCGTTAGCATGTTTGATATACTGTATCAGGTTAGTGGCGCACAGCGCGCAGATATTGTCGAGGTTAATGGATCAGGCCATTAAGTAAATATTCGATCGCCGGAGCGAATCGCATTTCACATTTTCGTCTCTCGCGTAAGATTATCGCGACGTTCGTTCATGACTTGTACATTCATCCCGAGTATATGAGTACGTTTACACGGCACCCTTAATCGGGTTTAATAACATCCGTAGTTGTAAGACTGGCCAATCACAGCCGTTCCATTCTTCAGGGAAATGGCTGTGATTGGCCAGTTTTACAACTACGGGTGTTATTAAACCTGATTAAGGGTACCGTGTAAACGTACTCTATGTGAGAGAAACGCTTGTCATTTTTTAAGGAAAACGCGCAATGATAACGATAATCCATGGACCCTACAAAGGGAAACGCGATGCAGGCAAAACGTCCGCAACTTTTTGTCTTTTCTCTGTTCACTTCGCAAGAGTTTTCCTTTCGAAAGAATACGGAACAGACGCTCGCTCGCAGAAAAGGAGAACGCTCCTCACGAGACAAAGTTCGTCCTTTTGTGCCACTAAGAGAGAAGCTTATGCTTCTCTGCAAAACAAAGAAATAGTTCTTTTCGTAATTTCAAACGCTATTTGATCCTTCACTAAGTGCTGTTGCTCGCAGCGTGACGAGAAAATTTTATTTCGTAATTTTATATTTCAAAAATAATCTTTTATCGAATAAAAAAGAAATTTTTGCATCTTTTTTTCATTAAAAAACTGCACGTACAAAAATATGATTTGATATTGTACAATAATATGATCTATATATTTCGTACAAGGCCATTTCATTTATATTCGAAGCGATAAATTATGTACGTCTAATGAGATGTAAATAAGATTAGCTAATAAAAAAATCATAGTTTTATGGAGCAATTTTATTACGTTTCCTCTTTCTCTCTGATGGTGTCATAATTCATGCGGTCTAAGATATAGATAAAATACGTAACCGATTACTGACATTCTTTTTTTTTAATTTAACCTATTTTCTAATATACGTACTTAATGAATAAAATCAGTAATTCGCGTCGATGCACGTGATGCGCGATTGAAACTTCCGAAACTACGAGGGGATCCAAGGAATTACCAATTCGTTAAGGAGCGAACCAAGGAGCGAACACGTCAACAAAGGTGTTACCGCCCCGAATTCGACGAGGCATTAGTAGACTTCTGAGGTACAATTGTTCCACCAACTCTGGGAGTTGCAGCATCAAGATCCGCGCCCGTTCGAGTCAAAGACAACTCGAGTCAAAGTTCCGCCGCATTATGAAGCTGACACGGACGACAACGTTTCCAACGGAATCTGTCGCGTATTTGCATTTTGCGTCGCGAAACTATTGTCCGTGAATTCGAAGTGCAACGCGCGCTTCAAAACCCGTACCACTTTAATATGTGTTATATCGACGAAGCCTGTAAAAACAGGCTTCGTCGATATAACACATATTAAAGTGGTACGGGTTTTGAAGCGCGCGTTGCACTTCGAATTCACGGACAATAGTTTCGCGACGCAAAATGCAAATACAGGCTTGCAATATCGGGTATCTCTGACCTATCATATATTTTATATTACGACAGAGAACAACGAAATTATTATACAGTATGATTTAATTATCATCTCTCTCTCTTTCCTTTTTTCCTTCGGAATCCAATAAATTAATTTATTAAATATTACATAATTCTTTTCTTTTCGGTATTAATCACAAAATTTTTTCACAATATATTGTTAACAAGAAAAATAAACGTCATACACATGTATCTCGAGAAATAGAAAACACAATATATTTTTATAAAATATTTTTCTTTAACAGGAAATTTCCAATAATATAAAATGTAATATTATATATAATTAAATGTATTTTTAGGTGTACAATTTATGCACATTTTTTGTTTCTCAAGAAGCTCGAAATACATTATACTATGCTATATAAATGTTTTTTGTTCAAAATTTGTTGCACTAAATTCGGCGCATCACGCCATTGCATCGATTCAAGCAGCAATTTTAATTGTTACACGAAAATCACATCACGGTTCATGAGTAGTACATCATTCGATAATCAACGCATTAATTCATCCCTTTTTGCTATTCAATCCATCACATTTTCATGTGCTATTTTTCTCGATTACTGAAGTAATAATTATCTTTTCAAAAAAGCATAATTGTCCGGCCAGATAATTCTTTCGCTTGCTCACTCACTGATTCATGGCATCGATGATTAATAAATATAAGTAGAGACAAACGCGAAAAATTGCGAATCCGACCGTAAGGATGAGAGAAAAATTATTTTATACATGGTCGATTCACGCGATAATTTGTAGACTATATTATCTCGCGTCGAGGAATGTGATGGCTCTCGGTTTACTTATCTGGTGATTTATATTACGACAGATTATTATGCTTATACTTCATCATTCAAACATTTACATGACCGATATATATATTCGTGTTTACATGTGTGTATATATGTGTGTGTATGCTGTGCCGATGACGCCCGGGCGAAAACTATGTCAAGCGTTACTAGGCTAGATTTACGGCGGCGTCAGGATAACCGGCATGGTCATCTGCCGCGCTTGTCACCGGTAATAAATAAATCCCGTGCTGTTAGGGCAAATTTTTCTGTATCCTCCGCGAGATGTGCGTAGTCAAGCGGTAATGCACAAAAAGCAACGATTTACAACCGTTAATCCGTGAGCGAACGCGCCGCGTTTCCTGGCTTCTATAACGGAAACAACGCCCTTCGTGTCCTTTGACAGTAATTCCTTTGATGATATAATCTACAGAGTTCGTAATACATTGGTACGCATTGACTGCACCAAGTATTTATTATGCGCATATATCACAAAGGATAAGAGCAGAAACAGAATCGGAACTTCTAAAGTGTTACAGATAACAGATCGCTTTTCACAAACTGGGTCGTGTCGTGTAATAAATGATTAACAATAAATAAAAGTGTATCGAGGAAAATATTGGAAAACTCATTTTAAAATCTGGATAATAAAGGATATTTTTCTTTACTTTTATCTTTCTCCCTTTCTCTTTCCCGCAATATGTCATTTATGTATGCAAACCAATTGCCAAAATAATAAACCATTCTATTGAATTAAAAAATAAGAAAAATCTATGTAATATCAATTTCTCTTGTAAAATTTTATAAGAATCATGGCTTAATAATTCTGCATAATTTTGAAAAAAAAAAAAAAAAAAAAAAAAAAAAAAAAAAAACTGCATATCTCTTCCAATCATTGCCGTATCATATCACAGACTTAAAAGAGTTCTTTCAGAAATATTCGATAATACGTAACATCATCGCTTATCGTGGATAGAAGCATAGAGTATCCGCGTCTCCCTATCAATGCTATTATACATAAAAGCCCCTCAAACGAAACACTTTGATGGATGTCCCGCATTACGCGCACATGTTGAGGCGCGAAGCTCTTGAAGCTGCGCAATGCCAGCTGATCAAGAGAGAGAAAGAGAGAGAGAGAGATCGATCATTTATCCTTTCTGCCGTGCGTCGTGACACGCGCTCGTTCGAATGCGTCGAATGCATGGGTACACGCGCGTGGACACCGCACTTTAATGACTGTATTTACAACGTGGCTTGCTTAACCGGTCGACCGGTTGTATATAGGTACGCGCCTGGATAGATCCCTACGGACGTACGGACAGACGGTAATTGGAGCACGGACCGGCTTTCGCGACACTTCCGCGTTGATTGAAGTCAATGGACGAAGCTGTGCGCGTGTGCAACCCGACAACATACGGTAAAATGCACGCGGTAACGCGACACCGTATATCCGCGAACGCTCCGTGATAGAGGATGCGGACTGCATCAGGCATCAGCGACGGAAAAAAAGCGCAGCGACGCTCTTTCAATGGAAACTCTGAACAAAATTTCCGCGCGGCCGCCATGTCGGCGCCAGCTGGTAATTGAAAACGATCAGATTTTGTAAACATTCATCGCGATTTTCGGCCGTCATAGCAACATAGTCCCATGTTCCGTTCTGCGGTGTCCGTTTCGTTGCGGTAAAATGTTTTTTCTATCGGCCGAGAGTAACGTTTCTGTTTTTCGCGGGATCAACTTTTTAAACGTCCATCCATTATTTCGAATCCGATAGTGTATAATAAAATTGTTATCAAATGTATTTATCTGAGAGCGAGGTGTCTCTTATAACATATGAATCGACCGACACATCGTCAATAAAGAATTTTTATCAACCGATGAATGTATTTTAAACCACGATTCATGCGAAAATAACTAAACGGCGCCGCAAAAATAACGTCACGGATATCGGTTTTTAAATATTAGTATAAGCGATACATGTGAGAAAATTTAGGAACGAGAAAACTTTTCGGAGCAATCTCCTCGAAGTGATTACAAAGCGCGCCGATAATAATCATAAATTTAGCGTAATTAAAATATTTTATCCGGTACAATTAAAAATAATACCCCGCCATTCGATTCGAGCAGAGGGCGATCTACCTAGCCGCGAAATCGGATAAGCGAATCCGCCGTTCATTTTACATGTACCATGCGCGATCGTCGAAAAGTTAATAAACCGCATCGAATGCGAGAGCGGTATTTGGGGAAAAGGGCTCGTTGGGTTATTTCAACAAACGTGCAAATTTCCCACGGCCACGTTTAACCGGTAGAGACCGGTAATTGAAACCAATCCGATTTCGGATACATTTGTCCTAATTCCGAGAGCGTTAAAACGTCCGTATAACCGACAATCGAGTTTTCCACCGTAAAAACTAACCGATTATATTGTATTTCTATTTTCAAGAGGGAAAAAAAGAAAAAAATAAATAAAAAAAAGGAAAAACCACCGTTTCAATTGTCAAGAATCTAGTGGTCCATTTTCTTCCTAGCGTGTTACATATACGCGCATATAAACCGAAATACAATTAAGGAGCGATCAAGACGGTCGCGATGCATTTAGCCGGAGAATTTAATCCCCGTTCCAGGCAGAGATAAACCGACGCGATAAACAGCTCGAGCAAAGTAAGTAAGTGAAATAAGATTATTCAGATTAGCGAGTGCTGTTATGGCGCTCGAACTTCCGGGAGGAGTTCGGTCATAAATGTAATTGCTGAATCCTCTAATGGCAATGGTCAAGGATGGTGAATGGACTGGACGCGAGGAGGAACAAGGAAGTTATCCTCGGGGCTACTTCTACGACTTTGTTAAAGTGTTACAAGTATGTCGCGGGTCGACGAGAACGGCCACAAATCCAATCGGCGAACGTCGGACACAACCGAGGTATGTCTTCGCGCGTTTCACCTCGCGTCGAGTACAGATTGTCGCGTTGTTGTTGCAGCTGCGTTTGCCGCGCCCTGACGACGATTCATTCGCAACGATTCTCTGGCAGTTTCGTCCAGCAATAGACTGCTGAACATCCCCCTCGTCCCTCCCTTCCCCATCGTCGATTCGTTCCTTCTCCCAACACAGAAACAAAAGAGACGGAGAAAAAGAGCCTGAATTGCACTGTTACATCATTGATTACTTAATCGCGTGGATGGCCGATGGAACGGTTAGGATAACCGTTGTCGGCCTCGTGATATACTTTTAAATAGAGAATCAAGAACGACTACGAGACGAGCAACTCCTTCTTTCCCTTCCTCCCGTTTTTTAAGAGCACTTGATAAAGCATCTGAAGTAGGATGCGTTTCTTTTTGTATTCTGAACGAGTTATGTATCTTTTTGTATCCTACCCAATTTCTTTCCATAAATAAATTTATAATTAATATGCAAAAAATATATTAATTAAAATAAATCGCGATTATGGCATCGAATATTTAATTTTCACAGATCAGTCAGAGATTAATTAGCGAATTTCTCCTCACAAAGGAATATTACGATTGTCAGGTTTCAATATCGGTTCGGCTTTTCATCTATGACTCCTCTCTCTCTAAGCAGCTTTCCTGACAATGACAGTGTACAAAATGCATACATCGTTTACATATGCTATCTATTTCAGTCGTGAAATGACTGACCGAGGCTTCGCTCGAGCGAGCTAACGCAGATTGCGGAGATTACTCAACCGCGTTCGCTAAATTCGGCCCGCGATCGCGAACGATCCTTCCTCGTAAACGGTCCTTCCGTTGCACGCGGACGCTTTATAGCCATCGCACGAACGAGATTCACGTCGATCGTGAATGGACGATCGAAAACGAGTTATCGGAGGAAATGAGTCGATATTTTACTCCGACAAGCGCAGATATCAAATTTCGCGGTGTATTTATCGCGGCCGCTCGTTGATCGCGAGCTCTTTGTCATTTCTCTTCCTTTCCCGATTTGTCCGCGTACGCGGCTTGCGATAATTCGAGCTTACCCTTCCCTCCCCCACATATTTCTGGTCAGCGGTTTACCTCTTGGAATTTCGCTCAGTGCGCACTAACTAAGCTTGTCAATGCCCTCGGATAGAATTTTCTCGCTCACAGAGCTATGATCGATCTCGATGTAGTCTTCTCTCTTCTCTCTCTTTCTCGTAGCCGAGTCGCGGTATATCCAAGTTTGAACAACGTGTATAATACATCGAGCTAGATTGCTGTTCCGCGAGCGTCATATTGCCAACAATAGACGCCTCCGATACGTATCGTACGAGTAATTTTCGGCCGGGCAGCTGATTCGCTCATAAACCAAAACCAAAACATGGATATATCTCGTCTTTCTCTAGCCTCCGTATATTCGTCCACCCGCATCGTCGACTGTCGTTCTACTAATGACAATTTCGTATCTCGTAGTATGGGTACTTCGGGTACTACGGCAGGATACGTCCGTGGTCAGATCGTACACGTAGCAGTCAGGTCAGGTCAATCCCCAAGTATCATCACGTCGTCGCACCGGTCGCCACAACGCGCACGTCGCCCGAACCGCGAATATTGTGCAACCAAGCGAGGATTGATCAACAAGCGGGTAAACGTTAGAAATGTTTCCGCATGCTGGATGCATAAAGGTTTATTGGCGCATTACGGCGGGCTGAATGCCCTCTCGTCAGAAACGCGCTGCAAAATGCGTTATATAGACACGCTGCATTGTGATGCAAGCTATTGCTTTATTTCTCTATTTCCAACGACCGGAATTAATATATTTATACGCAGAATTTTTACCTTTCTATTTACTTATAAATATAAAATTTTTTTTCTTTTTTTTTGTATTTGATATTTTTATCTTCATACTTGATTTTGTTAAATGAGAAATGTATTCCGTTCTTAGTCGCGAAACTAAAACATGCGATGACTTCGCGATATCATTTAATTTAGAAACTTTATTCGCTATTGTCTATAGCATGAGAGCCAATCGGAAAATCAAAGTTAAGGCGATTACATCGTCTGCCTATTATGAACGCTCGATTGGTCCAGCTGATTCGCGCAAGGTAGAGGTAATTTGATAGATTTAGGTGCTCTTCAATAGATCCATTGATTGCGGAGTTTGATAATTGAGAAAAGCTCCGTGCTTTTTATTCGTATTCAATTTAATAAGTTTTATAGATTAGCAATAAATATTTTCTATTAATGTCGCAAATATCTATTTTTCTTATTGCGCAAAAAAATAAAGCGTAATCATTAATTATCATGTCATCATTAATTGTATCTAGATTAATTTTTAACAATGCACTTTAATTGACGTTTAGCAACAACACCACTGTCACCTTGTACATTTGAAGCATTTTGCATTAATGGACATATTAACATGAACTTTATCAAACATAGTAATATAGTTGACAAACTGGCATTATACCTTACGCGCAGACCGCAACAGGCGATTAGGTTTGCAAATTACACTCGGCCGAGCGCAATCGATTGCAGCTGCCGATTACCGAAAACGTAATTAAATTACACAATGGCTATGATTTACAGCCCAGACGACCACCCTTCCTGCAATTCAATCGGTCGGTTCATCCTTCGGTTACGTATGCAATTCTATTATGCGTAGCGCAGCTGGGTAATGAGCAATGCAAATAATACGCGCGTTATTTATTACGCGAAAGAGTATTAAATATTTCCGTTTGAAAACTGACAAAGGATTTGTATTCCCCCCATTTGCAGATCTATATGTATCTCGTTAACGATAAAATCGATTTTCTCTTGTCTCTAATGTTTCTCGTAATTATATAGTGACACGATCATTTCAATATTCTGTATATTAAATGTAAAAACAATATACAATATGTAACCGTATCCCTTTGGCTTTCATCATTTAAACTAATGATACGAAAGCGAAAATATACTGGTGGTATTTCAAAGTCTCGCGGATGAACGTTGCATTCCAAATTTAAACAGTAGCTACATTACTTTGGTCGTCAGACCTTCGTAAGGTCGACAACCTCTGAGATCCCCTGCGCGGGATAAAGAATACGGGCTCATTCGTTAATTCGGGTATTACAAACGTAATTCTCAATTAAAAATGTACGATAAGAAAAAATATTTCTTCAGAGTTTATCTCGGTAATATTCATTCGACTTACTAATTGAGATCAATTTCATCGATATTGAATTGAAATAAAATTCTGCGACGAATTAATATATAAACAACGTATTAACAAATTAATGCATGTATGAAGGAAAAAACGTCAGAGTTATTCGACACGTTATAGTTAATTCAAGAATGTCATCTGACCGCCGAGTGAAATATTCACTACAAGCTTCTAAAAATAACATAAACCGGCCTTACCAGTACGTTTCCATAACTGCCACTTTTCGACCTACGGACTATCAAATAGAAATTTTTCGTGGAAAATTCCAAGAGCCCGAAACAACTCGTATTGTATACACAGTCGAGACTACACACGAAACTGTACTCGCTTTCAAATATTGCCCTTAATTGGGTCAACGAACTCGAAGAATGCGACGAATATACACCGGGCCAAGTAGTGTTATACCAACAACATATTACGGCAATCGAGTTAACCCGAGACAAGCAGGTAGTCGATGCACGCGCCAGGTATGCGTGCTGCCATCGTGTTTCTCCTGCAGCTTTTCTTCCGCCGCAGCCGCCTTCTTCCCGCCCGCTCTCTTCACGTTCTTTTCCCTCACGTATTTTTTTTTCTCTCGTTTTTTGCCTGACCGAACCGAGAGAGAAAGAGAAAGAGCTCGCCTGGGGAACTCGTTTACTTTCCGATCGAGAGGCGATCGACCGAGCGAGCGCGAGATGGTTACCTCCGAAGGGTCGACCAAACGTACGGACCTTACGTGATAGAACCTCGATATTTCATCGCGCCTTCGAATTACGTGTCCTTGTGCTCCTCACGCGAACAGGCCTTTTGCGAACCTTCCTCTCCCCTTTTTCATTCAACGAACTGTATGTCTGACGATTGGAAAATTATATACCGCATGACGTGTGGATATTACCGAGTATACCTATACAGTTTCTCTCTCACTAGCCAGAGTCCATCGTAAGTAGAAATAGAGGCGAAGAGATCCCCGGTTTGATTTATTATTCCGAGCAGTTTTAAAGAGCACTTGAGATTTATATCTTTTTAGAATGATGAAACAAAAATATCCAACGATATACGACTGATCGTTTATTTTAATTGACACTTCTGCCAAACAATCTCTTCGTTGCTTAATTTCAATTTACATATTCTTCGTAATAAAAGAAATTTGGATAAGTGACAGATGTGAACACGAGCTATTATTTCGTATTCTATATAGAAACATATGCGATGCATTTAGAAATTGATTTTATCTAATTGTAAATCAATTTATATCGAAAATTGATACAAATATAAATGTGCACACGTATAAATATTGAGTAAGCATAATCACATCTTCATACTATTTAAAAATTTTCAATTTATGTTTTTTAAATATATATATTATAAAAGAGATATCTCTCCATATGATATTCAGCACAGAGTTTCACCATATACAAAGTTATCATTTAAAAAAATTATATTATATTATACATACAATGCATTCTCATATACGCATATCTAATGCATACATACGAGAACAAAGAATAAAAATAGAAAGAATAAAAAAATATTTTATAGCGAGGTATAGGCATGAATGGAGATATGAGAATCGATTTACGGGAAACACGCAACGGGCGTTGAATCGCGTTGAATTCACCGGTATATATCGGTGCCAACTTAAGATAATACCGTGGGTGCGGTGAAGGAGTTCATCGCCTACGCTCGTCGTGGGCCGATGAACGTCTATAGCGGCGCGTCGAAGCCGCTGTATCACGATATTATGCGAGTATTGACGGCAGAATGCCAGCAATACCATTGCTGGGTTAAACTCGATCGTTTTAATGCGGCACAAACTGGAATACGCTCAATTATTGTGCGCGAATCCGGAAGCCGATAAGCGCGCGACGCGACGATAACTCGCGGCAGGGATTTGACGATCTAGCGATCGAACGAACGTAACGCGATGTATGTAAGCGCGGACGCAGCTCAACAGCGAGCCAATTAGCTCAGCGTATGACGCGCTAATCAGAGCCAATAAGGCATAATGATACGCACCGATTGGATTTGTAATGGATGATTACTTCTTTTGCTCGATCATTCCTATCGGGCTGAATTCGTGTGACGCTCGTTGACTGCGAATTAAAAGAATGATATTTTCGCCGCGGGAGATAAAAATACCTCACGATGCTTTATACTTTACAATCATATCGCATCTCTAAAGTATCTCAAATATACCGAATATATTTTCAAGTACAGATAAGACAAATTCTGAGTCACGTATTTCTTAATGCTTCTTACTTGCAAGTTATTAATGGTAATTTTTAACTTTCGAGATATTAAATATTCAGATATATAATTAAAAATCTTATTTTCCTTTTGTTTAAGTTCTTATTGAATAAAGTCAAGTTAAAATTAATTGAAGAACCACTTTGTGCTATTTATACACATGCCTTATTTTCTCTTTAATATTAAAATTATTTAAATAGAATTTCAAATTTTTTTCCACAAAATTAAAAGTTTATTTTAACAATGGATCTATCTTTTAAAATGTTGCTGAATTTGAGAGAGTTAGAGAGAGAGATTAATATTCGAAATTATATTTAACATCGATTCTTCATTAAAATTAGCACATTTTACTTCTAAACTAGATTAATGTTATTTTTACTGTGATTGACTCATCGATTTCAGATAATATCATCATTTAAACATTTCTTCGTATATCAATTTTTTATCAACTCCGCAGAAATAAATCAAAAGATGTTTTTAAATATAAAATCAAATCTTTAATTATATTTATTCATATTATATTACTCATTTGATATTTTTAATCTAATAATTCAATAGTTATTTGAATATAACAGTTATTTTTTCTATCTGTATAATGCCAGAAAATTGTGATCACATAATAATAGTAAAATCATTTTAATAATCTGAAAGGGAAGAATATAAAATATTTCATCTAAAAATATATCTAGCGTATGAATTCCTAAGTAAAATAATGTATGTCTGATTTATAAGTGCAACGTATAATTATTGCATAGCGTTGCATCATTATTTTTATCGGCAATGTTGAATGTTGAATCCTAATTGAACACGATGTTCCATTGGAAGATATGATAAATCATTTATAATAATAAGCAAGATGTGAACACGAGCTATTATTTCGTATTCTATATAGAAACATATGCGATGCATTTAGAAATTGATTTTATCTAATTGTAAATCGAATCTAATTTATATCGAAAATTGATACAAATATAAATGTGCACACGTATAAATATTGAGTAAGCATAATCACATCTTGGATACTGCAGTTAAGAATCGCGTTGCATACAGGTCACCGAGATCAGATGTGCATCGCCATCGTTTCGCTCGATTAGTGGCTAATGCATGCCGCGAAACAGGTAGGAATAAATTAACGCGAATAATGTAAGTTACAGCGATTCTAACATCGTGTCACGTTGCCGCCGATAAAATTATGGGGTTCCCATGGGTTCGAACTCATCTCGCAGCATCCACCGTAAAGTCTTTGAAGACTCACGCGCGGAAAATGCCCCGAATTTGCATGTAGCAAAGCATCGTCCGGAAAATCCCGGTAACGAAAGCTATTCAAATTTTTCGCATCACGTGGGAAGAGCGCATCTTTTGCCCCCGAAGGCGACCGTGAAAAGGAGTAATCTTGGGGGTACGATACGCGCAAACTCGTGTAATTCGTATCAAAACCCGAAAAAGAACGAGTCTCGTTTCCCTCGTCCTCTAACTCGATGCGAATTATCTGGGTGTTCGCATCCAAACTCTCGCATGTCGTAAGAAGGATCCGACATTAGCACGAACTCGTTGCAAGATAAATGTCACGAAAATGGCTCGGGATGGGCGCTTTCGAAATTTCCACGATTCCGCGGTATGTTCGAAGTCAATGGCACGTGAGATGCAACGTCGAAGTTTCTCTTTTCGCGCGGGAACAATTTTCGATAACGATCGTTACATAGACAACAATGAATTTGGTCCGATTTTGAGATAACAATATTGACAATGTCGATGATTCCGCTTTATCGAATGATAACAATTGTATAGTAATTGAAAACTGCATCTCCGAATGTCGATTTATATCGAATAAAATAAAACCCTCGCTGTGTGTAGGTTCGTCATAATTCAAGAAAATGCCAATGCAAATATTACACATGACAATATCGTGACGCTTTTTTATCTATATGTGCTAACAATGCTAACACGTATACATTGTCATACAGAATTTCTGTTTACTGGTATATAGTTATCAATTCGTATTTCGAAACCGAGTATTAATGGAAAATAACAGCAAATTGATGATTAAATTTCTACTTCTAATGAATCAATCGCATTATGCAAATGTTCGTCTTAAATTCACGCATCGAATTCCGATCAGATCGTTGATTTTTAATTCTATTTCGTAAAATCGCTAAAACGAAATGCAATCATACGTCTGACTTAAACCAGACGAAGAAACAGAAAAACAAGCTGCAGGCTGAATCCGCGTTTTTGTCTAGCTAAAAAACAGTGCCTTGGAGTATTCTGCTATATGCTTAGTGCGAACGTCCCCTGTTGGACTTTTTTCAACCTTCGCTTGTCCCGTTCTCTCTTTCTCTCTTTCCCTCTCACCAGAAAGTACTCTACAAACGTGGAATTTTTACTACACCCTCGCGGTGCGGATCCTGACGAGGGTTCGTACGACGTCGCATTAAAGGCGAGCGGCGTTTAAAGGCGATCTCGCCAGCGCGGAAAAGGTGCTTCTAGACGCGACTGGAGAAAAGCAAAGGACATGAAATGTCACTAGTGAATCGCCCGCTCCATCACGAGAATGCATGAAAACCATACTACACAGAGAGAATTTTCTCTTAGAATTTACCCTGAAAATCATGATAATCGTAGGACGATATGGTATAGAAAGAATTTTATGAGAATTTCTCTGATTAATATTTATCATATTAAAAATAATAATATCTATCACAATAAAATATAAAACATGTTTGATTAATTTTACTATGCAGTTTAGTAAAATTAATCAAACATGTTTTATATTTTATTGTGATAGATATTATTATTTTTGTGATAAATATTAATCAATGAAATTCTTTACATACCAATATTGTCCCACAATTACCATGATTTTCAGGGTAAATTCTAAGAGAAAATTCTCTCTATATAGTTATGTGAGTGTATTATATCGCACAAAATATGACTTACTTTTATGCAAATATATTTTTGCACCGTGATATCAAGATATATAATTTTTAGTCTATATCTAATAACTTATATATAGTATACACATCGTATTGAGTTGTAATTTGTTTTTCGTTACTATGCAAAATTAATTTTAAATTAGAAAGATAATATTATAGAGAGCATACGGAAAAAAATTAGCCACTAGTTACAATTTAGCTGTCCCTATATTACATCTGAAATTTAGTTATCATGCCTAAATTTTAGCTATGATAGCTAATATTTTTTAGTTATAGAATTCTCCGTTAAAATACAACTAAAAAATATTAGTTATCATAGCTAAAATTTAGACATGATAACTAAATTTCAGGTTGTAATATAAGTATAGCTAAAATTTAGTTATGGTAGCTAATTTTTTCCGTGAGCGATTTTTGTGGCAATTCGTTATTATTTAAAATTAATTTTCTGATGTTTAATCGAGTTTTATTTTTAATCTAGATGTCTAATTTTATCATTTATCTCAATCACAACTTAACCGCGCAAACCTTACGGCGGATAAGTAATTAGAAATAAATTGCACGTCTTTCGCGACATTTGAGAGATTTCTCTTGCACCTAAAAATATCATAGAGCGAGATTGAGATGAAATATGCACGTGATGTATACTGCGTTGCGGGATTAATTTTCATTCAAGACTTATGTCGTCATTTGCAAGAATATTTAAGGCTAAGAGCGCGTTTATCGCATATACGACCGAATTATTTAATTGCACAAATCATGGCTAATTAAATCATTTATTGCGATGAAGACGGACTGTTGTAATAACGATGCGATAGCAGCCGCTTTAATACCACGAACGATTCGTGGAATTACAATCCTATTACAGCATTCATCTTTTTTTCAAACCTCGATGACGTGGAGGTCGATGTTATCTTAGAATCTGCAGCTCGCGACTTGATGATACATATATGGTACGTATCATCTTTCCGCGACGGTGTACAGTTTATCAGAATTATGAGATATTGCAATAAATACGTAGGCGAATTATCTGCATAGTAATCACATCAACTTTCTCTTATAATGTCGAGAATACTAACATGAGCGACTAAAGTCTCGGTTAAACGCGACGTTCAAAAATAAACAATAATATAATTATAATAATTAATGTATATAAATATTAATAATAATGTTAATAATAACAATAATATATGAATATAATTTGTAATAATTCGTAATAAATTTCGTACAGAAAAATCATCACGAAAAACAAGTGTAAATGTAAACATTGCTTTATTTCGTTTCGTATATATTGCTTTTTTGTATCAAGAGAAGATAAAATCGGTAGAAATATGTGAGCCGCCAATGTAAACAAAATATCTAAAGCTGCCTACGTGATTTCATGTGTTGATATACACATAATTCAGTTTCTTCTTATATATAGAGAAAAGCAATAACAGAATCATTGTGCGTATGTTAATACTGATCTGTTTAATATCCAATTTTATATGTTCCATACGAAATAGTGTTTAATTGATAAAATAAAATGTAAAAATTAGACAGCTACGCATATGTGCGCAATGAATATGCAGATGATAATATTTATCGATTAAGTGGCTTATCTCTCTATCGTATATTATCTAATACTCTGATAAAATCGTCTTAACAATCGCGAATTGTTACGTGAGTTGAACGTGACTCGTCGTGTTTGAAAAATGTAACGGTTCGTTTACCACCGTCGTATAATCATTATTTATACATACGCTTTATTGCCTCATTTTGGATTGACGCATATTTAAACATTCGCCACAAACACTAAATGATTAATACGCTGTTGCATTGCGCACAAAACGCGTCGGTCGAATTTTCACGAAGAGAGATAAAATCGTGGACTTACCACGCGACGAAGAAATTCTATAGAATTCGGCGGTTTCGGTTCGGAGAAAATGGGGGTTAGGGGCGAAGGAACTCTTTCTTCTCCTCTCTCGTGGTCAAGATTTACGGCTCGCCGGAACCTTTCTCTTTGTCCTTTCAAATCGCTTCTCTCTCACTACACTGTCATTTACGAGTCACTTCTCTGCTCTCGCTCCACTCTTCGTCAATCACTCACATCACCAACCGACGAGATGCCCTGCGGAAATAGTTTTACGACGCGAAGATGTACGCAGTCGACTTCAGACTTCTTCGCTCGCTTCCTCTCCCTCTCTCTCTCTCTCTCTCTCTCTCTCTCTCTCTCTCTATCTCGTTGTTTACCACGCTGTTACACGAAATCGATCGCGTTGCGAGAAATCACGGGTCCCGCGAAATTAGGAGAAACGCGCGAAGAAGAGAGAGAGACTCACATCGTAATACATCGACGAAATCGTAAAATGCCGCGACGTCGCGAGTTTATCGTTGCCGTGCAGGAGCGAGCGGTCTTTGTGCTTGGAGGTTAGGTTCAAGCTGGCGTCGCGGCTTTCTCGGGCTTCTCGCTCTTTGCTGTTGCTTCGTACGACACTTTGCCGGGATATACGCGACGCGTATCGACACCACGCACGACCGCGAACAACTGGAAGCGACGTGGAGCTCCAAGACGGAGCTTCAGCACGGAAGGACCGGTGAAAAACTGCGCGAAAATCCAACCATGCTGAGTGCGCGACCGGCGTCAGACTGCCGCGAGAACGTAGCGGGGATTCGAGTTGAGTGGCATCGCCCGGTTAGAGGGGTCGACTCCCTCTCTCTCTCTCACTCACTCGCGCCGTCTCCCCCTCTCTCGCACCCCCCACCACTACTACACCACCGTCGCTCCCTCTGTTCCTTTCCCCACCATTCGACCACGGCTCGTCTCCCCCGCCACATCGTCCGTGTTTCTGTGTGTGATTCAGTCCTACCCCCCGCCGCGTAATAGTGAAAGAGCATCGGTGCGAAAAGGAGAAGGCCGGTGGTATGAACGAGATGAAGACGAGCGAGAGCGAGAGCAGGTGACAAGTTTAGTAGAACAGAGATTGCGGCTGGTATCAGAGGAAGAAAACTGCGAATGCGCGGTTGACCAGACAAAGATGGCGCACGGTAAGTGGAGTAGTATATGTGTAAGAGAGAGAGAGAGAAAGAACTGCCGCGCGTTTGAACGAAACAATGCTCGCGAGAAAGATAACGAATGCATCAGCGGCATGATAAAGATGAACACGAGTGCGAGAGTACTACAAGTGAGATGCTGGTCAGACAGAGTATCGTCATTCTTACGATAAAAAGACTTTGCCAACGATGTATCGGTTAGTAAAGAGACGGCGTGAAGTAAGCAAAATGCGCGCGCATGCGCCATATGCAAAACTCGGCACGCGGTCGCGCCCAAACGCATTGCCTCGCGATTCACATATTGATGTACTACGCTCTTGCACTCGCAGCGAACCGATTGCGGCCGTCGCAAATGAAAGAGAGAATCGTAGAACGACGGTACTCGCCCTCGTGTAAGTCTCATATATACATTACTTAGAACTGCGTAGGTAGTTACATGAGTTTATCGCGTATGAGTTCACGTAGAGGTTAACCTTGCCGCTTTAATCGAGCTTGCACGCGCTATCTGTTCGCGCGACTCTTTAAATAGTCTTAATTAGCGTAAAAGACAATTGACTCATTCGTAGGACAATTTTTTAATATATGTGTAGTTGTTAGTATATACAGTGGTTTATAAAATTTTATGTAAAATTTAATGAAAGAGTTTTTTTTAAACAATTCACTCATTATTAATTAACACTCGATATTGTTCTTGGAAAAAGATATACAATATTTACACTATTTAGTAAAAAAGTAAATGTAAAAATATCAACAGTTGCCAATAAATTTTAAAATATTTCCCTTTCAGTAAAAATTCGAAAGGATTATTCTTCTACAATTTTATTATTTTATCAGATATTTTAATAATAAATAATTAAGCCTTTCTCTCTCTCTCTTTATATTTTTCTCTTATTAAAATATTTAAAATTTATGGAATAAGTTTTTACAATTTATTTTTGTGTTTTGAAGATAAGAGTTTGCCAGAACTCTTTTATTTTTAATATTTGAATATGTAATAATAATGTTTGATGTATAAAAATTCTTTCACAAAGTTGATTTAACTTTCTTAACGATACATTTTCAAGTTTGATGAAATTTTACAAAGTATTCCATTAGCACTAACTAATTATTCCCTAAATCCAACAATGGATTGGTACTGATATATCTATCCCATATTTTGAACAAGTTTTATTCATACATTATTTTAGACAACCAAATTGGGTAGAAAAACTGCGAGATAATTATTCCATGTTCATTACCCTTACGCGTCGATATAAACCCTTTGCAGTTCGAAAGCTATAATCGTGCTTGCCCGATTACTTTTTATTTCTATCGTTTTCGAGAAATAAAGTCTGCCGAAGTATAGTTTTTCTACACAATTAATTCGTGTGCAATATTTCTTTCGTATTCGCTACACACATATATTAATAAACGCTTTCAGTAGTAAAAATGAGCAGCAATTATAAATATGTTTTGGCTTGGATTTTTAAAAAATCCAACAAATTTGAACGTTGTTTATTTGATTTTTAATTAGGCATCTTTATTGAGAATGCACTCAATATGAATCTTTAAATGTAATCAGCAAATAAAATATATAATAAATTTAATCAGCTGTATGTAAAAAAATATTAACAAAGCGTTAATTTGCTAATTAAATTTTAAAATAATAATATATGTGATAAAAATTAAAATAATAATATGTTTTAAATAATATGTTATAATTCTTTAAACTCGATTAAAATTGTTGACAGTTATCAGCTGATTTCTGTCAAAATATTAATCGAGTTGAAAGTACTATAACATTTTATTTAAAACATATTATTATTTTAATTTTTATAATATATATTTTCATTTTAAAAATTAATTAGCAAATTAACGCTTTATTAATAATTTTTGACAAATCAGATGATTAAATCGTTAATTTGCTAATTAATTTTTAAAATAAGAATATATTATAAAAATTAAAATAATGTTTTAAATGTTCTAATTCTTTAAAGTCGATTAAAATTTTTGACAGTTATCAGCTGATTTCTGTCAAAAAATATTAATCGAGTTGAAAGTACTATAACATTTTATTTAAAACATATTATTTTAATTTTTATAATATATTCTTATGTTAAAAATTAATTAGCAAATTAACGCTTAAATCAGCTGATTTGTCAAAGAATATTAATAAAGAGCTAATTTGCTAATTAAATTTTAAAATGATAATATGTTATAAAATGTAAAATAATAATATGTTGTAAATAATATATAATAATGCCTTAGCTGCGATTAATATTTTTTGACAGAAATCAGCTGATAACTGCCAAAAATATTAATCGAGTTTAAAGAATTATGATATATTATTTAAAACATATTATTATTTTAAAAATTAATTAGCAAATTAACTCTTTAATCAGTTGATTTCTGTAAAAAAAATATTAATAAGGTATTAATTGTTAATTAAATTTTAAAATAAAAATGTTATACAAATTAAAATAATATGTTTTAAATAGTATGTTATAATTCTTTAAACTCGATTAAAATTTTTGACAGTTATCAGCTGATTTCTGTCAAAAAATATTAATCGCAGGTAAGGCATTATAACATATTATTTACAAGATATTACTATTTTAATTTTTGTAACCTATTATTATTTTAAAATTTAATTAGCAAATTAACGCTTTATTAATTTTTTGACAGTAATCAGCTGATTAAAACGTTAATTTATTTAATTAAATTTTAGAATAATAGTATGTAATAAAAATTATAAAATAATAATGTTTTAAATAAAATGTTATAGTACTTTCAACTCGATTAATATTTTTTGACAGTTATCAGCTGATTTCTGTCAAAAAATATTCGAGTTTAAAGTATTATAACATAATATTTATAACATTATTATACTTTAATTTTTATAACATATTTTTATTTTAAAATTAAATTAGCAAATTAATGCTTTAATCAGCTGATTTCTATCAAAAATATTAATCAAGTTTAAACAAATTTTATATAAAAATATTATTTTTTATATATAATCGTGGAATGGCACGCGCGTAGCGCGCATTTGTGTTATTCTAGTATTATATATACTACGAGTGTTGGGGATTGTCGCATTGCAATTTTTCGTGTCAAAATTGTATTATTTTTTGACACATACATAGCTAGATCATATTTTCTGTACTCTTAAAAATCCTTAGGAATTCGTTAATTTTTTTTTTATGCAACCGGTGCGACTGTAATCTTTCTTCGTTTTTTGAATTCTTCGGTGTACTCAGTTCCACGTATATGCGGCATGCAAGACTGCGCTACGAAATGAGTCTGTGAAAATGCTGAGCCGCGGAGTTAACTAATGAATTCTGGCGCGGTTACACTAGCCGTCTCGGGCTCGCCTGCATTTCGAGGTTTTATCGTCGGCTTGAAATCAGCCTGCCTGGCAGATGTTCGCTAAAACCTCGACCTCTCTCGCGCATCTCCCGTCGTGCATCCTATACATCTCTCGTGACTCTCTCGGGCCGAAGAAACGCCAGAGCGTAAGATGCTGAGTGCCGAGCATCTTATTCCGGCGCGAGAATTCGGGCGTCCCCGTTCTTCGTTGCGCGTTATGGCGAACACGAGCTGTTGCGTCTCAAATTGTGCTCCCGGGATTCGGATTATGTTCTTGAATTTCGGAGTATCATGTTCGAGCATGCGAATCGTCGGTAAGAGATCATAGTACTTGAATTCATAGGAACGAAAAATATCAACGTAGAGAAAAACGCAATCGTTGTTCTTATGTAATAAGTCTCTGAGTAAATATTTTAAAAAATTATATTTATACATTCACAATGATTTTTCTATGCAAATTTAAGACTTACAAATATTTGTACCAGATTGAATAATCACTCAAACAGTAACAATAAATGTTTAAATTTTTTTTAAACAACACCGCCACGTTATGACATCCTACTGTCAATTGGTTTCAATTCAATTCTCGCTGTCTTAGAATGTATTCCTATTCTCTTTTCTAGTTCTCTGAACTCTTTTATTATGCGAACTAACACTCGACGTGAGATGAAATCCCATGCCGGCAATTTTGCGAAAGTTAACAAGTTTTTAGCCGATTAGACTTTTAATCGTTATTACCTACTTTTGCTGAGTGCTACGTTTATCGTCAAGGCCAATTAAAATTGCGATGCAAACGTCGTTTTTGCAACCAATTGTTCTCTCTCTTTCTCCCAAATCCTTCGAATCCCAATTACTAGAAAAGGCAGCGTTTTTCGTAATTTTATGTAAGTGTTTCCATTATTTGATAACACACCAAACTTTCGTGGGCTATTCGGAAAGATTATTTTCCATGAACTCACATATTATTTTATTTGTGAGCGAAAAAAATTGTTACTTTTTAAATACTCTTAATAAACTCAAACATACTTTTACTTACAAAAATTACGAAGTAGTCGAAATATGATTAATGATGCCGAAAGTGCTTGATGTTAAAAATGAAGCGTTTTCGGATTTACCAAAAATTGCAAAAATATTTTAACAATCTTGAATTCAATGAAGTAGCGGAAAGAGATTACAAAAATTTCGCGTTTTACTAAATCATGTCTGAGTTGTTATTAATGTTATGATGATCATTGTTTACGTTTAATAGTTGCCGGAAGAAAATTGTTTGCCGAGTATACGCGCAAGTATGTATTATATTTTTCTTTCTTTGAAGTTTACGACAGGAAATGAAATTCTTTTTTATTCTTTCTTCAGATATACAATCATGTTTCTGCGAGCGTAATGACGGAAAATAGAAATTACTTCGTACATTTCTCTTTGCTTTCTATATTGATAGAAATTATCAAGCGACGAAGCGACGTATCGATTTTGTGTTCATTTCATATATTTCTACAATTTATCGTTGAAGATTCTAAAAACTTTTCTTTGTATTGAAAAAAGATGTTTAACAAAATTCGTTCATTCGTAATTAAATTAAATTGGTTATAGTACCAAAATAAATTCGAAGTAAACATGCTTGGAGTATATACATATATACACACATATATATATATATTACAACGAAGAGTTTTCCTAAAGTTCTGATATAAAAAATCGTGCAAATACCGCGCGTGTATTTATGCGCGAAAATTATCGGCGATAGCATAGAGAAGTTCGACAAAGAATTTCTCAAGTTCGTTTGTCATTTCTAACATTCTTTCTGTTCGCGCGCGCGCTATAACATTGTACCTGGCAATCGGTAAAAACTGAAAATGACACACATATCTAGGATGAAATTCTGTCTCCGATGGATTCAAACGGTACGTCAAACCGGCCCGCGATCGAATCGTGTACATAGTCCATACCGGCGTCGTCTGACGGCTTTGTCAGTAGACAACTCCCTTGTCCTTCTGTTTGTCTTGTCTCTTTTGAGCTGACATTCCATAGCACCTTGTACTCTCGGAGCATCTATCGGAAAGCGAAAAGCACGTGGATACAGTACATGTGCAGACGAAGCACCAGAATGCCGTGTTTCATCGCAGATGAGTTCTCATCTTTTTCGTTCCTCGCGCACGCGATTCAATTTTCCTCACTTTGCGTCGAGTCATGGTGCAACGTTTTTTAATGAGATTGTAACTCGCAAATTGTTGTAAAATTTTTGTAGCTTCGAGTAGAAAAGGTACAGAAAAAATATCGGAAATATCGTTGCTTTAACGTCACATGATTATATTATATTATAAAATTAAATTCTCGTGTTTTACTATAGAAAAGTTATTTTTGGCCGATTATTGAAAATTGATGATTTTAACAAGTTGGAACGTTTTCCTGACATTAGATACAGATGTTAACGTCGCTATTAAAGCGATGATAATCTGTTCCTACAAGTAACTCGTTAGTCGATATGTTCCACACCTGTTGTGGATACCACAAATGTGTGATCAAACAGACACGGTACGCTTTGACGCATCGAAGGACACTGTACGTGCTAATTAAATGCGCCCTTTAACGTGATACAAGGTCCGCGAAGCATCTCGTACTGGATGAACACTTCCTAATATCGATCGATTGTCTAAAGGAGGGATATAGAGAAGGGTATAAACAACGTTTTCCTGAAATATCAAACACGTTATAAACGCGACACGTTTTATATCAATTATTACATAATCGCGATATTTTTTAAATGAATTGACAAACTTGTGTTTTTTAATGAAAAACATTTACAATATCGTTATCTGTGTGTACGATTATCGGTACTTGAAATTTTCGCTGAAATATAAATATAAACGCAACATGTTTTATATAAATTATTATATAATCGCGATATTTTTTAAATAAATTGACAAGATTGTGTTTCTTAACGAAAAGCATTAACATTATCATTATCTACGTACGATTATCGGTATTCTGTTAATATGAATTTAATTATTATTAGTCTCTAGAGCCTCGAATTATATCACACATGATATATATTGTCATATAATCTATAAAACAAACATGTTATAAATACGACATATTTTATATAAATTATTACATAATAGCATATTTTTTAAATAAATTGGTACACTTGTGTCTCTTAAATGGAAAAATATTTACAAGGAAAAATATTTACGATTATCGGTATTCTGTTAATATGAATTTATTTATTATTGGTCTCCAGAGCCTCGAATTATATCGTACATGATATATATTGTAATATAATCTAACAATAAGATTAACGTCATTTTTAAGCCAATGCTTCTCAATTAATTTTTTTATTAAACACTAAAGGTGTTTCAAATCCTTGTTTGTTCAGAGTGGTGAATTCTACATTCTCCTAAATTTATCGGTGAATCGTTCACACAGAAACGGCTCGGTTTCATCGTCAGCGCTATTAATAATCGTTTGTCGGATCTTTCGCTGCAAGAGGAAGAGTGGTACACACTGATCTAACGTACGACGTTGGCTCTTCAATTTACGACTAGCAAGTTATGCTATCCGGTTGAAACGTATTGTAGTCATTAAGCGCCGATCGATTAAGCACCGTCGCACGGATGTTTATACATCCTGCACGTAGGTTACATGTGCTTGCGTCTGATTTATCAACGGACTCGCGGCGCCCTTGTCTGGAAATTAACTGGCGGGTTGCAACGGGATGAAAGTGGAAATGGTGGCGTACGTACATAGATATAGTGTACGTTTGCAGACGATCTGGAAGTCCGTTGGCAATGGAACATTAACTAATTACCTTAAACTGGCAGATCTGGCGTTTCCGCAACTTCCCCAATTCAGCCATCGCTATCCCGTTATCGGGAGGCGGAGACAGATTATGTTAGTTAGCATGCGATTTAATTAAGTCCCTCTGACGCGCCGTTAGCGAAGATCAATGACAAGACGAACTAACTATGAAGATTGGACTGTTACTGATGATCATGTCGACGAGACCTATGACTGATTGTTGACAGGACTTTTGGAAATAGACGACTAAATCTTAAGCTGCAAATCAGTTTGATAAAAAAAAAGAAAAACGGTGCGCAAAGTTTATACTATGTCTCAAAATTCAATTATATAATGAATCTTTTCCTTTTACAATGTGAAATAAAAGCTACTGCTATATGTTAGAGAAATATGCTATGCTACATTAAACCATATTTTAATAAATATTTGATTGACGATTTGATTTTGAGCGATAATGTGAATAAAAATTTCGGATATTAATATATTATTGAATATATAATCGGATATTATTATTTCGATTAATTATTTCGATTATATATATATGAGATTAATGGTAAATACAATTAAAGAAGATAAATGCTTTTTTCTTGCACAGAATACTTGATACGATAAATAAAATCTAAGATCCCACCGTGAAACGAAAATTAATAACGTTTTTCTGGCGAAAGTAGCGAAAATTGAAAGATTATGGAAATCCAACGCAAAAAAACACGATGCACCTTATATGTATGGCGGCGCGCGATTGCAAATTCCGAGTTAAGCTGCGAGATTTCTCGCTGAAGGACGGAAATCCGTAGATGTAGCTCCGGATGGTCCCGTGCACGGCTGCGTCGATACGTCGCGGTAACGATTTCTATTACAAAACGGATTTCTCATGCATCACTATGTCACATTGGTCTCCCGCCGGGCGCGCCGTAAGCTCCTTTCCGCGCGCGCTTCTTCGAGGTTCTCGATCTTTCGTCTAGCGCGGTGGATAGATGCCGGCGACGCGCGACGCGTCTCCGTAGTGTGTCGATCGTGTTCGTATAGCGTGGCGAAAAATCGACGCGCAGCAGCGTGATCTCGAGAAACATACAGAAAAAGAGAGCGCGAAAGAGACGGTCAGATCGAAACACGAAATAGCTAAAGTGATTGCACGTCAACCACCTTTCTGCGACTAGCTGCTACGTTCCTTTCTCTCCTCTCTCTCTCTCTCTATTTTACGCGTCTCCGTTCCATCCTCGACACTCTTCGACGATGTCGTCGTGTCTCCGATATCGCACCACGGTTCGATCGTAAATCAAAACGCAGCCCTGTCAGGGACGAAGGTACCAAACAAAATCCATAAATTTCCGCCCTACTGCGCCCGTAGTGGTTTCCGTCAGAAGTTCTCCAAGTTCCGAAAGTAGTATTTCTACTGCTCGCGCTGCTCCCCGACCTACGAGAATGGAGGTGCGCACGTAAATAATCTAGAGATGAGGAGTTGAGGGTACGCCGAAGATGGAGATTCGAGAGAACAGGGCTGCTGGGTACCTTATCCTTAACGTGAGAATCATCAGCGAGACAGGCAAGGACGACGTTCGTTAGAGAATCCAGCGAGAGATTGGAAAATGAGATGCTAGAGCAGGATCGTGTTTTAACGATGATAATGACGGAATATTTTACGCGCATTCTTGTTTCGTGTTTCATATAAGAATTATCTTTACGGTTAACGGAGACATTTTTAACGTATCTTATCGTAGAGACAGAATACATTAGGCGTCTCGGGATAAAATATCGTATTCGGAGACGATATGAGGAGAAGTAAACGGTTGTAAAATAGGTAGGAAAAGTTAATGGTGCAAATCGGGAAGAAACTATCTGCGCTGCATTTGCCTCTTTTCCGTCCGTTTTGTGGATTCGATGTGTACGTGCGAAGTTTCCCAATGGGACGAACATATCTCACTTTTCGGGGCGACCACTTTCAAACTCCGGGAACTTAAATCTCTTCTATCGTTCTTTGCATCGCGCGAAATTATTCTTTGAAAATCATTAAACAACATTTCGTCTCTCGCAAACAATCATGCGTAAAGTCACACAAATAAGAAACATATGACAAAAACATTTTTCTTATAACAATTTAGTGAAGGGAGCAGTAAATTATTAAGCTTTAGCTCGAGACAACAATTTAACCGAAGTTGTCCATCATTTGCGCGAATAACTTCCGTTTTCTCGCGGGCCGTTCGTTTTCGCAAAAAGACACCAAGATGTGACGCGCTAGATCCGGATAAGAAATCGGGCTAATAAGGAATCAGTAAGTACTTCTTCGGCGATATTAAGGCGATCCTCGATGCTGTTCGCACGAGTCCGCCACACGTACGACCATTTCCGCCTCACACTATCCGGTGCGGAGGATTTGTACCGCGTCGTTTCTCGTCGACAAGGAAGGTAATCGAACCGCGTTTCCACCACTGAAAGCGATATTACTGGTAACCAGTGATGCAGTACCGGTCGTTCATGGAATTGGTCACGGACGATCGTTTTCCCGGGGCGTGCGAAATTAGGTCGGTCTACGCGTGTCCGTACGAAAGTCACGGCGATCTGGGGCGGAATGAAATTGACCGCGTGGTGACCAGTGTTTTCCGTCTCTTTCCCTCTCGTCGATATGCCACGGATGCCCGTGTGTTTTATCCAGAATATAGAAATTCGTAAGAATAGATATCGGTTCACTTAAAATGTCTCGACGCTCACAAAATGCAAATAGAAACAACATATCGATTTTCCGAATTATATATAGATAACTAATTTCTATTTAGATAGGTTCCCTTTATTAAGCGTCATATTGTTGTTATGACTAGGATTTTTTTTGTCGATGAAGAAGCGTCTGGGACCAGAAATACGCGCACGCTCGGCACAAATCTGACATCGGAAATTAATGGTCCAAGTTAGATCGTATAATATTCTAGACTGCGCACACATATTATCTTAATTTGAAAAGTTTTTCAACGATTGCTCCATTCGTTGCTTATGGATCTTCCAACTTACCAATCCAATTCCAATTCTATGATTTATTTTGATCCTATAATATGTCTGTTTCTCATTAGAGAAAAATAATTCACGCAATTCTTTACATTTCACGAATAATACAGATTTTTTTTTGTATAAATATTATATAGACTTTTTCCATTAATAATACCTGCAGTACATTTATAATGAATGAAAGAATATAAAGTTATGCGCTAATATACAGCGATATTGGATTAATTGAGTTATTATTTAGTTGATTTATCGAAATTCTACTTTTTTTATAATATATTTTTATACTCATTATTTTTTTACGGATTTTGTGGCGTATATTTCTATATACATTATCAGTTATTAATTTGTAACTAGAGAACTGAGTTTTTGATAAGCAAGTATAATATCGCGCATGTAAAATAATTTTTCCAATTTCAAAAAAAAAACAAGAATATAAACGATTATTTGCATTGAACGTAAAAAAATATTTTCTTTTGTTCTCTCTCCGTGTTCCATTTTAATAATTAAACAGTCTACCACTCTTAGCATTCACTGTATCGATCGCTTGCGCGTTTTGCTAGAAATTTTATACCATTCCAAAACAGAAGAAATTGTGCGCCGATGCGAAATTTGTTTTGTATATACTCTGTCGTGGTAGCATATTTCGGACTTTTGATTTTATTTACTTGCAACTGTAGCAATTTCGTCTACTTTTTTTCTTTCAGGCAACGCTTTTTAAACATATAAAATTATTTAGCGTGAAATCATATCAGTGCGAAATAGAATTGTAACGGCATGGACTTTTTCATTGAAAATTGTTGATTTATAATCTGACGATGGATACTGTATTTTCAAATATCAGCTTATTTTTTTTCGCTTTGTTAATAGTTCACGTAATTAATGCTGAGTGTTTTCGTTGCATATTACAGAAATTTTTACGAAAAGAAATTTCAATATGTTTCTATTTTTTTCGCGAAAAAAAGCGGACGTAGAAAGAGAAGAGGGAAGCAAGCGCGACATGCCTGGGGTCCATACGCTTTGGCCCCTCGACAGTATGAAATTCTCCATTTAGCTGTAATACAAAGTTGAATGCATCTGGTTCTTTACGGCAAGAGCAGGGGGTGGCGTTGAAATTTTCACGCGGCGTATTACGAAATTCTGTGGAGTTTCCTCCGGTTGCAAAATTCGATGCATCCCGCGACAACGATGCGAAACACGATCGTCGCACCCCGGCGTCAAAGCGGATATTGTGTATCGCCAGCGAAAGGGGGAGAGGGGAGCATTGCTAAAGTTCTTTTCCGTATATTTCTTCGCCTACTCACGCGTTGTTTTTATTTAGCGCATTTTCCCGAGATCGGAGACTCTTCCGGAATAGAGTCGGTCGTTTCCATTCCGGAATTTCTCATCAAGCTTTGCCACTGTTGTTTTTGCAATGAGTTCTGCACCTTCCGACTTAGGCGGTGGCGCCTTTTGCTCCAATAAAAGGTCTGGGTCGTCAGCTTTAATTAGGTTTCAGTAAGAGTCGCAAGAAAATATCAAGTTCTCGGCGGAAATATATTCTACCGTTGCGTTTGTTGTTTTTAAATTATTCGCACAATACCACGACCGGTGCGGAAAAGCAATGCAGGAAATTTTTCACTAATAGAGAAAGATAAGACATTTAATTTATTTGCGAAATATTGTTAGAGGCTATGATTATGAATATAGAATGAATTAAAAATAAAGAAATGTGAAAAAATTGGCACAGTAAACAAGAATAGTCCAGTTCTTTCGTATCTTACTTATTTTATTATTTTAATAAAGTATTTTAAGAGCTGATTCCGTTAATTGAGACAATATATATTTCTAATATTGCATCCCTGCGGTATGTTCGCGCAATTATATTTTTATTCCGCTATGCTTAAACTCAATTATATAATAACTCCCTATTTTATTGAGCGACGAGATTGTCGTTAGCTAGCAAAATGCTATTTTATCCGGCAGATACGTATGCCAACGAATATGACGAAGATGAATTCGTTCTCCAGCCCAAGCGAGAGGATGGGTATGCGTAATTCATCAGCGTAATTGAGCTCGGGCAGACCAAGTTTGTAACGCTTCACGAATCTCATGAGCCGAGTACCATTCCATAATAGCATGTTAATTTTAGTACGCAATTTTCAAGCTTCATTATAAACCGGGATGTGCCGCAACCATTCCATAATTCGCAAGATCGATCTCGGTATCGATTCAAAAAGTTGCCGAACGAAAGTTTCGCGCGGAGAGAAGTTCCGTAAAGAAACGATGAAAATTTAAAATTGCATGCAGATAATTAGCGTACGATAATGCAATGCATAGATATGGCTTTAGTATGCCAGACATATCGTTCTATGAAACAAGGCAGCTTCATAACGTAATGGAGTTTTCTTGTTTCGTTCCTGCTCTTCTTTCCTTGGCCCGTTTCTTCGTTTCCGTAGTAACTTTGCTGTTCCTAGCAAGGACAATGCCCTTCTTCTCTTTGTGAGAGACATAGACATTGCGACATAATACTTAAATTAATCTAGTAAATTTCCACGAAATCTCGCGACTTGCGCGAAATTAGCTTACAGTTGTTGCTGTGACGAAACGTACGAAAATATTTACGTCGAGCACACAAATATAACATGTCTGCGAGAAAATTAAAATATAACACGTGTCACATATTGTACGAAAAAAAAGAGAGATGTAAGAACACCTGTGCACAACAATTTTTCAAATACATGAACAAATATATGCATCTTAATCTGAAAATTGAAAGAATAAAATATACTTAATTTTCTACTTTTATCTTAATCTCTCTTTCGCGTTAAAGGATTTTAAATGCATTAACGAACAAGAGAATGGCAATAGCAAGAGGGTAATCGTATTTACGATCGGCATAATTCTCAGCTGGAAAACGTGCGTCACGTCGTGGAGGCCTCTCGCTTCACGGCTTCGTAATCTAACTCTAAATTAACGCAGCCTAATTCTCGATCCGATTCTCAGTTTTGCAAGCGCGGTTAATAGCACTGCGTGGTACGTTCCAGTTTTATTAAAACGAGTTCCGATAAAGTTAACACCTGTTCTGGGCAACGACGTTATATTTGGACATTCAGATAAGTTAACAGACTAGTCGAATCGCGTATGAGCGTGCTTTTACACATTTCCCATAGTTCCTCTTTTTTTTATCCTCCCTCGTATAACTTCCCTCTTTCCCTTTATGGAACCGTACCTCGTCCCTAGGGTGTTATATCTGTGTTCGTATTTATTCCGTAGAATGGTTGACTCCGACTGTGATATCCGCCATCTCTATAGCGAAAAGCAAACTCATCACAACTGTTCGTCGCATGCAATCTCCCGGAAAACAAGCCTTCCGGCGACTCGCGAGATTGATTGTAAGAGGCAAATTGCGTTCTCTCGTAAGAAGGTCCCATTTTTATTTTTTTTTGTCTTTAAGAACAGTAGTCGTGTAAAGAAACGACCGGCAATCTCGTGAAAATAATGAGAAAGTGCTCATGATCTGCGCACAACCCTACGCTTATCGATATATTCTTTAAATTGTTCTTTATTTAGCGCATCGACAATATTTATTTCTGCTCCTAAAAATATAGACAATAGAAAAAAATTACTTAAAAGTCACAACTATTCTTTATACATACATGTAAAATTCTGGGATACTATTCACGATCTATTAGATATAAATCATCATTCCGTGGGTGATTTGAAGAAATGATTAATTCAATCAGTGTATATACGTCTGCCAGAGAAAGAGAGAGAGAGAGAGAGAGAGAGAGAGAGAGAGAGGGAATATTTAGAGACGATATTTATATTTTATAAATCCGGAGGGCGGCGCGTTCGCGCGATTCGATATCGGCAAATATTTCATTTTACCACCGTCGCGTTTCGTGCTGCTATACGTCTAAATACCCTTTCCCCGCTCGATGTGACGTTACCCGCCCGAACGATTCCGCCCGCGAGCAAACTATAAATCTGATAATCGCCATACGACAGTGCCACGAATGTGTATTGGAATGGGCGTGCGTGTGTCAAAGAAAGAGGAAGAGAGACAGAGTTGTGCACGTATGTGTGTGCGCGCGTATATTTATGCACGCGCGTATATATCTCGGCGAACTGTCGGTTGCCGCGGTTTTTTTGTCTCTTTTTAGCTATCGGGAAATCGGTATTAAATGCACGTAGGCATGCGTGCAAACATCGCGGTTCATTAAATTAATCCGGACACGGACTGACGTATAAATGTTGAACGTGCGAGTTCGCCGCGACGTGCTCCGTCGTCGTAATTTCTCTTGAACGCGTTCTGCCGATTTTAAATCGTGCAGCGAATACTTGGCTGTGATTCTAAAGAAATTAAATTGCTAAATAGCCAACGCATCATAGCAAGCACGCAAGCATTGATAATATTGCACCATTCTCTCTGAGGCTACGTTTACAAATAACCAATGAGTTACAAATTTAAGAAATAGTATCGTGTGTAGTGTATTTTAATTAATTAAAATCAATATATTGTATTTTAACATATATACTTTATAAAAATTATTACTAGGTCGTCAATATAATCGATATAGTTTTACATAAACATTTTACCTAAAAAAAAGATAATACATGTAGAGATGGCGTAATATGCTTAATTACGGTATCACGTAAAAGTTGATCGAGAAGTGAATGGTGGGTGCGGAGATTGATTCTCCTAATGGCAAATGCACTTTGCTTTACCGGTAGTGTGACTCATCTGCACCTTTCGTTTGTTCGGCATCATGGGGATACGGTCACTAATGGGGAGATGAATGGTAGACAAAGCGCGAATGCCCTGAATAATGGCTGCGCGAACAAAAGCTGCCACTAACAGCCACTTCGCGATCTCTTTGTCTCAACTCATAATCGCTTATCCGTAACATCGGTACCAACCTCTTTTACTAATTAGACTTGGATAAACGGTATTAAAAAGATGTGTGTGTGTGTGTGTGTGTTTGCCGTAGCATGTTTTGAAAGGGTTTGTTCTCCATGCCAAAGAATTTTCTTCGGACGGATCGTTGTTTCGATATTACTTCGTCTTTCGCACAATCGCAAGATTGTGCAGAAAACAGTTCGGCGAAATTGCATGGGTCTTGTGTCATTGGCCCGGCAGAAAAATCTTGCTGTTGGCAAGAAAAGGTGTATACCTCGAACTCTATCTTCTCCGTGCGTTTCGGACGATACGTGCGTCTTGAGACTTCGAAAGGCTCTCTAGAATTCCCCATGGTGCTACGAGAGTTCAAGAACTCTCTTGTGCCCCTCCAGGAGAATCGATATCTCGATAGATTCGACAATCTTTTGGGAAAGGAGTGTGGAATTTCGTGCAACGCATTTTTTCGGTTGCTTCGAATATACTATAAACCCAGTTTGGTAATATTATTAAATAGACGTATATTTTATATATATTTTTATATTTTTCGGTATTTTATTTGCGGAATAAACATGCCAATGGAATATAGACTTTATCACATTATAAAATTGTATTTAAAACAAATACATCATACAGACATACCTATTTTATTTCATAATAATATATATGATTATTTTTTTGTAAAAAAAAAATTATTTTCTCAATTTTCGCCCGATATAGAAAGGGGAACGACAGAGCTCAATTTTGCAAAAAAGCTTTCGCGGAATAATTATTTCTCTCACGGCGGCGCAATAAAATTGTTAGACAAAATGTATAATGAAATTAATCGGACAATCAGTAGCTTTAGACCGCGCAGTCCCAGAATTTGCAACGGACGTGAGAGCGATAAGGAATGTCCAATAACCCGAGTGGGTAAGTCGGGGACTTCTCGGCATGCGGAACACGTCAGACCGATAATCTACGAGTCGATAACTTACTTGCCGAATTTCTGGTCAACCCGACACAAATTGTCTGTCCGTTCCGCACCTTATAACCTTGCCTAATTACAAACATTATCGCCGAAACGCTCGTTCATGTGTCGCGCAACAGACCATCAACGATCGCAGCTGCGGCCGATAATCTTGCGATTTTACACCCCACGTTTTACTTTAATTTAGCCGCGTATTTTTGCATGCGTCGCCTGTGTGATTTCAGTAACTGTGTAACAGATAGCGACGTTATTTATTGCGCTGCATAAATAAACTATATCAGCGCGACTGTCGCTGACGAATATAATTACACACATTTAGCAAAAAGTATTTTAGTAAGAATTTATTTTTAGTTTGCTCCAATATTAATCTTGGTTAATTATTCCTGCATCTCTTTTGGGAAATATAATTAGAGAGAGACGAAGCATGCATGAATTAAGTTCAATTAAATAATTATAAATTAAAATTGTCTGACATCGGTGAAACCGGTTATAATTACTATACAATTACACGAAATATGATTATACAAAATAAGAGCTGTCTTTGTTGAATAAAATCTCTCGAGCGTAGCTCATTAACGTAACGCAAATTTCGTTATATCCTTAAACATATTTATAACTTATCGTACGTATATAATTGGCTATTATAAATCTTACATTGCTGCAACGAGCCAAATAAGTTACAAGCAATAGCAATATTTTCTCCCCATCCTCCGCCGTGGTTCCGAGGGGACTTATGGCGATCGTTAAAGTCGTCGTTCTCTCAATGTGTGTATAGAGTCCTATATGTTCCGAATAACAACTCATTACCGAGTCTCGATTGCGGCCCGAAGAAATTATATCGCGCCGAGGGCGCACTCGTTTTTAGCGCACCACGTCCTTGATCGCTCTCGTAACCTCTCGCTTTTACTCTTCCTCTCGCTGGTGGAGCTAAAACGGGACGGCTTGATGGAACAGCTGCACCCAGTTAATTCACGACCGGGGCCGTATACACCTACCGTCACACGAATTTCGCTTCCACTAGAATTCTCTCACAACACTCTCATCACCTATCAACACCCCCAATTCTGTTCGATAGATCGGCGACCGGAATACATAGACAGTTTCGCTATTATATCGCTAGTTCGCGTAGTTTCGAGTAAAATCCGTGCGAAGAAGAGACGAAGCAGAAATGCTGAGAGAGGCTATCGGAACGTATTCCGGAGTACTGCGAGATGCAGGAGCCAGGAGAGGAGGAGAGAGAGCCGGAGATAAGGGTGAATGCGCGATGCACATCGGTTGTGCATACATGCGTCGCCCTTTCCATAGACAAGCGCGACACTGATACGTGTCCGGGAGACTAAATCGCTCTTGCATAGCTCTCGTGAGCGCGCGTGCCGACCCGTCTCGCAAAAGTGTGACATTCTACCGATGTAAAGTAGCCCGGACTTTGTGCCCAAGTGTATTGATAGTTGGAGCGTTAGATTCTCTTTTTAATGCGGAATATATATCTTATCGTGGATTGCCATACGAAGGGTTTGATCATTCTGATACGGTCTCGAATAAAAAACTCGGAATAATTACGGTAAAGTAAAATTCTCTTCGAAAATTTTATCACGAAAAAATTTATCCGTAGAGTAAACGTACAGTAATTAAACGGGCTTGGATGAAAATTACATTACGAGGATCAGAATTTTCATTTTGAACGTATGTATTCTTCTGGCGGTGGCAATCTTTTTTTTTTTTAATAAAAATGGATTTAGCGGTTATCGACGTTGCGTGAAAAACACAAAAAAAAAAAATATATGAATGAGATACGCGGTCGTGTTACAAAATTTTATCTACAGGTTTATGATGAATATTCAATGCTAAACTATTTCGCTTTGTTTAATACATAATACAGCCGAATTTATGCTCGTAAGAAGCTTAGCTCTGTTTACTGTTTCGGGTTAAACTTTACGGTCGGTATTCGCGCGCATTTAGCAGCTGAAAGCATGTGCATAATAGCGCCGTTCGAATTCAAACTATTTCGCTGCACAATCGAAATTCTGACCGAAATTTCTGCCAATGTGGCGTAGCCGCTTTCGAACGGCGATAAATGCAATCTCGCGTGCTGTTAGTTCGTTTTGAGTCGATGCTGACTAGCAGAAATTCAATTTTACGACGTGCGGAAATTTTTTTTTCTTTTTGAGCACGCGATATAATCGCAAACATCATCCGAATGGACGGTGCTTACAGGTTGCATTTTGTTTCAGCGATTGTTATCAAGTAATTTATCTTTCATTTTTTTGTTGTCGTGGAATTTTATATGATATTGTTTTTTTTTTGCATCGCGGAGATTAAATTTTCGCACGATAAATATTATTCTAATTCTGTTTAACACGCGATTCAATTATTTATCGGAAACATGTATTTCGATACGCTTTTTTTTCCTTACAGTTTCATTATTATATACGATCTAAAATTGGATATAGTAGATCCTACGAATGAACAAAGGGCCGATTATAATAACGAGAAATGTCCACTTCAAATAGTTTCTCCGCAATGTTTATCATTGTGGCGTAATTTGCAACTGGGCAAGTTAATAAATACAACAGCGCACGATAAATGTAGCAACTCTCTCGTGATTTATTACGCGAAGTAGATTTCTCATCGTGGCGACAAACACTTTAAAATGTAATACTATTTATTTCGCTTTTTATCGATGTGGATATTTTCTGCGGAGATTGTGGCCGCAAAAATTTATTTTCAACGCGTTACTGGCGAATTGTAAACAATGGAGCACGAGCGCGGACACATAACGATACGTAATCCCTGGTAACGACAAATTGAACTCTTTTTACACACACACACACACACACACACACACACACACACACACACACACACACACACACACACACACACACACACACACACACACACACACACACACACAGTGTTTTCTTGATGGAATTTATGTGGTACTAGATTCAATGGTCCGCTTTATATGCGATTTACTCTTTATCGCCTTTTCTTTAGTGTATCTTTTACCAAGACACGTTGTGTCAAAATTTTTTGGTCGCATCTATTTATTTAAAATACAAGTCAATTAAAAAAAGTTTTCTAATACGATTTTCATTATTAGGTCATTTCATTAGGTTATTTATCTATTTTGTTAAGAGATGAATGTATACTATATATTAGCAACAAATTTTTTGACGCATAATAAATTTAATAAATTAAGTATCGATTTTACTCTCAATATCTATGAAGTACATTCATAGACTTACGCTGACGTCTCTCTGCTTCACGCAAATTTTACACGCTTTTTAGTAGTCGTTTTGCGCGATTTTATCTCTGTTGACGTATATACGGTAAGAAACCCGTTGCTCTAGCTCGTTGCGAGACGTCTCATCTTCACTCTCGAAACCGAATAAACAACGACTGTCGTGCACGATCGTGAATTTTCTAGCAGAATCGCGGTCTCCACCCCACGAGCTCTAGCTATTCAACCCCTCTCGTAGTAAGTGACTAAATATATTCTTTTCCATTTCCGAGGGCGGAAAAAGCGTTGTGTCCCAATTCGCGTTTAGCAAGACTGCCGCATATATTGTAGATTCGTTCGTGTTTAGTCGACTTACCTCGTCGATGTGCTTACACGACGAATTACATGCTCTTCGGGAAGATCAAACTCCAAAGTGGAAACTTTCCTTTTTCCCCACGGATGTAATCGCGCTATGCACTGGCGACACCCAGCATCATGCGCCGTGACATTGAAAGAAATCCAACATATGAATTACAAACCATACAATTGATGAATATTTACGGCTATTATACAATAGACACATTTTTATAGATTATATCTATACTGATTTTTTATTTGTTATATGTCGTAATAAAATAAATGCTTGTTTTAATGAATTATTTAAGGAGGAACAGTGTTGTTATAGTACTAAGTTTGAGTGATAATAAAATATTGTACTATTTGAAATTCAGCAAATTTTTTATATAAAGAAACGTGCGTTTCTTTCGTTAACTTGGATATATCGAAAAATATTCTCTTAAAAAATTTATTCACTTCTAACATTTGTCTATTAATTTATTCACGAGGTAATTGCGCGAGATAATAATTAAAAAATGTGTGATATTCTTAAAACTATATTCATATATATACATATTCGTATATATACATATTCGTATATATACATATTCATATATATATACAATACATATTCATTAAAACCATATATACAATATTTTTATTGTATAATAAAAAAGGAGAAACAAGAGAAACAATTGTTTAAAACTGAACTTTCTATATAATGCTTAATATAATACGCATATTTATAGTTTCATCGATGATCGTAACTGTTTCGAATGTGAAAAGTCGAAGAAAATTATATACGTAGTAGTGTGTTCTGAAAGTTTTCTTGCCTTCAAAGTAAATGCATTTATCGTCGCTCGGATCTCGAGAAAAAGATATGAGGCTTGATTTAAGATTGCACCTTTAAATTGCACTTTTCAAGTTTGAAAAATATTTCTTGTATAGTTCCGAATTTCGTCTTGCGAGACACTTAGCATCTCTCGCGATTGTATGCAAGTTTTTCTAAATTTTCAAATGGATATGTATAGCTAAGATTTTGTTTGTATAGTCAGAATACATGGTTTTCAATAAATACCAATAAAAATCTATAAAAGTAACGGCAACTCATATGTCGAAAAACATTCTCTGGAAAAATTTATTCATTGCAGTTGTCTATTATTACGATTCATGCGAGATAATGATTAAAAAATGTATAATATTCTTAAAAACATAATATTTTCTTTACATACTTGAGAAAAAAAAGACAAGAGATAATTTTTGAAAACTTTTCATAAATGTAATAAAATTTTTATAGAAGATAAGAGTGATGTTCAGAAATACAAGATTTCCTTCAGAGACATGATAATTCGTATTAGTTTAATTTAATAACTTAATAAGTATAGAGAGATTGTCAGAGTGTGTAATTTTAGAAAAAGCTAAAATAATGATTAAGGGAACAAATATATTTGCTTTTTATTTTGTTTGGAGTTTTCGCGAAAAAAAAATAACGGCAGTAAAGAAATGAGAAAATTTCAACGTACTTGTTTACCTAGTTTCGCAAATGTCCATTCAATTGGCGAATCGCATTTGCCGTGCAGTTAATGTCAGATGTACTCGAGATTTTTCATCCACATTGAGCGTCTGAAACTTTTTCCGTATGTCGCTCGTGGCGCGATAAGAAAGGGAAGAAATAAACGGCGCGGGCGGTAAATGCAGGTCTAGCTGCCTAGAGAGCTGGAAACTCTATTTTATGGTAAATAGACGTTGCGCGGCACCGTAGGTGAAAAAAGCGAAGCAGGAAGAAAGAACGGAAAGGGAGTTAAGAAAGGTATGGCAATGCCGAGCCTCCAGCAGAGAAACGGCGAGAAAGAGACGATAGTTTCACCCTCCGGTTTATCGGTTTTCGAACAGGATGCACGGTCCCACTCTCGCATTATCGGCTGCACATTATTGTCACCTTCCAGCATACAAAGCTTCCATGGGTATTCAGGCTTAGCTTACATTGAGGTCGCGTCGCGCTACATAAGGCGAAATGACATCTCGCGAAATCGTACATATGCAATTTCTTGTCATAAGCGATGACAAAGTAGGTGACAAAGAACATCGTATCTCGTAGCACTGAATGAAATCAGCGGTAGAACTATTGACTGTAAAATTTCTTTCTGCATAGCAGAATTTTTGATGTGCATAAGATTTATATGAGAACTTCTCCGCGGATTTTCTCCGGGATTTGTTTCTCATCCTACTTCTTTTTTATTATTACTGTTTGAGTGCATAATCAAGCGATACATAAAAAGCCACTGGTCGTATAACCATGTTTACGGTGTATCGTTGCATGTTATCAAGTAGCTTATCCGGAATTTTTATATCAAACGTTATTAAAATTCAATCAAAATATCTTTAAAACTAGAGTCGCGTAATAAAAAATTTAATAGCAATTTTCTGTGATTTTAATGTGAGCTTTAAATTTCGATCAGTTCGATTAAAATTGGCGCAGTCATTTATGAGATCGCGAGATCTAGTTCATGAAAAAGTAATAATTTTCCTTATTTTAGATTTCATTTTCACATACATATACACACGTGCAAGATGATTTTTTGCCGATTAAATCCATTGAATATATCTTAATATAATATTAGTGAGAGAGTTTAATACCCGGAAGATTTATCTAGGGGAAGGGAAAGATAAATACGCAAATTGTTTTTTAAGGCTTATTTTACCAATATCCCTCTATGCATATATGATTGTCACCGATGATCGCTCTTCTAATGTCGATGGAGTGAGATATCTCATTGAGACTTTGCTGCGGAACGGTCAATGAGAGCACGTTCTGCTCCGACAAGCGGCTCGACCCGAATCGGTCGATTATGGAATCGTCGTTAATGGATCTCCTTCTCTCGTCCCGTATATCCTGTCGTGTGATGTCGCTTGTGGTGATGCCTATATGCTCTAATATCTCATACGAATCGCCTTGATGAGTTGACTGGGACTTGGTCCGCTTTTGCGCGCGACGAGGAATTGGCCTCCCATTTCCTAGATTGTCTAGATTGTTAGAATCGCGGAAATGAGTATTTTCTCTCATCATGTCTATCTGCTGTATGACATCCTGCGTGAAATAACATCTTGATATTTCACAACGAATCATAGTTAAGCGAGTTCAAGTCGATCTGAGGTGCGAATATGTAGACGAGAGTCGGAATAACTTCATTCATCAGCATCGATTTCATTGATCGATTCGGTCTTCTCTTGCTTCGGGCTTAACTCTTATTCGAAGTTACCGTTGTTATTTCGATTCGTTGATTTGAAGTGCAATCGTTCGCGAAACGGAATATTGATTTGCTTATTCACGATCGTGGAATTCGTATAAAATCGCGCATTAGAAAATGAAGCGGATTTTAATTAAAGGATAAACAGTTCGTCGGGGCTTGATTAATTCGGAAGTGCAAAGTATTGCGCGTTCCTTTTCATCGTACCGTGGATGGTTAGTGTTTTCGCGAATAAATAAAATAATAGCTTGAGAGGAGGCATTAAGTAATCTCTGTTGAGAGTAATTTATATTATTTTTTAATAATCGTACGCGTCTATTATTTGTTAATTTGGGTCGTTTATTGATTTAAATGAAAATTACAGAAATAAAAGCTTAAAAAGAATTTTTTTTGAATATAGTTATTCAAATTAAATATATTTGTTTATTATTATATGCATTCAATAATAAATTTTTTTATATATAATTATTTTGAGCACTATTATAACTATTATTTTGGATCTTATGTTACAGGTCAGTATCTGAGTTTGAGATTTGACGCGAGTTTGACTGCCGAGATTCTCGAGTGCCGAATGGATCGTCGCTTCGTGTGATTATTAGTTATATTCGCATCGTTTCTTCTCATTATGCAATGTACGCGAAATACGCGTGCGATTCACGCGTCGCGTCGGGAGTGCCGTGTAAAGTGTCGCGCGTCGGGAATGCCGTGTAAAGTTTCGCGTGTCAGAAGTGTCGTGTAAAGTGTCGGGCGATCGTAATTATTCGTGTTTTCGCGAGTGTCGTGAGTGCTACGAAGGGGAGGAGGAGGCCCGGGGAGGCATCGGGCGACAGCCGGGCAACTGTGAGGTATGCAAAATAAATATAATTTATGACATACTCAATTATTAATTCGCTACTAGTAAAATTACTTAATTTATCTCCGTATATACATGTATATACATCATTTGAATATTTTGTTTTCAGATCAATGTGCTGTGTACTACAACTGCGCTATTGCACGTATCGGTGAGTGAGAAATTGTTTATTTTATAACATTTAGCGGTAATGGGGGTGTATGAGAAGCTGGCATCTCATTTCATGGAAACTCATAAATAATTAAGAGTTCTGGCTTTATCTTCAAGAGCTCTTGATAGTTTAAACAAATAGTTCTGGTCGTTAAACCAACCAAATGCCTTAAGATACATATATACATAGATATACGTATCCAGTTGTCTTTATTTTAGTTTAATTAATATTTGTTTTTGCTTTTAGAAAGCAGAACTCTTTTTAGAATTCATGTAAAACTATAAATTTTTTAAATCCTGATAATTACTGATAAGGAAAATGCCGTAGGACAAACTATTGAAGATAAAGCCAGAACTCTTAATTATTTATGAGTTTTTACGAAATGAGACGCGAGCTTCATATATACACTGTAATTACGCTCTTGAAAGATTGACATGTATTAATTGCGAGGATACTTCATGTATGCATATATCTAAAGCTGATATCAGTTGCTATTATTTTGCTACAAGAAGATTAATGCTTGAGCGTGTGTATAACGCTTGCGGTGTGTATAACTACTGTATTATGGAAACGAGGTTAGCAGTAGTAGTTTAGCGATCAACTGGCTTTTCTTGGGAACGCATAGTGTAATTAAGATATAATTGTGTTATCTCCTTGACGAAGGCGGAATATATAACCGTGTAATGCAACGATCAAAATTATCCGAGATTAATTTCTGACGTATATACGTAACTTCTAGAATTTATACATATATTTAGAAAAGTAACGATACGAATATAATTATTGCATTATGCACAAAGAGAATTATAGATAATTAAGATAACACGTATTAGCACATTTGCAATATATCAATATAAAACATAAAGTTATTTTATTTTTACTACATTTTGCGTTTTGACAAATGTTATAATCGAATGTTACAATCAAATTTTGGCTAAATCAAATTATTCTCTAGTTATAATTTTAGTTACAGTTTTATATCCAGAGATATATATAGTATACCTATATCTCTCTAATATCAAATTTAATTACATGGAAATTATACAATGCACACATTATATAAAAATATGTAGGTATATATAATATATTTTTATATATATTTGACAAGTGTCAAGTATATTCTTTTCGCCGTACTATTTTATCTTGTTTAGAATACAGAGTCAACATTATGTAAATAGGTATAATACATATAAATCAGAGACGCTGTTCGCGCTTGTTAGAGTATCAAAGCAGCTTGCCCGCCTATTCGCAGCATGTCTATCTCGTTGGTGTATTCAACCAACCGCAAGGGACAAAAGCCACGCTAATATGTGCAAACTGACGAGGGCGCAAGAAACTGCTGGTTGGATGTTTGTCGCATATAGCGCTCGCATTATGAGAAATGCTGCTTTAGAAGGCGGCGCAAATAATTTATGCGACACTGATATTCTTAGAGGCAATTGAAAATTTGATGTATTATTAAAGGGCAGCAAAATCTTTTGTCTGAAATACTTTGACAGAATAGCAAGCATAATTCGTGCATAAATAAAATAAAAATATCTGTATATAAAATCTTACATATAATTTATAGAAATGAAGTGACAAAAAAATGCTAAATATTAGCGTCATTGATATCTTACGTGAATTTGTTAATTAATTATTGAACATTGTTCCAAATTATTTGTTTACTATTTGTCAGGAAACACAGACGTGTATTTAACGTGCGACATACGCGTTGTGGTATAACAAATTAGGATACCTAAATGCTTGTGTAATTCTCATGATTTCGGAATGCAGAGGGTCACAGTCAGCTTGTGCAATCGTCCTAACGAAGTGACGTTGATTAATCATGGCGCTGTATTGTTATGCGAATTATGTTCATCCCGGGAGGAATTTGAAAACCGTCTACAAAGCTCCTTTAGCTCTTTCACAAAAGGATCATAATATTATATCTCTTTCAATTCAATTTCTTGTTTTAGTGCATACTATAGCTACAAAACTGTCGCCAATTTGCAGAAATTTGCATAATATAATAATAGACGTCATAAATTGTTATTGATTACTTTAAATTATTAATTATCTATTATTAATTGTAATAGCATAATATCTACATTTGTATGGTTTCAAAATTTCAAACTATTCTTATTGCCAACGTAAATTAATTATAACAATATGTCTATTTTACATATTAATAACTGGGTTAAATAGTTCAATGTTCGTTCAGTATGCGCTTTCATATCAATTATGATGACACGAAAGCTTTCTGTATCATTAAGCCAGAATATTTAATTTTATTTGAAAATAGATATCCGATACTTTATAACATAAACATCGGAATTATCAGCTATAATACAATAATATAATAATACATAGTTAATATTTATTTCATTAATAATTGTTCTTTAAAGAGTTAAAAAGAAAACAAGAAAGAGATATCGCGTTCGAAAGCAATGAATTATTATGCAAATCGATGCAAATGCTACCAAGAAAAAAAATGTTTTATACATTTTAATTTATTTTATCGCCGACAATCGATATCCTGTTTTACTGTACATTCGATATTTCATAGAGAGGTGGCACAGGTAGAGAATAAAGTGTCAACGACCAATTTGACACGCAAAAAGTTCGCAAATCGTGTCTTAACGCTCGCGGCACCGCCTCGTCGTCGCGTCTAACGATCCCCGGATATACGTTAACGGATATTACCGGTGCTGACGAGCGACGGGACGCGTTTAAGGATTAAAGTCGAGCTTATGAAAGCCAGTCTGGAACTCGCCGCGCTATGTGTGTACGTAGATTCGAGAGCAGATGTTCGTAATTGCTCTCCTCTCTACTATCTTCTGCTCATGTTATAAGTGGTGTGCCGCGCGTAAAGTTCTCCCTGAGAAAGCCGTTGTTTCGGCGCGCTTCGGTGGTGTTTACTTGTCGGTACACGGTGCTCTCGTGTGCATCATATGTGAAAACGTTACCAGATACTATAGTAGTTAGAAGTATTCGCTCCAACGCACACGTAAGCGAATGCGCGTGTGCATTTGAACAAATATTCGCGTGAAAGGCGTTGTATGTACCGACGCGTACATAAATATCCATGTGTTTAATCATTCATATATATAAATTAAATATATATTTACCTCCAAGTGTTAGGGCGTAAGTAAGTACAAACGTTTAGGTACGTATGTACATACAGGGACATGCTAAGTGAGAGAAAGCATTCAAGCTGTGAAAGAAGAAGCTCCCCGTTAATTTCTACGGTGAAACAAGCCGTGAGATTTACTTATATTTTTCCCAGTGAGCTTTTATGTCGGAACCCCGGCGTTATTTCCGTACTAAACTCTAACTAATTTCTAACTCGTTTTAACCCCTCGCGCCTCGTATACCTGCTCATACGCGCGAATTGCAAATGTTCATTGCACCTAGTGTGCATGAAAAATAATTAGAAAATCATGCATCGTATTTATTTTTCTGAAATCAACCCAACATGTCTCCTTCATCGTTGCAATTTTTTTTTTTTTTTTCAATGGCTCACATAAAACGAATAGCACTTGCTAAAAGGATTGAAAGAGGTTCGTGTCGGTACAAGCTTTCGTCATTTTCGCGTGAGTAATATCCCTTTTCTTGATGAATTCCTTGGTCCTTGTCAAAGCAATCTGCCATCTTTTCAAGATGCTTCGAAGTTCGCGTAAAGGGATGAACGATGCGTGACTTTAAGATGGATGGTCTCGTCGCGACTTTCGAATTAATCGATACTTCTTGGAAGGATTAATTTAACTCGGATAAGAAGAAAAATAGCCTCACTCTCTCTTTTTCTCTTTCTTTGCTTAGGTTGATGTTGTGTTTTTACGCGGATGGCTTTCGCATTATTTATGCAGAGGCGATGTCTGTGCAATGCAGCCAATGCGAAGTTAAAGACGATAGTAAATTTCCAATAAAGTTCCCCGTATAAAATGCAAAAGTAAATACGCGATATATCAACGTATTGCATTTTAAGGCAACCATTGTGATTTTGATTACAGATAAAAACAAAATTATAAATAAATTTTTATACGCTCTAAGATCAACAACGGGTGTTAAAATCGACGTACTTGATATACATATAAATAGTCAATCGCAGTTATAAACTAACGAGTGTATCCTTAACGTAACGCAAACAATGTGAGCTTTTTAATGATCCCACCGTGATCGTAAGATATTCGAAGAGTAAAGCGTAGAATCGGACGATATGTATACAATATACGCGGCATGTTTGATTAACAGGAATCGCGAAATGTGCAAAATCTACGCGAATTTTTACAGCTGGTATAGGAATGAACTTTTTTTCACTCTCAGCTCGTATTTTATCGGTCTGTATTTTTTCAAAATTTTTGTAACAAGATCAACAAAACGTGATACGTCGTAATCCTTGATCAATTTTCGTGTCCCGAACTTGAATGGACGATAAAAGTAATGACTAGTGCGGCAGTAACGTCGTTCCCAGTAACGCCGTGCGTCGTGAAATCCGCCGTAAGGGCGGATCGTCTTCCCTTCTACGCTCGTTGCTAATTGATCCGTTGGCGTCGAGAACACGAAGCGTCTTTCCGACGCAGTACGCTCACAAAAGCAGTCCCTGCGAAATTTACTCGCACCTTTACCGGAGTTTACTCAGAACCCGTCCCGGCGCAAGATTGTGCAGTCTCGACGAGAGAGGAAATTCGGATAAGGTGAGGGAATGAAGAAAAGAAGGATAGACTGTCCGGTTTACTCAAATCGGGAACGCGACAATAAAAGTTTCTTTCATTTTCGTGGCAGCATGATATGAGAAATTTATTCGGAAATATTATGCGATGCGTGAAAATATACGTAAAGTGACAGTAATGCATCTCCATTGTAATGATTTCCTTTTTGAACGTTAAACAAGAAAAGATTTTGCATACATATTTAAAAATTCAAAAAATTATTATCTAAATGTAGTATATAAATAAAAAATTTCCTAAATATATAAATAAAAGATTATATAGAGATTAATATTAATGATGTTTTAAAATTATTATAATACAGCATTATAATACATGTGCAATATACTGTTAATGATCTTTCATTCAAACCCATTATAAGTCGGTGAAGCTAATTTCAGACAAATGGCTTTCGGTTAACATTGCTTTGCGAAAGTAGTTAACGAAAGTAGTTAATGAAACGGTATCCAGCGTCGAGATTTATATTCTCGTAGTTTAATGAACTTGCAAAGACAATAAGCTACGCAATAATTATAAAGCACATTCTCTTAGGTATGCTTAGTGATCATTAATCATATGTATATTAATTAAAAAGTGGAAGAATCTTTGAATTACGACTTCTAGAGTAACGGTAAAAAGAAACTCGAGTAACAAACGCGCTTCTTTTTTTATATCCTGCGTAGATCAGAAAAATAACGAATATTATACATGCAAATAATTGTGACATTATATAAACAGTCAATTTACTATTTCTCGAATGTATTTTGCATAATCGAGAGGTTCGACGCCAGAATCTGGCTAGTCGTTGGTTCGCGCAGCAAGAAAGTGCAGCGGACACGATGACTTTCGACCTCTCGAGTTAGCACCACGTGCGATGAATATTTATCGAGTCGGCAACGTACCGCGACAAATTAACGTCGGGCGGCGCACGTGGCCGAGGTAATTGCGCATAATGAACAAGTTTAATCACGATATTTTAACGTGAGCGCGGAAATTAGTGACGAACGGGGCGGCAGGAGGGAGAGAGGAGAGAAGGACACGCGAAACTTCAGTCGTTAGACAGTCGTGCATGGATAAACCCCCTCGTTCCAGAGGCGACACCTCGGCGGTTCTCGTCTTCGGGATCTCAAATGCCCGACGATTTCTCACTCGACAAGGCGAGGAGACACGCAGGTTTTGCCGCGTGTTGCTTCAACGCCAACTGTAAACGTGATTCGCGTGCCAACGCGTCGTGAGATGCCAGGGGTTGCAGGGGGGGACAATGAGCCCAACGGGCTAGGAGGAACCGCGTTAACCCCGGCATGGGTGCTATATTCTGCCCACTTTTCGGGCGAGAAAATTGCATGTCTGTTTATGCCGTGGAGTTCTACGGCCGCGGGAAAAGGCTGTACGTCGCATCGCGGCGCCGCGCCGGCAAAAACGGCGAACGGTTTTTGCGCCGGGCTCCAACCCCCGGTCGTTTCCACTTCTCGCTAACGCGCACTCTCGCTCTCTCTTTCTTTTACCTCGGGGTTGAGTACGTATTACATATGCATAGTTTCATAAATTTGCGCCGTGATACCGCTTCTTTGGATATTCGAGCGCGCGTCTTGAAACGCGGCCAGGAAACCTGTTTGTAATATTACGGCAGCTGGGGGGAAGAAAAGAGGGTGAATATTGTTGATGGCTTCTCGGGATACTGATGTTGATCGAAGAGGAGAGCATCGAAACGTTTGATACTCTTGCCATTACGCGAGTGGTGTCCATCTCCAATTACTACGTTGACATTCGTTGGATTACAGTGGACTGCACTTGGACTGCAGACTACAATCGAGAGAACGGCTATTGTCCCGACCGAAGATACGCGAAATAGACGCAAGTTTGGTGGGTCACTATCGACATCAATGACATTGAGACCCCTCGTGCAAACTCCGCGGTTTGAAATTGCCAATTCCATTTTCGAAATGCTTGCTTTGTCATTCAGTTGTCTTGTTGCGCTGATACATTGTGTGTTTTAAGCTCGCGCTTTACCCGGTCGCGGAATATTAATAATCTTCGCCATAATTGAGTTCCTTAATTCAGCGTCAGCACGCTGATACGCAACAATGGTCCCGAATCGTTTTTCTCCTCGCTGCCAAGTAGTTCCATCGGTATACCACCAGCGGATTATTAATTGCTACCTTAACGTTTTGATAAATTGTTGCAGTCGACTCTCGTTACCGCTCATTTGCGAGATAAGCATGTAGAGAGCGGAGTGTGCGTTAAGCCCGACTGATTTTGATAATACTCTGCAACAAAGTGTTCCTAGACAAGTTGCACGGATGAAAATGAGTAAATTCATCGGCCGTTTTAACATTAAAGCTCATTTTAGATATTCTATAATTTGCGGTAAAATTCGGAACACAGAATTATACTCATATGTAACTTCATATATATATTATATAATATATAATACATTATATAATATATAATACATTATAGTATATAAACGAGGGAGAGAAAATGATGAAACAGAATTAGAACTGAATATAAATATATAATTGAAATTATATTTAAGTTTTCGAATATAATTATATTTAGCTTAATACATTAAATCATAGATGATATTTTATCTCGAATTCTGATGTGTGAATTATATATATGTATTATATGTATATCATCTAAAATTGGCTTCATTTTGTAAAAAAAATCATGCCGCAATGTCGGTATCTAAGTTTAAAGTTTATTCTCGTCTTAATTGCGATTTACATAATTATAAAACAAATCTTTCTTTTAACGCGTTTGGCTTTCTTTCGTCGACTGCGCTGTATGCTTATTTCGTGAAGTTTTATCGGATATCTTTCCTGAAAACAGGAATGTTCATTTCCTCGGTGCTGTGACTTTTCGTTGGATTTATTGCTAGAATCCTTCGCAATAATGATAGCCGAGGAAAGAGAGACAGAGTGAAATATTTTTATATTATTTGCTACAACATCCCGCAAACTTTGAAAGTGCTTTCAATAAAATTAAATTAATCACCGCCTCGTAATTTGATATTAAAACCGTGATCAAATTTTGAAAATATGTCGTTTTAACGTTCTACATGTAAAAGCGAGAAAAGAGAAATATGTAGGCGTAGCATATTCACATCGAGAATATCTCTATATGTACATAATACCGAAATTGGCTCTGTTCCATGTTAGATACTTCTTTTTGCTGGAAAGTAAAAATTTATAAAAAGCGCTTGAAGCGTCAAATATATTTTCTAATAAGAGGAAGTTTAAAATAATTTTATTCGAACAAAAAATATGACCGTAGCCAGACTTTTGCTACTATGCCAAGTAATAAAATAGATTATTAAATCTGAGAAAATTTATTCAAATATTTAGAATAGCTTGATGAGATAGGCATTTATTTTCAAAATAACATAAAATAGTATTTACAAATATTTTCAAAATGTTGCATAAATTTGCATTATATAATTAATATTTTTTAACTTATATTTTTTCTAATTTACAGCGATCTAACGTTAATTTTATATAATTATTAACTCAATGTTTTATAAATGAATATAGAACACTAAATAATAACAAAATGAAGAATGCGTGAGCGCAGCTGAAAATTAATCGTATCTATAAATTAATCAATATATAAACCAAACTTTAAGAATATATCTTAATATCATATATTTTTGTTAGAATTAAATTGCTCACATTTTTATTTCGCCAAGACAGTTTATTATATTGTTTCGCGAAACATACAGACACGTCGTTCACGAAGAAGAACGTCATTTGGTTTTGTGAAAGCAAGTCTTCGAACGTGAGTAATGCGAATACGTTTCCCTGAGGTAGAAGCGATGCGCTTTATTTCCGTCGATACGCATTTCCTTTCGTACGATAACGTATACACATCTGATACTCCCGCAGCTCCATTCGTTTATTCTTTCTTTATTTTTACCGTATTTGTACATTTTCCGTATTTCGTATAACGTCCTTTAACTGGGCGGCGGAAAAGCGCATTATTTACGGTAATCTACTGAACGTATATACGGAGTATATCGATCTTTGCAGCTTATCTTGCAGATCTACTTTGTCGTATAGAAAAAAAAAAGAAAGTAAAACGATAAGTTACGGTACATCGAACTTACGAGTCGAAGCTCGTGTTCAGCGTACAACATTATATTTAACTAACGATGTAATGCTTTACTGTATGCATTACAAACGACGTTGTCCGGTTCCCTTTCGGGAAAACGCAAACGTGCGCACCCGTCCTGCGACAAATATTTACACTGAAGTCTCCCGTTACTTGGGCAACGTAGAGCTTCGTCGCGCCTCCATCCGCTTCTCTTTTCTCATCTCCACCTTCTCCTTGTCATCCTTATGATCCGAGGGACTTTCCAAGTTTTCTAATTAGTATGGTGCCCTCGGGTAAGAGAGGCGAAGTCGGTCTCTCGACAGTTCAAAATGGAGAAAATGGGAATGGCCTTTGAGTCCCTGTGTAGGGAACTTTGGACGAGGCACCCCTTCCTTCTCCTCGACGATGTTCTTCTCGACGGCTTTTCGCGTCTCTTCTCTTAGCGCGCAGAAGCCATAGAGCCGCTTCATCGGCTCTTCCGAAATTTCTCTCGCGACGTCGCCTCTCTCCTTAATTATTTGCGTTCGGCCATTCAGCGTCTCGTCATCTAGCTCTATCTCGGTCCGCTGACACTCTAAAGTGCAAAGTTCCGTCCGGGGAAAAAAAAAATCGCGATCGGATGGAGGAGGATTATTCCGATGGCTCGATGTTCGTCTATGCGATTAAAGTTAACAGGTCCTTGTGTCGAAAGGTAATGGGATGCGAGGATCGTGTGGATTTGAAGCTCCGTTTCGAAGAACGATGGATGAAAAGGATTAAGGGAATGCGTAACTCCGCGCGAGATTTGCTTCATAAATTTAAATCATTTCCGGATTGATTTATCGATGCGCGAAAAACGAGGAAAAACTCCGTGGAGATATCTGGAATTGAACGGAAAAGAATTGATTTGCGGCTTATTTTGCAGACTTAATTTATTTCGTGTTATCGTTTCTGCGACGGAAAAAGAGGGACGAAAATAAGCTTGCGGGAGACCTTCGTTCTACTATACGATACTCTACTTTTTTATATATCGTTACGGATGCGTGCATCTGATAGAATACAGATGAGAGAGAGAGATAAAAAGAGAGAAAAATATGGATAATATACGCACACACACATGTATATAACGACTAGAATTTTCCGTTTGTTTTGTTTTTTCGAATATAATAATCTCCGGTCCGATTTTCATGGACTGTGCTACAATATGCGCATATTTTGCATTAATCGATAAAAAGTCAGTGATTAATGGTCACGATGGAAAATAGTCGGCGAGTTACGGTTCGTTACACATGATTTCAAAGAGAAGTTTTTTTCTTTTTTTATAGAGATAAGTAAATCCAGATTCAAGCAGATCGTTTTACAAACATGTTTTTTAACGGGTTGCCTCGCAAGCTTTATGAAACGTCAAAATTATAATAAATTAGCATGCCACGCGATGACTGGTTAATGATATTTATAATCTCTTTGATGCTTACGATTAAGAGTATGATATATGACTAAAAATATTATTAACTACATAATTCACGTAACGATTAAGATATTTGGAACTTATATATGTGATACGAGAGAAAATTTACCTACTTTTTAATTTCTTGCTCACGTAGTACAATCGCCAACACATATGCACAAATATAACGAATAATTGCGGACAGTAATATTTTCGGATTGAGAGAGAGAATGGCTTCTCTCAGAAAAGAGAGAAAAATACTTCTGCGCCAATTATTCTTTTTTTTTTTTTTTTTTAATAAACTTTAGCTCGGTAGCCATTATTTGCATTCACTCCGCCATGTGCGTGTGCAGTTTGCTGCAAAAAACGGTGAATAAACAACGGAAGTTAGTTCAATTACGGGCCTCACCCGTTAGAGAAAACACGTTAGAGATATTATTCCCTCCGAATTGGACTTTATCGCGTGCGAGAGAAGAGAGGCGAGAAGAGAGCATTTGTACGTATATGCGTGTGCATGTGTAGTTTTCATATTTTTGGCGAACACACAACGTTTGAACAAACGGGACGATATCCCAGAGGCGAGGGAACTATTCGAAGTAAAAGCGATTCGATCCTAAATCGATTATTGTCCAACGTTCCATCAATTTCTAATTGACACGATAATAAATTTTACCGTCTCCCCGCCGTTGCCCTATTCCCATGTCGCCGTGAAATGCGCTCGCGCGCACCCGAATTTCCTCACCCTCCGATTAAATTTAAGCGCCTCGGTACATACCGTCCTCGATTCTCTCCGCATATCGCGGCGCGCTTTTCGGCCATTCCGGGGCAAACTTAATGGCTCCCGATGGCACCGTCGATGAGCGGGCCCCCGGCTCTATATGAGGCACCTTCGAGAATTGATGAGTGTTTTCGAATCGGCTCGTACGCCGATTTGTCAGCGATAATGACGCACGGGACTTTTGCGCCCCCTCCCTCTGCGTGCTTGTTTTTAACGACCTGCGATTTCAGAATTATGGCTGGAAAATCGCTCCCAGAGAATGCCCTTTATTAAGCATCCCTGTCAAATTTACCTTCACCGAACGCCCCCATCGAACGATAATTGTACGCTACTTCATATCCTCTAACGATGCCTCTCTCGACGAAGAGTGCGCCAAGAATTTTCTTTTTCTCGTTCTATTAAAAGTGCAAATTTTGTTTGGAAAGAAAAACTAGTTAAAAATGGGCAAATGAGACTTTTCAAATGGACGGATAGATTCAGCCACGCTGTTCGTTTGCCATCGGTTTTGGAAATTGAAGTGGAAATTGAGAGGAGAAAGAGAAAAAGAGAGAAAGAGAATGGCAATATGAATTGCGCATCCAGAATGTGATTGGTGTTGAATACATATTATACATAATCTTGTATATTGTAAAACATACCCTTTACTTTTAAATCTATCAAACATTTTTTTCTGCATCATTAATCGTAAAAATGTTTCTTTTTATCTTGTATTGAACGCGAAAATACACTATTACGTAACGTTATTAAAGTCGCTCTATTCAAGAAACGAATCTATATAATCGATTTTAGTGCAGCTTAATTTCACGATCTAATATGGCAGGCGCACTTGAATCTTCTAATCGAAATGGGAGGACGCAAACTGCGAATCTCGTCAACTCCCCATAAGATTAAGCTTATACGGAAGTGAAGTTAGATCCATTTTGCTGAAGACGAATACGTCGTATTCCTTTCGGAAGTAACTTCTCTATCGCTTTAACGCAGTTCACTCAGTATTTTCAAGAAATTTCGGAAATGCTAAACGGCAAATCCCTATGTATAACGCTAACTTTAGAAATAGTTTATTTCGACACATCGCGGATAATACGATGAAGCGATTAAGGATTAAGCGATTCTCAATTCTAAAATATGCAACTTGCAAAAATGGAGGCGCGAAGGATATATACACGCGTAATCCGTGCACGAAACGCATTGGCATTATTATGATAGGCGCGCTAGAACGTGCACACGCGGAAGCGCATTGTGAATTCAGCGTGTGTCGTGCACAGGCCGGAAATAATATCTATCGATCCGACTTCGCGGCGGGAGAGCCGGCGAGGCGCGGGATAAAAGTGCATAGCGGGTGCATCCACCGTGAGAACGGCATAGATCGTCGTCGATCGGTAGATAGGTACGGACGTACGTTTCCATACATCATATACGATTTTCCCCGTCCCCCCCTCTAGGCATATATGTCGAAATCATCGACAAAATGTGCCCGAACTGCATAATCAGAAGGAACGTGCGAGATTCGTACTTGTTGTGCGTTACGTGCGATGCGATATCTCGAATTTTCTGATCGGTAATTTATGCTCTGGAGATTATCGATTTTTACATCAAATTTAAATAACTTTTTTTTTCTTTTTATTTTTGATCAAAAATGCTTCTGATGAAGAAAGCATGTAAGTGCGTTTAATTAGATTGCAGAACTATTACTTTTAATAGTTTTAAACGCAAAAACGTGTCTTACATATTATTAAATATGAAACTCGATACGTACAAAAATGAAATGGAATAAATTAGATGGCAAAACTATTACTTTTAATTGTTTTAAACGCAAAAACGTGTCTCACATATCATTACATATGAGAATTCGATACGAACAAAAATGAAATGGAATAAAAAAGAATCTCTAGTGCAATCATTGTGAAAATTGAATTGTCTTTTTTTGGTCAATAATCGCGTATCGTTTCTTTATACAATCGATTTCAGGGAACGAAAGCGCAAGTTGTTCATATGCATACATCGAAACAAAAAAAAGTAAGCACAAAAGATCAATGGAATCGCTATGAATTCGCATGTGAAAAATAGATATAGAAACCACTGTATATTTTTATGAAGGTCTGTGAGGAGTATAATAAAATCGGTGTTGCAAAAAAAGCCGGATATTCACACGAGTGTGAATACCAAAGTTGATGAAACGTCAAATAAATGTATATTTCTGCTCAACAATAGTGGAATATTATGGAATTTCGACATGCAAATTCGATTATAGTACAAACGAATGCGCAAACAAATATTCCCGGTTTAGCCGCATAATTGTGGAATAATTCTCTTAATTTTTTCTTATTCTTTTATTCGATTTCCTAATCTAATTTTATGTGTAATTCTTGATGCAGCTTCGTTGCAGAATTATTAAATCGTATGATAATATACTTGACACGATTTTTAAAAATTTATTTTCATTTTACTTTATTCTTTATTTTGATCTCATAAATGAGATCGCTACTCGAAATGAAATTACAGAATGGAATTCGATTTGGTTAGGAAAGGCATTTCATCTTTGCGTGGATCATTTTTCGTCGCAAATTGCTTGAATTCTTGCTAAGTCGCATTCCGTTAGCAATGTCAATCTTGAGAAGTGTTTGTCATGAGATCTAGAAGTAATTTTTTTGTTTTTTTATTTTGTGCATCATGCGGGAAAGTTTTTGTCGAGAAATGAGATTTTGCAGCGCGTTCTACGTGATGTTAAAAATTTCGTTCGTCGCGTCGTGTGAATGATACGAACGCGAAGAAAGTCCTTTATTCAAGATAAACGTTTCCTCGCGCAAATTTATTCGTGCATTTTGATTTAAATATCGCCTATTTCCTTTCATGTACGCGTACTTCATGAAATTCTGATGATTTAAAATTTAAGGGGAACGATCTCACACAGAGATAGATACACGATCCTCACTTTTGATTTTATGATGATGGTGACATTATAGGTGAATTTTTATGTAAATGCATGATAAATCAGCGGCAAAAGATTTTATGTAAAATGTTAACATGATAGCAGGACAAGATGTAAACTCGGTAGAGTTTATATACCTATAGGAATTTATATATAGTAGACTGTAACGATTTTCAATTTCAATTCAATTTTTCCGATTTTTATAGAGAGATATAATCTGGAAAAACAATATAGTCATATATAGTCTATCTGATTATCGTTTATATTTTTCATACGTTGTTATATTTTTCATACGGCAAACTTTCCTCTTAGAGAATCGGCCCAAGACAAAAGCCCTCTCAAAGTCGCTTCTCCTCAGGAAGAAGTCACGCAAGGGAGAGGGCGCAAAGTTTGAGAGGAAGGGAGTTTAAATGGCACTCCTTGCTTCGACTTCCATCTTTCATTTAGTTTGTACATAATTCTTCCATTTACATTGCACTCGGTCGCGAGTTTCTTGTTTTCTATTTTTCTTATTTCCGCATTCCGCGATTAATTACCCGCGATATCAATTCGCAATCAGATTCAGAAGCGGGACGCAAGTGTCTGCTGCGAAATAAAATATCTCTATCTAAATCGACCTAACTGATGCGTCTTTCCTGAGAGAAATACCGTCATTATTTTCGTCGTAGTACAATAAAAGCTTTTGCGTGCTCGGAAATAATCTCGCGAAATTGTGGGTTCTCTGTGAATGGAAAATATAAGTCAAAAATCATGGCTTGGAAAATAGGATCATAACATTTTACGAACGGTAGATTTTTTTCACGACCTTGATATTACATTTCTACATTCTGGGATGCGAGAATAGAATATTTTCACAGTGTGTCTATCGCATTAAATCTTGATCGAAACTTTTTTTTAATTTTTTTAAATTTTCATGCTTGAAATTACGGTCGACTTATATCAAAGCATGTCTCATTAATTTCGAGATTTTATTTCGAATGGCGTAAATAAATTTAAAAATTTGTACAAAATACCGTGAATAACGTAGGTCTTAATTTATTTCTGTACCATCGGAGAATGGGAGGATGAGTTGCCATCCTGAAGAAAATCGCAATAACTTCGACAGGCTTTCGAGTATCCACGACGCGGTATCCACCGGCATATTTGAAAGTCAAAATCTGAACATGAAGGCTAAGGAGTGAAAATCGGAATCGTGGCTTTTTCGCGGCACTTTTCTTTTTCGACTTGATATCGGGTCGAAGCAACTCGTTTCCATAGTATTCGATAGTTACAATTCAACATCGAGCGTATAAATTTATCCGCGGAGCACCTAATCAAATTTATAAAACTCGATTTTAACAAAAGTTGCCACGAGACACGGCCGTTGTTTCGCTCTTACTCCACGGAAGTTTCGTAATTAACGGATGGCGTAATTAATTTTTATTCTTTTTCAACTCTCTGAGATTTGCGCCGTTTCTTGTTGTTGCGAAAGAAGAATGACTTCATCATGCTTTACCGTCGCCATGCTTCTTCCGTCGTGACGCCAGTTACGAGCTAGAACTTAATGGTTAATCCGCAAAAATAAGCATTAACGTTACTCTATTTCCTGAAAATGTTATGACAGTTACAAGAAAAAAAAAAAAAAGATTAAGCCATAATTTTTGTCTTGTTTAACTTATTAATTAGAGTGGGAAGTTTACTCGCTATTATATTTAAATTTAACTTAATAGAGACCAATGATATATTTTATTAATCTGTAGAATATAGAAATGTAGAATGATCTCAAAGATGTCAACCCGCATTAGTACAACTTTACAATTAACATGATTTACGACAAATAGAGAACTTCGCAATAATGACTCGCAAATGAGGCAAAGTTAGTCCTTTGATAGAGATTCCGCTTGTTCGCGGTAGTTGTGTATGCTAAATGGTAATCCGACGCCGCTGAAACCCCTGTAATGACACGTCGACTTTGATTTCTTCGAAGAGAGAGAGATATTCTATTTCCCCAAGAATACGTTTTAAATGCTCGCTGCGTCTCTGCAATTAACATTTTAGGCGCTACTATTGTCGGAACTTTCGAATCGTTGGTCGGGAAGACCCATTAGAAAGTCGGGAGCGTAATTTCTTCTTCTTCTCTCTCTCCGTCTTATCGTTCTTTGTGGCAGAATGAACACTATTATAAACGCTAAGTGCAGTACTCATCCTAGGATTGCAGCGCAGTTCTCGGTTCACCGGGGCTGTCATCGCCAGGCATCCCCCGGATAGCGTCGAACGAGGACGCGTTTCGCAATTCGGCACAGTCCGGAGAGTAATACAGAGAGAGAGGCGAGCGTTCCCGATTGGCCACTTTGGGCAGTCGTAACGCGAGAACCACGAAATGCACGTCGCCTCGAATTAGACCGGAAGATAGAGAGAGAGAAGCCCCTTCCGTGCCCTTCCGGCGCGACGGATCGATTTCGAGATTATCGTTGCGGTTAACCGAAAGAATTTACCCTCGCTAATCCTCTCTCCGCGTCTTCCTCCTCTGCAAACCGCGCGCCGCATTTGCGCCCAGGAGGAGTTGCGTCACGATGAAGGGCTGGCACGACCCTCGGATCCCTTTCATAGCCGTGCGCGATCTTCAAATGCCATTTGCAAGAACCGACGCGGCTGTCCATTTGACGAGGAACCGAATATGCGGTCGAGATGGAAGCGCGCTTTGAAGCGAATTGCATCGAGATTGCGACTAAGACAGGTGGCTGCGGAGGCATGAATGGCGATTTCGCTGGAGAAAACTGTCGATACGGATAGAGACAGTTATATGAACGGTATTTGTCGAACATGATTTATAACGCCGTGACTGCGCGGAAGTGCGGTTACGTCGATTTTTGATGATCGATTCCTTTAATGGTTTTAACAACGTTCAACTTTAATCACGATTTTATAGAGTCTTTATTATCGGCTAACAAGATATATAGAATTTGCTAGGCGAGAATTTTTTGGATGTGTTAAAAATTCAAATATCTTGTTAAATGTTAAAATACGTTTTCCGCATGTCGCTCTGAACTCTGAAATTTCGAATTTGATTTTCATGCCGCGATTTTCACAGCGAATTAACGGCGATTCCTTTATTTCCACCGACGGCAAGATCAAGTTCATCGTTATCAAGATTACTCGAGGACAGCGAAAAGGGATATGGAAAAATTCGTTCGAGATATATATTCCCGGTGTAGCTTCTATCTTTCCGCACACGTACATCCACTTCTCTTCCGCGTCGTCGGTGCGATATATCGCTCGGTTCGAGAGTCGATGTCAGTGACCCGGAATTTGCATTTCCGCGGAAAATACGTCAAGGAAGAGAGTGGCGGAAGTAGGATCGAGGGGTAGAACTAGGTGGTTTACGGGGTGGCGAGAGGGATAGAAAGAGTGGAGAAAATTTCTATTGGTGCTTTTCCGACGTTGGGGTGAAAGAGGGGAAGAGAGGGGGCAGCTGCAGGCAAACGCCTATAAACCGGAAACCTTTCCCGTGGGAATAAGCATCGACAGGTTTGTAATTAGATGTGATCTGGCGCGATTTCAAACGGCCCGCATGTAACGTCCTACCGTTTTCATTTACGATCATTTTATTTCCAACGTTGCAGCCGACGTTGAGCAGACAGACGGAGAGAGGTCGAATCGTGAATTCCGCATGAGCGATTGATCACAATCGAGAAACGATCGATTTAACACAATTATCCGCTCTAGCCGCGCAACAATCAGAAATCGTCAATTTGCATCGCGATATTGCATCGTGGATAAAAAAAATTGTACCTTCATACTCGTTCGAAACGGACAAGCGAAGATCGGGAAATAAAAACAAGCGATTTTAATGAAATAGGAGTTAAATTAGGATTTTGTGGATATTATATATGAGAAAAATCGATATCTAAATGTAGACGAATTATTTTTCAATCAGATTGATGTACATAAATTAAAATTTATAAAGAAATTATTAGGCGATCGAATCTAGTTGGGATTAAAAATGAACGTTATATAGCTAAAATTAAAAAACACACGACATTGATGAAATAGATCATCCGGCAATGATGCGACGTTACTGCGAAGCATTAAATAACTTCATGGCACTAATTAAAGGAACTTTGACAATAAATTGCAGCAGTTCGGCGACGCTGCCGTGCGCGCAAGAGCTCTTTTAATCAAATTTAGTAGACTGCATTCCGCGCCGGAAGAGCCGCTCATCGACGCGATATACTCGATTCCGACCGTCGAACGAGTCTGATGGACATTTAATGACGAAATGTGCGTTGTCGTAATAGGTATTACCAACACGCGTTTACGCGCATGTTGCGCGGTATATTTCGCATCCGATGCAATTCCCCGATGCAGCGCGGATTAGAGCTACGCACGTTATATAAATCGTTACGCATTCGCGAATAGAAATGGGAAAAAATGTGAGACGATTTTCGCCGGGATAACGAGACTGCATGAAAATTTTGGGTTCGACGAGTCAATTCGCTTTTAATTAACACGAGCCGTTTATTTTTTTTTTCCACCGTTCGTAAATACGTTTTCGAATACATTTATTACAAGATACGAATCATCACTTTACAACTGTTCGCGCATCGCTAGACGGAACAATGCGGACACTGATGACAGGCGGGTTCGGCGGGTTGGCCGAAATTGAATTCAATTTAATTAAGTGTTCACTTGCGAGATGGGGTTTAACGATAATTCGATTACAAGAATTCAATGGCGATTAAATCTAACTCGCAGTTGACCTCTGAACTGATTTCAAACGAAAGAGAATACACGGTGTTGCGTTTCAAATACGCACCAGCTCTCTCCTGTAGCGATAATTATTGCAAATTGATTATTGGAATTAAATGAGTTTAACCCGTTTTAATCGGAAATACATCGAATATGTTCTAATTGGAATTTCGTTTGGTACGTTTGTCGAATTGTGATGTTTAACGTGTCTACATATAAACAGACGTATGTATATGTTAAAATTTTATCGTGTCTGAATATCGAATTTTGCCATGATTTCGTGAAATTTGAATGTGTTCAATATGTATACTAACTGTTTCACACAGTAGGATGACTCTATTTTAATTATACATATTTAAACATTTTTAAGATGAAAAGAACTCGAAGCTGCAAATTTTTTTTAAAGCACTGCATTTTGTTTTGATCATTTTCTCTCCCTCTCGTCTTACAAAACTGTAATTTTTACTAAAAGTACTGAAATTACTCATCGAGCGGCGTATCTCATATTACATTCTAAGATTCACCAAACTTGTTCCTGACTTGATGAAGTCCTCCTTTGCAGATATATTTTAGAAGCTGCTTTAGCATACGGGAAGAAGAGGCAGGAATTTTCGGATACTTCGTATCCGTCTGAACCTATGCCTAAACGCTCTCTAAATGTAAATCCAGCGAGATTACGAGAGGATGATCTCTTTTTCGATGTGACAGTAGAGGGGGATTGCGCCAGAGATATCTGGCCGTCTTATCGATGCTATTTGGAGAACGGGCGGATAAGGAACATTAACTAAATTGTTTTTGGTCCTATCGTTGTTTTTCTAGTCGAATATTGAGAGAGAGAGAGTGGGAGAGAGCCGAAAAGAGGCGAAGTTCTTGCACATTTTCGCGAAACTCGCTCTCATAATTTTATCCGACCGCCCGCCGAGCTCTCTCCCATCGTCGTGCATTGCGGAGGAACGAGGTTGGAGGTCCACGCAATAAAGCCTGTCCTGAGAAAAAAGGACGAGAAAATTCGGCGAGAACCAAGCCGCTTTTTATTACTACCGCTAATTTACCTTCCGCAAAGTTTCGCCAATTTCCGGCCGTAACTACGACCGCTTTACTGTCCGCCCTCTAACCCTTTTTTTCAGTCCACCACTTCCTCCCGCTGCTCTCCCCCCGGAGCTCTTTGCTCTCTCTATAGGGACTCATCGCGTAACCCGTACAATTTAATCTAGCGACAATCTACTCGGCTCCTCCCCATCCGAGGACAATCCTCGCGGAAAGAAGGATATTATTTATGACATGCTCGTCGTGTCGTTTACTGTTACAATTTTCATGCACGCGTACATCTATGAGAAAAATCTCGTAGCTAAAATCTTAGATCGGACGATGATTTGTCAAAACGCGATTGATATCGTTTGGATTCGAAAACTTATGATCAATGAGATGTAACGTCCTTATGGTAATGTCATTTACGTCAGTCGTACCGTACTTTGATATGACGTTAACGATAGCGGAAGCCGCGACTTGACCCAGTTGTTTGATTCGCCCTACATAGTCGCTTTCCTGTCATGCTTCTGGGATATTCTGTCTCCGGTTAGCCGAGGACAAACTAGAACGCGAGTTGTTTCCTACGCTTGAGTACATAGAGTAGCTACTCTGTCAAAGTAGTTTGCATTTGCAATAAAATCACATGCACTTACAGTCTTTCTTACGTTGCGATAAAAATAGCAATATGCTGTAACGTATATTATGATTCTATATCGTGAATATAACGTATATTCAGATCAATATATTAATAAAAATTGATATATATATTGTGATTGGATATAGCATTATATCCTAACTAAATAAATTCAGCTTCGAGCTTAATCGTTACGTAAACATTGTATTTATTTTATATTGGTTAAATCTGAAAGTAATTATTCTATCCGTCGCAATTATAATTACAATGTTGCAGATTAATGTGCTTAATGATAATGTAATCATTATTGCAACAATTATATAAATCACAATATATTAAATTGTTATCACTTGATTAATTCCGCGAAATAGGAAAAGTTCGTAAAATATTTTCACACAATTTCATTATATTTCACGCAGGTGTAAATTTCGCTTCGCGCCGTGTTTGACGCACTCTCAGAAGCGGAAATTGAAATTGCGCAGATTTTGAATATCTCTCCTCGGCCGAAGCCCTTCGGATGCCCCTCGAGTTTTTACGTAATGATCGATGTGGCGCGTCGCGTCGCGTCGCGTCGCGTCCCACACGGATGCACTCGATGATGCAGCCGACCGGTAGCGTGAAAGTGCATCGCTCGCGCGAACTCTCCCTTCGTATTTTATTAAACGTCCGAGGGTCTTACACGGAAGGCGGGATCGATAAGTCGTTGGACGTTCACGTTTCACGTCACAGGTGCATTGCCCTTTGTGTGCACTGATATGTCACGATGGATTTCAGCAAATAACGTGTGGCCACGGTTCGCGAGACTTAACGTCGGTGCATAATAGCGAACGGTGACAAGTAGAAAATTCTTAATTCTCCTCGTATTATTATTTTATCCGCCGTTTGTACGCTTTACAAAATTGCAGTTACACGTACAAGTTTCCAACTTGCAACTCGTAAGAGTAAGGTCTCTATCGGAGTGAAATTTAATACGTGTCACATTTCAATATTTAAATGATTCTAGAGCCAGATATAGTAGCGCCGTTGTTATAACTTGCGAGATATCTCACAAAGTAATTGGAGGTACTTGGCATCGGATTGAAGATATTAGATTTCTTTGCTATGTAATAGATAACTTTATTTCGCTTATGAATTTGAAATAGTTTTCGCGGAGGGGATTATTAGAGTACTATCTCTTTTAGAGATTGCATTGGAATAGCAATTTCATGACCAATTCTAGACGTCATTTATTTCCTCTTTGTAACGTTGTACTTTACTTATACTATTATAGAAGCGAAATGAAAATTTGCACATGCATACAGCTCTCACAGGAATAGGAAGATTAATCTTTAGTGCCATCGTGCCACCTTTAGGACATAAAGCCTGAAATTGAATCTGAGGGAGGCTTTTGAGTTAATTTAACATACTAAACAAGAATGAGAGATTTAAAAAATGAGCAATATTTTACCTTTTCCTCTATTCCGTGTATTCCAGGAATTATAATTATAGGAAAAAAAATATATTATCATATATGACATCGAGATAATTTCTATCAGTTCCAAGTTAGTTTCAATAATCACTGCCGACGTAAATTGCGTATTTGAAAACTTCTTAAAATGAGGACGTTCCGCTAGAAACCAAACTTAATTACACCAGCGGAAGAGCGGTGAAGAGTTCCTGGGATTATCCTCAACACGCGATCCACGGCTTGGCAGTAATTAGGAAAATAATTTATGCTCCATTGGGAACTGAGAAAGGTATCTGGCGGAGCACAGAAAGCTCTTACCGCAAGTAGAAATTTATGTGCAAGCACATATCGGTAAGCCGCGCGATTAACATTTTTCTTTTATGTGCGCAAACGCATGCAACGGGATTGCAATATGTATTGTATGTATTATGAATTATTATCTATTATCGGACGTTAAAATGATTTTACTATTCGTCAGCTTCCGTTGCGGACCATTTAAGCGCCGTCCTTTCATTCGTAAATGCGCAAATTCGTGATTCGCACAAATTCAATGTGGAAGTTATATTTACATATGACACGCTTTCTCTCTCTTTCTCTAGATATACGGCAAAAGAAATTGCAATTTCGACAATTTGTCGTGAGGTCGACAGGTACTCGCTTCCAACAAAGTGAATTTTTTGTTATTACTGCTTGTATCAGCGGTTTCTGAATTTCAGGAATAGTATACATATTTTAGTTATGAGCAAAGCAACTCGCTGAATTAGATCCGCCATGTGATACTTCACACATGACTTTGCCAATTATTCGCTGACAAAATAAAATATTACGTGATTGGGCTCTTTTAGTCTCGGTTTTCTACCAGGACGATACGTGGCACCGTTATTTGCACCATAAAAGCGAAAGAAGAAAATGAGTGCACGTGTAATGAAAGAGCATACGCCGAGAGGTATACAACACGTACATGTGAATGCAGTAGGTATATGTGTACATAGGACTATTATCTACGAGGCTATTTGCTATTTTTCGATGCATTTCGACGCGATTCTGATTGAATGCTTCATGTTACAATACACATACACACGTTACAATACAATACAATTATATACAATAAGTTACGTAATTTTATCGTACCTTTCCAATGCATATGTTAATGAACAACCTTTTCTACAAACATTGATTTGCAAATGACAAGTAATTTAATAATTATTACAGAAAATTGTCAAAATAATAAATCACTGTCGAGAAATTTAACAGGTAGCGGGAAATTTAATCTAAAGTGTAAGGTGATTTATAGTAAAATTCGTCTGAATGAAGATGCTTGAATTATTTATTTTTACAGTTAATTAGCTTTTCATCATTTAACGAGATAGACGCGAATTAGGCGGATACGCTTTTATTGATAATAGCGTGATGCACAATAAGTTCCCGTAGTAATAGTACAAAGAGACGTTTGAATGTGATAGAAAATGGAAAAGGGGCGGAGGAAGAGAAAGAGAGAGAGAGGGGGGGCAACGAGGTAGTATTAAATCGCAGAATTATTAAATTAATTTAGGCGCCTCGATGAATAACGGTCTGCCGATTCATACCTAAGCGAGGTGGTGCCCTATTGTCTCCGTTTAATTAATCATTGCGAAATCGTCAACGCAAATAACTTCTCACACCCTTAAAAAATTCCAGAGAGACTACTAGGGAATTCGTATAATTCGGATCGTGAATATTCGTCGATGTAATCTATTGAAAAATATTTTGCACAAGACTGGCGCATAAAAATAATTTACTTCTATACATTACACCATTTCTTCAATTCTCTTTCCGCTCAGTTCTTTATTAATAACAAGTTTATTCACACGCATATTACTTATTGCAACTTTTAATTAATCTGTTAATTTTATTAGTCGTTATACATAATATTCACAAAGACTGCAACACTCTCTTAATGCAATCGTCGATAATCAGTAAAAGCAATTTCCTGTTAGTGTCTGGAAACTTGCCATAAACTAAGCGACATCAAACCTGAGATCGATCTGTAATCCCGCGTTAACGACGTTCTAATTCGATCAAGGAACGCTACAGTGAGTTTACTAAGTTGATTGAGGCGTTTCAAGGAAGGTAGTCACAGGAAAAGTAATAAAGGAACAAAGTGAAATAACTTAATAGAGTCGACACTATCTAGAACATTCCGCGCTAATAAATCACGATAATTGCTCGCGAATGTCTTGAAAAATATTGTTTAAATGTTTTAAAAAATATACTTTATACAAAATCTCAGATGGTTAGTTTTATTTGAAAATAGAACGTTGAATATATGATTATTCAATAAGTAATCCAAAGAGGAGAAATAGATAAGAATAAAAATCAAAAGCTAGAGTGAATAATTTTATTTTAATAAATTACATTTATTATATATCTACATGTATAAAAGAGTATATATAAATATCAATTATAATTAATAACGCATAAAAATAAGCATCAACTATAATTTTTGTAAAATAAGACACAATCATAATGGCATTATTATATATATATTATTTCATGTTTACACGTTGGCGTGATGAAATATCATAACCTACTTTTTCAACAACCATCTATTCTTTGTACATCTCGCATTCGAAAATGCTTGTCAACTGCAGCTACGTGCTCGTATATGCACTGTGCATGGCTCATAGTCGTAATTCTGAAAACTCAGACAGCGCGCTTACGTTGACGTTATCTCGTATTAAAAAAAAAAAAAAAAAAAAAAATACAAGCAAAACAAATTTTATATCATATTATACAATATCATATATCCATATATATGTATATATATTATTCTCTATTCTCGGTATTTTAAATTTTAAAATGATTTTAACAGCCGCGTTGCAATTTATATCTCGCAATTTGCACAAATGCACTAATGGGTATCGTCGTGAAATTTTTACAAGCACGGAAATTTTAGGCGTGTTACATACCATAGGGCTCATGCGGATGCTTAATACGACCGGGCATTATCGCGCGGATAGGTTGAAGTATAGCATAGGAACGTAACATAAAGATACTTGGATCGCGGGGGGATGCATTTTCGCGACGCTTTTATCGGCGCGAGCCAACCGGACGCTGTTTACTTGTGCAACGATGTGCTTAGATATGTCTTATGACTCTCCTACGGAGCACTAACGGTCCGTAGATAGCAGATGACGCTCCGGGGATACACTAAGATGTTAATTTAGCTATTACTTATAGCCCGACTACCGCCTCCGGGTCTGCATCCGAGAGAAGTTGGATCACCCCGTTGGCCGTGTCGGCGCGGTAGTTACGAACGGACAAACCGGAACTACCGGCAAACTCGTTGCCTGCTCGCTGGTTCCTCCCAGATAGGATCGATTTTGGTTCATCGTGCTCCGTCAGTCGATAGCCGCCGGGCCGTAACGCGATATCGAACAGTCATATCGAGTATAAATACGGCCTACATAAATCGAATCAACGATTTTACGATCGACGTGTCCGCCAATTTCTCCCTCTCTCTCTCTCTCTTCCCTCTTCCATCTATCTAACAGCCTATCTCTATTGTGCGAGGAGTCACTTAAGTTACGTTGCCGTATTTCCATGAATTACGGTCGTACGATAACACGACAGAAGCATGAGCGAGCACCTAGTGATAGGTAGATGTTGCTTGAATAACGTTAGATTGCGATTTAATACCTTGTGACGGACTACGAGAATTTCCCATCTTGTATAAGAGCAATTTCTCGTAGGTTATTGACGATACAAGTAAATGACGACTATTACAGCAATATTTGATATACATATAGAGAATTTTTTTATATAAAAAAATTATGTCTGCCTTATTGAATACTTGACAAATGTCTTACTAAGAATATTATGCAAGCATTTATGCGTTTTTATATTGATTTAGTAAATAGTAATTTATTAAAGCAATAAGAATGATTTTATTTCTATTATTTTTACGAGTAGATTTTTTTTTTACGTTTTACTACATTTTCAAAAAGATTGCAAAGTTTCTGTTATTATTCTGAAAACGAAACCAATTTTCCATTTGTCGATTTGAAGAGAGGCAAGTCTGAGTATCATCTTGACGGAGTAGACACGTAGCCGATATGATAGTGCGTGACGTTAACAAGTGTCATCGTAAAAAGTTCAGAAGACTGCTGATATCTGCAATATAGTCCGATATTGAAGTTTTCTCTCCATTTTCGCATAACGGATAAAAATCATCGACATTGATTGTTTTACAAACACGCGAATTTAACGCGAATTTTTTGCCTTCACTTACTATAATACTTTATATAATTCGTTTTTACACAAGAAAGAAGTTGATTTCTGGTGTATTAAATGATGCATTAAAAGCATAGAAGGACTTATTTGTTGTTTATTTAACGTAATAAATTTACCATTTTGCTTACCTAAGTTATTAAATGCTGACTTTTGCTGAATCTTAATCTTTTGCTGCGACGTTAAAAGGATTGCTCCAAGAAGTGTGCCTGAAATTCAGCGAACGGTGCAACCGCCATATTTTATACACAGAAACGTGCACTACCGTCCTCGAGAGTTTTAGGATTTCACGAAATGGATATTGCAATCACATTTTATAACGAATTACTTTGATACGATTAATCATGAAACGTGTGAGCATACGAGATGGTGAATTAAATTCTGTATGCATTAGCAAATGAGATTCCATTATCACTGGGGGGGATATGTGAAAAATTATAAAAGTTTACATTCCGCACAAGTGCAAAATTGCATACCGAGTGCGTTGTTGGAAGTATTAGATTATATTACTTTGCGCGATCAAAATTTATATCTTTTTTTTCTATTTTCTCTCTTCTTCATATTTTCCAAAAAATATGGGAAGCTTTAATGATGCCGATAAATTAGTGATTTTGATATCTATTATATGATATAATATGTATATATTATACATATTCAATATAAACTTTATTTTCCAATATTTATCGTTTATAATATAGTCACTCTTAGATATTTACTGAGTACATGCAACTGGTTTTATTTCACTTCGCAAAGTTCAAGGGCGTCTTTTAAGAGTCAATAAGGAAAAAGATACGATATTTCAAGAGTCTCTAAGTTCTTCGCACAAGAACGAACGATAATAACTTCGTTCAAGTGTTCGAATGTAGCTGAAAGAAGTAGTCACGCGCTGGCGATCGTGTGACGAATATAAAGTTTCTCTCGTAAATTTCTTCGATGAAGTGACTCGCAACGGGAGATGCTGATCAACAAAGAAACTACTATAGGCGTTCGACTCTGCGGAAACGCCTTTCCTCATTCTATCTAACCGATCGAAGTATTTGACCGATAAACCACGGTCAACCCTTACATCCGACACCGCAGGACGATAAAGAATCTCATAATGTGCTGGTAGGTACAAGAAGATACGAAGGGAGCAAATAGAAGGAAAAGCGACGAGATGGCACAGAGTGGGATAGATGAGGATGAGGGCGGGAAAGAGAGAGACAGCCGTCGTTGAGCACCCGGATGGCACCCCCGATCGGCGAGGATGGCGAGAGATCAGCCAGGCAGGCCGGGAGACGACGACCTGAGAGAGTAGGTGGGAAATGAGACTCATCTGCATCCGGTAACATTGTTCCCACCACCACTCGCGGGAAACTTTCCCGGTCGTGATGCGCGGGACTCCCGGATGATGGGATGGGGCCGCCGATTTCAAAGCAGGTGAGGACAGGAAATGAATCTAGAGCTGCTGTTCAGGAAGCTGCGGAAACCGTTTCCGATAATTGCCCCGGAATTGTCGAAAATCCCCGTCCCGCGGCGCTATTACGTTTGCCAGGATGTAATTCGAGTTACGACGACTGCGCGCGCTAACATTTTGATAACGGCAGCAGCAAAGATATTTGTTTGGAACGAATCGACAAGTCATTTTTATTACACGCTGAATTAATTCAAGAAATTATGATTATATCAATTTTCATATATTTTTTTTGTCATGCTCGGTTTTTGTTAACCTTTCGATGATTTATACTTGTGTTGCGGAGGCGAACACATTGGAGAAAAGGATATAAAAAATTCAAGAAGTGAGAAAAAATGGAAAGACGCCGAAAGAAAAGCTACTTCATTCTCCTCTTTTCTCGTCCCACGTGGGCCTTTTGGATTAATCGCGGAACATCTTGAATGTCTTTCTTACAGAATGTTCTCTTTCCGACTCAAAGACGCTTTCTTTGTCGTAACGTTATAAATGGCATGGTTTTTAAAGCGTTCACCGCTGAGACGCTTAACAAATGTTCGAGGATCGTCGGCTCTTTTAAAAGGCAAGGGCTTTTGCAAGGATCTTGTCTTCTATAACATCCCTTTCCAAACCTTCCCCTTAATCGAAGCTGTGTCGGACCCACCATTATTAATCAGTTTGTTATCGTCGCGAAGATCTTGCATCGGAAGAAAAATTCCGCTGAACGATTACTGCCGAATCACAGCTATCTCAGAGAGATTAATGTGTGTATATGTGTGCTAGATTCATGTAAGAGTTTTTCTCGTCTAAAAATTGATAAGTTTCTATCTTTTAAAGAAAATAAAAGTTTTCACTTTTTAAGTCATAGCTAAAAGGAAGAATCACATAAAAGAAAATAATTTGTAATTTAATAATAATAATCTCCTTATGTTAGTGAAAATTAAAAACAATTAAATTTATCGGACGCATATAATAGGAAGCGATATCGAGTATTTCGGGTTAGTGTAGTACGAAATAATGTACATATTGCTTTCATCTGTGATAAATCGACTAATAGCGTAACACAATAATACAATACTATGTTGCTAATGTGTCTCACTCAAAGTTTATTCTATCGTTAAATTTAAAGGCTGCAGTATCTAGTATCATATCTAGTATCGCATGATACTAATATGGGTGCAAATAATATAAACGTCGAATGTTTGCACGTACAACGCAAATATTATTACTTCTCTCCCCTCTTCTCGATTACTCCGATTTATATAATATCCCTATTATTAACTAGTATCTCTTGCCATCCAATTTGTTCGATATGTTATTAAATCAATTTGATTATTATTGGTCTAGAGTATATGTATAACTGTACAGCTAATAGAATTATATAAGCTGGTTTTTTAGTAATTTTTATTATCTATATTTTTTATTTTAATTTTATTTAAATTGTAATATTTTATACACGACATTACAGGGTATTATAATATCCTGTGTAAAATATTGCAATTTAGAATAGCTTCATATTTATAAAAAAATGTTGAGGAATAAGAAAGAGACAGAGAGGAGAGAGAGAGCGAGAGAGATTTATATTCTGTACATTTCGTAACAAGATGGGGCGCGAAATGGTCCCGTATATAATATTAAATACTTCTCACACAATAGGTGGCTCCGGTGCAAGCAGAATTTCGTAATTTCATGATAAAGGAGAGAAGAGCTTGCACTGGACCTTACTTGAGGTTGCACAAACCTGCTTGTGCCAAGGTACTAGAGAAAGGGGTGCTCTCTGCCCTTCATTCGTCTCAAATTCTATGCGGAGGTTTGCGTAAAATACCATCTGTCTCGGAGCGCTTTCTCGTCGGATTATAGAAACGTCGTTTTCAAACAAGCTTCAGACAAAGTGCATCAACTTGTATTGTGATGCTGTGATAAGAATAATATGTAATTTTGTAAATTTATTTAATACATTTTGCGATTAAATAATATTTCTCACGAGAATTTTTATGTCTTGCATCAACAACTCTTTTCTGAGAATGAGATCGAGAGAAAGAGAATAACATATATTGTAATTTACTTAATTATTTTATTTCAGAAAATATTTTTATATTTTTTTATTCTATTGATCGCACGTATATTTATATATCTTTTTTTTTAAATTATTATATACATTCTGCTTTAATACATGAGTCATATTGCAAATATGCAATATTGTTCTGTATTAGATTATGATACATCTGCTTTATCTCGCAGCTTCTACAGCTGATATCACGTTGCTCAAAGGGTAATATAATTTTCACATCATGCCATATATTCTCTATATCCTCTCTTCTAATTATATCCCTATCTAGCTTATTAGATATATGTATATTATTCACTTATTAGATTAATTATTTAACAGGATTTTAATGAAATGATAGATTTCCTTAGGCCTATTTTAGACTGTTAGATAACATTAATATGTGTTCATTCTAGTTTATCAGTAGTACACTGATAATTGTCTACTGATACATGCGTTTGTATAATATGCTCATTGGACGTATTCGAATATTTAGCCATCTCCACTCTATCTCTGGTTGATCGTTAATTGATCGAATGTATCAAATATTTGTGATTATGTAACTATGTGCGTCGGGATAGAACGTATGTATTTCCAAAATCGGAAGCGCAATGTGTATAATTCCAATCATGTCGAACATTCGTGGATTCGATTAATTGCCGCAGATTTCAATTACGCACACCGTAGTTGAGCCGAGCCTTGTAAACGAGCGCATTACATCGTGATCGAAAATTTTGCTAGAGATATCAGTCTAAATTTTTTTCATTCTTGACTCTACCGCTTTCTTTCACATTCATCTCCTCCCTTTTCTCTCTTTCTTACACAAACACACACACACTTACATACATACACTGCTCACTCTGCCTCTCTTTCTGAGTCGCTTTGCATTTCTATCTGGCTTTTCTCTCTATCACTCCTATCGCTTTTTGCATCGCAAATCCGCAGGCGTCTGTCCACTATCGTAAATATTGGATATCCATTATGAAATATTGGATGATATCGGATATTCGACGTGCAGCCGATATAGTGCGCAGCCAATACGTACTCGCGTTTCTGGCAGTACCAACGTCGAACTCGTGCCGGAGGGGAAAATTGCTTTGCCTGCGGTAGCATCTTCGATAATTAATATGCCTTGTTGGAATTCGCATTTGACAGAAAAATAACGAGTGAGACTGGCTGCAAGCGGCGTTATTAGCGGCAATGGAACCGCAATACGGATTCTACGGTAGGAGTGAGAATTAATATCAGCACGAATAGCTGGTATGCTTAAATAAATGTGCGTCTGCTTCATCAATACTGTTATAATAATAAAAATACATTTAACGTTTTGTCGATGTTTTTTTTCTTTGAAAGATAAATACAATATATTTTTAATAGAGAGTGTCATGCTAATTCGAAACGAATGTTGATAAGTAGCGCGAGATTGTTGCGGTATAATTATGCTTGAAAAATATATTTATTTCTATATTACTTTGATTTTTTAATATAACATTGCAAACAATGAAATCTCACTGTCATGATCAGTGAAACATAAAACGAAGGGGCAACATGTTTTCATTGAAGATCAGTGAAATATTCACGAATGAAATCTTGTCACTGCATTAATTAATGATATTTTCATTAATTTATTTTAAGAAAGCATTAACATATAAATACATATATGCCTCATACATTCCGGATTCTTTATATTATAAATAAAATAAAATTATATACAGTCTGTGTGTGTTTTGGAATTAAATAATACACGAGAAATTTGTTCAACTTATAAATTTTCAAGTGTAGAGAAATTGTAATTATGTTATATTTAAATACACATCAGCATTAAGTGCACGGTATTTTTGTAACGAAAGGAAATCTGTCGTCTATATGAGCATTATTAATTCACGTTAGATACGAACATATTTGCCATATGCATCTCGTCTATTTTTGTCTCGTTGTATTTATGGAGAACAAGACATACTTACAAATCGATCGGCTTTGCATCTCGTCCACTTCATTTGTCGTTGCGTACGCAATCTAGTAATCGATTCAGCGTAAGATTGAAAGATGCAACATTTTTCGGCACATATCGCACACAATTCACGTGTATTGATGGGTATGTATGTGTGCGCATGTAGATGTATCGGCAGACCGAATCGAGAGATTGCACAATGCATTTGAATCCGCAGAACCATATATATGTATATAGCTAAAGGGAACAGAGGGATGTACTCTGTGTGCATGATGGACACTGGTAGTGGAACGTTTCACTGTGCAACAATGCTTTGCTGCAACAATGCGCAAACAAATGATTCCGTTGTATCCGTTGTAATTACTGGTGGCGTATGTTAGGCATATTCCCTCTCTCCTCACACTTGACCTCCCAGTCTCTCTTTCTTCTCCTCTTGTCCTCCTTCTCTCCACTTTGATTGTTAAATCAACACATTTCCATGCCGAATGCCGATCAATCTAACATGATTCTCTCTACTGACAATTTCTCTGCGCGTCAATTGATATTTGCGAAAAAAGTAGTAATTGAACATATTTAATTTTGAGATTTTTTCTTGAAAAAGGGGAAGCCACATAATAATCTAATTATGAATCATAATCTATTTTATAACTAATTGCATTTTTCTAATAAATCGAAAGTGTTGAAAGAAAACTATGCTAAAGGAAACTAATCATAATCGCTGCGATTTATTTGAAAATATTAACCTATATCTTTTAATGGAAAAATTCTTAATGTTATTATAAGAATGTAATGTAAGATTATATTGTGAAATGGATATGTATGCGGTAATTATTACGAGAAACCCTTTATACGCGGAATATTATTTAAATTATATATTATTTTGAAGTATTTTAAAGAGATTAATTAATTATTAGATAATTTATGTATCACGGAGCTTATCCTTACTTTTATTTATTCTATTCTGTGATTCGATTGTTTTATCGCGCGTTTTCGATCCGAATTAAATATATCGATCATCGAAAAATCGACGGAGTGGGAAATTAATTACTGGTCGCATCGCTATTTTTCTGTTCGGCGCGAATAATAATAGAGCTACGGTATATGTCAATAATAGCGCGCTAGACGATACCAAGGCTGAATACATTTTGTTATTGATAATTGCCTATCGAAATATTGTATATATACGCTGGTGGAGATATATAGTCTGCACGATACATTCCACAACTTTGTCGTCATTCAGATAGTGAGACTCGAGCGAATAGGTAAGGGCTCCATATATTGTCATGTGTAATATCATGCAAATTGCGATCGTTCCGTATAATTATTATAATTATTAGCCCGTGCAATCGATTATTAAAATGCTTATATAATTTAATATTCCGCGTATTTGTACGCATAGCACGTAAAATATTTCGATAATACTTAGAGTCAAATATATTTCATTCGATGCTTTATCGTTTAATTTTTCGACGATCTAAATAAAATTTAGATTGAGAATGCGTAATAAAATAATCAGATCAAGTAAATAAAATAAGGATAAATTCCGTGACACATTCGTCTAATAAGTAATTAATCTGTACTTAAAAAATCATGTATAATTTAATATTTCGCGTATATACAAGTTCGATAATCACCGCATTCTCATGTATGCAGAATTAGTAAATTATATATAATATATAGCGAATTAATAAATTAAGTATATATAATATATAAAATAGAGAGAGAGCGATAGTGGGAGATGTCTCTCTAGCAATTTATTGATTTATTCTTCTTAAGAATTTTAGACATTCATATGTTATTCTCATGAGTGTATTTATTGAATCTACTTGTGCATTCTTAACTTTTAAAAAGGTTAAACGTTTTGGAACTTCCCGTCGCAGATGTTAACATAGTAGATGCATTCCAATTTCACAAACGCGCCACTGTTTGTTTCACCACACAAGACGTACGGCACTATATTTGTTTTTTGAATAAAGGAATTCTGTTGTGATCCAGAAATTCACGAGACATGCATACGTAATTCTTTCGGTATGCGGGACTCTCTCTCTTGTTTCTCTTCGTAGACAATATTTCAAGAGCAAAGCTGCTTCCATGAAGTTGAAGCTTTATCTCGACGACTGCAGCTCCTATATACGGCCGATGCATTATTGTTTACTTGTAAACTAGGCCGCGTTATTTGTTTCTCTAATAATTACAGACACCCTCGCACGAACGCGCGTAAACTTCCGCTTAAAGTAATAAATTTTCGAACAGAGAGATTAGGGAAGAAAAACTATAACTTATTCCTATACATTTGCATTTTGCCAAAACTTATGAGTGAATGAATCGAGTTATCGTCAATTTACATAATTTAATAAGTTATATTATAAATGATAAAATGCGCAATTTTTTTATTATGTCTCTAATTTTTAATTGCTCGTATCATTTTTGGTTCCAGTTCAGTCAATTCTGGAGACGACGCCAGTGCTTCAACATCCATCGGTTCGATCTTCCAAACGTAAACAGCAACTTCCGATTCGCATGCCAAGCCGAAGGCATCTGGGAGGCTGGCGGAGCTTACGGGGATATAACTGGTAAGAGATGGCTTAATAACGGCGCAGCATTGCCGAGGGTTGCGCACGTGCAACTACCTCCGACATACGTGCACGTGTACACGTGGCATTAAGACGGCGTTCTGCCGTCGCCGTCGAGGACTATGGACAGGAAGGGGTGCCGTAGGGTAGCTTGGGGAGAGGGTGGATACGTAGACATAACTACGGTGCCTGACATCGGGCAATATTGAAGCAATAATCTTGGCCCTCCTTACTTCCTGCCTCCGCCGGCATCTCGTGCGGCGCGTTAGTGCGCTTTGGTACACGAAGATATTAAACTTGCGTCCTCTCTCTCTCTCTCTCTGTGCACACGTGCGTGTGTAAGAGAACACACGCGTGTCGACGCATATCCCCCTGGCTTGTTTCGTTAAATGATTCCGAGAGTATATCAACTTGGACTCGCTAACTCGGTTCTAAAATAAATTGATAGTAAAATCGTGTTTTCGAAGAAAATGCTAGCTATATCATCGACAGTATAAGGTACAGTAGATTCATAGTCATTGGCATCTTTCCTTAGGGTGTACCTTTAAGAAATCAGGTTTCACAGATATTCTAATAAAAATGTTAAGACAATGTCGCGTCTGGGAAAATATCTAGAAAATGAAATGTTTATCGAAGGTTGAATTTTCTATTTTTTTACGTTATAAGTGATTTTTAGCCAAACTCATGTCGTTGGTTTGTTCCGTCTGATAAGTACGATGATATAAAGTACGCTTATGTAAAGCCGCGGTACTTGATTTCGGCGTTAAGCGCCCTTCGGTGTTAACAGGGACTGATACAAGACGACGCTGTTCCTCTTGTGTATATAAACTTTACACAGGAGAAAATAATTTACCAATCATGCTGATGTATTCAAATGAGATTCAAATTCCCTTCAATATTCAGCGCGCGCTGTTTTACTTTCAAAACGATAAGCTTCTCTCACTGTTGGCGGCTGTTATCGCTCGATATGCGTCCTACATGCTTTGCCTCCACCTTCTATTATTCATTTTCCTTTGTGTCCCGGCTTTCTTGCGCGTTCTAACGCGCTCTCCAAACGTCGTTCTTCTCGCGGCGCTTATATCGAGCCATCCAACGACGGCAAGTTTCTTCGTTTGAAAACTCGATACAATGGCACACGTCGCGCTCGCCGCGGTGCTTTTCATATTGCCGTTTATGAAATAAATCAAGCGATCCATATCGCATTTTGCCCAAGTTCCAAATGTGCATTGTGCGACACGCTTTATATATATATAATACCGCTTCTCTATTGATGTGAGAAAAATTGCGTCGTAAGCGCATATTCATCACGAAAATTATATTTTAGAATATACATCCTCGTTAATTATTTCGGTAATTTTATATATATATAACAGATTGGAGTATTTTAGAATTTAACACGCGCGCGCGGAATCGAATTGAAAAAAAAAACCCAAAATGTACTTCTGATAAAATAAATTGTGCACGAACAACCGCCGATTGATTTTGCAAGAGCTCTCAAAACGTGTTATTTCGCGCGAAATGGCATGTAGATCTCTCGGTTGGGAGTACCATCGGATGGGTCGGGCCGTAATGATCTTCGGCTTGGGCCGACTGAAAATTCATGACATCGATATTCGCGGTTTTGCATGCGGAATCGGGCGCATTTGGCCGAGATGCAAGTCCCGCGAAAAGGAGGATGGGCGCGAGAAGGTAAAAGCGATTGGAAAATCGGCACGAACGATTCTCGTAAAATTATTCGTATATAAGCAGGGGGGCGTCCACATGTGCGAGACCAAAAATTGCGTCCTGTGCGCGAAACGATAGTTCCGCAAAAATTCGCCGGCAAATCTGTGTTGTCTCGTACAAGCTGCCCTTGCAATTCCGATCGTCTATAGGCACTTCAAAAACGCAGTTTCGGGGGATCCGACGGATTTAGCAACTTTATTCGATCTTAAATTTTCGGCCCACTTGGCCGCCGCTTGTGTGTGTGTACATACAACCGAGATTTAACGTGCCAACTGTAAGGAAATTTCCATCCCGCCAGACGCGACGATGCGCATGCAAAATACGAATGCAGCCACTTGTTCGCCCCGGCGGAACGACTAATCGCCGAAAACATATACGGAGATTTTTCTGCGAACTACGAAGAAGTAAAATAAATTTTCGCCCGTGCGCGAATTTCCATTTGAAATACGTCCCCCTGGAAAAATATAACCAATATCCGTTTTTTGTCAGAAATAAGCAAATATTTCTAAAACTTATGATTATTTCAAAAATTATTATTTTATATTTAATTATATAACTTTCTTTATGCGTCTCTGCACACAGGAAATCATAGATTCAATATTTTTACAGACCCATCATAGATCCATATTTTTGATATACCGCGGACATATCACGCGCTGAAATTTGTCGAAACAAATGACCCTTTTGTTCTGACGAAATATCGATTTTTTTTTCTCGCCGCAGTGGACCCGCCGATAAACGCGATATCAATTTCTATTATCATTTCGCGTGCCGTAGCGCAACTCGATTACTCGTAGGAAATTCTGACAGGCTGAAATTCAACGAGCCACATGACCCACATGCGAGAGGAAAGGATTTCAGGAATGTGTGAATGATCACCGTGTGCCGGAGAAATATATCCGAAGTGACTACTCTGATTTCCTAAATGTCGCGGAGATTACCCTATCTACTTTCGTGGACCGTCAAATTTCTCTCAGACAATTCATCAAATAAAATGCAATCCTGTCGACTCGCGTGCGCTATGACTGTGTAAGACATGAATAAAATACGAGGAGGAGCGCATGAAATCTGGAAGACAATAGTGAGATGCAAGCACGCGTATGACATGAAACGAGATTCATATTTGCAAACTTTGAAAGCTTTTCGAATTGAATGTAATCGGTTTTCTAATATGATTTAATTTTAATTGCACATAGAAGGTGATAAAGCTACACACAGAGAAATGATAGATATATTTATTAAAAATTGATAAAAGAAGTTAGAAAGTATATAAACATTCCAAAAAAATCAGAGTATGAAACAAAAATTAAATATTCATCGAATATTGTTACAATAATATACTCATTCCGAGCTCGTTTTCGCTTGGCTCTATCCTCGGAGTTAATGCGCGTTATCGTTATGCATGGACGTGAATTATGCATAAGGTAATTCGATTACTCGCCGGAAATTCCAATGAGCTGGCGAAGATACCGGCAGTTCGCGTGCGAGAAGCGTGCGTAAAGAACGATTCCAGGAATTCGTGAGTGATCACTCGCCGGGGGTAGGAATATATAAGTATACATATAATATATATATGTATATAGAATCGATCGCCGTGATTTCCCACGTGTCACTGCATTCGATTTTCCATTCGCTTTTTTACGCTGTGTCAGGACGGAATTTCGAACTCTATTTATCGATCGATTCCATCCTTGCCTTCTCTACGCCGAAATTGTATCGCATTCGCGATCGAATGCAGACTGACGTGTGGGAGGCTGGAATAGCGGCAGAGGGAGTCTTATAGAGGATGAGGGGAGAAGATCGCTATCGGAGAGGTGGGAGAATTCGATGAGTCGGATGCTCTTGGTTCAGGTTCGTTTTCGAGGTAGAGGATGCGCGGAGAGAAGTCGGATCCACGACGAAAATCCGGAGCTTTAAGATACCCGATGGTAATCTAGTCACATATAAGCGCGAGGGTGTCAGGGAGAAGGTCACAGGGAGAGGGAGAACCAATAGCAGTGCGGGAGTTCGTGAGAAGTATAGCAACGAACGTGAGAGACGACCGAGAAGGTTATCTTTTCTCAGCGGATTAACCGCATTATAATTCGAAATCTCATTAGAGACCTCCTCCGTCGCGGAGTACAATTTTTTGTCCATTACTAGACTAGAAGAGACATTGAAAAAAGAGCGCGTTCTACTTCCGGGAGGAGAAATTCCTTCCGTTCTCTTGCTATCGCAAAACTAAATCAGACCGCTGCTTACAAATCGGGTTATTTTGTCTCGCTCCGTTTTCTTCCTTTCGTTGTGACTTATCGATCGATCATCGAAATATTGCTAAAGCAATAATCTCTATCACGAAATATAGTTTGTCCAACGCAAACATCAGCGGTTTTGTTAAGAGTTAATTGTCGATTAATTCGTTCGATTAATTTCGCGATACGCTAAATATACGATCGATCTTTTCCTCCCACTCGATTCGAAATATTTAACAGCGACCCTCGTTTCTCTGGAAAAAGTCTAAGCTCTTAAAAAAGCACGACGTTAAGGCGAATCGACGAGGATAGGCGCAACGATCGGAGAGATTCTCGATTTACGATGTCGTATTCGAAGACTATAACGCCGCACGCGATTCAGTTCGCCGACGGAATTCCCTTGCTTATCGTGCGCCGCCCTTTCATCCCTTTCCATCCTCCCCTCGCCATTAGTCTGGCAACCGCTGGAACACGCTTCACGGGGGCGAACGGGTTGAAAGATGGCCGACTGTCGCGTGGTACCGTGGGAGGACAGAACCCTCGCTGGTATATACGAACTAGAAGTTCATGGAACTTTCGGTGCATTGTTGTGGCGGGCACGACGTCGAACTTGGCAACGGTACCGGAAAAGAGAGGAGATGCCTCGAGGGGAGGCTGGCGGCCAGGGGAGGTCGAGAGAGGTTCGTGTAGAAGGGAGGACGATGGGACACAATACGCGTGCAAACGTCGTCGTAAGCGAGCATCGCGTAAGGAGGCGAAATTGACGGAAACTTTCCTACTTTTGCCAGGCCGAAAACAAAAGACGCTCCGCGCGAAAGCTTACTTATGAAAAGCTTAACGCGACAAGCCGTATGATTTATCGATTGTATTTTCCTCGTTTGTGTTTTCTCACTGCGATTGAGAAATCCGGCTCCATTATATTTATCTCTCTCTTGCCTTTTACCGTAATATATCGACGCTGGAAATGACAGTCAACGTTGAATACCTTGCGTCGAAGTTTGCGAGAGACAATATCGAAATTTCGATGCACGCGTGTTCATTTTCGTTAGATAAAACGTTTTAAAGGACGGCCGAGCGAGCGCGTTTGACGTTTGGCGCGCGTGCACGCGATCGGAATCAGTGCAACAGTGTAATTATAATTTTATGCACCAGCGTAAAATTAAATCAGCTTAAATCGAATGAAAACGTGATACAGGCGCCATGGGAGAATAATTGTCCCGGAATTGTTGCGTTACGGCTAGCGGGCGTATATATCGGGACGCGGGTTATTTCTAATAATCTGTCGCGACATTAATATTCATGGCGCGAAAATTCGTATATTCCGTGTTTTCTGTAACAACGTCACTTGTAAATTACACGTAAGCATCGGAAATTTAATATCACCGGACGCTGCCGGCTGCCGTAGATATTAATTGCTCGACGTATCGCGATATACATATATATTCGCGCGTCATAAAAATGTATGTTTTGATTTAATTTAATATAACGTTTAATTTAACCGGGTTATTTTGCATTATCGAATTGTTGGTTATTTATGACATTATCGTTCGATATGACATCTTGTCATCCAGAGATAAATATATCCCCGGTATGATTATTAATTTAATTCGTCATTTTAGCCACAACGTTCTGCAAAAATTGATAACAAATTATTTTCACTGACCTTTTGAGCATAATATTAATTAAGAATTTATTAGACTGACAACTTGCTCACACATTTTAATTTTAAACGATGAAAAATATTATTGCGATTCTCTGAAAATTCTGCGCAAACAATCTTAATGCTCTGCCTTTATTCGGCATAATATATGAATGTCGAGAATGTATATAAAGCACAAATGGGGCGATCAAAAAATATCGCGATAAGATCCTCTTTGCAGAGGGAAGATGGAAACTCGTGGATTGCGATTTTTGCACGAAACGAGGACCGAGGTTGAAAAAACGCCCAGCGATTAAAAGACGACGTTGTAAGATAGAAGGAAGGAAAATGTTAGAGACCGAGATGGCGAGCAAACATAGAAAATTATATGTGGTGCTTCCCCAGTGGTCGTTCGCAAAAAAAACACGTCTGCTATTTCATTCTTTATTTCATTTTCCGCTTCTTATATTCCGCTAATTGTCTCCTACTATTTATCCTGTCGTGGAATTTATTTTTATACAATTTTTGCGCGTTAATAATTCATTTTTATCCGCCGCGTCGAGTTTGCGAGAACCGATTAATTATATTATCAATAAAAATTCGGAAAAGCTCAGTTTTTAGTTACTCGTTTAATCGTACGATGGACATCGATCATTTACTCATCGACGAATACGAGCGCGTTCGTCAAGCAACCAACCGGCGATCAAACGTATCGATGCCGATTGATTCTCAATTACTTGGCAAGTGTACACTTTATTATCTGGCACGCGCAAATTGCTATACGCAACGAAGTAGTTTCCGTTTCTGCGAATACCCGGCATTGCTACTAGGAGTTTATTTGTGTGGATGAATTTTAATTGAACGGACAAGGAATAATATAACGAATTAAATTCGAAATACAATAAACGCTCGCTAACTCTCGCAAAATTATATTTTCAGAATAATGAGAAATATAAGATATATTCGTCCTCTGTTTCAACGTATAATATATATTTCATATTCAAATAATCTGTATTTGCGCACCAATGGAAGGAGGGGGGTTGATATTAAACTATAATCATTTTTCAGGGATCATTTTCCTCCTGTATATAACGTATGGTTATTTGTCACTGTCAATCAAACCCTTTTCACAATTTCTCGCAGATTATCCATAAAATAACAAATGAACTGGTCGGCTGGTCACATTGTCACCAGCCGTTTCGTATCAGGCATCAAACTACGAGCGCTCTTTATACTCGCAATAACGAGTGTGATATTGGTAGTAAAATGATTTTTTTTAATTCAATGTTTCCCTTCCTCGTTACCCTTCCTTTATATCCAGCTGTCAGTTCCAGATGATTTGCTTCATTAAATCTTCCATTTTTCATCCGATAGGATGAACCGAAAGCGAAAAGCACAGCGCAAAACTCAACGTGACTTTACATACGGGACATCCGGCAGCTTTATCGTGATATCGTGATTCGTAATGAGGGTTGTCACTCAAAAGTGCACAGACGAAAGGGGATGTCGTAAGAAAAAGGGAGACAATTTCCCGCGGTGTACCGTCACTGCTTCGAAAGAGAGAGAGAAAGAAGGGGGAGGGAAGGGAGGAAACGCATTTCATATTCAATGGTCTTTTATTACGCTTCCTCAGAAGAAAAGTCGAACGACTTCTTCAACGTGCCCGATCCGCGCTAAAAAATTAATTTGAATAAAATGTCACATAAAATCCGAGCAAATGTATTTTAGAAATGACATTCATTTGTAGTATCATAATTTGGAAACTATACTATTTGCACTACGCTTATTGTATCGTTTTGATGATTTAGATTTGTTTTAATCGCGCGCACTTATCGAGATACATACGAGGGAGATAAATGATTTGTTAATATCAGTAAAACAATTCAATTTTCCTATACCAATTGCGAAGTTATTGTCCGATAATTAGTCGACATAATATGAACCGCAATATAGATGAATATATAATATATATTAAAATGACAAGATTGAATTAAATTAAAAACAATCGTTACGGCTCTGCTAAGTTTTAATAAATAGTTAAATCTCAAATTGAGTTGGCTATGAGAGCCCGGGCGCAGTTAATCAAGCGCATGCTTATTAGATTGAATATATTTAATATAAAATTACATAGATGATGATAGCGATTACATTATTTTATCCGTATATTTTAATGTTACGAGTTTCTGACGCTCATTTTTTTTCCCAACAATAAATAAAATTTGCACGAAATCCAATCTTTCCCAATCTGCTCGCTATCATTTCTTTTAACGCTCTTCCGGCTATATGTATATACACGAGAGTTTGTAACGAGTGTATTTATTCCATGCGAAACGAATGCGTGCGACGAAAGACACATCGCTCAGGCGCGAAATGCAATGCTGCGTCCATGGCTTTTTTTATTTTCTGACACGCTATGTCGCGTTTCAAGTAGCGTTGTGTCGCACGGTGTTTAAACAGCGACGTTCCTAATGGCGAGCACACACATTCGACGTATATTAGCTGGACCACGCGCGCTGTTTACAAAAACCGCGCTCGCTACTGAACGCGTTTTTCGCGTGACAAGTGGAAAAATTCCGCGTCAGGGAAATTGTGAGACCGCAAGTAGTAATCTACCCCACGCACGCGGTAACAAAATAAACGTTATTAGTTTCGGTAACTATAATTAATATTATATAATATATGTAAAATGACATTTAAACGTAAGTCGAGAAATTCGAAAATTTTTGGAAAAACTGACAAGTACAAAATCGAGAAATAACCGCAAGTGCTCTTTTGCTTCGGTTTTGCACATAACAAATATCGACCACATCTGTCAATTTTTTCCAGCAATTTCTCTCTCTTTCATCCCGTCACACGTATACTCTTTCATCACCCGCGTGATTAACTAGTTTGACCTATATTTCTTTTTATACCAGTTGATTTATTCTGGGGGGGGAAAAAAAAAAATCGTTTCTAAATTTAAGGAAGTTGAAATTGCATGGTTTATACGTGTATAATCTAGCTGGAACTCATATTTCATGGCTTTAATTAATTTCTATATCTCTATACATAAATTTTATATATATATATATATATATATATATATATATATATATATTTACTTTTTAGACACAGTCATCTCAATACACATAGAGCATTTTTATCCATCTTAATGATTAATAGACATATGTTGGTTTACAATAAGAGGTTTCATACAGGTCATCAATATTATGCGCAATATTTCGAGGGCTCAAGATTCTCGTTTTAGGGAAAATCGTATGTCTTTCAACTGAACGATTTGTCGCTCGCTGAGCGCTCAAGAAGCTTTAAATTGGAGTGGATAAAGTTCGAAATTCTTTATCCATGAGTGTTCCATTGATGTTAAAGTAACGGCTTACGTGTATTGTGACAGCCTGCCATTATTCTTCTTCGCGTACACCGCTCTCGCCCCGGCTCCCCGTTTATACATCGCATTTTTCAAATACCCGCGCGCGAGTAAGAACTCGGATGAGAATAGGAATAGATAAGTCGCTAAGATTACCGCGTAAAGAGTCATCGTCATGTTCTCTCTGAGGTAAGCTGTGAATAAATTCATGTCTGAAAACGCATCGTCCTACTTATACTGGAGTAACGTTTACGTCTTCTATCGACAAGAGTTTCGCGCGGTATTCGAAGTTCCCGATAAAAGGCGAATCAGACGATTTTCGAGAAGAACAAAAAATGTAGAAAAAGCGCATTGATAGAACGAAAACGTTGATTCGACATTCGTATATTCGTCGATATTTATATCCGAGTTTTGCAGGGTATTCGTTCAGCTAAACTGATTTAAAATAAAATTTTTTTTTTTATTTACAAATAACACTGCATTAAGTATCTTTTAAATCTTCTAAAATACTTATTTCTTATGTCAAACATTGCGACGATTGTATTTTAAAAGAAACAAATTCCTATTTTGCTTAACTTTATTTCGCAGATCGAGAAAACGGAAATTATAAATAGAATCGATGATTCACATTACGCGTGTCATTACTCCCGCGAGGAGACAATTTTCATTGCGCCTTTCTCTTTTATTCACATTTTACTCACGATACTTCGTTTTCTGCTCTCTCTCGCTCGCTTTCTGCGGTATTTATTTAATTTTATTTTGCACCGACATCGCATCAGAGGCTTTTAACATTTCTAAATCGTAGTATCCACCGCCCGACGTGCTTCGCTCGCTGTTCTCTTCATCGACCTGATACGAAATTATTCGCAACAGAAAGAACGAATTAAATACTCATTGTTCTTTTGTTAACCGTAATTTTCGCGGTAAATAATGCATCTGAAATTCTGAAATTGTCTACTTTTTTTCATTTCTTTTCCTCGATGAAATATATTCTACATCAATATATATACTTTTCATTCGTGATAAAATAGGGGATCATATTCTGGTAAAATGACGCTTATACAGTAAATATAATCAAAATTTAAAACCTTGCAGTAAAGAAAATTTATGATAGCGCGGTTTTTAAATCGATGCTCAGATAAGAAAGATTGCGGCGGTATAATTCTAGATGATTTTTCTTCGTAACAGTTTGGTCGGGAATCTTAATAACAACTCTGATAAATTATTCTACGGTAGTTGGGTACCGGAGCTAATTACGCCACGGCAATTAGAAGGGGATGTATACTCGACCCTCGAGATCTCTTAGCTATCTCGTTTTAGTCTTTCTTCAGAGTAGAAAAATATTCAAAAGACGGATAATATGCCTATATAAATGTCAATTTATATTACATACATATATACTTGAATGTCAGTCTTATATTCAGGCAGTATTCTATCATTATTAAATATACAAGTCAAATTTGATAAAATTTGCAATATAAGAATAAATATCACACATTAATGTGTGATAAAAAATGTGACAGTATGATAGATTAAAAGTCAAAATTCAGTAGTATAATTCCGTTATAATTCAGACAGTATAATATCGTTATTATATATACATGTCAAATTTAATAAAATATGTAATATAAGAATAAATATATCATATATATTAACGTGCAATAAAGAGTGCGACAGTATAATAGAATAGAAATAATTAGAAGTCAAAATTCAGTAATATAAGTCTGTTATGGTCAGACATATATTCAGATCATTATATATACAAGTTTATATACAAAATTGGTAAAATTTGTAATATAAAAATAAATATCACACATGTTAACGTACAATAAAGAATGTGACAGTATAATAGATTGAAGTTAAAATTCAGTAGTATAATTTCGTTATAGTCAGTCTTTGAATCATATATGATGAATGTAAATTTAAACGCAAGTATAATATCGGCTTTATTGAAATCCATGAGCATAGAGAAAAATTAATTACGAAATCACGATGCATGAAAATATAGCTTATTAATAATAATCATAAAATATTCATTGTGCAAATATCAGCATGTGTCTCCGGCATATGACTATACAAATACATTCCAAATTAATATCTATTTAAACGTTTTACGATATTGGCGTCCTACGCCGCGAGACAAATTTGCATGAAAAATAAATGCAAAAAGCGTTAATAGCTGTAACGTTTGGGAAACGGTGGTTTTAATAATTACATTATTAAAACCGCCATGCATTCCGCGTAAACAAACCGCTTTTAAACATTAATCGGAATCGGATAGTGCTTTTTAAAAATTAATCCGCGATGTTCAAAAAGTTATTGATATTACAGTTAAACGTGAAAACGTGCCTGAAGTCTAAATCACCTCGTTCATTCATAAAGTCAATACACAGAACGAGATTTCTCCATACATTTGTCCGTCATCCGCGGCCACTTTTAATTCAACTGAATCCTACAATCGACGGAGTACTTTACTTTGGGATCGAAGCTATCTGTGGAGAAAGAAAAGAGGGAAATGGGAAGAGAGAGAGAGAAAGGGGATAGAGAGTAAACTCGTACGCCGTTACGAGTACGGCACTTGGTACATTTTACGGCCGCTCTTTACGTCAGACTAGGGATACTTTATTATACATTCGTTCTCCTTTTCGCTCCCCTTCCGATACTATAACACCCGTGCTCATTTTCTCTCTCTCTCTCTCTCTCTCTCTCTCTCTCTCTCTCTCTCTCTCTCTCGCTCTTTCTTTCCCGTCATTCATTTTTATCCAACTCTTTATTATATGCATATTCCCTCGACTTCGTCTAATCGCATTATGGTAATTTCACCCTCGTATCGCGCATCTTTAAGACTAAATAACTTGTACGCATGCGGCTTGCTTTACTATTACTTTTCCTCATTTTCGTCTATACTTAAACTTAAAAAAATAAGAATTATTTACGATATGCTTATGCCAATTATAACAATTATAGGCGTTTTCAGAAAATGTGAGATATAAAAATATTTATTGTAGAGATCACACAAAGTAGTTATTAACTTTTACGAGATACATGCAAATTATTAACATCGCATCGATGTGGTCATATTTATAGCCTTCTTTTATGCTGTTTTATTTTTTTCAATATTTATTTTGTATTTTTTCGATAAATTTTATTTCATGAGATTTTTTTACACTTTAAAAAAATATAATTTAGGTACATTTAAATTTTTACGGAGACCCGATTGCTTCATTAGAGAATTTTAAATATTCAGGAGACTCGATTGCTTCATTAGAGAATTTAAAATATTCAATCTATGAAATAGTACAAGAAAAATTATGAACAGATTATATATAAATGCATATATGTATTATATATATATCATTTGATAGCGAACTGAGGTTTGTTTTTAAGACCAAACGTTGAATTTTTTCGGGAAAAAAGAGCAGACATGTTGATTGATAAGAAATAATAAAGAAGAGTCGCCCCTTCCTTTTCTGCCTCATTAGCGAATAAAATGCAATTTTTCTATGATATTATCATCGTAAATTCATCTTGACGGCTGCTTAACCCAGATTCCTAGTTTCTGACGGCTATAAAGTTTGCAAGTGTAAAAAAGGTTATTGCTATTTCTAATATTCATTTTAATGCTGAAACATCTAGGTATACTCGCACTGTCAATAATATTCGAACAATATTCTATACACCGTAAATTGTGCAACTCTCATATAAAATGCAAGGATAGAATTTATAACAAATGCGTTGTATGAAATTATTATAAATTTATTGCTTACTGCAAAGAGAGACTTGATCGCATTCGCGTTGCATTACGATAAAACATTCGAATGCAATGTCTGATGCATGAATACATAATCAAAAATAATAGCGACATGCCATAATCTCACGGCCACGCAATGCTTTCAACGGTCATTGGCCTTCTGACCCCTCAGGATAATAATGCCTTTTCTCTTTCGCAAGAAAGAGCAAATTAATGGATGGGTGCAATTTTACCGTAAACTGCGCAAGCTTTTCGCAAAATGTATGTAAATGCAGTGAACAAAAATTACATGTATGCGCGGTTCTTGCACGGTTATCGATTAAGGCGGGATGCCGCGATGAGCATCAACATCCCCATAAATTCCTTCCAACGTCGACGTATTTCTCTGCGTGCATCGCTGGAATCCTAATATCGCGCGTGCATCTTTTGCGCATCTCATATCACATTATAAGATAAAGGAAATACGCTAGAACCTACCATATCGAAGATAAATGTTATTTCTACCGAATTTACTCGAAAGTTTTAAATTTAGTACATGATATAATAATTTTAATTATTTAATAAAAGAAACGTTCATATATTTTACGTATACAAAAAATGACTCTATTTAGAAGATTTATATTTTTTATATAAAAAAAGCATTGCAGTACATCGATTAGTTTTATTTTTATAAACTCGGAAAAGTAATCAAAAAATTAATTGAATAACAACGAGAAATTTTCCAATTTCGGCAATACATTGTTAAAAATATTTTTCTCGTATAATCTTTTGCAATCGCCACTTTGCATTACATCCCGAATTCTAACTCGGCACTTTTTCTATTTTACTCAACAATTAATCACTTTAATTCATCGCAAAATCACTCAGCTGGACGGGGATAGCGAATGGTCCGAGAAATATCAAAAAGCAAGAATTTGCAAGACGAGATAGGACGCCTGGAGTGCGGAACATCCGGCGGAGAAAAGAAAAGAGAGATCTGTCGCGGATGGACGCGCAGAAAACCGCGGTGATTTTTCCCGGGTCAGATTAAAAGCGGAACCATCCCCCGGGGCGCTCCACCGTTCCTGCACGCCGTCGGTGAATGAATGGGGTGATGGTTCTGTGCACAGGATAGAATTTTGTGCCACGTGGTATGCGAAGGAGCGAGAGGAGCGAGGCGACGGTAAGAACGATAATAACAAGTCGGTAAGGGAGGCGGGGAACAATAACCGTGAAAGCGAGTCGGGAACACGGCCAAAAGGCAAAAATGTCCGTCCTTTCGCTCGTGAGGAAATGGTTTTTTAGCTTCTGGCCGCTGTTGCGCGTCCTATCCTGTCGTCTTGGATGCTGGACATGGGTCGATGGGATACCTTTTCTTTTTCCTCCCTTTCTTTTCTTTTCTTTTTATCTTCTCGATACTTTCCCTCCTGCCTGCGAGGAGCCCGGGGCGAGGGAAGAATGCTCGGAAGGCTTGAAAGCGCCGGACTTACAGGTCGGTGAGCTTCGAGGGTACAGACGATCTAGATGTTATCCTATGTGTCTGTATTTTCGCTCGGATGTCCGTTTAGTTTCTTATTTGATTTCGAACGTTATGGAGTTATACGATTCATTCGCGGTGAATAAAATAACGTACGAATGACATTTATTCTAAATCTTGAAAATAAATTATCTTCATGTCGAGATTAATTATGACTGATGCAAATATATGGTCATTACGTTACTGTAAGTTATTCGTAAGCATCGAATTTAATCGCGCAATATATGTTAATATCAATTAATCAATCTGCATATCAGAAATATATGTGTCGCAAACGTATGTCAATGCGTTGCTACATAAAATTTATTTCCGTTGTAACCGGTTGTATCGAAAAATAAATTATATCTATATTAATTTAAACTAAATAAACAAGACTCTTTTTCGATAACTGTATATGATGATAGTAAAAATATTTATCCGGCTGCTATATTTGATAAAACCATGAATGTATGTTCTCTCTGATATTATCTATATGAATCTTGATATTAAACAGCTTTACATTATATTATACATTACATTATTTTATGTACATTCATACATGAACATTTTTTATAATATGTAAATATATAACCTGTCAACATGCAGGTTAACAGGTCCGTCGTGATTAAAGAGAGCAAAAAATCACATGCGATTCTTTTAACGCAGTAGAAACCGCCCGTAAAAGTCAGCCAGCGTCTGCTCTGCGATAAAGTAATACTACTGGACGAGATGTCGGGCAACTAGCGATTAATGTAGCTATGTGAACCTAGCACCCGACTTTTTAAAAATTAATTTTTTTAAACGGAAAATGATAGCATTTCGTTTGTAGTTGTTTGTAGTAACAATAATTTCGTTTGTAGTTTTATCAATTAATAAATCAAACAAATTTTTTTAATGACTCGCACCCGACATTGAGATATCGCGAATCCGCTTGCGCAGTCTTCTTTAGAATCGTTTGTAGTTGTTTGTAGTGATTTTCTTTACGTTTGTAGTTGAGCGGTTCAAAAGTTATAAACAATTTGTTTATAACTTCGTAAACGGATTTAAAAAATTTTAAAAATTAACAAATTTACCTCTTGGACGAATAAACAATTGTTTATAACTTTTGAACCGCTCAACTACAAACGAAAGGAAAATCACTACAAACAACTACAAACGATTCTAAAGAAGACTGCGCAAGCGGATTTGCGATATCTCAATGTCGGGTGCGAGTCATTTAAAAATTTTTTTTTATTTATTAATTGATAAAACTACAAACAAAATTATTGTTACTACAAACAACTACAAACGAAATGCTATCATTTTCCGTTTAAAAAAATTAATTTTTAAAAAGTCGGGTGCTAGGTTCACATAGCTGTTTTATTTACTTACTATAAATTTAATGTATTTGAATTTGATTCAATTTTATTTTTTAGACACCCTATATACGTGTAAGTAACAATTTTAGATGTTAAATATGTCCGATACACTGTCTGATTATTGAAATCTACGTTGTATTAGTTGGGCTGACATGACAAGTAGTACGTCCACTTACGTCTGATCAATTATAGTTTTATCTACTTACTATAAATTTAATGTATTTGAATTTGATTAAATTTTATTTTTTGGACACCCTATATACGTGTAAGTAACAATTTTAGATGTTAAATATGTCTGATACACTGTCTGATTATCGAAATCTTCGTTATATTAGCCAGGCTGACATAACAAGTAGTACGTCCATTTACACGTCTGATCAATTATAGTTTTATCTACTCACTATAAGTCTCACCAGTTATTCATTTTAATCACCTATGTAAACCTTGCACCCGACTTTTTAAAAATTAATTTTTTTAAATGGAAAATGATAGCATTTCGTTTGTAGTTGTTTATAGTAAGAATAATTTCGTTTGTAGTTTTATCAATTAATAAATAAAAACAATTTTTTAAATGACTCGCATCCGACATTGAGATATCGCAAATCCGCTTGCGCAGTCTTCTTTAGAATCGTTTGTAGTTGTTTATAGTGATTTTCCTTTCGTTTGTAGTTGAGCGGTTCAAAAGTTATAAACAATTGTTTATTCGTCCAAGAGGTAAATTTGTTAATTTTTAAAATTTTTTAAATCCGCTTGCGCAGTCTTCTTTAGAATCGTTTGTAGTTGTTTGTAGTGATTTACCTCTTGGACGAATAAACAATTGTTTATAACTTTTGAACCGCTCAACTACAAACGAAAGGAAAATCACTACAAACAACTACAAACGATTCTAAAGAAGACTGCGCGAGCGGATTTGCGATATCTCAATGTCGGGTGCGAGTCATTTAAAAAATTTTTTTTATTTATTAATTGATAAAACTACAAACAAAATTATTGTTACTACAAACAACTACAAACGAAATGTTATCATTTTCCGTTTTAAAAAATTAATTTTTAATTTTCGGGTGCTAGATTCACATAGCTACATTTAATCGCTAGTTGCCCGACATCTCATCCAGTAGTATTACTTTACCGCCGAGCAGACGCTGGCTGACTTTTACGGACGGTTTCTACTGCGTTAAAAGGATCGCATGTGATTTTTTGCTCTCTTTAATCACGACGAACTTGATAACCTGCATGTTGACAGATTATACATTTACATATTATAAAAAATGTTCATGTATGAATGTACATAAAATAATGTAATGTATAATATAATGTAAAGCAATTAATATCAAGATTCATATAGATAATATCGGAGAGAACATACATTCATGGTTTTATCAAATATAGCAGCCGGATAAATATTTTTACTATCGTCATATACAGTTATCGAAAAAGAGTCTTGTTTAATCGCCATATAGCTATATTTCTCGATTTTTCCCCTCAGACAAGTTCTCAAAAATCGATAAGCATTCTCGAGATATGTCGGGTTTACTCACAATACTCCTAAAGCGCGCACTCATATCGTAACTCGCACTGTTAAACGCGACGTTCCGTTGTATCACGGTATACATTCCTCCCGTTCTAAGATATTCTCCGGCGGAATGCTCGATACTTGGCTTTACGAGGTAAAGAGGAAATCTGTATGATAAAACTCCCAGCGTGCGTGGTTACGTCGTAAACTCACGTCGGCTTTCGCGAAATCATCGCTAACAGCTGTCGTCGTTGCGAAACTTTCGATTTATCTCTACGACGCGGATCGCATGTGGTAATTCGCATTTGGTTTATTACCTATTCCACCGGTGTGATAAACTACGTATTGATAGTGCAGCGGCACAGTTGGTACCGTCGTAGAATTTTTTTTCTTTTACGAAAGTTATCAGTAACCTCAGTCACGATATTTTCATGTAAAACAGATGGAGACCCTCGCGACAATTAATAAAATGAAAAATATGAAATATTTAATTAAAATTCTATTTCGATGTATACTATGGAAAAGCACTGTCATTTCAATAAAATAGATATCACATGTCTGACAGACAGTTTTGTTCGTATATGCTGTATATATTTTTGTGCACGTATACTATATTAAACTGATATTAAGCGATGCACGAATGGTTTCAATATCTTTCTTTTATACAAAATACATTCAATTTTTTGTATTAATGGAGTATGGACTAAATTACGGAAGCACGAAGGAAAGAGAATCGGCAGAAAATTCGGTATTTTATATTTTACGGAATGATATTCACATATTGTATATCGTTGTATGTTTGTAGACGTAATAAAAAGGTCGGATAAAGTTTTTAATATATATATATATATATATATATAGTTTCACAATTACTAGTAACGCACAATTTTTTGTTAATAAGATTAATTAATGGCTGCTAGTGCACGCATGCAATTTAGTATGCTAATACAAAATCCAATTATCCGTATCATTTCTGGCGGAAACGTAAGCAGAAAAAAATGCTTTTCTGAAAAAACAAGGTTGCGGAAAATATATTAAAATGAAAGTGGCGTGTCAGCAACTCACCGCATCCCAGATCTCGCTTTTCCGACGCGCGGACGCGAACTACTACAGTAATTCTAAAATGTGGGCCGTCGATTCATTAGCAGATATGACAAAAATCCTTTCGTGTGCCGTAATCCGGGCGTAATTTTTAATCCGTCCTACTGGCAGGAGAATAATCCCTGCTGATGGAGTTCTACGTAATGCTCGGTGAGAGATAGGGGATAGAGGGTGGAAACGAGAGAGGGTGCGCGAGCTTGCTTTTCACCGAATATATACGTACATTGTATACACCACATGAGCTGGCACCGATAACGCCACGTACCGATCTGTCTTTTATCCGCGCGATAAATGACACCAACTTCTCTCTTTCTTTTTCTTTTTTTCCCTTCCTCTCTTTTTCTCTCTCTCTCTCTCTCTCTCTCTCTCTCTCTCTCTCTCTCTCTCTCTCTCTCTTTCTTTTTTTTTTACTCTTACAATCCAAGTTAGATCTCTTTTTTCTATATTTTTTTTATTTCATAAAATAAAAGAATGATGACATGTGCCACGCAATTAATTGTCGCATCACCCTACCACGAGATGATCTCCTTTCTACTCTTGTTTTACGATCCTTTACTATTTTTTTTATCTTTTATTCCTCGGTCCGGACGATAACGAGACGTAATGAGTAATAAATTGTCATTACCTGGGTAGCGACTCGGGACTCGGTCGCTCATTAACGAACAGCGCCGCGCGCGCTGAAGAACAATGCCGGATGTGGCACTCGAGTAAATTACCTATACGCCAATTGCGTAAGCAACAAGTGCTCATTATGCGTTTAATGCCCCGGGGGCAATGCGATGCAGTAACGTTAGGCTGCGATTGTTTGCGCGCCGCTATTGAACAATATCTGAATCAGCTGATTGTCGCGAATCTATTGAAAAGGGTCCGCAATTTCGGCGTCGTTTAGCATGTAGTTATGTCATTAACGCTGCGTAATTAATATCGCGGAAAATATTCGCACGTCGGGTCACATAATCTGAAAATCTCTAATTATTGTGATACTGTTCGCATGTTGCTTGATCTCTGTTTACAAAAAAAAAAAGAAAAAAAAACGTAACTGCTATATCAAAGCTTTGAAACAGTGATATAATCGCCGTTATATTCAGCTCGCAAATAGAGAACGAAAAAAGCAAATGAAGGAAATGATACACAGTCAAACGCGAAATATTCATCATTTATCTGCGATACATATAAAATAATTTAAAAACATTTCGACCTTTCGTGTTATGTCACACACATACACACATACAATTAAAATATATTTCTTTTATTAAAATATTATTTTTTTATATCGTGCGACATTGTTACGACATTGTTACATTTAAATGTTAACAGTATGTTAATTATGCGCAACGTTACTTTGCTGGACAGATTTTGCGCTACGGTATGTTGAAAGGATATATATATATATATACTATATATATATAATGCTAAAATTATAAAAAAAAAAAAAAAAACATGAAGTGAGAAACGCGGAGATAACTATGGATTAGATAGGATAATTGCGTTTCGCTTTGCGGAAAGCTAATGTATTGAAATACATGTATATTTGTAGTCGGCGTATCACGGTGTGGCCGTTGCGTTGGAACGCTCGACTGTGACTTGCCACCGGTGCAAGCAAGAAGCACTGATATACCTCTCTCCACTCCTGGGAATTATTCATTTTGCTCTTGCCACTCTTGAATATTTTTCATAAATATTCCGCAACGTTCGCGATATTGCGCTACACAGATTCTGTCGCACTTCTATCGCGTTTAATCGCTCATGCATTAGATTTTAATCTTAATACATCCTCCGGTCAAATGATAATTCGTTATTCATATCATCGCGCGAAATGTAAGTTTAATTTAATTTTAATTTAATGTTCCACAATTACGAAGAGATCAATCTCTATTACATCGATTTTATTAATTCTGCAAAACTCGTCATTGATTTTTTTTTAATCATTACAGTGGTTAGATTGACGATAGCGATTGTCAATCTAATTTCTCCATACAAGCTGTTTAAAATGCTGTTTAAAATTTAAAAACATGTTTAAAAGATTAGATATTTTTATATGATGACTCCATTTGACATTCTATATAACATATTACGTCGATGTTCTATTATCGTCCCTAGATCGATCGTGCGCATTTCTGGGACACTCTCGGATCGCGTTTTCACTCTCATCATTTATTAATCTTGCGACTTACATCTGTCAAACGCCACTTTACTTTCTGCTGCGTTTGATTAAAAAGATAATCATGAAATAATTAATGATAATAATAATAATATAAATAATAACAAAGTTAAATAAATAAGCTACATAATTAATATTATTTGTTATACAATGAGAGAAATAATACGACTGTCACAATCTCATATAATTTTTTTTCGAGAACTGCGTGTGTTTGAGAACCTGGAGATAATATTCGACTCCGAGAGCTTTTCGTGTCTGAAGCAATTTGGCGGTAGTAAAGCTCAATCCAGTGGGGTGATCGCCCGTAGGAATGAATTCCAAGATAAATTCTTTCTCGTGCATTCAACCTGTCGCTGGCGAAATTGCACGCGCGCTCGGTAGTCGGCTCATTTTCTATCCTGTTTACCTTTTCGCAACAACGAGAGGATATCGGACTTTCTGCTATCAGGGAATATTCTTTCGTACGGTGAATACTGTAGGTAGGTACAGAGAGAGAGAGAGAGAGAGAGAGAGAGAGAGAGAGAGAGAGAGAGAGAAAGAGAGGCGGATTGTTTCTCTATTCGGCCCACACGGTTATTCAGGATTTGCCTGCGAGTTTAAATCACACAGAGACTATCTCATTCCACTTCCTGCTTTCTTCCGACCTCAACCTCGCTGCGCGTAGGCCATCCGTTTCTCATATTCGCGAAACACGGCTCAATGGATTTTACGCTTTCAAATTCTCGCTCGATTTAAAGTCGCAAATTTTCCTTTATTTCCTTCATTATATTCATTGTGTATATATTCTCTAATTTTATAATTAATTACAAATTAGCAGGACGCATTTTGATATTGTTAAATGTCCATAATTAATTGCAATGTATATATAATTTATGTTCACTCGTGTCTTTTTCGAAAATAATGACAATATTTTAGATGAAATGCAGTTGTCGGCTCGATGGAACAACGTAATGAGCAAAAATATGTACACAATTGATATTTTTAGTCGAGCGTATTTCTTCGATATTTCCACTTTCCACGTATACAATATATTGTAGTCACATGAGAAAGCTTTTCGGTTATGTATGAAATTGACACTATTGAAAGAGAAAATTGGATCCACGGATGAATTGTGAATTCACATAAACGACGAGTCGATCGACGGCCTACAAAATAACAGTACGTGCGATGGAACGTTTGAGATATCTGTTCGAGAGACGGAGTAGCTCTACATATATAGTGAAGAGAAAATTCATAGACTATATTGTAGACTTGGGAAGAAAGAATAGAATTATCCTACGTAAGGCAATTTAATTTATGTATGCGATTTTTAATACAATATTATTCTTTATATCTTTTTACACAATAATTTCTGTTATATAATGTTTGATTTACCATAAATTGAATAAGAACAAACATATTTATATCCATTGAATGAAAACACTGTCTCGTAAAAAAATATTCTAGTCAAATATATTGATTAATTTTTACAATTACTAAATAATGAAAATAAATATCGACAATAACTAGAAATACGATACAATAATATATTTGAAATAACTAAATGATTATAAAATAAATTATTTTTATATTGAATTGTATTTTCTATGATATTTCAAATAGAAAAAAAAAATAAACCGCGTTGTGTCATGTAATGTTTACGATCTCGAAAAAAAATAAAATCATTCCAGTTATGTATTGGTTATATGTATTCTGTCACGTGCGCGACGATGACAAAAATCCGGAAACGGAAACTAAATTCGCTTGTCTGCACGCTGAATGATACGTGCGTCGAAACAACGTACTCCACGGATTCAACTCGCGTGCTGCGCGCAAAAGTTTCGAAACAATTTCCGACGTCCGTCGCTTTTTTCGATCCTCAGATGCATTCTGATGCCACGTACGTTTCCCCGTTTTCCCTCATGCCTCACGACCCCCGGCGAAAACAAAAATCTTATCTGCAAATAAATCTCGAGACGTCGAACGATACATCTGCCGGACGACCGCCCTCTTCTTTTCACCTCTCTAAAGTCATCTTTAACCCCTAGATATCGCGGCAAAGTTTCGGGGTGGGATGGACACCTTTAGGATATATCCATCGTCTGCGGGATCCTACTGCCTTTCCGTTGTAGCTGTCGGAGAAAAGTTTTCTTGGTTCTGCGGCGAGAAAGATTTCTGTCTAGATGCCTTCCCGTAAAATGGCTTTTCGGGCGTCTCTCGAAAAACGACTCTGCACTCTGCTCTAACGAGTTATGGTTGCGGATCGTTGTGAGAGTTGCTTTTTACTGAATTGAGTCCTCCTTGTTCTTCAAATTTACTGATTTTAACTTTTTTTCTTATCGCCGCGAGAAAAATCTCATCTTTCGCGTTAACTTCTACCGAAAAAAAATCTTTAATATCTTTAAAAACTTGTAAAATGAATACGAGACAGGGAAAAAGAGAGAGAATTATAAATATATATGTAATTACAATAATCACAAGTGTATTATTTGGAAACAATTAAAAATAATGTTAACTAAATTTTGATGATATCTCTAATGATATCTATTTTATTTATACGTATCTCTGTTTTATCTCCCCGCTTTTAAATTATCCAGCATATACACAATACATATTAAAAATGATTTATCTCCAACAAATGCAGACATTATGCTACCATCATAAATATGAATAATCTCTTATTACAGAAAAGTGGTAATGTATCAAAATTATACAGTAACGGGCGGAAGAACTTTCACGTCGTTTCCAGCATTTTTATCGCTCTCTCCCGGGCAGCGCGTAAAAAAATCTCTATCTAGTTTTATTATTATTATTACCATAAGCGTCCGCGTATTATTTGCCGACGCTTTCGGCCGGGCTCATGATTCATTGCTCGGCATTGCGCGCAGCAATAAAAATGCTCGGCGGGGCATTCCTTGTCTCGCAAGGCTATTTCAACCCTGAATAAGATTCCTCAGTTAAACGGCGTTCATGCAAAATAATGAGCAAGACACTGCGTGGAGGACGAAGGGAGGAAAATGGATGGAAAATGGGAGGGATAATTTCCGCAGTTTCCAAACGAGGGAAAATCCGATACCAGCCGATGCCGAGGGATGCCGGGGATGTAAAGGGAAGTTGCAATCGGAAGAAGGGTGGAGAATCATCTTGTAGTCCGGCAGGTATATATCGCGTTGGCGAGGTTGTCGCTGCGCCACGAGAAATGATTCGATTTGGCCTGGGCTCGCTCGAAGTTTGCGAAATCACTGACGAGATTACGGCCGGTATTCTCGGGGCGGAAGTATAACGGGAGGCGATGCACCACGGCTGGCCAAGTTAAAAAAAAATAAAAAAAAAATTTTTCCCTGCAGGGAATGGCAAACTTACTTCCTGTCCTGATGCGATCCTACTTGCCTACCGCTCTCTTCTTCCCCGCACCATTCCTCCCTTCTCCTCACCCTTCGCTTCAACTCTCGTGATATCCCCACGGTCCCACTGGCACTCGAATAAAATATGCGTTTTAATTTGCAATTTAATTGGAAAGTCCCCGTTGGACTGAGCAGAGACACGTTCGAGCACTGTCCTTCATCGGTCCTCTTTCCCTCTTTCTGCTGTTTTCCGTATTTTCTTGTACTCTCTCGTATTTCTAAAGAGTCGGTTGAACGTATCAAAGTAGTCCGCTGGAGAGTAATGACCGTTCCAGGTAATAAATTTCCTCTCTTTCGCGTTACACCTCCGACATACATGTCGATTCGATTGGCTTTTTTAGAAAAACTTTTTTTAAAAGTTTAAACGCGCGTCATTGAACTGGAAGATTTATTTTTGTGAGTAAAACACACGATAACTAGCGAACACTAAGCGAAATATAATAATCGTGACAACGCAAGAAATTGCAACAGATATTCAGATATAATATGACATAAGATTGACAATATTTTCTATATTGAGAATTGTTTTGACAAATCCCGTTCGACATCGACATGCCGTATAAATAAAAGAGCGAAAATGCATTGTGTATTTTTGAGAAAAAAAATTATTTCATTTTTATGGATTTTGTATCCGCGATCAATAATACTGCCATCGTTGCGAGGGAAGAACCGTGTCAAGCTTAAAGTAGGGAAACGTTAGCTTTTCGCCACTAGTTCGAATTCAGGATGCGATCTGACACTCGGAAGTTTTCCGCTGCATCACGTGCGCCGCGATTTCCGCGCGTGACGCGATTTCACACTCTTCACATCGCTGACAAGTTCTACTTCATACTTGGCTGGTCACCCAGAGTGGACTTTCGGTCGGTGTATCGTGTTGGCACCGATTGACCGCCGGACACGCACGTAATACTCTATCGCGACAGCGGATTGGCAGTTTGGCGAGAGTTCCGCAAAAGTTTCCTAGCGCAAAATTATTTCAATAAAGGTGGTTATCCTTCTTGAATATTTAATCGATTCTTGGCAAAGTGTGATAAATCCACTATAAGATAATGGAGAATTTTTCATGGTTATTATTATTACATCTCCTTCTCTCTTTAATCACTATATATGTTTAATCAAAGTTTCTCTGCCTAAATAAGTGCATTTATTACATCTATAATTTATCGATTCCGCGCGAATTTAAAATTCACAGCTCAAAATGCACGATGTACGAATATGGCAGGCGAATTATAACGCAAGCAGACGAGCGCAAACACAGCTCTCAACCAAGCACGACGCACCTGACATAATCGTAACGCGGTTTAATTGTACTGCCACCTGTTAAGGCCAACTAGGAATGTAGTAACCATAGGCTGACCATTAACTGACATATCCACTGCTATCCTATTTACTTCGCCGCTAACGTAGAAACTAGAGAATCTGCGACAAAGCGTGGCGTGACAATGAAACCGTGCCAGAAATTGTGTTGGAATAAAATGCGTTGGATAAGCATTACAAGAGAATTATTTTGACGCTTGACACTCGCGAAATATCTGCACAAATAGAATAACGAACAAATAGCGGTCCCGTATTCCATCGTGATCTCTATTTTTTGATACGCTGCCAAAAAAAAGAGGGAAGGGGGGGAGAATAAAATAAAATACCAGGCTGAGCTATGCGGGTCGAGTCAGAAGCTGCGGCGGAAATGTAGGTGGATGCGCAATAAAAACATTCCCACTTTTGATCTATGGCAAATATTTTTTTGCAATGCGAAAAAAACGGGAAAGAGAGAAAGAGAGAGAGAGAAAACGTAACTCCTTGATCTCCGAAATTGTTATTGTTCGGGACGCGCTTTCATATATATTCCCTCTCGTTTTATTTACGACGACGAGAGAAGGAATCCATTACTCGATTGGAGATTTAAAGCGGAGGCATGCCTGACGAGAAATAACATTTATGATGGGGGGTATGATCTAAATAAGAGTAAAAGCACGTACCTATACATATAACACAGAAATAGGGGAGAGGGAGGTATTGGGAGAAGAATTTCCAACGTTTGATGTTTACAGCGACGTACAAAAGAAGCCAGGGAATGCGAGTGACATCGAAATATATATATCGCACGCCCGCATGATCGGAAAAGTATTCTACGCGTGTCACATCGGTCGCGCGGTTATACGATTCAGATAAGCGTGCACTCTGCGACAAATCTGGTGTAAAACATGTTCAATAATGCATAACATTCTCGATAATTCGTAGACTTATATTCCGTTTGTGTCAACGGCTCTTCAAATACATGGCTTTAGTGCGCCGTTCATATCGTAGCTGTGCGACAAACTTGGCGCATATAAATGAGAATTAAATGAGTTTTCCAATAATTGGTCGCATTCGTTATTATTCACAAAAATTCAAATATATTCCGCGGGACTAATAGCGTTATTTCTATCTGAAATTAATGTTTTAATTCTACAAGATAATAAAAATATATCGACGAGAGAAGAGAAAGCAGGAAAAAAGGACGGGGAAGAAAATAGGAGAAAAGAAATAATATAGAAATTATATTTCTAAAAATTAAAAAACCCACGCTATCACACGCTCTCCTCGATTCCTCTTACACGCAATTAGTACTTTCGTTCAGAACAATAATAATGGCGGGGGATGATTTCCCAGTGTAAAGTACAGTCGCAGGTGCGTCCGCAATGTTACGCAACCTTTTTCCAGCCGCGAATAAATAGGGCAATTAACCAGCTGGCGATTTATTCTAATTGCCGGCAGCCATAATTATTATCACGGCTTAAGGATGTCCCGCGCTCCTTTTTGGTCGACTGCCTCCCCGGCCCGGTTGGTGCTCTCGTTTTGTTCTCTCTTGCGGAATCGTATCCCTTCCCTCCCTTATCCCTCTCTAGTTCTCCACCGCCCTCGATGGCCAAGTGACAACGCCCGTGTGGGGCGGCCATTCCGCTCGGCGACGCGCGGAAAAGCGGCCGCATTGTTACGGCACTGTCATCCGCAAGCGCTAATGCGACTGGAAAATGTTAAAGGCCGAATATAACCGCCGAGATAAAACCGCGGACTCGTTATTTATTCACAGCGACCCCGCACGCTGGCGGTTGCAGCCGTGGCGCATTGCACTCTCGCCATCCCCCGTCACGTTGTAGCCCCCCCCATTCCACGCTCTCCATGTTCTTTCCTCGTGCAAATTATGCATAGTGCCCAGAAACGCGAATGCAACTACGGCAAACCGCTACCGAATAGGTTCGCCATCGATCGACGGTTTTGAAAATGACGTGGAAAAGTTTCGTCTTTCTATATTGAGCGTATATGCAGAAATATTAAAGCTCTCTCCATATAGGAATTGTGTTTTATCAAAAAAATAAAATTTATACGTATAGCTACAACAAGCGGTCTCTTGCACAGTAATTACTAAGAATCGCCTAACTAGTTTGCAAGAATTAATTTATAAAGCTAACTAACAAGCTGGCTTTGGTTGAAGTTCATTAATTCCCTCCCTGTATAAAATTATGCAACTTTATATGCATTGCGTAAAGTTATTAGAAAAATATTGTAGAGAGTTCTTGTAAGAGAGTTCAAGAGTATTCCCATAAATATTGTTCATATCCTGTATATTTTCAGATTTGATGTAGTGGTTGTGCAAACACTAACAATGTTTTTAGCGTTGCATCCTGCCTATTATCTTATATGCTAATTTTCAATTTTATTTGTCTAAGAAAGTTCAACATGTAAATAATCTGGAAGGACTTAAAGTCTCATTCGCCCACTTAAAGCGCTACTTTCGCCCACTTAACCGTCCAATTAGAAGCACGTGGCGTTAATGAGACTCACGCTGAGTTGTAGACGATTGTCACAAAGAAAAAACGGCCTAAAGGGCACTATAGTAGTTAGCCGCGTTTGCACTCTCTCGAAGCCCTTTTCGCCATGAATCATTCCCTTGCAGCAGCAACCGGAGCTACCGATTCCGCAGTAATTAACGTTGACTGGCTCCGGACACGCGTGTCGTTCGTTCACGCGATAACATCCACATGCGAGCTCTCTCTTTCTCTCGACCTCTCTCTATTTCTTTCTCTCTCTACCTCTCTCTGTACTTTTTTTTATCACGGAAGCGCCGCAGAAACAGAAGCGTCAGTGCGCTTATTTCCGTCAGCCTGTCTGCGCCTGTTTGTGGTGCACTAAAGGGGCTGCGTTTGATTAAAGAAGAGTCTCGCGGGGTTTCTTTGTGAATTAGGTAGTGTATTGTCGCTCGAGCAATGACAGGATCCCGATGAACGGAAGAAGAGACAAAGAGACCAAAGAAAAATCTTTGGATGAAAATTTACGGATACGTTATTTCGACATAGTTTTCTCGTAGTAATACGCGCAGCTGCAAATCTGCGCTGCTATATATAAAACCATTTTGCGTCCGTTATATAATAACGGACAAAATCTCGTAACTAAGTAATCTCTTTAATGTTGCTAGTATATATAATTTTGACAGAAAAATTTATCTTTTTAATTTGAGTTATATAATGAATGTTTTATTACATCGCGCGTAATTACATTGCTCATCAAGGTATGAAATAGTGTTTTCAATAGGGGAATTTTGAAATTAATTATTTTCGCGTTAATTATTATAGTAAAATAATTTCACGTCGACGTTGTACACGTTGTGTAACAACATTTGTCTAAAATAATCATGTGATATAGATTGATATTATTATGCAATGTGCATAAATTACTAAATGTGCCGATGAATGCGTCGTATATGCACGTTCAACGCAATCTAGCACAATCGAGTTTGACGTCATCTGCCAGCCGTCTCGAGACAATGCGCATCACTTTATGTCAAGAGAGAGTCAGCGAATTTTGAGCTGGATTAATCAGTAGTAACATCGCGAAACTGTTTATTATCATGATTATTACTGTCAGTATCCTGTATGTGACAAGGACTCCTCTAACTTACATATAAATTCAATAATTAAATTTAATCCCTAACTTAACCATATATATTACAAAATATATTTTCTTTTGTAATGACAAAATAGAATATGCTCGATAAGTTCTTCAAAATTATATATTTATTAAAATTATTAGATTTATGCAGAATTTAATAGAATGTAAACCTCTCGTATTCTTTGCTAAATAAAGTCGCACTTATTTCAACTGCAGTAAGAGGTCACAAACTGCACGAAAAAGGGAACTAAACAAACTGGAATTGCCAGACGATGAAAGTTAACGAGTAGCGCGGTCAGGGTGGCTATAAAAATTCATAGCAGATTATAGTTGTATGCGAGAAGACTCGTTGACATCGTTCGCGATAATTTCATTTACACTGACGTACAAATTCCAGCGAGCACATAGTAAAACTGCCTGTCCCCGCGGCATAATCTCGGCGCGTGAAGTGAAACTTACACGGGCGTGTCTTGTAGCCTCCACGCGAGTAATGCGTATCATTCGTGAAGCGAAAAGTTTAAAGCGGCGGTATTAAGGATCCCACATATTACCACGCAGCGCGTTTCAAACTACTTATTAGTTTAAATTACTGACGCGACATGTCATGAAAGCATTTAAAGCACGAGAGCATGCGAGCATTTACGAGCTTAATAAGTATTAGAGTATAATAAGTATTAGAGTCCGAATGGTCTTCACTACAAAACAATTTCCCTTTCTAAAAAAGGCATGTTAAGTCGATTCTCGCAAATAATGTTGCCTCTCTTCCGCGATGCTGATTGGCTGTTTCGATTAGCGTTATGTGTTATATTCATAGTAGGCTGTCATTGCAAGGGTTAGCAGTTTGACAGTTTGTTCAAAATAAAATTAAATAAAATAATAATATGTTTTATATAATATGTTATAATACTTTAAACCCGATTAATATTTTTGACAGTTATCAGCTGATTTCTGTCAAAAAATATTAATCGAATTTAAAGTATTATAACATATTATTTACATCTTATTACTATTTAATATTTTTAACATATTATTTTAAAATTTAATTAACAAATTAACGCTTTATTAATATTTTTTACAGACATCAGCTGATTAAATCGTTAATTTGCTAATTAAATTTTAAAATAATAATATGTAAAAAATATTAAAATTGTAATATGTTGTAAATAATATATTATAATACCTTATCTGCGATTAATATTTTTTGACAGAAATCAGCTGATAACTATCAAAAATATTAATCGAGAGAGTTTAAAGTATTATAATAACATATTATTTAAAACATATTATTTTATTTTATTTTATTTTATTTTGAACAAACTGTCAAACTACTAACTTTCGCGACAACCTCTCGATGCTACGAATATAACGCACAATGCGAATCGAGACAATCAATAAGCATCGCGGAAAAGATGTAACAATATTGCGAGAATGAACTTAACATGCATTTTTAAGAGAGGGATGTTATAATATTTTCTTATTTCAATTGAAATAAATAATTTCTCACTCACCGGTCCGTGCAATAGCGGAATTGTAGTATACAGCACACATTGATCTGAAAACAAAATATTCAAATTATGTATATACATGTGTGGGGAGGGGGGGGGGGTATGTGTGTGTACAGGTGTTTTGAAAGTCTGGAAATGATCGAATATCTCAATGTAGTTTAGAAAAAAATAGGTTTTACCTCACAGTTGCCCCGTTGTCGCCCGATGCCTCCCCGGGCCTCCTCCTCCTCTCTTAGCTCATGGTAGCACTCACGACACTCGCGAAAACACGAATAATTACGATCGCCCGATACTTTACACGGCACTCCCGACACGCGAAACTTTACACGGCACTTCCGACGCGACGCGTGAGACACACGCGTATTTCGCGCATTGCACTTGCAATGAGAAAAAGCGATGCGAAAACTACAATCGCACGAATCAACGTCCGTTCGACACTCGAGAATTCGCAGTCAAATTTGCGCGCAGCTTATCAGCAATGCTACCTGTAACAAATAAAATAAAATAAAACATTACTATTTTAATTTTTATAACATATTATTTTAAAATTTAATTAACAAATTTTCGCTTTATTAATATTTTTTGACAGAAATCAGCTGATTAAAGCGTTAATTTGCTAATTAATATGTAATATAAATAATATGTTATCAAAATTAAAATAATAATATGTTTTAAATAATATGTTATAATATTTTTGACAGTTATCAGCTGATTTCTGTCAAAAAAATATTAATCAAGAATAAGGTATTATAATTAACATATTATTTTCAACTACATATTACTAATTTAATTTCTTACCATATTATTATTTAAAAATTTTAATTAATTAGCAAATTAACGCTTTAATCAGCTGATTTCTGTGAAAAAACATTTTAATCGAGTTTAAACAAACTAGGTATATTATTTTTTTTAAATATCATTTTTTTAAATATAAAATTGAAGAATGGCGCGCGCTACGCGCGCTTGTGTTGTTCTAGTATAAAAAAAAGAACGAGTAGTTCAATTTATATCCCTAAAATGGATGCTCTTTTATTTTTTAATTAATTCTCTAAGACTTTATCGAATAAGAAATATTGTTGTGGTAGATACATTTACAGCTTGAATGATAACTAAACAGTACACTAAGTAAAAATTATATTCGTTTAGATTGCACGAGCAGTAAAAGATTAAAATTTTAAATTCGGTAATGGAACTACATTACAATGCATAGGTACATTTACGTTAACCCATTAATAACGCTAGAAATTTGGCTCGCAAAATGGTAAAATGCATTTAGGACGGGATAATATAGTCAATTCCATTATTTAAAAAGTTAAAAAGTTCAGGTTGTAATTTAAATGTCACGGCATTTTAGTAATGCCGAGTTGAATATTTTACTATTTAATTATATTTATAGATTATATTATATAACATCCGCAACGAAAATGACAGATAAAGAATATTACCGAACTTTTGAGGAAAAAAAGCTTTCTGCCATTAAATCAATATTATTCTTCAATTGCATTTACATATTTCCCAGAACAATTTAATTGCAGCATCTTGTTCTTTCGAGAGATGATATGAAAGCGATACGTGACATCCATATCTCGGTGGATTTGCGCCGCGATAGAAAGAGCACTGTGGTTTATATACACGGCCTACTTCGTGGCTGGCTCGTATTCAAAAGCAAAACTAGCTTGAAAGCCCAGCGACCATTAGACGGATCTCGGCGGAGACCTAAACCGCGATTGCGTCTCTCTTTCTCTCTCCAAAATTATTCGTATAAACTAATCCTCTTCAAAGAAGGACAAATCTGGCAAAACTGCATCAGTCACTGCGTAGTTGCACGACCATCGTTATCATCGACATAATAGCTTCCCTGTAATTTTACGCGCGCGACCACGCTTTTAATTTACTACCCTGCAAAAACTTTTTTTTTCTACCACATCTGGTCGCGCGTTACTTTTATCCATCCTCTCTCTTTCTCTCTCGCTCCTTTCATCCTAACTCCCGGCTACCATAATCATCTGCCGCCTCTTCCGAGCGAATACGCCGCGGGATTAATTCAGCCCGTTTTATTGCGCGGGTCTTGTAGCATTTACTTTCGCGCGAAGGTTGCCAGAATTTGTCCTCTTGTCTTTTCGCACAATGCACCACACATTCGGGAAGCATAATCGTCCACCAGCGGGTCATTCGAATTCTATGTTCCTTGAATAGGGCGAATTACATCGCGAATGGAAATCGTATCTTCTCGGTCCGCGAGAATGCGGTCGCAAATGTGTGGCCCAATAAAGTACAAACGATAAGATATATTTTGGGAAAGTATCCGATAGTAAATATACATATATTGCAATTCTACCTCGAGTATAATTCTAGCGATAAAACGTGATAAGAATAATAGAGAACCATTTTTTCCAGTACTTAATGATAAATGAGAGACTCCTTAATTAAATCGTCGTTGATGTCTCATAAATGTCATCTCACAGAGATTTAATGAAAATGTGCTCTACAAAATATTAGTTGCTATTCTAAAATAACAGACTCGCTGAAGAAGGATGTTACAAATAAAAAAGACATATATTTAATACCAGATACACTTGTCATTCTTGTTATATATATAACAGGAAAATATATTTGATAATATTTCATGCGATAGCTCCTAACAAAAAAAAAGACAATTGATCAAATTATCAGGATATTGACTTGTTGAAACGCTAAACGGGCCTCGTTCATATCCGAATCAATAATGCAACCGGATATCATATATCGCGGATATTGCAAGACTCACATATATCGCTCGACTTTATGCATATTTTTCGAGAAACGAGTCCTGTTGAGGGCGCGCGCGTTACGTCCGTCCAATTGCCGTGGGGCATTTTTTACCCCGGCACGAGGGGGTTCGCTCCGTGGGCGAAGGTAGGAAGGAGGAGCCAGGGACGAAGTCCCCGAAGCAGCAGCAGAGAAAATTGGATCGCGGCATCGCGGCGTCGACGGCAGAGAGAGAGAGAGAGAGAGAGAGAGAGAGAGTCCCCTCTCCCCAAAACGATTGCACCGACCGACGTCGGGAGCCATCGCCAGCTTTATTTCAACATTTTGCCGCGTTATTTTATTTAACGCGCGTCCGACTCTCCTGCGATTGAATTATTCAAATTCCGTTCTCCATTCTTTCTCCGCTCGTCGCAACCCCCTCTCTCTCCCTCTTTTCCACCCTCTCGTCCGCAACGTCTCTCTATCCGGAGATTTTCACCCCCTGACAATTTCCCACCGCGTTTTCTACTTCGCTGCTGCTGTCTATACAGCAGGAGTCACATACGGAGTAAAAGGCCCAGTAATAGCACCGGGGCTCACCGCAGTTCCGACAAATGCAACATCCGAACGTTACCGTTCCGAATGGACGCGTTTGAGCGAAAACCGTTGTAGCCGTATGCGGTATGTAAAACCGTCGATAAACTTTTTGATGATTTGTGTTGTTGTTGTTGTTGTTGTGTTGTTGTTGGGAATGTTACAGCATCGCGATATCGCGCCGAGATTAAACCTAAGATTAACCGCGCGAGATAGCGCGATACACGTATACTCTGCAAATTTTATTTATTTATTTAATACGCTCCCCCCAAAATTTCCGACTATTATATACATGTTTACTTTATCACTCTCTCTCTCTCTCTCTCTCTCGACAAACGGTCCAACCGTAGCTTGTATAATTTTCATTTTCAAATATTAATATTATATATTTTAACTGTAATAATAATTAATTTTTGATTAATCACATTAAAATAATGGCAAACGTATTAAGTGCAATGGCATATTAAAATTAATATAAAATTAACAGGCTGCAATCGCTGGCAGCACAATTATTAATTATCAAGATAAAATCGCTCTTTTTGAAATCTACTTTTTATTTTTCTTGATTCTCTTTGCGATTCGGAGAAGAAATGTGTCTTTCTCAATCATTATACTCTTCATTTGCTAAGTTTTTTTTATTATTTTGCACATACATATATAAAACGTATTAATTTCTCTTACAAAAACACACTATATATTCCGAACATGAGTTTATTGCATTCTTCGGAAGTGCTGAAAGCTGTATATTACTACCCCGCTCTTTCCAGGGATTTCCGTTCTCGCGGCGACACCCCGGTGAAATGTATCGATATTTGCTACAACCCCATGGAAACAGAAAAAAAGTTTCGGCCACACACAGCATCGACAAATCACAATGCCGGTTACCAATCGCTAACGCTGTGCATTCGCCGGTAAAACTAGATGAATGAACGGCTCGTTGCACCCCCCGCATCCTTTTCGTAGAGGAGAAAAAGAAGGACGGGAGATGATCGGAGGGATAGGCTCGCGCAGAAGAGTAGACTGTACCGTCGTAAAAAATCATACATTTTCTCTGGATACGCGGAACGAATCGTTAGTCATAACGAACCGTCCCGTGGAAGTTTCCCTATGCGCGAATCCGTATCTGTGTAAATGTTGATTTGTACATGCGTGCGTTATACGAGAGACCGATGTATATAGGAGCGCGTGCGATAGAAGGGGTTGAATGCTGCACAGAGAGAGTTTCTCCCTCTCTCTATCTCCCTCTCTGGATATGCAATACGAATGCGGCTGTATGCGATTCGTATTCGGGCGCGTTTCGACCGTATGTACTAAATTGTATGCACTTTACGCGATATATATGCGAGAAGAGGAGAGAAAGCTGATGCACCTGCTACCCCGTACTTGCTCACGCACGTGCATTATTTTCGACTGGCCGATATGTTGCAAAAATTCGCGCGCGCTTTTATGTATCCGTGCGTGGTATATGGAATGAGTGTATAGCATCATCATGAAAATTAGGTATCGCAGCTACAGCTTGTGCATAACCCACTTCGCCCTGTCCACCCATCTGGACGATACATCAATTTTTCGTAATTCACCCGGGCTTTAATCGCTCGACGGTAATTTCGGTGCGCGCGAGAGGGTTGAGGGGGATGGACCTGCATAAAAAGGCGCTAGTCAAAATTGAAATTTCGCAGTGCATTAGCGGGGGATCGATACCCAATTACGAAAGCCGGGGCTATACACGTGTATATCCGGTTGGAGACGTGATTAGATCGCTTTCTATATCGCGCTTGATCATCATAGATGTATGCACAGGTGTGATAATATCGCATATATCACGCATATGCATATCGTATATAGTACTGATTATACATATATACATATCTACATACATATATGTACATATATACAATAAATATTTTACTTAATATATATTTGATTTTAATGATTTTCAATATAGATAATCTTAACAATGTACGGGAGAGAAAAATATATATATATATTCTCGCACACTGGCGGAGGGGGAGGGGGAGTTAAACCCCCCCCCCTTGCAAATTAAAAGAAACAGTTTTACTGAATTTGTTAAAAAAATATAAATAAAGAAAAACAAACATTAAAGAGCTATCGACGTCAGAATCCCCTAGTGTATATATATAAGCACTAGCGGATCCTGACGTCGATAATGGGGGGGAGTTTGCAAAATTATTTTATTTAATATTTTTGGTTTCATGATTAGCTTTTATTCCAGGATCAACGACATCGATAGCTCTTTAATGTTTGTTTTTCTTTATTTATATTTTTTAAATAAATTCAGCAAAACTGTTTCTTTTAATTTGCAGGGGGGGAGGGTTAACCCCCCCCCCCTGGATCCGCCAGTGTATATATATATATATATATATAAAAAATTTCTCGCCTAATTATTTTCATGCAACGAAATTATCTCATCAATTCGTTCTATGTCTGACTTAATCTAAACTTAACTCCTTGAACGCGTAATGAGTATAATTTCCAGTGTATCTTATACTTTTATATATATATATATTTTTTATATATATATAATATATATAATATATATATATATATATATAAGTATAAGATACACTGGAAATTATACTCATTACGCACTCAAGGAGTTAAGTTTAGATGAAGTCAGACATAGGACGAAATGATGAGATAATTTCGTTGCACGAAAATAATTAGGCGAAATTCTTTATATCTATATAATATATACAATATATATGTATAAGATACACTGGAAATTATACTCATTATGCACTCAAGGAGTTAAGTTTAGATTAAGTCAGACATAGGACGAAATGATGAGATAATTTCTTTGCACGAAAATAATTAGGCGAAATTCTTTATATCTATATAATATATACAATATGTATGTATAAGATACACTGGAAATTATACTCATCACGCATTCAAGGAGTTAAGTTTAGATTAAGTCAGACATAGGACGAAATGATGAGATAATTTCTTTGCACGAAAATAATTAGGCGAAATTCTTTATATCTATATAATATATACAATATGTATGTATAAGATACACTGGAAATTATACTCATCACGCATTCAAGGAGTTAAGTTTAGATTAAGTCAGACATAGGACGAAATGATGAGATAATTTCTTTGCACGAAAATAATTAGGCGAAATTCTTTATATCTATATAATATATACAATATGTATGTATAAGATACACTGGAAATTATACTCATCACGCATTCAAGGAGTTAAGTTTAGATTAAGTCAGACATAGGACGAAATGATGAGATAATTTCTTTGCACGAAAATAATTAGGCGAAATTCTTTATATCTATATAATATATACAATATGTATGTATAAGATACACTGGAAATTATACTCATCACGCATTCAAGGAGTTAAGTTTAGATTAAGTCAGACATAGGACGAAATGATGAGATAATTTCTTTGCACGAAAATAATTAGGCGAAATTCTTTATATCTATATAATATATACAATATGTATGTATAAGATACACTGGAAATTATACTTATCACGCATTCAAGGAGTTAAGTTTAGATTAAGTCAGACATAGGACGAAATGATGAGATAATTTCTTTGCACGAAAATAATTAGGCGAGAAATTCTTCATATCTATATAATATATATATATATATATATACATATATATATATACACACACACTGGCGGATCCTGGGGGGAGGTTAACCCCCTCCCGCAAATTAAAAGAAACAATTTTGCTGAATTTGTTTAAAAAATATAAATAAAGAAAAACAAACATTAAAAAGCTATCGACGTCGTTGATCCTGGAATAAAAGCTAATCATCAAACCAAAAATATTAAATAAAATAATTTTGCAACCCCCCCCCCTCCCCATTATCGTCAGGATCCGCTAGTGTTCTCGCATATATGTAATTAACATAGGATAACAAAATATTCAATACGAGTTCACATCTTTTCGTCTTTCGATAAATTTTTTATTTTTATACAAAATGCAATATGTATATCGAGTATGATGCAAATATGATCTTATTGAAGATCGTTAAAATCGGATAGAATAAAATGTTTAGTGTCAATAAAAACCTATCCTGTGAAATTCTTGGAAGAAATATTTTTCCGTCCTCGAAGGTCCGTCCTTCGAGAAAACGTACGAAGCACAAGCGAGCGCTTTATACTTCGCGGATGATGCGTTTCGCGCTCGTTCCGCAGAGTTGGCCAGACCAACAATGACGACGCGGGGATTTGTGATTCAAATGCGGTCGGGACGAGGAGGACAGGGGGGAGGGATACAGGACGGGAGAAGATTTCTGTCACTCCGGAAGCCACTCACGAGCCGTACCGCAACGGGCGAAAGAGCCCGGTGGAACTCACTTGCCATTCTCAGCGCTGACGGCTGCACAACAGTCGGGCTCGTTCTCTCTTTCTTTCCGTATCTCCCATTTCCTCTCTTTCGCTAACCCCTGTCGCCTCTCATTTTCCAACCCCCAGTCGACCGTCACGGCTTCTGCGGTGCACCGACATCGCGATCCGGCTGCGTGCCCGTGAAACGCGCGCTTGCGACATCGCGCTTCACCTATGTCAGCGCATACGTCAGCGGGGTCGTATTTGTATTACGTGTTATGCTATGGTTGCGGTACCTCCCTTGATCCCGATATCGTCGGCTCTCTCTCTCACACATACTCAATTTCGGTCTCTTTTGCTTTCTCGTTTTGCGGTTGGACCTGGTCCGGCTTTGATCCCAAACGGACAATGCGGCCGACAGCGGTACAGAAATGTTCGAAAGCGTGTGTGACAACGCTCTGTCACGAAGAAACACGTCGTTAAATTGAGTATTATGTTATGCACAAACGCAAAAGTCACTGCTGCAGAATGCGCTTGAGAGAACTTGAAATTTAATGCCTGAAGCATTCCAATGTACGCTCTTTTTCTTGCAACACGATCTTAACTTTAAACACTATATATATCTGTTATTTTTCTTATGAAGAAAGATGTAGAAAATATTTATAATTAAATGTCAGTCCGTTCCTATATCGCGCGTTTAATAATAGAAAAAATGATACTAAAAATCTATTTTCTTTAAAAGTAATATAAAAGTTTTTATAATTAATTATAAGACTCATCATATGCACAGAGATGTCATTTATCCATGCACGATGTGCACGATAACATGCCAAAGAGACTTTTCTTGATAAAAAATTCGTGTCTCGAATAGAAGCATATGCTATGACATTACATAAGGAATATATTGTCTTTGATAAGGACTTAACTGAAACACATTGACTTAGTATAATTGCAATGCAAATGATATTGACCGCTAATAGTATAATGCTCAAAGCACATAAAAATGTACTCTGTAACAGTTATATAAATTAACATAATAATATTCTCTATATATCATTTAATTTAAAATAATTGTGTTAATTTAAAATGTGTGTAAATATCATGCAATTAAAAACTAAATTGATATATTAATATTTCCACCTTTGTGAAAGAAATAAAATATTAATTAAGCTATAAAAGTATGCAGAATTGAAGATAAACACTGATATAAAATTAAATACTGATATAAACGGTAGTAATCTAGAATTAATGCAGAGTCTACATTATTCCTAAAAGCGAGATATCTAAAGCAATAATGTTCAGAATATACATTTGCCTAGCAAGCACATGATGAACAAAAATATAAAAACATTAATTAGTTTTAAAATATTTTACACGAGAGTCTAATTTTCTAATTGTTAAAAATATTTATCTGTTTGACGAAAAGCAGGTGAGTATTTATAATAAAAAGTAAAAGAAGTAAAATTTTTGTGTGAGAGTTAATTTTAATTATGTCTTAAATTTTTGTTGCAGATATTAAAAGGCGTTTCGGAAGTATGAAAATAATGCGTGAGGCTGGAAAGTCGAGAAACTCCGGATCTAAATCTAAAGGTAATCTCGAAAATATCTACATTCACAGGCATTATTTAACGGAGCGTGAACAGTGCGCCTCGCAAGCTGCATAACATGCTACCGTTTAATATTAATGAAAATTATTTGCATAAATTTAACGACACACTCGGACCAATGTACCAAGCCCTAGTTAATATATAACTCTGTCGGTTTTTGCCCGAAGTGAAACATTCTCTTCCGACTGAGCCGTATGTACCGTTATAACGGCGGCCCCTAATGGTCCCATCGTAATAATAATTAAACGAAAGTTAAATGAGAAATCTCAAATTTCACGCATAACGCATACCTGACGATAACGCAAAGTTGTCGGCTATCGTCGGGACATAGAACGGCCACGAAACTAGTTTCGAAGCTGTCACGCGGTTTGTGCCCGCGGGTCAATTTCCGTACGCTCTCTTCATCACCACGAAAATATCGCGAAATTAATATTCATTTCTCGATGCGATCTAAATTCTGGATGTTCCCTGTGTAATCCGACAAAAAAATAATACTTTTTTTTCAACAAATTTATTTCTAGTAGGCTATTCTAATTTGCTGGCAAAATTAATAATTAACTTGTTTGTTAAATTGTTAGTTCTTCCATATAAATATTTTTATTTAAATATCTTTGTTCTTCATTAAAACTTTCATCGAGTCAGTTTCAAAATATAGTTTCAAAAATTTTACTATGGAAGAAATATTAATTTCTTTTGGAGGAAAAAAAACAGTAAGAAATATGTTTTTTTCTTGATTGTGAAGAATAAATTTTAATTCAACTTCAAGCTAATTTATCTGGTCATTACTATTCATCTAATTACTTTTGCTTGCCTTTTCAACAAAATGATGGCGACAAATAAATAAAGCATCCATTATATTGTTTGTTCTAATGAAACTCGTATAGAGGTTTAATTCAAAGAACGTACCAACCGTCTCACACTTTTCCTTGAGTGCTAATTTAAAAAAAGGGGTGAAAGTAATGAAGCGTCGCGGGACCATTTTGCGTTATTAATGGCCACTTCGTCACGACGGTAATTTTCCCTCCACCCACAGACACCCACCTTTTTCCTGTGAGGTACCACTCTACATATTGCAAGAGTTTCATTAAATCGTGCGACTAACTGCTGCGTGACCGAGTTTTTAAATTCATCTTCCTCTTCGCTCACCGGGCAAGGAGATGCGGGCTGTAATTCGCGTAAATGATATTTGAAAATAATTGGATTATTTCCATCGACAACGGCCGGAGATTTATCTTTGTGCCAATTTTACTTTGACATACGATAGGCCTTTTTATTTTTATTTTTTATATAGGCATTTTATATTACAAAGCTACATCGCATAAAATTTTATTTAACTTGGATATTCGAAACCTATGAAATGTAATATACGTATGTCCGCGTTTTCGACACAGTATTAATGAACAACCTCGGATGAGCAAATTTTCGGAATTTCCGATTCGCACAAAAAATGACAGAAAAGATTCTGACGACCAAATGTGATATCCACCAGGGTTTTCCTCCACCAGAACTCAACGGCCTTTGTTTTTTGTCGTTAGCGCTTGTTTGTTCGTAGCTCAGCAGCGAACCAACCGGTTAGTTCGATGCTGCAACTGCGCGATCTCTTGTCGCGAAAAAAAAAGCCGTTGTCACGTCCCGTTCGCAATTTTCCTCTCCAAGCGCATTGGCCGGTTACGTGCTCTGGAGCTTACGAGTACACAAGCCGATTTGAGCTGTGCCGACATGCGCGTGTGTGAGCGCAGAAACTAAGCGAGGCTTTGGCAGAGGATGAATGGCTCTATCAGTCCATATCCCATTTTGATAATTGTGAAGAAAAGCCCTGATCGCTTCTGTTGTCTTTTATTGAATTTGTATCATCGTTTCGCGCGCTTCCAAGTCGGTGCTAAGCTTAACAGAATGCAATGGCGTCCTATTATTACAACGTAAAATATTTTTTTTCAAGTCAAATTACACACTAGAGTCAGATCACATTGTTTTTTAGAATTTTGACCATCACATTAATTCGTATATCATTATTTATATGTACATATATCATTTTGTTTTTTTTTCCTATTTTGTTCGTGTGCATATATATTTAGTAAATAAGCGACAACAGTATAACGAAATGTTATCGTCGCAGTAAATTTAATTAAATGCAAACATAGCCAAATACCTGTTTGCTGATTGGATGATTTTTTAATTAGCTTATGTCACGAATAGAATTCGTAACATGGATAAAAGTAGAATTTAACATATTTTTATGGTTTTATTGGCATAACGAGATTACGCGAGATTTTGCATGCGACGATATATCGATTATATCAATACAAATGAAATAAAACGCGACGATACACCGATATTCAAATTTCGCAACAGCGTCAATCCCCGAAATTTTGTCATAGAAATTGTGCAGCAGTTGTCATCGCGATTTGCTCGGTCACGAATTCGACGGGGTTATTATTTCAAAACACGTAATGTTCTGGATGTTCGGACGCGGGGATTGACGAATATTTGACGTGGCGAGCATTCGATTCGATTGCATTTAAAGTGCTTAATTCAGTCGCTCGAAGAGGATGATCGGGGCTTGCGAGATCATATGATCAAGGACGTAAAATATCCATATATCTACTCATCGGCAGAATTTGCCGGAATTTAGCGTTACGGCGTCACTTTAGGATAGAGACGTAAAAGTAGGTGAGGCATAAAATTTTTATGCTGGTCTAAGAAAAAAATGTGCCCATAAAAAAATATACAAGGCATAAAACACGAGGCACAATGAACGACAGAAATTACTATGTATCCGTAGCACGCTAATAAAGTTTAATATGATTATAAATAAACGTAATATAAGATGACAATATAATTTCAATTAAAATTTTCACGAAACCGTTTTCCAGCTATCATTAAAATTCTGGTTGTAACTAGATTTAATTTCGCATATCGTGTATCGTAGTTTTTCTATCTCTCTCTCGAAATAATATAAAAACACATAAAGAAATTTAAAAAATGCATTGTCTCTCTCTCAAGTTTATGCTTAACGAGCATTATTGAAGTAATCCAAGATGAAAAATTAATGCTAACGGCAATTATAGACATATTATATCGCAATTCTCCGATGGGAAATAAAGCGTTATATTGTCGGCGACGATTCTCGAAGAGCGCCATGAACCGTAAAAAAAGCCGAATAAAATGAGGAGCGAGAGATGTAACAAGGGAAACACAGAAATCGTCAGAGCGGAAATAAAACAACCCGTCTTAATCTTCTCTTGAGCATCGCTTCGTAATTACCGTGCAATTAACTGCGGGACAATGAGACTACGTTCTCTTGGAACGATCCGCCGAATGAATTAGACGCTTTATGCACCATCAAATTAGATGAAAACTGTGGAACTATAGATAGAAACGACTCATTAAAAGATTTTAAATTTATTAATTAATTAGTCGCGCGTACCAATATTGATATTATACATTTATGATTTTAATATGCAAAAAGGTGTAGATATTTCACGTTACGCGTCTAGAATTCAGCAAGACTAATAGTTGACCTAGTTTTAAATGCCACTATCTATTATTGCAGCCTTTTATTTAAATTCTTCAACTCCAGATCTCTAAAATTGTAATACTAATTAACGAACCTAATATTCGACCTATTCTATCTTTTAGTTGACGTATGCTATTATTTATTAACGCTGACTGATATAGATGAGCTAGCGTGACTACTGGCTGACCATACTGCGCAATAACTACTGCGAAATTGCAATGACTCTGTTGATCATGTTCGAACGCGAATAAATCTATGTAGATAGTAGTTGGAAGCAATACACTAATAATGTTACAAATGTATGTAATGTATATAACAATCTGTAATCAATAAGAGACACAATGGGGTCAGCGCGATATATAATTAATTAATTTTCCGTGATGGATATGAATGATTATTTTACAATTTTCGCTTATTTAGTCAGCGAAAATAGATACAAATTGCGCAATAACAAATGAGATGTATCGCATTAGAACACAATTCCGATGGGAAATAAAACGCTATATACCCTTTGCGGCTATTCTCGGAAATTCTGTGGAATCGTGAGAAACGAAAAAAAAGGAAGAACGGAAAGTGTAACGAGAAAGAGAGGCACGAAAATCGTCAGAGCGAAAATAAAACAATCCGCTCTGATATTATCCGCAATATTGAGTTACATCGATAATACTATTACGATATTAAATGTGATTTAGTCGTGATTGATAATAACGATTTCTGAACAAAAAGTCGACAAAGTGCAACTGTGTATGTATATCGAGGCTCTATTTTTTTCAACTCGCGAACTAATTTCGCGCGACCCAGTTCCTTAGAAACGACAAGCCCCTCGTACAACACACGCGCTCGCATCACGAGTCGAATATCGAGGCGTTATTTACTCGGCGGTATAAACTTGCGCCTCGCCTAGGTACCGAATTAATAGTGTAACGGTGGAGAGAGTTTATAGTGCGCGCCACATTGTGCGTGTTGCCGCGATTCTCCGTAACGTCGATACGATACGCCGTGAACCATAGGCGAGAGATTTTGCGCTAGTTTTGATTCCGGTTCCGGCTCTCAGAGTCTTACATCATGATCACCACCGCGTCTTCCGCTGTATGTGTCTTCTATCATGGTTGTCTACGCGTTAAATGCTCGCTCCCGCGTGCAAAGTTGCGAGTCGCATAAGTAGTTCATCGGTTGCGGTTGGTAATAATTTCTCGTTGTATGAAACTGAGGCTCTCTCTCGAGGAAAATTCAAAGTTTCAAGCTGGTGATCTTTCGTTACAATGTACTGAATTGAAAATTAGATTAAAACAAAAAATATATGCTACAAGACAAAATTATTATAATAATCGCTAATGCATGGAATTATTAATCCCTGAGCTATTTTAGTAAAATATTCGTTATAAATATTTATAAGAGATTCATTCTCATTTGTCAATGTGTTTTTACAAACGTGCGACGTGTCGTCGATGAAAAGTCTTATTACGGATCACACGAGGCAGCGTGCTTTTGACAATTAAGGTATCTCGTGCGGTTATTGCAATTACGTTAAGACCGTGTGATGCGATACGCGTGGTTAACGAAATAAAGTAGCATAATTAGCGGTGTTGTGGAACGAGGCAAAGCGCGTCGACGAGGCGCGATTGTCATAGCTTTCTCGACGCGTTCACGAGCGCGCTTTCACAACAGTAGCTCTCACAGCAGTAGCGAAAACACCCTAATTACATCGGGCGGCGTTATATATGCGGGAGCACGTTAACCCCCAATTACGGACGTTCCACCGGACGTTGACGTACAAATGCACGTCGGCAACCTAATTTAATTGGTCGATTACGATACTCGTAGTTCCCGACAAACTAACGGCTCTACTACTACTAGCTGGCGTCGGGGCTGACAACGACGCGTCGTTACTACTGAAATGTGTAGGTGGTTTAAGCGACGACGCAGGCCTATGATTTACAGGCAGAGAGGAGGATGCATCGCGGAACGGAGCGAGCATAATGCAATAATATCCCTCGAAAACGGAGGAGTTACGGACCTACTCCCGTAAAACAGACAAATCGCCGCCGACGACGATCGCGGATTCAGCCGCCTCGGCGCCTGGAGCCGCTTTTGCCTATCGGACTCTGTCCGCCATGCTAAATTACCGTCGAAACCGCGTCGCGGTTTAATTGAATCAACGTGGGCCTCGTCATATTTCAAGCGCGAAGCAATTACGGCCATCCGGTGGATGCCGAATCTTGTTACCGCGATTTTTCATTCGCGCTTTCCGCCTCGAAACGTCTCAACGAGACACTCTTTCGACGAAGGAATCAACGATTTCTTAAGATTCATGATTTATTTTAACGTAGATGCGTGTATTATATGGGTTTTTATTGGTAGATTTTTTTAAATTTCAGTTTTGACTCACGAGTCTTTTTTTTCGAAAAACGAACTCATATTCGGCAGGGAAGAAACTCGAGCATTTATCATTGTTTCCGGAGAGAGGCGAGTCTCACCGGGTGCGATATGTACAGAAATAATCTCGCGGTCGCGCCCCTCGACACATTCATACTTTATCGTAAGTATCCGCAACCCGCGCAATCAAGAAAGTGTGACGGTGGCGGGAAATGCTTGCAGATATAAACGAGAATAGGGACGCGGATATATACAAAGCGGAGCGAGGTGAGAGCGAATGCGAGGAAAGGGAAGAGGAGGAAAAGGTTGTGCAGGAAAAGAAGGAGATGCGAGGAGGGAATTTTCCGTAGGATGAGTGCGATGTATCACGAGGTAGTAAATTCAGATAGCCGACTTTTCTCAGGGAAATTATAATTTTCCTTCTCGTAAAAAGAGAAAGAGAGAGAGGGAGAGAGAGAGAGAGAGCGCGACTCCGTGACGCTAATGCGAGCGTACATTAGGCGAGAAAAATAGCCTAGGCTGCGGGGACGAGGGAATTTGTATGAAGGCGAGACCGGCGCGCGGGTTAATCGCCAGGAAAATGGCGACAATGGGCACTGTGGCGTGTATTAAGAATCAACGATGCTGGTGAATCAAGTCCGGGCGATGTCTTCGTTGCGCGTCGAGCAAGGCGTCTATTCTTAATTTAGCTTCATAGTCTAGCTGCGTTTATTGCGGCTTTCTGCAGCAAACGCGCTCTTCGAAAAGTACAATAGAAAACGAGCAAATAATTGAAAAAAAAATTTGTTTAATATATTTTATATTATATTCTCTAGGATAAAATCTAGAATAAAATCTAGTTTAAAAAAAAATTATTTTTTAAAAAATTTAAAGCTCTTGCATATATAACATGCATTCTTATAATAATGATAACCTTGTAGACGGTATCGCAGGATTGTCAATCTGCTCCGAGACTATAAACCGAGATTGTTGGCGATACTTTCGAAACGTAGGTAGATATTGTATACGATGGTTTTCTCATAAAACCGTATGACACGCAGAAGGAAGAGTTAAGCCAATTTGGCTCGAAAAAGTACGTGCTTCGTGGAACGAGAAACATGATCCACTCGGGCTTTAAGTCTCTTTTATGGGATCACCTCGGGCGTTGTAGTCGTTGCTTCGAGCAACCATAAACCTTCATACACGCTCGTTACCCTAGGAACAATAAACCAGCGAAATGATCGGCAAGTAAACGAATTTGTAAGTCCATTTGTTCGATCGATGAAAACGGTGATCCACTTACGACTTGGACGCTTTTACATTGCGCAGCTAAACGAAATTCCCTGCTGTTCGAACATGGAAACATTATTCCCGAGGTTCTACGAGGTTGGTTTATCGCGGTAACGTGAGCATCATTAATCGAACGAGCTACAATGCGTGATGCTACGTGCTATGCGAGGAATCAAGAGTTAGATCATCAGGACCACGTCGGCGGAAATGAGAAATGTTTCGCTGAGATAACCCTCGAACTAATCTATGTCTTTCGAAAACAACCGGTTAAATATCTGTTAGAATTATGATGCATATACATGTATGAAAAATAAAGAATATAAGCGCATAATGGAGATGCGAGCAGCGTTTTATTACTCTGATAACAACTACGCGACGCTATTCTCACATATCGATATACAAGTTTATAAGACTTATATCACGAGGAACAGCTATTAAATAAAATAACACGATAGATCGTATGTAATCTCATATACGTCGTTTTTATATCGTCGCCATGTGGCGCGCCGCGATATGAAAGATCGACAAGAAGAGGTTGCTGCTGTTGAACGAGCACCCTTTACCGAGTTTTCCATCACGGATATAATTTTTGGGCGCTGTGTATCTATACATTGACTTCTTATCTCTTCCGTGCCGACGACCTCGATGCGAGAGAGGTTTCGAGTGAACGTCGCAAAAACTTCATCCCGGGAACACATCAGGAATCTATCAGCATCGACGAGGGACAGCTGACTTTTTGTCCGACCGTCTCGTACATTCGATCCCCGTGGAATTGCGCCGGGAGACTTCCTTGGGGTGGCAATTTTCGGCCTTTCTCGATCGCCGAAGAGACGAAATCAAGAGGTTCATGACGAGGTTAACTATCCCTTCAGCACGAGAGGTATTTGTTTTCTCAAAGAAATCTCATCGAAGGATCGGTTAGCATCTTTTACGGAATATATTTTATGAAAGGTTGTTTCTTATCGCGACATTTAACTTTCCTGCGATTAACGTGGTCGAAGGTAAATACGTCGATATATATTACGCGCGTTTTATGACGATAATTTAAGCTTGTAACATAGCGTTGTAACGAATAACGTTACAAGTTGAAGGAGTCAATAATTAATCACTATGATCTGCAGAATCTATTAACCACGCTTTCGATAATTAATGCAGTAACATAACATTCAATAATTATGCACTAATTACTGAAAACGTGGGTTAATAGATTCTGTCGTCTAAACAGAGTTCATTAGCGCCAGTGATTCCGTTCGTAGCAAGTAAATTAATTATTACGGGAACTCTTTAACGAACACGTCGGTGATTGGCACTTCCATTGGTCTCTTTGGCCTCTCTTTGAGCGAGACCATCGGGGAAGCGGCTGAATTAATTAAAACCGTTGGTACTTTTAATGCACTTTCGGTGACGGGATTAATAATATTTCTCGTGGCTGTGCGTACACGGGGCGAAAAGAGGAAGGATAATATTGCGGCGGGACAAATCTCGGGTGATCTCCGGCAGTCTGAACATAATCCAGGCGGAATGCCGAGTGAACCATGAATTCTGGAAGAAGAGTTCGCGAGAGAGAGAAAAGTTTCGTAGAGCTCGGAATGCCATTTAATCGATTCAGCGCGCTCTCCAAGTTCTTTAGAACCGTCGTCGCCCCCCCCCCCGCCGTCTTCCTACCTCATCCCATCATGTGGAATTCGCGCTGTAGGAAGTTGGTCCGGATCGCGGAAAGTGTTCCAGATAGGAACGTTGAAGAGGGCCGCTCGAAGTTTGACGCGGCAATCGTCGCTTCGGAATGACAAGATTCCGTTCGAATGGAAGAGCAGCAGCAGCCGTCGTGGGGGGATGAGACGTTTTCTAGAAGCGACAGTATAATCGGCAGCACCATTTTCAAAGCATCTCTTCTCTCCTTTCCTCCCCGGCCTCTCCCGATGCCGTTTTATCCTACTGCGCTAAGATTTTATCCGCCGACGATTTCGCGACATTCTAATGGATTTAAACGGCAAGTAACAGCGCGAGTTCGGCGCGAAGCGCGAGTGAAAAGTTACGCGATTTTTACCTCGCGTCGATTTTTCAATGCGGTTGTATTCGACGAAAAAGTACCTCGTCGACGTACCTACCTACAGCCGCGTGATTTTTTTATTACGGATCGTGGAAATAAAGTTCTTCGCGGGAGAGTCGGTCGTTAATCTTCCGAGAAATCGTTATCGCGCGCGGAAACGTATTTCCTTGCCCGTAATACGAGCGAATTGTTAGCGCAAGTTATAGCGCGAGGCAAGATCCACCGCCCGCAGAGATAAGAGCAATTATACTCTGATTACTTTGGATATCACCCACGTAAGAAACCGACGGTAAAACCACGTCGAATCACCTCAGGCGGGCAGGTCGAAACTTTTTAGATCGAAGATCCGAGCAGAAGCTCGGACAGAGATAAGGTTTCTGCGAATGTAACACTAAGTGCGGCGTGCTCGTCAGCGAGAGAAACGAGCGAAGACGAGAGGAGAGCAGGTGAGAGGAAAGCGTGAAAGGGATGAAGGCAGAGACAGAGCTGTTCGCGGAGCTTCATAAGAAACGCCTGAAGGAAGAAAGAGAGGGTCAATCGGGTACAAGTACTTTCCAATAGTCCTCCATCATACGAGACGGGCTGTTCGTTCTCGAAGTAAAATATTAGGTTGATTCTAGGAGCGGATAGTTAGAGCACAAGTCAAACAATGGAGCACAAAGTGCCGCGAAGTTTCCAAGCTTTTGCGTGAAATTGCCGAGAAGCGGCGCCAACGGTTGGGGCTAAAGAAGAAGGGTGGATGGGCTCTTGCACAAAGAAGGAGAAACCTCGCTATGGTTGCAAAGAGCAGGAGAAAGAGAGAGAGGAGAGGGAGGTAGTTGTAGTTAGTCCGTCGCATAGTCCACTCGAATAGATTTCATTTCCTTGAACGAACTTTCGCGCGCGCGGTGTTATTGCTCGAGCATGGAACTGCTTCCTCCTCAGACGGCGGAATAGAGGCAGAAGCGCCATACAGCATTATGTATACGCATTATGGGGAAAACCCCTTATAGAATCTCTATCTCCCATGTCTGGAACCTAAGTAATTAACTAACCAACGAACTGCGCCAGCCGGGTTCGGGCAGAAGATGGGATGGGTAAGGAAGTTAGAGTTTGGCTTCGGTTTAATATCTTGCGGACGCTCGTCAAAGTTCAGAAGCTCCGTCCCAAGAATTGGACGTCGTCGTCGGACGGGCTGCGCCCTAAACAGCGGATGAGCCGCCTTACTAATAGCTCGTTCCCTTTAAGGAGCACGTCGCGCCGCGAGATTACTCGTTCGCCGCGTTTTATCCCTCCCTTCAAACTGTGAGCGCCTGTCGGGCTCGCTATGTCACTATGTGTGCGCGCTTCTGTTTAAATATGTACACGCTCTTATCATTATATGTATATCTACACTTTGATTACAACTTTACATCGTTTACAGTACGAATTATCTTTCTTAATTAGCGCTTGAAACTAAAGAGCTGAGCTCTATTCTTCCTGAAAAATTTCACTGCATACTTTTTATCCGAACATTATACTTTATATCATGTAATTAAATGGCATATAAACGATTTAATAATATATCTTGGCGATATAACTTTGATAACGACTACTTCCGACGTTAAACTTTTCGTGAATAAATAAATAGCGCGTAATTTTTATAGCTTACGAAGAATTTTAAACTGTTTCTATTTTACTTCTCACAAAAAATGTATAAATATAAAATCTTTATGGTTCTCTTAATCCTTATACAGTTATCAAATTTATTTGAAGTTTCTGCAGAATGTCTGGTAGCACCGTAATAGTGATTTCTCTTTGACAAAGTCAATATACATAATAGTACATAGAGAAATCGTGACAGTATAAAGTTTATCCCACGCATCAAAGAAATTAAATCAGCCTTCGCGATATCGTGGATACAATGCAGCTCATAGATCATCCAAAGACAGCGAACAAGAAGGTGATTTGCCTGATAACACCGGTGAAAGATGCTGCATAAACGGGACCGTGCAACATAACGGGATATTTTATGATGCATTATAACCAAACGAGGAAGAAAAAAGAAAATGAAGAAAATAGCCGTAATCGCGCATGGCCTAGAATGACTGCTGCGATCTCGTTTATTATCGTTGTAAATACTGTATCATAAATAATTATCGAAGAAGAGAGTCGTACAGATATATATCGTGATTAAAGCTATAATAAAGCTGTTATGTCATAATCATTGACTCGAAAAAAATCAAAATACTCTTCTGACCGCTTTTATGACGCTTTTAGAATCCTACAAAATTATTACGGCATCTTTGACATAATATTATACGATACACGTGCGTACAAATAATCTGCTTTATTAATCTTTATTATCCATCATAATCGTCGATATAATAATGATTCATGGAATGAGACGTTAAGAAAAATCAAAGTTACATTATGTTAGATCATCGAAAAATCTAGATTGTTAAATTGTTTAACAATAATCAACATGTTACATCAATAAAGAGAATTCCAACGGGTTTGAATGTACCTACATGATTCTGTGTGAAAATCGTACAATTTCATTTTATGGACTAAATCAACAAGTCAAATTGTGTACGTAAAAATCGACAATCGAGGGGACGTTTTAGTTTTTCCCGTCGGGGGTGTACGTATCAATCGTCAATTCCCATCTCTTTTTTATCAATAATATTTTCACCATGACGAAGAGAAACGTGATTTCGCGCGAAGCGTGACAGCACAGGCTTTACTAACCGGCTTCGAGCAATCCATAGAGCGGATTATTTTTTAGCGTAGTGAAAGAGAAGAAAGCGTTCGACTGGAAAAAAAATAACATCGATAATGCGAGATAAAAAGATAGCATCGCGTTTTCACATTTCCTCAAGCGTGGAAATACCGTGAAATTTTTTACATATAGAATTTATCCACCTATTAATTTGAGAATGTGCGTAATTTAATATAATTATTTTTCAGTACATTAATTAATTATTCATATTACAATATCATTTAATTAAATTACTTTTAAATTATTTGTTTTAAATCCGGAAAGGCGACATTCTCTCTTTCTCTCTCCGAGAGAAAAATTTTATTCAAATTTGATGAGAGTTTTAGTTGGATTTCAAAAGCTTTCCGAATATTTTCAACGCTCTTCATTATTAAACATTCATATTGCAAATTAACGCTTCTAAAAGTTGTTTGAATTATTCAAATATAATTATTCGCTTTGATTCTTGATGCATGTCGGTACAAAGCGTAATATCACTGCTGTACAATCCCACGGGATATTATCCCTCGAAAAAAGGCCTCTACTGTAATATTGCTTCGCGAACAAATTTATCGAAAAAATAAAGTTGACAAGGAATGAAGGTGACTGTGTAAATTAATCTGCTTTTTTCTATCGCCCTATTAACTTTTTCAAGATATAATTTAACGATTCAAGTTTTGTTAACTCAAATAAGCTCCCTTGTTCAAAGATGCGCGCGGAATGATGACATAGTACTACTGACAATGTCAGCCATATTCACAGAGTTTTCAGACTCTTTGTGCGTGAGACAGCTCGCTATCAAAGTCTAGCACTCTTATCTCTACACACGCGTCACGGCCTGAAAGAGGGTCGCGGATGAATAGCATCCGTAGAGTTTTGAAGGCCCTCCGAAGGGACGAAGGGACGCGCTTAAAGGCGCGCCCTCCTTGTCTGCCTTGGTGATGTTATATCGTAAAGGTCGGGCGAGAGAAGGCTTACGTGAGGATCTAAATTTACCGTGGAATTAACAACCGGCAGAAACTTTCGACGGGTTTTGCCGAGCTCGAGAATCGTGTTGTTTAAAGTCTGGCTTGCAATTAAACATCGTGTAATTAAAATCGTGATATCCGATGCTCAGACAGAAATAAGAGATGTATCGAATTAATCGAATGTATTAACCTTTATACTTTCCGTTTCTCCCTTTCTCCAGATATCGATCAACAACGGCAAATCAAAGGCGAGTTGAACATGTTTCACGTCGATTGAGCGAGCACATCGTAGGCAGCGAAACGTTAATAATGTTAGTAAATCGTTAGTAAAACTGCCGTCAATCAGAGAACTATAATAACGTTAACGAAGATATCGGGCAGCGCGTTCTCTCTGCGGGGACACTTTTTCATTCCGACTAATGTTTCCGGCAAACGGACAATTTACATGAGCGAAAGTTACGTCGTTATGAGATTCGTTAAATCTGAAAAAAGAGGATTTAAGCGGCGTAGTAAAAAATGTGTTATCGATCAAACGGCGCTGACGGACGGGGAAACGTGCCCCCGGAAGATCTGGTGCCTGGTACAATTGGCTTAATGTATAATCATCCCGAGAAAATCACTACCCGATGGATTTGACCCCTCCGATGGCTTTCGCAATGTGCGTTTAATGAAGGGGTATCCACCGAGCTCTGCCGGCGCAGGAAGTCGTCTATCACCATAAAATCTTCCGGAATAATGGGTTTAAAGGTACGATTCCGAGAACTAGAAGCGCAGTCGGGACTCGCACATTTCCGCGGAGCTTTATACACGGAATGACGATATGCAAATTGAATAATAATGTTGATTAACAGAACCTCGATCATCTCGAATTTCGTAATTCTCGCCTTTTTCCATCTCTCCTGTCTTCGATATCAAAATGTTTTAAGAGTTTTAAGAGCGATTTTGACATTTATATATAATATATCTGATAACTGAAACAAGAATTTATGAAAATATTATATTTAATTTGCTGTTCGCACGATACGTAGGCAAACGAACGCCCGACTTGTTGATTTATCCGAGCTTATTATTTCAACGGAGCGTGATAGTTTAACGAATTCCAATGAAACGCAACGAGACAATATCGGTAAAATTGCATCCTCTATATAGCAAAAAATTTGTAAGAGGGGGGGGGGGTGGAAACCAATAAATCCAACACATCGACGAATTCGACCGACCGCGTTTGCAAAAAATATTTTATTTTCGTGCGAAAAATCTACCAAACGCGTCCCGATATTTTTCGGCATGCGATCGTAAACAACTTTCACAGCGCGAATTGGTATGTTCATCGAAATTGCACGCCGACATGCGAGCAGGTCGCGAGAAACAAATGTTCATTTATTATCATCTATCGACGCGCCGTTGTTTGCGTGTTACATTTTGTCGAAAAAAAAAAAAAAAAAAAAATATTGCATAATATCATTATATTGATAGTATTACAAGTTTCTCTCAAGGAATACTTTCACGTCGGAACTAAATTTGATCCTCGCAGCATCGCTCTATAAATCCAAACGAATCGTATTGCAAAATTGAAAGGACGTAAGAAGTCGAGCAAATTCCTCGAAATAAAAAAAAACTCGCATCGTTTTTTTTTTCTTTTTTTCATGAATTTTGTCACGGGTCGTTTTATACGCATCCCTACGCATTCTGTACGGCGTCTCTAATAGGTGTCGCGTTTAAAGGCGTCGAGATCTCCATGTGTTTTCCCGACCCATAACGTACCTAGTCAGCGGGATCGTCGTTAAAGCGAAACAATGGGCATTCGGATTACGTCCAATTCATTTATCACGTGCTTTCGAGAGCGAGGCGGCACAACGTGGGGGGAAAAAAAATGGAAAACAGTGTGACCCACGCTCGCCGGTGGCAGCGAGGTCCGGTAAAAAGAGACATTGCCAAGAAATTAATTCCACGGTTAACCGTCTGTGAGCCATTACACGACCTGCAATTCGCGGGTTTTGCCATGCGGAATAAGTTATCGTCTCGCAAGCCCCGATGACAGTATCGAAAGATATCATCTTTTTTTTTCTTTTATAAGAAATTCGCCATTAAAACAATATTCCACTTTATCAATACTTCGATAGCGAAAACCGAGACATTTGTCACGGTTAATGATATCGTTCCGCGGCATTTGTTTCCCTCTCCCTCCTTTCTCCTCTCTTTTATCGTAACTTATTTCCTTCGATAAATATAAAAGTCAATGTATCTGTGAGGGAAGAAAGATCCCGCTGCTTCTTTTGTCGCAAAGAAACCACCGGTTACAATGTGTTTAATTATAAATCCGAGGGAAACATCAATCTCGCGGTTTCTCCTTGCTTCGCAATATTGCGTCTCTCGGGCGAGTACTTAATAACGAGGCCTGCAGCCGAAAGTGCAGGTGGGTGCACCCCTTAAACGTGCCAGTCTTGATAAGCGCCGAATTAGCGACGCCATGTCGGGGATCTCGGCAATTAGTCAGGGGGCACGGACGTGCCAAAAAGCCCGGTAAACTCGTGCCACGGCCCCGCGAACTTCGCGACGACTTGGAACGTAAATCAGCGGGGTCCGGGACGGCGTTCCCCGTTTCAGCGGGACACCCGGTGTACGCATACCGTACTTGCCGAGGGTTTACTGCGCGGTGAGTTACTTGCGGGATTAATATCCGTATCTTCTATTCGTTTGCATTCAACCCCCTTCGAACAACGCGCACATATACGGTTGGTGCTTTACGTGTCGGGAGACACACATGTATGTGTATATACATGTATCTGTACAATAGAAACTGGCGTTTCCACCCTCTATCCTCTACTCCCTATAGTCGGTAACACTGTTGCTGCGTCGGCAGCACGCCTTCGATTTATGACTTTGTGTATGTTATTTCGACAGTTCTCTCTCTCTCTCTCTCTCTCGGTCCCTTTTTCTATCTGTCTGTCTACCTTCCCCTGCTATTGGCCAATATTATTCTCTCCGTTTCTTTTTTACTCTCCAACCGCTAACTTTTCTCTTTCCTTCATATCATTTTCTGCTCGAGTCTATCGTATCTATCATCTATTCCTTCTCTGTCGCACGTCAGACAGCTGTTTTCTGAAAATCGATGATCGTCCACCGTAGGACGAAACTGTTTAACCGTCTACATGCAATTCAAGTTGGGATAGATATTTTTCCTTATACTCGCGGAAACTCGGACGCACATTATAGCGATTCGATCAATAAAAAAGAGAACATTTTATCTCCCTTATTTATTCTTTTTTTATCTATTTCGTGAAGAATTGAAATTGAAACATAATCCCTTAACTGTCAATAAATAAAATTAATTGAAAAAATAAATCAGTTAATATTAAACATTTTAATTCTCACGCGTAGTTACATTACATATTCCGTCAAAGTTAATTTGATATAGAGATTTGAGAATAATTAATTGTATAAATTAAATTGAATAAAATTTATTCTTGCAATGTTACAATATATAGAAAATATGTTAAAGTATCGAAATGTTGTACATATTCTTTATTCGTTGAAAATTAATCCTACCAAGTCTACGTTGGATTTTACTGTCCTCACGATAAGTCACAAATTATTCGCGGCTCTTTCCTTTTTATGTGGATTACCGGTTAAACTCCGGCAACAAACAGCATCACTACTCCCGTTCGCGCGGGCACTGTACTAATCCCGAATTCAAGGATGAACGTTGATGCCAGGAATTCCGGAAGTACCGGGATTTAGCAGCGTTTCGAGAGTTTCGGCTACGCGAGAACGTTTTTGATGCACGTTTAACCGCCGCGGCACGCTGGCAGTAGTTAAGTGGTTTAGTTGCAATCTACTGTGTTCTAACAATTTATAAACTATGTTACAAATCGCGTATTTAAAGCTATTCATCTTTGGATTCATTCAAACGTTCGCTTTTACTTCAATAATCTGATCGACACTCATTTATGCAGCCGAGAAGATTAAATTTTTGTCGATTTCTAAGCTAAAAGAAGATATTCATGATTTTGAGATGTTCGAAATAAATTTCTGATATATATCTAAAAAAAATTAATATTATAAAAAATTATAAAAATTGTGAATTAAAAAATTTATTTTAATCTGAAATAGATTTATCGTGACTTTTTAGTATTAGCCTATTATCGCTTTAAGTATCATTGTTCTGTAAATACGCTTTATCGCGAACGGTGCATTAATTCCATTATTAATTGAGTCTCAAGTACAGGAACGGCTCAAACTTTCTAAATAGATTACTTTAGTCGGGGTGCCGCATCACTCGGTTTAGGATAAATTTGTTAAAATTGAATTTGCGTGTTAAGCGGTGTAACGCAGAAATCGCTTGTCGCACCGGTTTAATCCTATACGAGGAAAGGCGAAGTATATGTTATCATAATGAATTCCATAACTCTCCGCGGAATCCCTTATATCCCTCACATGGCTTCTCTAAATTCACACATGTCGGGCCAAGCTTTACATATTTACTTTGCGGCACTAAACATTATGTATACGCAATTATTTGCTGATTTTTAACTATATTCATATACATCTGTTGCGTCATGCTGTATAAATAAAGATGATCGCAACAGTTATTCGGTTCTTGAATAAAAGAAAATATACGATGGTACTTTTCATCTCATCTATCGTTCCATATAGGAAGTGTAAGAGGATATTCGTTCGGAGCTGCTTCTGTTAAAACAACACTCTCAAGTATTCGATACTAGGGAAAGGATATCGGTATCGATATTGGCTTCGGGCTGCCAATCCCAACTGCCATTAAAACGGGTGAAGAAAAGAGGTCGTGATCACTGCGATTTATTAGCTTTAACACAAACGTAGGTCTTATGCAAAAATCGTTGCAGGATATGTTTTGATTTTTTTATACAATTTTATAATATCAATAAAATGTATTTGTTTTGTTTTTCAGTTTTTAAGTATTTAAAAAATTTTTTGTTAATCGAAAATCTAAGATACATTTAATTTAATGCGATTTCATTATCGATAAATTTGCTTAATTAAAAATTAGAGAAATTACTTGCTGTGAATTGTGAGATATATAGCATTTTATTCTTTACTTGTAACACACAGACACACAGACATATACACACTCTATCATCTTGTCATCTTTTCAATCAGACGAACTCATCCTTCAATTAGACGAGACGTATAATTCCTTTCACGTTAAGTGCAAGTAAAGTAGAGGTAAGCACGATGCAATACGCATTATTGACAAGAATACTCGCTCGATTTCCCGATCACGTAAAAGAGGATCGCTTAATTTCTCGCAGAAAGGAGGCTAAGAGGTTTCCTTCGCTTCTCAAGTGCCATAGGTATCCATGACGACGCGATGATAGTGTCTTCTAGTCCTCGACATCAAAGAGCCTGTCGAGTATTAGTGACAGAAATCGAAGTCACAGTTCGGTGGGGGAAAGATGGTCGGTTGGATAGAGATTGAGATACGTAACCATCCCTTTCCCAATTCCTCTCTCCCTTGTCGGACCGCGAAAGGAACGAGAAATCGGGATAGACGGATGCGAAACAGAGAAGGTGATAGCACCCCTTGAGCTATTGATCAACGCGACGAGGCACCGACAACACATCCTCTTAATTAAACCCTCTGGGAATACGAGACGAGCGTCTACATGGGCGTGAGTACGGGGTCATCCACGAGTATCCTGCGAAACCGCCGTCGTCGTCGTCGTCGTCGTCGTTCTCGTCGTCGTTGTCGAAGACAAGCGCGGAAGATGGCTAGACGTTTCAAGTTTGAACAACCTTTCCCCGGAACGAAGTGTTCTAAGCCCTCAGGTGGTTCGAAACGTTAATAACTTAGCCGTTCCCACGATTGCCACGACCAAGAGAGATTTTTCTTTCCGCGCTTTTTTTTCTGATTTGCTTTCCCCCCGTCTTTGTGCGTCTCTAAAGTTTGAACAACCTACGGGAATTCAAACGGCATAATCGCGGTACGACACAATCTCTTAACATTCTTTGTTAGAGCGAGCTGTCAAACGCAAAGATCATGTCGACGAGCATCCGGCGAAGAGTTCGCCGTCCATTTTCGCGTAAATTTGCGCGCATTCTTGACTGATACTTCACGAATTAGACAATTGGCTGATTGTGAGACGCACCTCTTTTGCCGACAACTGGATTTAATATTAACGATCGCCACGTACCGAGTATTAAAAGTGCTCTCTCGCCACCTTTAATTATACAAGCTTAACGTCTCTTCTACTCGCGTGTCTTCTAATTCTATTCCTCTTCCTAACTCTATCCATTCACTATACCGCGGTCATACTTCGGACAAAAGTTTTAGCCGAGTTTCGGTCTGCTCGACACAAAGTAATGCGAAGAGAATTGCGATCTCTAGAAATTCGGGAAATTCTCGTGACCAAATGCCGGCCCCATTGTCTAATATTAATGCCATATTTTAGAAATTAATAAAATTTGATGTGTATCTTTATTTATTAAAATTTTGCAACATATATAAATATATATATATATATATATATATATATATTTAAATTATCAGAATCCTATACTAGGATTTTATACTATAAAATCTTTGTCGCGACAAATTTTTTTATTACATATTATAACAAAAAGATTCCTGGTTGCAGCTTTAGTGTAAAAATAAAGTTCTTTATTTTTATATCCGACTGATAATTAAGCGCTTGCTGTTGCGGCATCGATCTTGCGAAAATTCCGAGAATACCTTTCGCACGAAACAGAAAGGAGTGTAGTAAGTAGTTTCGCGCTTAGAGGAGTGTGAGATTGGAGGAGTGACGTACGGTATTTCGACGGATAGGATATGGCGTGGAGAGAAGAGGGCAAGGCTTCGGGACTCGTTCGTCGAGTAATTAGCGACGGTAGCAAGAGGAACGGTTTATTAGCGCGGAAAGCGCCGAACACCGTCTGGGGCAAATATTCTCACGCGCGATACCGTCGCGGGAGGAACGTGGGCGGTGAACTAAACTTCCGGTGGGTATCCAACCTTCATTTCGAGCAAATGGTGGCTGCTGCGCATCCTACTGTGGATCTTAACTAACGCTATGTCGATGTTGACGCCGTAGTTTGCGCAGGGTAATGGAGAACCGCATTCCGCGTATTTATGGAAAGACTCCTTCGAGATTGCTGCGATCGAGAATGCGCGACGTGAAAGAAACGATAATAAGCAAAATAAATTTCTTTCTTTTTTTTTTGCATAATAGAATCCAGAATTAATTACAATTATTTTGATATGCCGATGTTCTATTACAACATTGTTCCACACATTTTTTTCTTTTTTTATTGTTAATCTCGGGGTCGTCGATACTCTAAGGATGATACGTTTTTTTTTATTCTTCGATATTATTAAATTTTGTTCACGCTTCAAATGATGAGAATGTGGTCCGCTGGAAAAACTTTTGATCGTTTCGGAAACGTATCTTTCATGTCACGGTTCTCTTGCAGTTCCTTTTCGTATCCGAGAAAGGGAATCGCGCGCGCTATGTGCGAGGGTGGACAGTAAATTCCGAGCAATAACTGTTCCTTGCTCGCTCAACCCTTTACCCAGGAGTAACGCCGGAAGCGTACACTCACCCCCAAACGCATTTCAGACGTTCACCATCCATAACTTCAGAGAATAAGTGGAACGTCGCGATATGGCTAGCCGGAGAGTTCTGTAAACAGCACGGTGCTGCTCGACGGAAACGGAACTGCCTGATGTCAGCGAAGTGGTAAGAATTAAAAAGTTATTGCAAGCTTCATAGAGAGCTTCATAGAGAGCGAGAAAAAAAATAAAAGAAAAGTTATATAAAGCGGATCTAAAAAAAAAAGACATCCGCTAATCGCTGCGGGAAAGCAGATCTTGCGATAATAAATATATACACGCAAATACCTTTATAATTAAAAAGTCAAATCGTAAAAAAAATAATCCTCTTTATTTAAAAAATGTAACTCACCATATTCATCCCATTGTAACGTCGGACACTTGTTTCCGTTGTCAAACACTCGCGAAATTCAGCCTGGAAAAGAAAGAACGAAAATTATACTTTCTACACACGTCTTTCACTTTCCATATATATATCTATCCGCTCAACAATTTCCATGTATATAAATTAAAACACGAAGTCTCTCGCGCGCGAGCAATATGAATTTCAATATAAATCACGCTCCTGCAACCTGAAACTCGAAAGAAAAACTCGTCGAAGGCGAGATGGAAGATGACCCATTAAAAAGCCATATATCCCGATGCTCTCGTCGCGGCATGGCACGATGAAAGGGTAAATTTCATAAAACTTGCTTCCTCCTGGCCCTTATACTTGGTCGGCGTCCGAGTTGCCGGTGGCAACTCCGAATGAATTTTACATGAATCCGTTTCCCCGGCGGGCCGCGCGCGCGGCAAAGTTAATAGCGACAAAAAGAACTTTGCCGCTCGACCTGCTCGTTAGAAGAAAAGCACTCGATTCGCCGGCCCCCCCGTTTTTCACCTCGCCTTTCTCGTTTCTCCGTTGGTGTCCGACCGTGATCTTTGACCGCATCTGTTTCACGGAATGTGAGAATAAATTCCCCCTCTTTCCCCCTGTATTCGCTCGACATCACGCACGTTTGATTGAGGGGACGTGTGAAGGTAACGAATGAAAGGGTCTCTAAATTTCCGTCAAGTGAAAGCTCCTCTCGATGACGGTCGCGTATCCTTGAGATAATCTATGCCCTTCCATCACCGTTCCTCGACCTCCTTCTCTCCACCCTTCCAATGTCCTCCGCCCTCTTGTCATGCTGTCGAGAAGGATGGTTTCTACTCTCTCTCTCTCTAGACACGAAGGGTAAGACTCCCTATCGGCAATCAGACGATTCTGGCATTCGCCCTTCACGAAAGGTTTTGATATTGATCTTAGTCGTCGCAACGGCCGACGATAGCGATGTAGAGAAGATATGTGTTCCACTTCGGAAATGTCGAGGAGAACTTCGATAATGCTTTTTCTATCTTCTAATTCTTCTAGCTTCGGAAAGCTCTTCTCTTGCAATTCTTTCTTCTTATTTTTTTTCTGTCGTTAGTGCGATAATCCAAGATATAGATTTTTACTCGTATAAGCTCATTAATTAAAACTCTTTACAAATTTTCTACTCAACTAAAATGTGAATCATATTCGAACAACTATATTTATTTAACTTTACCAAGAAACGGCCAAGTGCGCAAAAGAAAAAGTAAGAAGGCGGCAAACTAAGAATTTGAAAGCTTAATAACGAAACTTGGCGAGGTACTTCGCTGCATGGAAACTTCCACGAAAGTAGACTCATGAATTCGGTCGGTTCAATTCCAGCTTGGGCAGACGGACCAACCCGATCGAGATTCTCCCTCTTTCTCTTTATTTTTCTCTGTCTCTGTCTCTTTGTTTCTTAATATTGCACACTTCCCCAAAACAGTTTTCCTGGATATATTCAACAACTGCACGACTTCATCGAATATCGGCGCACGCCTGGATGATTTGTGTCTATTTTATTACACCTCGCTGAATCGCCAATTCTCGTGAGTATCGATTGATGTTCCCAATTTACAGAGCTACCCGGAAATATCCGCTCGTCTCTCGTTTCTCCGTATAAAAACATGATTTATCGTACGGATTGTAGCTTTCGACAATTAAGCGCATCGTTAACTTCCTTCTCGAGAATGTATCGGAAAATATATAACAAACAAATGTATCTCACTATCAAGATCGATAAAAAAATAAAAAGATAGAAACAAAAGTACAGTTTATATAATCCTCTTTTACGAATATAATAAGGAAAATTTTTACAAAATATGAAAAGAACGCATAAGTATGAAATAGCTCGAATAATATGAAATATAACAGTATTAAGTATCAAACTCGCGCGCATCTTTTTCTCTAGCTGTAATTCAACTATTCTAATTTTGAAAATAAAAAATGCTCAAATATCGCATCGTATCTTTATTATATTAAAGTAAGTATTATATTAAAGTATTATATTAGGTAAATAGAATTATTTTATGACTCATAAATAAAAGTTATCTGATTAATCATTTTGAACAAGTATCGTTGATTAAGACTCTTGCAAATACGAAAAATAACAGATTCATGCGATGGCAGTAAAAGGGAGTGAGAGCAAAAAGAACAAGACGTCGTTGAGACTGTTTCGCATATAACGGGTGTCGGAAAGTGGTCGTTATTCGCCGCGGACTAACCGGATCGAAGTAATCCGGAGAATCCAGGATACGGACCGATACCTCGATATTTAGAGTTATTGCCGGATCGCGGAAAGTTCCGTTCCAGGGGCTTGTAATCGATGTAATGCCCGCCGCTTTATTGCCCCAGTCGATTAACCATCGTTCGGTTTGTGTGTACACACCCCGATGGTAACGAGAAAACGGACGGCATACTGTGCAAATATAGGGTGGCGAGAAGGAGAGAAAGGGGGGACGTTAAATTTGGTGTCTCACAATTATGCTATTGCGGACGTTTAAATTCATCGGGCGAATCTCGATAAGAGTAAGATCTTTGTATCATCGCGCAGAATAATCATTACGCGATAAGAAACTGCAAATTTCGTATTAAAATAAACTCATTAACGGGTGAAATTACGAAGGAAAAGTCTAATGAGCGTGAGATATACAAAAAAATAATATATGTAAAGTATTTGTCTATATGTGCGCAGAGAATGGAAAATGCAAAATATATGCAAAAATGAATGCAACACGAGGTTGGGAGAGAGAACAAAAATATGATTGCGAAACCATTCGAATATGAGAGAAAAGAATTTTCGTGTTTTCTTAAACGAATTAAAAAAGCTCAATGCAGTGTAAATTCATGCAAACGCAAAGAATAGAAAAACTTTGGAATGTTTGAAACGAGAATATAAAAGCTTTAGAATGTTTGGAATGTTTGAATTAAAAATACAATCGCCTGCGCAAAGTAGAAAATTTATGTAGGACCGTGAGAACGTTCCCCATCAGTTAAACGTGTCGTGTGTAACATGTTATCGCGTATACATATATATATATATATATATCTCTGTCATCCCGCGCTGTATTAATTAAACGACGATATGTATACATTTGTTTTCTTCGGAGATCAAAGAAAATTCGAAGTGTAGAGAGAAGAAAAGAAGAAGGCACTTCTTCGCCTTTGACGCCACTTTGCTGTTTCCGTCGAACAGAAATAGCAAAATGAGCACAATGAGACGGGGGTGGACTAGCAGCAGCTTGGGATAATAGGGCCACTCGGCATTACGAATGAAGTAATTTATTTTACTTCACTTGCGATCCTTATCGCAGTGCCGTGCTTATTTAAGCGACCTTCGTTCCAATAAAGAGCAGAGAGAGAGAGAGAGAGAAAGACGGAGATGGAGAGAGGGAAAAAGGTAGTTTCTCGACGTTCTAGTCGATGGAAATGAGGATGCTCAGCGAATCGCATCGTCCACGCCCTCCGTCCTTCGTCGATCTATTTACTAATCGCGTTTGTTTAATCTATCCCGCACACGGATTCAACGCAGTTTTACGATCGAATTCTATACGCGACGATGCTGATCTAGCCGTGTGACTAACCCGCGCACGCCTCTCTAATTATATGGCTGACCTCCGTCTAGTTATAATAGCGACGTGATTACACGACTCTACCCGATTACACGGGATCGTCCTCTCCGTTTCTCATATTGTAATTTGATAATAATCATCTCACGGTTGCTGTTACATTATTATCAGTATTCCCTTGTTCCCTCGATCGCGACTACCGTCTGTGGTTTTCCCCAGAGACGAGCTATTTTCCTCGAACATATTTATTCCATCGAATGAAAGTCCAATACGCTGTGTTGATATATATGCGCGTAGTAGTTGCTTCTCCGAATATTATTCTGTGTGGATGTACATGCATTCCCTCGCATTCGTATGTTCGATGTCACGTTCGATACCGAAGATCTTAATCTTTCGGATTTGTTTGCGCTTTCGAATGTATTTCCACCGTTATATATTGCTAATGGCTATACGCGCAATTTAACGAACAATTTACAACATACATATATGGTCAATTTAATATTTCGATATAATAGATATATTTTAATTTATAATGTCAGTCCGCGTTTAATATCCTATCGACAATGTTAATTTGCATTCTGTGTTTCAATCAAAACGAATAAGTAATTTCTCTGCAATTATGTTTTATAACTTTTTTTCTTATATTATATTTTTTTTCAATAGTCTCCAGTCAACTTTAATTCGTAGTGACTGAGATTAAGGCATCAAGATACTTTATCTCCGAGTTAAAATAAGACCATTCTGGGCGCGCTAGATCTCTTCTGTCTGACCATATCAGCGCGCTATACTACTTAAAATCTCACGCTTGCCACGTCTGATCGTAAGTGTCCACCGTTCACTGCGACACCTCACGCTTTATTATAATTTACGTCGCGTCGTAATTCATTAATCATGGTCGCAATTTAACGAACAATTTACAACATACATATATAGTCAATTTAATATTTCGATATAATAGATATATTTTAATTTGTAATGTCAGTCCGCGTTTAGTATCCTATCGACAATGTTAATTTGCATTCTGTGTTTCAATCAAAGCGAGTAAGTAATTTCTCTGCAATTATGTTTTATATTTTTTTTCTTATATTATATTTTTTTCAACAGCCTCCAGCCAACTTTAATTCGTAGTAATATGAGATTAAGGCATCAAGATACTTTATCTCCGAGTTAAATCTAATAAGACCATTCTGGGCGCGCTAGATCTCTTCTGTCTGACTATATCAGCGCGCTATACTACTTAAAATCTCACGCTCGCCACGTCTGATCGTAAGTGTCCACCGTTCACTGCGACACCTCACGATTTATTATAATTTACGTCGCGTCGTAATTCATTAATCATGGTCATTACGTGACCAAAGCTTATTTCCGCGTTTTCTTTCGTCATAGAGAGACGGCGGACAATTAACAGGGAAACCGCTTACCCTTTAACAGCGGCAAGGAAAGGAAACATTGCGGTTAATAGCGTCAGATAAAGACATCCAACGGATAGCTCATTTCTACGTCGCGTGACCGACAATCTATCTCTCTCTCTTTTTCCCTGTATTTTTCTTTCTCCCTTTCTCCCTTCCCCCGACTGTATTCCGCTTACATATAAGCGTCCCATATAACAAGTTTCTTTTTTTTACAGAAACGTACAAAGAGCCGCGTGGCAACTGTCACGCGAGCGGCCGAGCGACAACATTTGACGCAAAAATACACCCCGAACGCTTTTAATATTTTCCGATATACTGTGTTATATATATATATATATATATATATATATATATATGCGTTGCGTTGCTAGTGTCGTGGTGACGTCTTGACGTGCGTAAAGGTTCGCGTCGCACGACTGCGCGAAAACATTTATATAATCTGTGTGTGTGTCATTCTAGTACGTGCGTGTATGTATGTAGCAAATAAAAGTCACGACAGTTTACTTGTTGTAGCTACCAAAAAGTTTGCGTGGCGACTTGACGTGACCGTATAACTGTTACAGAGCGTAGAAGTGACATGCCCTCCGCGATCGTAACTATGATTTATTTCCGTTATTTTTCTACATTGTAACACAAACTATACTTTTAGTTTATGTGTGCTCTTCTCTTTTTTTCTCTCGCATCTCTCAGTGGAAAATCTTTCAGCTCGCGCGCGCGCGAAAAGTTATCTGATCAAATTTAAAAACTATGATTGTACTTACTGGCTACTGTCGCGTTACGTCTCTCGCATCTCACGGAATAGTTTACGTATATTTCTCTAAGGTTGTATCGAGTAAGGATAGTTTCACGTGTTCGCGTCGTTGACACTCCTGATATCAAGTATCCGTACGAATACTGGGAAAATTTCTATTTACTAGCAAATAGCCACACACACACAATAGCCAAAAGATCAATATTAGCGCACGACAAATATTGCCGACCGACCGTCCGTCGCAACCATCGGTCACGAGAAGGTCTTGATGTATGTTCGTCCCGGTAACACGCGGTGACAGATTACTCGCGTTCCAATTACGTCCTCCCCCCGATATAACGTATCGATTTATGATTCGCGAACGCGACAACTATGCGGAAACTGACGTAAATACGCTTACATATACGTCGTTAAGCATTTCGCCTGCGGTCTGATCAATCCTTTTTCAAAGTTAATAACTTTTGCGTAGGTGTATCGCGTGTATAATTATATACATCGCGTAATTATCGCGAATTTATTACCACGTCATGCGTGATGCTGCGAGCGCGTATATACGTAAATTGCACAAGTGATGGTAATCATGTTATAGCTCTATCATGCAAACGCTAATATATCTTCTAACAGAGATTATTGCGACGCTTGTTTTCTGAATGGATTATGTAACGCGATGTGTCACGGAAAAAATGTTTAATGTCACCAATGTTACATGATGGATCGTCATAATATATATATATAATAAATTTGTCATTAAATACATCGTGTGTCTACGAATTTATTAAATTTTACGGGCCTGCCTGCGCGTACATTATTTGCGTCCAATTCGTGTTTCGATTACAAGTAACTGTTTTCGTCTACAGGAAAATGGAGGACAGCGAAACGGATATTTAGGCAAGCAGGAGCAAGAGATTTATCTCACTTTAACGGCGGAAGGGAAGCGCGTGACAAGGGAGCAGTCAACGACCGGGCCGATATAATTCAAATCCGGTATCTCGGCGTCGCCGGCAGAGGAGCAACGTCGTGCATTACAATATCGCGCATAATGTCGACGACAAAAAAAAAAGCTCGACGAATACGCGACGCGGTCCCGTCGTAATATAAATCATCGTGTGCGACGGTGACGGCGCGTGTATATCGTTACTCAGATAAACCGCGCGAGGATGGATTCATCGAGCATTGACACGAGACCGACCTCTTCACCTGAGGCTGTGTGAACTCGCCATAAGGCTACGGCAGATTACATCTGTCTACTGGGCGAAGGAAAAAAGGCGAAGAGGATAGTGGAGATCTATCCATTTCAGGGTAACTACCTACTGACTGACGATGTACCGAGTCCAAGACAGAGTCAAAGATCTATCGTACTTGATCTAAAATCACCTTTCGCATCCTTATTCGATTACCTTGAAGCGCGGTTAAATTTTGTACCTTGGAATACCGGGGGATCGCATGTGCATGTGCATCAGTGCGAGTGTGCGTGCTTTATGACGAGCTTGCAGTCATGCAACGGAGATTAACTAGGGTGGCGCGCAACAGCCCGACGGTATTAGAGGCGTTCGACGAAGGCGACGCAGGGTAAACGGAAGTCGAGGGATTGAGGGGGTGTGGGTGGGAAGTCGAACGATAACATTCGGGAGCGCGCCGAGATAACGTAATGTCGGTAATGGCACGTAGGATCGGGGCTAACAACCCGTAAGAAACGACCCCTTCGATCTGAAACAGCCGTCCTGACCGTCGCTCGCAAATGGCCGGACGGAGACGCGATTTGGCTCCTCGTTTCAATTGATTCGAGACGCGTTGGCCGCCATAAATAACACATCTATCGACGATGTGGAAGGAGGAGAGAAGAGAGGGCGGATAGTTAATGATTGTACGTGTGTAAGGTTATCGATGCCGTTCCTTCACGGAAACCTTGGGGAATCACGCGATTATGTCAGAAGAAAAGTTTCTCGATATAGAAGTACAGTTACATATATTGTATTGGGAATGTTAATAATACAACGAACGAATATTGTCGAATATCAAATAAAATTGTGACAAATGCGTTTGTCGATATCAGCTGCAATATTAATGCTGGAAATTTCCTCCAATTCTTTAACATAAATATATATAAATTATATTCTCAATTTGATCGTTATTTCGTAAATGAGATTAAATTAACAACTGTCAATCGATATTAAGCTTTTTCTACAAAACAGATCGTCAAAATTTATTATAATTATTTTCATTATTTAGAAAATTATCGTTCTTGACATTTGCGAAATTACAACAATAATGAGTAAACTATTTTTGGTGATACATCACATAAAATTTATTGAAACGTGAATCCCGCTCTAGATTGATTAGCGCATCGCGATAATTACACGTGACATATCCGTGTATATCAGAAATGAAATGTATTAATAATGGGACGTAGCAATCCTTTCTGATGATCAATAACCATATCACACACATCGCGTTTCGTTTAGATACATCAAATATATAATGCTCATAATCATTACACGTTTCGATAAGAAGATGGATGTCGTTACGGTCATGTACATGAAGAGTGATCTGTTTCGAAATCCGCAAAACATCGATTTTTAAGATGGCAGTTCATAATGCCAGTCATTAGGCGGAGTTATCTCCCAAATGAAATCCTTTATCTAGCGATCTATCTCCACCTCCTTCAGTACATTAAGATTCTGATGGTTAAAAAAAGAAATGATTGCGCGACGTACGCCACGACACATAAATTTATAACACTCGCTAAATCTCAGGTCGACCTTAATGTATTAACGGTTAAGCATAATAAATAGGACGTTATTTCACTTCATTTTCCCCTTCCTGCATTGTACATTCCTTTTTCTCTCGACGTAATCATATTTGCGTCGCAAAAAGAGTCTCTGTTACAGCTAAGGAGGGCGGATGGATGAAAAGAAAGTCGGACCCCGTTAGCGAAACAGAAGATTAAAATGGAGTTTATAGAGCCCTGAGGACGGTAACGTATTAAAATCTGCAGCCTTTGCAAACGGGAAAGATGGATCAAAGAAATCGCGTGCTTATCGATTGAATGGAAAAGAAAAAAATGTTTAATAACTGCACGTCAGTGGCGCGCTAGAAGAAAGACAGAATAATTGAATCTTTAAAAGAGTTTCATCGCGGATTTAATCTTACGAGCGAATATTTCCCGATTGTAAGTTTTCAAAAGGCATAAGAGATAATTATTTTTATATATCATATTTCAGTGTATTAAGAATTTATTCCTTGTTTTTAGAATACTTAGAATAAGACCAAAAATATTGTTTTAATCTACAAATATATATGAGATACTTTTCAATAGTTTTATCTTTCTCTGAATAATTCCAATGATTTATTTTCCACTCTCAGGTATTGCATATATTTTTATCTAAATTTATCAGTTTTCAAATGCAATTTTGGAAATGCAAACCTTGAGGAGGATTTATCAGTTGCGATTAATCTTATCTAGAATATATGACAGCCTCGGGTCAAAATCCTTTGTCACATGCTGCATTCACATTGAGGAGGCGCTTAGCATTACAGATTGCATCACTTAGACATTAGGCATAACTCGAGGTGCTGCCATTTCCCTGACCAATGCTTGCATATATACATAAATACATATATATTTGTCGATATATATATATATATATATATATATATATATATATATGTACGTATGTACAATATATGCGACGCATCGACCGAACGGACTCGCATTGATGCGCAAATGTTGATATTCCGCTCATCTTGAGTAATTAGAACGGATGGCGTGGAATCTTCTTGCTCCATCGCATAGCGAGACTCACATAATGATTATTGATGCCGAGATGGGGGGAGATCAACGGTCGTTCTTCACTGTGGGCGTCTTACCGTAATTACGTTGCGCCCTGATTAATTAGTCACTTGAATATAGCCGAAAATTTATCTTTCTAATAAATTGCTGAACTTCAATATTTATAGCATCGATGCACGCCCGGTTATTACAAGCTGCTTGAAATATGATATTATTATAAATATATACCGTCTCTAATAATTTTCTTTAAAGTTAATCCTTCAAAGTTCTCCGCGATAATATTAATTCTTTATTAACGCGCTTTCGAGATTGAGTTAAAATTTACACGAGCATCGGAGAATCGTCGTGCCAACGCCCATCAAATCGAAGGCAGATACGAATTGCCCCTCTTATGCCCGGGGATACGACGGTAAGCGATCACCGGCTGTCATAAATCAGATTGCGAAACTCGGCGAACGATATCCGTTGCGATGCCATTGCAAAGCCGTGGAAGTAGTACGACACATCCGGTCGTCGAACATCTCGTAATACTATGTGCTGGCGGACTGACTTCGTATGTACGATCAATCTCAATTTATGGAAGAAACGCGTATCTTTGAGAACCTTCGAGATAGGAGGAATCATCTCGATAGAGAAGGATAAACCCTCACCCACGTTGGTCTCTTTGAAGTGCACGTTTTGATAAAGAAAAAAAAATTGCCATATAAAATTTACAAAAAATAATTATAACTCATATTGTGACAATCATCTGGTGATACTTGCAAAATAAATACAATAAAATGCAATATATATTCAGGAATTGAAGTAATAAATTTGAAAACATATTTGTTAGAAAATTTATCGAGACAAGAATGAGTAGAGAGAATCAGTAAATAAAATAAGAAAGAAGAAATGTGCAAAATATAGAAATTACAGATACAATGAAAAAGCTCTAAACATTTTTTAAATTAGTTTTAATATACCTTATTTGAACCTGCGCAAGAAATCTGTTTTTTAACGTGTTAATGCTAATATAAAAGACATAAAGTATCGATAAATATTAAATGAATTAAGTTCTGGCGTATTAGTTGACACGTTTCGATGAAGCTAAAAAAATTAGGAGAAAAAACGTAAAAAAAAAAAGGAAAAAAATACTGCGAGAGAGAATATATCGGGAATAGCGCTCTAGTCGATAAGAATAATAAATTTAGTTACTTTACGCTAGGTTGTATTCATTGTCTCGCGCGATAAAATGCTGTTGCCAGCAGCATGCTAAAGGAACGCGCGCACGGACAATGATAAATTACGGCGAGAAGGACGGTGGAATATATCGCATTAGTGCGTAACAAAAACGCGCTGATGTTCGGAAATACAGGTAGAAGATGCTGCTGGTTTTATCACGCCTGTCGTCGCTGCTGTATCGTTACTTCGCCGGATATTTCGCAACTCCGCCTCGTCCAGGTATTATCAAAATGCATACTCGAGGTGCTTACAAAAACAAAAAAAAAGAAAACGATGGCTTTATGCTGTTAACGTATAGCTACGCGATAGCTGAGCTCTCTCATACGCGAATACCAGGCACGGCTGCATCAATGAAGCGAATTCCAACCCTCCGACGAGGCACTTTCTTCTGACCCATACGAGAAGCGCGGTCAGGGATGAGCGAACCGCTGCGAAAGAGTCGAGGGTAAATGCTCTCCATTGTACATTTAAACGTCCTCCATCGCTGTGACTCTCTCACCCCTTTGCATGCCATGTTACCCTCTCTCGCGCCGTTCTCCGCGATTATTCAGCGATGACAAACGAGTGTCCCATCTAGCGGGGCTCGCACCCTCGTCCACCATGCCCCTGTTATCTACGATAACTCTAGCTCTCACGAGCTACCTCTCACACCACGGACCTGGGCAACGTACTCCTTATTTTTGTCTTTCGCAAGACAAATTGCGGGAAAACGCTGCGAATTACGGCGGCAAGAAAAGAGGTGGCCGTAGTCGGAAAAGATATTTTAATGGTTTAAGTAACAAGGCACGAAACTAGTACTTTCAGTTGTCAGTTGGTGCGGAAATTTATAGCCGAAATTTATAGAAAATTAAATATAAAAAATTCAAGTAGGAAATGAGCTAATAAAAGCCGGAGAGCAAGTGAATAAGTAAGCGCGATTAAATTATATAGAAATATTCTTAAATTACGTTATTGAACGTCTCGCATTTCTTCTTTCTTCTCATCCAAGATTAATAGCCCACTTCCTATTTGAATTTTTTATATATATTCGAGCTTCTTCACATTGTTATAGAAAATTATATCGTATTTATTCGACGTATATCCGATTACGTTCATATAGTTATAAGTTTCACGCGATATCGTACATTAATTATTTCTTAATTAGTTCACTAATTAATTAGTCAATTTTTCCAAAAGATTTGACAGGAGCACTCCACGCAATTTCAATTTATATCGAGCGATTAAATTACATTTCATTGTTCATCTCGGCGCAATTATTCTTCCTCCGGCGGATAGGGTAAACAATATCGATCAAAGTCGAAATTCGGCAGGTAATGTACAATCGACGTGCATTTTCGTGCCCGCGAATAGGTACACAATATAGATGCGCGAGCGTATGTTAGATGGGTAGATTTTACGATGAGATAGCGGACGGGGCGCCTATTTAATTGCAACGTTTGATCGTACTTGCAAGCTTGCCGCTCCTACCTTACGTAACTCATCTCATATGTACATACATACATATATATATACATAAATCGGCGTGTTTTCGGCCACAGGCGTTGCCGTAAGCCAATATCGATCCGAACCGCCTAGTTGGACACGCGAAGCATTTGTGAAATTTAGGCAGTGGGTCAATTGATCGATAATTTCGAATGAAAGCTCAGAATTGTGTGAAAATAAAATCGGATTAAGTCGTTAATAAAATACAATAGATATATTGTTGTACGAAATAGCTTTCAAATTTCACTGGAATTTTACTGTCACTAAATGAAGCTTTTAACTATACATCGCTTAGCCTCGTAATAGCCCGCGGTCCGTAACACCACAAGCACCGTATATCGCCTATAATTACGTTTAGTTTGTTCCCGCAGATTAACGCGAACGCGCTTTATTCCTTATTTACATAAACCTCTTATAAGAGAAATGATGAAGAGAAATTCAACAATGAGGGAAGAAATTGATGAAATAAACAAAAATAATGTCAATTCACACAAAGGAGGAGGGCTTCCAAATTGTGGCATGCAATTTTTACTTATCCTGCGTCTCACATATGTACACATACAGCACGACATAATTGTGCCCTTCTGACAATGAGCAGAATAAAAGAAAAATTCTTAAAATTGCAACGAGATTCCCTTCTTTTCATCTGTGTTCGTTATTAACGATAGAATCTCTAGATTTCGGCTTCTTTCAGATAATAACGATCTAAAATCGATATGATCGTTTGGTATCACGTGTAATCTTGACTCGACTATTTTTGGCACGACAACGCGCGTGTGGAAGAAAGAAGAAAATAGCTCCAGAAAAGAAGGAGCACAAATAACAAAAGTAACTTTAGATTTTCGATTTTTGTAAAGCTGTCGTATGTCGCGAAACGATATTGGCTTGAGATTTTATTAGATTCTTATATTGAGCGTAAAAATACGAATTTGAGAATGACAGAAATTTCGCAATAATTGACACAAATTGATAATACGCTTTTCAATCTAGATTTTTTTTTTAGATAAAGTGCATGATAAAAATGTTCAACATGTCACATGATATAATATTAAGATGACAAATTATAAATTATAAACGCAATTAAAGGAAGCGTAACTACTCTAATGAAGAGAGAATGATTGGTCGCAAAAAACAACCGTACACGGAAATGGAACGAAATGACTTCTACTCGGTGGATGTAGTTGCTTTTTTCTTTGTTTCTGCCGCGAGCAGAAAGTCATATCTCGTCGCAACGCGGTATATACGGGGGAGAGGAGAAGAAAGCGAGTCGCTTTTTACGCGAACGATGAAGGGTGTGCCGTCGCAGCCCGTTGTACAGGAGACGGCGGCGAAGTGACAAATTACTCGAGTTTATCCGCAGCCCCCGTTTTTAAGGGGCCGCGCATTCCACCTCGGGAATCAAGCGGCGCTGAGCGACAGAGAACTCGAAGACCCCCGGAATTTCTCGTCCGTCTATCCATCATATAAACCTGCGGCGACAATGCTTACAACATCCTTCCGTCACGTCGTCGAGGATCTCTCTCGTCCAAAGCTCAGGATCACTTTGCCGTCTCCGCCCCAAAAGTTTATGAAGCATTCACAGGAGTCTGACTCCTCCGCCTCTCTTTCTTCGCCGACAATCGTTTCCTGACGAAAAAAGTTGTTGCCTGAATTTGTGTCCCGGGATGGAGAAAATCAATGATATATTTTACGTATGCGAGTAATATTGAATATAAATATTTGTGAGTTTATCTCTCGATATATTTATAGTCGTTTTTAGATCGAATTATAAATGTTAAAGTTGGAGCATTTTATGAATAATATAATTAGCAATTGCATACTTTAACATTGCAAAGAATCGTTAGGCATTAAGTCAAATACCAAGTCAAATTCACGATATCCAATTAAGACTGTTATATCAACTGACTTGAATAAATCTACCTTTGGCACAAAGTACATAGTAAACGTCCTTATACTGATTATTCGCTAGAAGTTGGACAGCTTATGCTGCGGTTTATTTCGAGTTTATTCCGCTTAGGGAAACGCGGCGGTCGCGTTCTACGAACGATTCGGGGTGAGTCGCACTTTCGGATGTAGGATCTAATGTTAGTGCACCGCGATAGCGATCTATGAGCACGGAATCACACGACGATTGGATCCGCAGTCGTCTTGGCGCCATCCCTGGCTCGCCGATCGATTCGGGCTCCTATCGTTATCCCGGACTACGACGGAGTTTAATACCGCGCGCCAGTTTAAGGGAAACGAAAGTTTTGTAAAGTTTCGGGACGTGTCACGTGCAGTGGTTTACAGTGATCTACGGTTGAGGCAAAAGTTCTTACGATCGTGTGACATGATTACTCTCGCGGTAGACGGAGCATCCGAGAAAAGTAGCCTTATCGGGATAACGATAAGTTGTTCGTCCTGAAGGAGAACGATCGTGCATATTTGAAAAGAACGGGCCGAATGATAAGACGAAACGAAATTTCACTTTTTCATGGAAAAACTTTAAACGGTTGACTTGACAAAAAAAACGGACAGCTAAGAGATATATCAATGATGGAGAAAGTTATAATTTTCTTTGAGCATCCTTTTAAAGAACCACGACATGCCCTCTCTCTTTCTCTCTGCTGCTTCGCTTTAAACTTTAACAGTGATTTGAATTTACAATTGACGGCGACTGCCCTCGTCGGCCAATATCTCGAGTTACACATGAATATTAAAGGCTATTTCTTAACCCGCTTGCACGTAACTCGAGATACTTCATGCCCCTGGTAGTTGAATTCTCAAAAACGACGGGCCATCGACGAGAAGCATCGATATATATACGTGTACCCCTATTTCCATTTTACGTTCACGCGGAAGTTACTCGAGATCCGCTTACGTTAAGAGCCTTCTCTCAGACGAAGCATCATCCAGAAACAGGAGCGGAAGATACATCCGAAATACCATCTACGTCGATAATCGGTCGTAAATAGGAAGGAGAGAGGCGGCGCAATAAAATCAAATTAATCTCGTCACGGACGATTAACGCTCTTTGATTACTCCAGCGACGAGGGTCGGCCTCAAAGTAAAATCATTCCTCACTGAGAACCCTTTTCTCGTCGTCTACGCGCCCGATTGTCTTTTATATACGTCTTGGCTTCTCAAGGCGGTGTTCGTTTCGAGATTCCTCTCTCGCCCTTTTCCGCCACGACGATTCTGTCTCTCCTCTCCCCCGGTATAACGAGCTGTAGCAAACACCTTCCGAGCTCTCGAGATTAATTACGAAATATCGGAGTAATTGAAGACGAAGTGCGCCGACAAAGTTTCGAGGACGGGGAGAAAGAGAGGAGAGCGCATTCGAACGGAGGCTGTCGCTGACTCTATTGTCTCTGACCCTCGCACCACCTGATCCCTTCCCCCCTCCCTCCCTCAACCTGGCGCAGTTCATTCATTCCTAACGAGTTGGCAACGTTATCGGTTAGAGCGGACAGCGCCATGGCGTGTCCACTGAGACGTTAACACCGATACTCATCCACCTATTCTGAACCCTCCCGCGGTGATCCGGAAGCATCGTTGTCTCGTGTTCCTACATACACGCGTATTCGTGGAACCGCGTTCATGTATCGCGTCCTTGTGTGTGTGTGTGTGTGTGCATCTATATAATACTGCAGATATAACGTCCAATGAGCGACCGCAGACCGGCCAGGGCCAGTCGGGGTCGCCGATACACTCGAGTGATTTTCAAGCTGGTCGCAATAGGATACCCCGCTGCGTCGTACTCTGCATCGGTTAACCCGGCAGCAGCAGATCGTCCCTAGGGATGACGCCGCTGGCCGATCAGCCATCGCCGCGAGATCGTCGTCTCTTTCCGATCCGGCCAGCCCGTTTTGCTCTTCACCCATTTTCCCTCATTCGACACGTTTCCCTCTGGATTTTCAATCCCATCCCACGTACTCGTACTGTTCGCACGTTCTCCATCTATCCCCCTTTGGAAACCGACTCTCATTTCTTTTTTCTCCCCGCGGTCGCGATAAATAGGAAACAACAGCGGCGATGGAATTTAGTGGATTGGTTAGAGAGTCGCCACTATGGGAGAGTAACGAGTCTGCGGTCATCTCCAGGCTGTTTTCGCGGCGGCGTTTGCGAGCGAACCGGAACCGCAGTGAAAATATAATTCAACCGGGCGCACGCCGAAAAGTTCGGCCCGGGTAATGAAGAAGGATAAGGCAAGCCGTCGGTTGTAGTATGTATGCGGTATGCGGGCCGATGTTCACGGAAACGTGGTGTTTTCGTTAGAGACAGCGTCTGGTGCAATTTATCGTTAAACCCGATCCGTATGTTACACGTTGCTGTAACATCCGTCACTACACTCGAGAAAAACACGCGTTGCGCGCCAATTAGTATTATCTCTACTCCATTCTGCACGAGATACTTTTGAAAATATGTATACAGTGCTTTGGAGTACCGTGTAACTCTCTGTATCGCGTTTTAAAACTCGTTAAACATTTTACTGACAACCTTTGGCATAATTTCCTTTTTCTAAACATTTTCTAACCCGTGAAGCCTAATTCGATTAAAATGTAGATGGTAAGTATATTGACATTTAAATTTAAGAATCTAGAACATAAATTGTTCGAAATATTTCACGAAATTTAAATTTCCTGTTTCAACGAAAAGTAAGTAATAAATCCTTGGCAGAGAGCGTACAAGTCAAGAATCACAGTCACTTGCTTCGCGAAGTTCACAACGAAATCTCACACTCGTTTCATAAATTTCCTCTAACTAACTTACGATTATTCAAATAACTTATCGTAGAATAATTTCAAGAGTTCATTTCGCTTGACGTAACATCGTGGAAATCGCGAAGAGCCTCCAACTCCGGACAGTGTAAATCGACTTCGAAAATTCACAGGTTCTTAGAAAGCATCTTGAGCAGAATAATTTTATCATATTTTCGTACATGTCTGTACATTTATGAATGGATTAAATTCTATCTATAAAAATAAAATTTTTCGTGTGACATACGCAAATTATAAGCACTTGTACATAATTTCATAACAATATAATAATCTCTCTTTTTCATTGCAAAATAAAATTTACATTTGCTTATCATATTTCTATAATTTAGAAATTCATTAAATTCATAAAATTTTTATTGCAAATAAAAGTATGCTAGAATTTCTACGAATTTTCAAAACAAACGGCAAATTATATATTCCATTGATGAAATACATCTATGTGAAAGACCATTACGAGCGATGAGATAAGATCGCTTCACGGCTTCTTAAAAGCGAACCTCCGTTCAAATCTAATCTTTCCGCGATAGGGGAAAACGTATCCGCTTCATAATCTTTCCCTTTATCACCGTCATCCTCGCTGATGCTTTCGAGGCTGTGGTTAAATCCGGCGATTGACAGACGAAGATTGAAGGGCGGCCATGCTCGCCAAGGCAGGATTAAACACCGTTTAACCGCAGTATCGAAAAAGGGTGAAAAAAGGGCAAAAGATGAAAAGAGGAGAGCGAACGAAAGAGAGGGGAAAAATGCTACAGAGGAGTGGCACGCAGATTAAAAGGATGCCTATGTAGAGCTTATCCACTGCGATAGAGATCACCTACTTCTTCCCCTCCAATCTTAAATCCGTCTATCTCCTTTCCACGCGCTTCTTCCTTCTCTCCTTTTCCCTCTTCGTCGAAGACAGGAGTTGGCCTAACGCCAGGGAAAAGCAATATTGTAGCAGCAAGCTATCCCTCTCGTGACTCCAGCTTGCTAACATTCTACCTGCGTCGAATGCATGTACAGGATGCATCAGAAGTCGCGCGTAATCTCGTAGTTAGATACTCTCGTAGTATGATAAATTCTCGCGACCAATTTCTTCTTCTTCGGTTTTGCGATTATAAATTTCCTCGCGACGTTATTTAACATCTAAAGTGATATAACGCAAGAATGCAAAAATGCAAAAATAATAAATAAGAGAGAGAGAGAGAGAGAGAGAGAGAGAGAGAGAGAGAGAGAGAGAGAGAGAGAGAGAGAGAGAGAGAGAGAGAGAGAATAGATAAATAATATACATTGCAATTTTATTTCTATTCGTTTGTATTTTATATCTTAAGCTTAATATCACACAAGATTCAAACTTTTGCTAAGAAAAAGCTGGCTCTAATTTCGTCGAGAAATCTCTTGTAGAGAAGAAATGCGCGAGCTTCTGATACATCCTGTAGGCATGTAAAACGTAACACATACAACACGAGGCACAGCATACTATCTTACTGACTAAGCACTACCACGACCACCATCACCACCAACCACCAACGCCACTGCTGCCATCCCCCGCCAGTCTGATTTATAACCCTCGGCCTAATATACTGTTTTAAAGGCGACGTTGTCGGAGAGGAATCTCGATGGATGTCGGGAAGCGATATCGTCCGCGGAACCGCTTCCGGGCGCGATGCCGGTTCGTGAAGATGCTAGGCAGGAAGTCGTTATCAGCCATCGCGTCCATTAACGCACGCGTATAACGTTCCCTTGGCCAAGTTAATCCCCTAACACAGCTATAAAGCTGATGCATCGTCGTGTTTTGTAAGAAAATCGCACGGGCATTATATCCGCCGGTTATGGAAATATTTTCATTCTTGTAGCGCGGAGATTCGGAGCGGACGATCTCGGTCAAGAAGACATAATGGATAACTCGGAATTAAGAGGAAATGTATGAGAGAAAATAGCCTGCAATTATCTAAGAAATATATTCGCTCGAAAAGAAAATTTCCGACCAACGATTTTAATTGCAAAGAAGACTGAAGACGCTCGCTGATAATGCTGAAATGATCGCGATACCGACTCAATCTGCTTAAAAGTATGACTCTTTACAGCTCTATCACTGCTAATGTCTCATTTAGAACGCGTATATAATTACGTCACGATTACCTGTAGTGACCCACAACTCCGATAGCTCGCATTCGCGATGTGAGGTTTCTGCAGATATCGGGAGATCGCCGCTGCTGATTAGAGACACTGTGGCGCCATAATGACATCCCCTATAATCGTATAGATACGAACGCGTTTGCACACTCTCTGAAACTATCCAAAATTTCTCTCTGTAAAAAGAGAACTGAAGATCAGAGCAACTGATGTAACCGGTCGTTCGCCGATATTATGCACGGTCGTTCTCCAACTTTATTTACCGTTTCGGTGATACCGGAGTCAACAGGGCACTTTAAAATGTTTAGATAAGTGAACGTGACGTTTTTTTTTTTAATCGACGTTCCCGACACGCGGGCTGATTCCGCGGCTGCGGAAGAACGATACGGTGGCTTTATAAACCCCTCTGTTTTCAAAGCTTAAATCGTTTCGTGCTAGACGGCGCGAAATCGATATTGTTCTCCGAGGGACACAACACTTGTCACGCGTAGAATTTCCACGTAAAATGTTTCGGAACCGGAACCAGGCAATCGCGTGATTATTTACCTGGAATTTCAAATTGCACTGCCCGCTCGCTCCTTCGGCTACATACAAACGACAATATTTTCGATATCTACCGGTGCAACACGAAATCGATATTCGGTTCCGCAAAGTAGCCGCAATGGTTGGGTGGAGTCCAATCTAACGCGCGAATATTCGTGGAATAATATTTTTGAAAATGTAGATTTAACGCGTATCTCTTTTCTAAGATTCCGAACTGTCGACATAAGCGGATACAACCAAATGCTTTTTTATGCAATATTATCTTGGCGCGACGTGGGATAGATGCGCAACGCTAAAAAATATAATCTCAAAGATATTCCGAAGAAAGTGTGAAAATATATCGAATGACAATTTTAATTTTTTCTAAAAAATTTCTGCTATTAACAAAAGCTGTATAAATTAACGCTGTATAAATAATTTTTTAAAAGTTGAATAAAAATATTATGTGTATATGTATATCAAAAAATATTAAATATTAGATATTCAAAAAAATATTAAATTTAAATTAAAAAAATATATTAAATTTAAAAAATAAAATATTGTAATAGTTTATATAACTTCAAAAAACTTTGGATATTTTTTCAAGCCTAAACTTCGTAATGCAATAGAGATGAAATCCTGATCATCTTTCCATTTTGATATTGTTGCGTTAAATCGAATAGCTAGCAAAAAAAAAACAATCCTATTATGACAATCCAAACGATATCACGTTGCTACGTCGTCGCCGAGGATGCGACAGCGTCAGTCGAAAGAGTAAATCAGAAATTCTCCTTGGCGCTCGCGAATCCGATCGACTTCGCGGAGCACAGACAAGACCGGAGAGAGAGAAAGAGAAATATATATATTGTATATATGTATATATATATGGAAAGACGGAGACTTACGTTATCTTCTCCGTCTTCCGAGTTTAAATCGCTCACGCTCGACAGGTCGAAATCGATATCGCTCTCCACGAAGCGGCGTCAGCAGACACACGCTCCTTTCCTTGGCGCGCTATACGTCCACCGTCTTCGCAGCATGCGAGAGTGTTTCCCGTCGATCTTCCGCGCCAACCCCTCGACTTGCGCCCGGGAAATCTCGGGCGCGCGCGCTTAAATAATCGAGCGTGGCGTGCATTCAATCGTTGCAGCAACTTGCCTGGCTATTCCATCCGGATAGGATTTGCTTGCTTGCTATCGTGAGGGAGAGACTTTCTCCGGGAGAGAGCGTTTCCTTGGAGAATTCGCGAGGCTTTGCTTTAGTTCGCACGATGATGCTGGAGGCTGTCTGGCCTAAAGTTTCTGAGGGAAACTCGCCAACTTCACATTAACCCTTCGACGATGATGCGTCGTTCTATACGAGGTCTGTGCGCTTCAACATCTCATCGCATTTGCATGTTACATTTCGCTGTAAGTCGATTCGATCTTGCCGAAAATTTGAAAGAGCGTACGCGGGTATATCTTATATAATAGATATTTAGCGAGCAAGATGAAAATTTATCTGTTTACTTGGTTCTTTCCACGATAAAAGGTTTTTGAAAGTTATTTAAGAGAAAAAGTATAAAAATAATGAACATTTTGATTCTATTTCAAGAGATAATAGCGAGTACCAAGTTTGTCCTACCTATCATAGTGGCGACATAAAAAATTCAATCGATGCTCGCCAAAGCAGATGATCGCTATTAAGCAATATGGTATCAGTCTAATATGATTTCCACGCTCGTACGACCGCAAATTTTGGCATGAGTGCAGATTGCCACGTAGTGGACGCTACTTGTCTACGATAATATGATTTATCTCGCCGAGAGTGTGTCTGGTCCCCTCGGAACGGCTGCCGAACGATAAATATCGACAAGCGCCGCGATTGAATAAATCATCAACGATAGAACAGGAACCAGGACACTCGTTCGCCGCGGCAGACGGTTTCATAAATGGCAGTTTAAACTGGAAAGGGAAATGGTCCTGTTAGTTCTCTGCCAGAGCAGGACAAGAATTTCCTGCGTTTAATAGCCACGGTACTCTCCACGGTCGAAACACGATTACGCAAAATTTATTTTCCGATATCGCTCCCCGCACTCCGCCGCGGCACTCTGGCTGAAAACGACTTCGTTTAAGGACACAACGAAGACAACGACGAACATTCGTAAAAGTAAAGCGAGGGTGTAAAATCTAATCACACGCCCGGGCACGACTTTGCTTTGTCGAAATCACTTCCCCGTCGCGAAAATCTCGTTCCCCCATTTCCATTTCAAGAATGCAATCGGAGTTGGCGTGTTAATAGAATTTAAGGGCACGTCGGAATCGATTTACATCCCCTTCGTCGTTCGGCTATGGTCGGTGCTAATCCGTTTTGTTCTGAAAATTTTGAACATTCGATCGGACAAAGTGTCGAAATTCATGCGGCAATTTTCAGCCTACAATAATCAAAATTACGTGTTTTTTTTTCCTGTTGTTTTCCCGATCGTAAATTAAACGATTTTGCCAGTGTACCATAAATTATATTTGCGATCGGCCGCAAAATGAAATTATTTTTTACGTTTTTAATTTTCGAAAGCTGTTCCGCATGATTGACAAACTACGAACGTATTTTACGAAAAACGCATTTTTGTACGCCAATCGTAATCGACAGAAATTTACATTCGTCGAGTTTGCCGCAGGAGAGGTAGAAAATTAAAAAAGAGGATCTCTAAAAAGCCCCGCCACGTACGCGAAACGAATTGTATTTTTTTCGCGCACCGCTAAATTGTGCCGATTCAGAATCTTGAAATACCTACAGTAAATTGCAAAAAGGGCAAAAGCCAGTGACGAAACGAATTTCAATTGCCTTCTGGTGAATCAAAATGCTCCGTCGCAGTTGCCGTGTCGTGAGTGAGTAATGGTGGTTTGATTTAAATTTTCTCTCGATAAATGAAATTTCTATCTCTGTATAGTGACGATTGATGATGCCAAGATTGTAGATTCGATGGACAGATGTCTATTACGATTTAAATAGCGATTTCATCTATATTATGCATTGTTCATTCGCGAAACGTATATACAACCGCGAATAGAATCTTCATTTCTTATTTAGAATTTAGAAAAAATTTGTCGAAAATTGTCACTAATTACTTTATTATTAAAGATGATAAGTTTGCGTAATTATCAAAAATTACAGTAAAACAAATGCAAAGTGGAGTTAGAATAAAGAGAGACAGAAGGCAGGATTTTTATCTGGAGAACTCGACTCTCTTCCATAAGAATACCAATACGTATACTGTCGCTAAATACATTGCTAAATAATACTGAGAATGTGAATGATATGTGCGCTCATAACGATACATCCACAATCTCTGAGTGACAAACGGCGACACGCTTATGCATTCATATATTCATTACCGACATTCAGAAACTTCCGCCCTCTTTCTCTGTCGTCGTACCGCGGAACTGGGACAAAGTGTCGTATACAGCAAGGTGAACACGACAAGGAAAGCGATATTAACAGGATCACGTTGAAAGCTATGCCGAGGAATGCAAATAGATTCTGTTTCAATTAAAGCCAGCGCTCTCTATCCCCAGATTCGTTCGATTATAAAACTCGCATTTACCGAAATGGATATATATTTCTATTAACAAAATCATCGATAAAATACAAACATCGCAAAATAAACAAATGAAAATTCCACACAATCAATTCGTGTATTACAAATAGTTCATATTATCTTCTTATTATAATAAAAAAGATATTTCATTAATTTTAATAATGAATTATTGAGACGTGAATAAGATGACTGATTTATATGCGTATTCATTACATCTACATATATTTCTCCAATAGATGACATTTGTAACAAAGATAGAATTATCATTTTGTACACCTAACGTGCGATATGATCAAGAATAGAAAAGCGCTGCGAATGTGGTCTGCGTAAAGTCCGGCGTTACAAAAGGGAATACGTAATGATGCACTTAAAAGGGTGCGCAGGGTCAAAGGGAAGGTTAAATGTATCAAACTACGACTACGTGCGAGAAATGCGCACAGAGAATTACGTAGTATTTCGAAATCTGACTTTAATCTTGGTCGACGCGACGCCAAATCGATATCACGAGAAATGTTCGAATAATTATTTTCGGCAGATGATTACGTCCTCTCTCTCTCTCTCTCTCTCTCTTTCTTTCTCTCTCTTTTCTTTATGTTGAAAGTATGCTGTTCGGTAGTGGAAGGCGTTATAATTGAATAATTTATCAGCGTCCGCGATGAGAAACGATTAGCTAAACTTGGACGATACTTCCACCGGTTACCGAGGTTTCAAAGTGGCCGCTTTCAAAGTGGAAGCTTAATACGAAGCTTCACAGGACGAAGTTCGCGAGCTACACTTTTAAATTGCGCCGCGTAAAAGAGTTTATAATAAGGCGTACACCGGAGATTTACCGCGAGGGAAGAAGCACGAACTGTTGTCGATAGCGGAAGGTGTGGAGTTACGTTCATTAAATCATAAACGCGAAAATGGATAGCGCATAGTCCAGGATCCAGGTTTAAAGTTTGACTCGCTACGGAGGAAGATAAGGAAGAAGTAACGTAAAAAAAAACAGGGAAAAAGGGGATAGAAAAGGGTGGTCTGGAAAGCGGCGCGGAACGAAAATGAGAAAGGTGAATGATGTAAAGAGCGTGCGTGACTCTTTATTCCTGGGATATTTGCATTCATGAATCTCGTGACGTGGAAAAGCCGCAGACACATGCAACATTCATCGTAATGCAGCGCGGATTACTAGCGCATAATGTGATTTCGCCATATCGGTTTTTTCTTATTGTGTCATCGCGACATATATTGAACATCACGCATCTCTATGTAGTAAATGTAAAGATACAGTTGCATGTTTACATTTTAAAAAACGCAAATAAAATTTTGCGAATCTGTGTATTTCATACAGATATATTAGTAAAAATTATTTTATGTGAGCTCTAATCCTCTTAAAATTAATTATACATCGTTGTTTTCTCTCTCTCTAAATAATTAAAAAATTTTTTTCATAAAATATATATGTTTATGTTTATGTATCGCATAATGTAAATTGGTCGGTGTAAATGTCAGATAACATGAATATTCAGGGAAACTCATAAAAACGTCTGCTATGTCTCCAGCTTCCTACATACAATAAACGTGGCAGTGATCGATCAAGCTGAAAAATGTCAGGAACCACAGAAAACATATTTCGCTGAAACCACACTAGAATTTCGTGAAATTTTACGACCGGAAGTTAAGCTGATCCGACGAAGACAAAGTTCAGGGCTATTACCCTTGTCGTCAGAACGTGACTTGAATGAGAACACATATGTAACTAAAAAAAAAAGTATGATTTTCCAGATCATACGCTGCCTTTTTTCTCCGAAAAGAAAAAAATTACACATATTTCTTTTCTTATACATATTTGCAGATTACATTGGTATTTTGAAGAAAAAGATTCAATATTATTTTATAGCCGTTAAATATAAAAAAGGAAATATTACATGCACGAAAACATTCGTAATTCATATAATTAGTCGAGCATATAATTCTGAGTCTCATAATAGCACTTTGCCGTGGAATAATACTCAAACTCTTACATAATATTTTCTTGTATAAATATTACGTTATATAATTACACGTGATAAATCTCTTTTGTGTTTTAAATAGTTTTTTTATTCTTAATTTCTCACCTTAATTTTTTTTAATAATTCCAACGAAAATTATTTTTTCATTAAACATATGATGGAGCAGATTAATGTAGAAATGATAAGTGATATGAATACAAATTATAAGAGATAATCTATTAAAAATTTTATCATATATTTTTCAAATTGAAGTATATATTTGTGTGGTGCCATCTCACGATAAAGATGATAAGTATTTTTCAACTTATAATTAGATAAGTCACCTCAATAATTTAAATAAGTATTTAATTTTGTAACACATATAATAAAAAATAAAATTAATTATATATACTTAAGCAAATAAGTTTCTTCACAATTCTTCAAATATTATTTTAATAAAACGACTAAGAAATGTTCAAAAATTATAAAATAAATTATTTCTTTTTTGAAAAATAAAATCTAATATGTATTTTATTTATTTAAATAATAGAAACAATAAATATAATTAAAAAATATACCGTGCTTATATGAGATAAAAATTATTTAAATTTTTATTTGCAAAGATAATTAATTTAAAAAGATCTATATTATATATTTTTATTTATTATATTGTATTACTACATCTTTCGTGTTATTTATCATGTACTATATATATATGTATTATATATATATGTATATCTGTCTGATCCACTGATGATTATTTTTCATCCCTTTCATTCTTGCTAAAAGTTATGCAATACTAATCTCTACGAGCTCTCATCTAATATAAGATATTAAGAAATAAATGAAAAAGGAGAAATTCATACCTGATATATAAGAAACAAAATTTGCACCAAATATTTCTGAAACGTCACTTTGATATCACTCGCAAATATGCAACTTGCACAATCCGAAACACTCGCGAAATATCCCTCTACGATCGAAAGTTTATCACGAGATATGTCGTATCGCGGCGCGGAAAGATTTTTTTGGCACGAATAAATCGAAATCGTTCAAAGTGTTTTTGACGTTGCGACGTCGCGTGTGCCATGACGGTGCTGAACAGCTGTTCATCAACCGTAGGGGTTGTTTGAAGAAAGAAGGGTTGATTGTTCATTATTGCCATCTATTGTAGGGTGCCAGTAACTGCTGTCGTTTTTTATCTCCATTGTTTAACTTCCGCAGGAAATATCAATTTCTGTCGTCTAATTTTTTAATTATTAAATTTTACCTATTAATGCTAAATAATTCTCCTTTTTCATTGCTGGATATATTTATAATTAATCTTTAGGATTATATCAATCTGTAGGATTGTTTATATATTCTTGCATTATAAATTAGCTAATTATGTATAAGATAATTTATGTAACGCTTCTCTGAAGAGAAACTATGGACATGTGATGGTATATTGTTATAGATTCATCTCTCACCTCTCAGATAATTTCTTTAATATAAACAGGGTGACAAACGTTGTTTAACTTCGAAGGCCAAATACCTGACAGAGCTATCCTTGCATATCATCACGTGCGATTGATACAATCAGATACGCAAAGAACAGTCACGCGTATTTAAATATGTGTTTGAAATAATGCAAACGCGCGCGTATGAATATGCTCATTCTCGCAAATTTGGACAGAGCAATGGATATTTAAATTTAATATTTACAAAATATAAAATTAATCGCATAAATTAATTATTCTTATGATAGGTATATATATTTTTAAATGACGAGCGCTTTTAATTGCGACACATACCGTATTCTTGCGACATGCGTACGTTTAAATGTATCGTATTCTAATGCAATTGTCGTAACTCATTTTCTATGCAACATGATATTCTCTACCGCATTCTTTTAAATTGCCTGCACGAGATTATCACGCGAAATTACAATTAGTTTCTTCTACGCACCAAGATATATAACTTCTTTTACGTAACACACATCCTTTTTATAAGTTACCGATCTTTTCTTCTCGTCGAATCTTATTTATCATGCGCATTTAGGTTGCAAAAATTTGTCGACTTAATTAATTTTCTGTCACTAATTAAGTAACATGTAAAAAATATTTTCACATTTTTAATATGTATATCTAAATTCCTCTTCCGTAAATAAATTAAATTTTTTAATTAGAAAAGCATCTTTACACCTACTTTATTATTGAAATTTTACATTAATTTTAATATTAAAATCTTGTATCAAATTTTTTTATTATTAATTCTTACTTATTATTTTGTTTCGGATAGGGAGAATTGTGGCTCTTTACGATCCTGCTTCTGTATACCTATCTTTTATGTGGTTGTATTTATACTCGCGCAGAAGCGTCTGCACGTTCACACACCTCTACATATACAGCACTGTGTAATATACATGCGACCTTGCGAGCGCAACAGGCGTCACTCCACAACTACAACTTTACAGGCTACGGACGGATATACGACAGCGGTACAAGTAAATCCCCTATTTTAACGGCAACGACCACTTCTGTGACAGTATCGTAGTTGCAGCCCCCTAACCGATTTCCAAATTCCATAAAAAAATTGAAACATTAAAATTAAATTAATTTAACGCTGGATTAAAGTTAATCATCTAATGTCTGTCATCATACGCAATAAGAGTAACAAATTTGTATACATATGGAGCAGAATCATAATCACAATTTTCATACACATTTGTATGTAAGATAGATGACGAAGAATATTTAAAAAAAAAAAGGAAAATTGGAGTATGTGTTAAAAGTATTAAAATTTATATATATACACATAAAAAAAAAACATACTTTCGACAAATCTTTCTTATGCTTGCTCACGTATAATTCCTAAGCCTAACGGCGCCCATCGGAAGATGCCTTCAGATGCCTCGGTATTATCCATCACTGTAAACCGGCGTCGACCTCTTATAAAGGAAACCCACGCGAGAGCAGGCTGCATACCACGGCGGCGCGTCGCGCGCAAACGAAGTCGACAACTGTCAACCACGCTGCAACTCTACGATCGCTCGCGCGCAATCGCCTACGAAGCCATTCATGGGATCTCGCAAGTTTCGTTGATGATTGCGATGACGTAGTCAGTCTCTCTGGTACGTCGCGATACACAGTGGATATTATACGAGCGCGTGCAGACAAAGTGCGTGTTATATACTGGTGAAAGCCTTTCGGCTCGAATTCCTTCTCGCGATCGATGATGGTGCGTGTTGTTCGCATCGCGTTTTGGTGACCATGGTCTCGAGCGTCTAACATCGTTGGCTATCGACAGGAAAAACGCGAGGGGATCTCTCGAGACGTCCCCAGTCACGAAGCCACCAGGCGTGGATCTGAGTCGACATCACTCCTCGTCGGATAGCAACTATTCTCTTCCTGCTCACTTGAGAGATCTCGGAGCTACCGTTCAGACTTGGACCGCTGCCGCAATTTGCTCCGAATCGGTGGAATCGCGTTATTATGGTACAAACAACAAGTTTTGCTTCTTCGCATCGATATGCCACGAATGTATATCGATGTGATCCCAGCTGTTATTGACTTAACGATTAACTTTGATATTACGAGACTGATGTATTGCATGAGGAATAAAAGCTACCTGACGCAGAGTAATTATAATTCTTCTCGGAATTCGAAATCATGCGCCGAATTAGACGTAGATAATATAACAGATTATTTTTTTTATCATTATATATGATTCTCTCTCTGATAAGCACAAATTATCTTGCATCGACAAACAAATTATAAAAGATATTATTCTGATGTACGTGTTGCTATGCATATATAATATTTACCGTTGTTTAAATTTCAATAATTTGCTCCAAGTAGCATGTTTTGAATGCGTAATAAATATTATTGGGACGAAATTTTATTCAATTTATAGCACATAAAAATCGTAATAAGAAATTATCGTAATAGGTAAATCGAAGATGTTGTTGTTGTTTTTCTTTACTTCAGATGATACACCGAGCGTTAAAGTCTCTATTAAAGATGAGAAATGCTAGAGGCGTCTATTGCATTTGACGCATCAATTCTCATTAGTTAATGGTGTACGATAATCGAGGTCGGTGTCTCGCTGTGATCTCTGGTTTTAAATGTGATTTTCTTCGTGATATTCCACGATACGTACAACGGGTTAGGTCGCGCGATTGAGATCAATCGAACGTGATCACGACAAGGCGAGGTCTTTTTTTTCTTCACGGGGAAAGTTCGATCGTTAGCTCGTTTCTTCGACGTTCTCTCGGACATCCTATTTCTGCGCGATTTTACTGCCTCGAGAACGAAAGGATCTTATGGCTCTTGCCGAGTCGGAACAGCTGATAATCACCCGTTGTTGATGATAGAAGCATTGCTTATTGAGAGAAAGCACACTGTGTTTATGACCGAAGAGTTTTACGATCAAAAGATTTGTCCATGTCAGGAGAATCATCCGAGATGTAGCTAGCACAATATTTCTCTAAACCTTTCTTTTATGAATGAATTCATCTTTTGTAAAATTTATGAATTAATCTTCTATAATGAAATGCGTTGTAAAATAGTACGATGTGTAATCAATATCAAAATGATTGAGATATATTTTTATCCGCAGATAACTCTTAAAGAATTCCAATGAATCAAAGCTGATAAATAAGAGTAATTAATAAAGTGTTAAAATATTAATTATTGTAACGCGGGATTATTATAATAACGTTTCAATAACCATCTTCCAAATGATAAAAATAAAGAACTCGCTTTAATGAACACAAAAATTCTCGTCGCTAACTGTAGCAAATAAATTTTTGCGTCGAAAATTATACCTCTAGTCTCTAGACTCTAGACGATCGAAAACAGATATGGCGTCGCATTATATATGCGCGCATATTAATAGCACACCTTTAGCGTGCAGCTTATTGCCGTAAAACTCACGATAGAATTTTGCAGCGCTCGCGGACAACACTTCCTCGGAGATCAACCGTTATCTAAACGATCGCTCATTTGCCGATAAGCTGTAATTGGGATCTCGAGAGAGGACAATCGCGCGACCATGGCGCTGGCTAAGATCAGGAATTTCATCGACACCAATCTGAAGACGGTGTCTACACCGTTGGATCGCACGGTAAATTTGGAGCCGGAGGTCGGCATTAGGATTGTACACTCGCCGAACGATAAGACGCTCCACGTCACTGTTCTCGGTGCCAGACACTTGCCGCAGAACTTTGGCTTCACCAGAGTCAACAGCTACGTCGTGAAGGTAAAGTAAACGCGGCTCGAGAATGTGGATCGATCAAACAAGAAACGCGTATACGTCTCATCAATAGCGCGTATATTCGACGCACTATATTTAGCGCTATATATCATTCGAATCTATAAATTTGACATAACGATTGTACTTTTCGATTTTTATTCGTATGTATATCGCGTTTACCTGCATGAATAAAATAACAAGATTTTTCGGAAAATAAAGCGTCGCAGATGCTAACCGATGCCAACACTTTTATGCACACTGCAAGATCGCGGTTTGTTTCGCTTCCGTACTCTGAATTACGCATAAGGTGCTAGTCGAAGAAGTTCTTGGATGTTATCTATGTGGTTACGTAATTCGACGAGAGTATTATATTGTAGAAGCATTGACTATAGTATTGTTATTGACTGACGAATGTTCTTTTTTTACTATTTCTTCCATCATCGCGCGAATGAAACGATATATCGTCTATCATTGTTTGTGTTTATATATGTTTATAAAAAAAATATATATCGAAAATCAATTAAACATTTTAACATATTTCTGGAATACATGATATATATGGATCTTTGACGAAATTCACCAATAATATCATAACTTGATCTCATTTATCACTGGAGGAAAATTGAGTTAGACAGAATGTAAATTGCTAAAATTATATATTAATAAAATTATATATTCAAAGAATAATTAATTTTAATTAAAGAAAAAGAAAAATATATCTCAATTTTATTGCTTGCTTATCTTATTAATTCTTGGTTGATTCATAGATATTTTTATCTTGAAATTCTTGAGCATAAGCAAAGAATTGAAATTTGTTATTAAATATTGGAGAAAACATTGTAATTTCAAGGTTCAATTTCTAGGTGAAGCTGATACCCAGTAAGGAGAAATTCGAAACCACTACGAAGAATGAATCCTGGCCACAATGGAACGAGGGATTCACTTTTCACTTGCGCAAAGAAACCAAGCAAAAGTTTGGCAAAACGAAGGTCGTCGAGGAGGAAATCAACGGATCCAGATTCATTGTCGCGACTCTGTACGCGATTCTCGAAGACAAACCACTGATAGCGACTGAAAAGAAAGCTGCGGATAAGGAGAAAACGTCGCCTACTAAAGGAGATTTGCAGAAGAAAGGCGGAAAGAAGAAAGAGGGTCAAAGCGGTTCTACCGAAAATCAAGAATCCACCAAGAACAAGCTTCTCAGCCAATTCTTTGGCAAAGGTCCTGACAAACTCGCGGAATCTACGACTGCGGAGAGAAGAGCTTACGATAAAAGACGAACTATCGGCGCGACAACGATTCCGCTCGATCCGAAAAATTTTGCTTGCAAACCACCAAAATCGAAACATACCAGCGATGTATCTACGGGAGATTTGTGGAAACCGCTGCGACCAATTGCAAGTAATATCTCAGGTGCCGAGGAAAGAGTAAGTTTCTGCAGTTTCATAAAAATTGCGCAAAAGCAAAATCACATTAAAATTATATTCAGATTTTTCTTCATTTTTTAAATTTTAGACAAAACTATAACGTTATCCTACACATTTTAGTAAAAATGTAAATGTACATTTATTTTCTAAAAATATTTATATATTTCTTTGCGATATGCTGTATATTGTTTGCTGTATTCTTTACATCTATTTAATTTTATTAAAATATTATAATATGAGGCAAAATATTATTTCAGAAGGAGAATAAAAAAGGGCAAGTCGAGTTATCGTTATGTCTATCGAAAGGTGAAAAAGACGAAGATAGCGGCGGTCAGCTGGTACTGTCTCTACATCGTCTGAGATGTTCGCTTCAGACGATGCACGAGCACGAGGGTCTAAAAGGACAAATGTATCTAAAGATGTCGGTTGTCGATAATGGCCGGATAACGCACTTCTGGAAGAGTGATCGATTCACGCCGACGGTATCCACGAAATTTTCGCCGGAAACGGCGAGAGTCGTCGCCGACAATCCGTACAAAGGAGCGCTCAATGATGTGAGCTTCGTCGTAAAGTTCGTCTCAAAGAATAAAATGGGTAAAAAAACAAAATTCTATCTTTGTCATATAAAATATCATCGTATAATTTTATTATGCAGTTATATTTCTACCTTAGGCAAGAAAACTCCCGTAGGTCATTTTGTACTCGGCCCTGATGTCCGCGGAACTTACGGCGAACAATGGAAGCAAGCTCTGGCAAAACCAGGGCAAGAGATAACGAAATGGCAAGCGTTTGAATAAAAAGGAGGCGTACGAATAATAACTTATTCAACGACGAAAATCATTGCCGCAGTTGTACTATACGTACTTTCCTTTTAGATATCTAGAGACACCGGCAGTGAAAATGAGAGCGCTATATATACATACGTGCGTCATAAATATTTGAGAGATATTGATCGATAAAGCTATTCCAAAGAATACCATAGATATGTATGCGAATTCGAATATTATTACGTGTACATCATTCTTGTTATACGTACATTTATATGTTTAGGATCTGTTGTCGATTTTACACGAGAGAAATTTATTTTTAAATACGTAAATTTATTTTATGTTTATAACACAAATTGCACAGATTCTTCATTGCACACAAACTCTTTTAATCGTCCTCGATTCTACAAAGGAGAGAACTGAATATATTTCTGCCCCGAATTCGATAAAATGTAACCGTCCGTAAAATAAGTAAGAACTATCGTCTAATACATATATGTATAGTTAAAAAATTAATCGTAATGCTATAAGTACAACATATATTTTGTAAGATTGCGAGAACATAAGCTCACAATGTTAATATATAAATTAAGTAATATTTTTGTTTGATACTGAGATAATAATTTCTATAAAAATTAAAATTAAAACAATCAAGAGACATTATATTGTTGCCTACAAAATCGTACTTTGAAAAATGATATACTTTTTTGATAAAATGATAAAATGAAAAATCTGCACTATAGTTTTATACGTAATGTTAAATGCTCATTTTTATTATCGTTATAAGCGAAATAAGCGATCAATATTTGGAATCGGTGTATTAATAAAATTAAAAGCCATTTTAAATTGTGATAAATCAAAATATCCGCTCCACTAATTATTTTGTAACAAAGTATTTAATATAAATGATAAAACGAGGCTACAATCTCATAAAATATATCTCTATAATTAAACCCCATCTTTTTAAAGATATTAATAATCCGAGTAATTTAAAATGTGTTTTTAAATTATTGTAGTACTTTAAATTGTGTTTACAGCTCAAATGAGAATAACGTAAAAGAAAATAGCTAAAAGGAAATGTTAAAATGTTTACAAAATTAAATATAGAGAATATCAATATGTTTTCTATATTTTTTCGTATTTTTTTTATGTATATTAATATTTAATATTAATGAATATTTATATTGTATGTAAATGATACTAAAAACATTATTTTGGACATAAGTTTAAGTTTAAAACATATTTTTTTATATCTTTATTGTATGCAAAAGTAAAAATATCTTTATAATTGTAAATATATTTAATTATATATTCTATATCGAGACAATTTTTTATTAATTTTCTATCGTGAATATAATAAAATTAATAAGTTTTTCAGGTTTTTATGTTCATCGAGGCAATATCGATTTTCCGATTCAAAAATGATTTTATTGTCTGCATTTCGTACAATCGTTTAACAAATTTGTAGAAAATTTCGAGTATAATGTATTAAGTGATATTGTGCTTCATATGAATAAAGTACGTTGCTAATATAAAATATTATGAATAGTGCCTTGTTTGTATGGCAGTGTAAGAAACTACATATTACTAAAAAATTATGTACAAAAATAATTCAAAAAAAGGACAAAATGTCACATTAAAGCTAAATTGCCCGTACAATTAAGGGACGGATGATTAATGGACGTTTTTAGCTATTTGTGACTATTAATATCTAAATTTGCGTTATAATAGTCGATATTTACTAATATAAATATTTTACTAATATTAAAATATTAGTAAAATTTATAATTTGTACTCTAATATAAAAAGAAATGGAAAACATTTTTTAAAATATACACACATATGTATATACGTAGCAAATATGTAGAAAATATATATTTCTATAAAATATGTAATTTGTATTGATAAAATATTGCTTATGCCAAGATAAACACTATTGACTTACTGGAAGTTATTCCTTCTTATAAATATTTTTAAAAAATCTTCATTATTCTTCTATAATAAGACATACAATAGGCACTTAATTGCTTTCTGTCATAAAAGACTTATAAAAATTACAAAATTGCAAAATTATAAAATTATATTGCAAATAGACTGTAGTACCTAGTATCTATCAATACATTTGATTGTTTAAGTTAATCTTCCTTTTAAGTTCGATGTGTAAAATGAGAGGAGTATTTAATAAGTACAAGTAAATCTTGAACTTTAAACATTACTTACTGAAATCTAAATTATCCAGTGAATCAGATCTGTTAAAAATCTCTGGCTAAACTTTTTTAGACAACGAAAATATATCGAACGGTTGTTATCAAACCAATTAACAAGAGCAGCCAATTTCCATGTTGATATGGTGCCAAATTGCAACCATCTTTACTATTACATGTACAGTACTCCATAAATATATTGTACGTTCCAGTTCTCATTAAACAAAATCGTTCGTCACCTGCAATCCCGGGTTCACCCATATAAGCGCAACTACGAAAATATCTCCATTCACCATTAACTGTAAATAAAAATTTTTTAAACACAGGTGTAACGTAAAATTTGATGAGCCCCAGATTTATATTTTATATTTCAAGGTAAATGACCTTTTTGACGAATTTTGCGACACATTGTCGGTCTTACACCTGGCAAATGGCCCAATTCAGGCTCTTGTTTGCAATCTGTAATAGGTACAGTGGTATTGTCAAACGGATCCGCGCATTTTGGATCTGAGTCTGACCTGCATACCCAACATTTGATAGAAAACCCTGAAAAATGCGATAAAATCCAAAATACTATTTTCAATTGTAATTATATACTTTCCTTAATTATGTTATAAAGGTTGTATTTATTTAAATACAACATAATACGCATTTGTTTCTGTAGAATAGAGGTTAGAAATGTGTGTCTGTAAAATAAAAATTCTTATCAAAGCTATTGCGCAAAGCTCTGTAAGAATACCGATACGTACATACATAAAGTACGTATCTGTGAAGTCTCGATCTTTAAAAAGGTTATTTGAAGGTTAATCTATGATAAATTAGATCTATAATAAAATTTAATTATTCCTTAAATTTCTGACTTTATACCTTCTTGGATGCAGCAAACTAGCAGAAACACTGTCGCGAGAAAATAAAAACGAGTTCCAATGGCCATTTTTGAAAAAAACGTGATATGTTTTATCTCTTTGCTCCGAAAACTCTTCCACGCGAGAGATTCAATTCCTCCAAACTGCCACAAACATTCTCTACATATTCTATATGTCCACGCCTATAATTGACACAACTGACCGCGCGCCGCGCTGTCGCCCGATTATATCGGGTGTTTAAAAGAACCTGAACGAATTCCTTCTTGCTGAAAGCAAGAGAAAGTTTCAGACAATGACTCATAAATTTGTCATAAATTTTTTCAATATTACCGAACGCCTACATTATAAAAAATTACCGCAAGATTATCAATTTTTAAAAAGTATTATATAGCTATGCAAAGTATTTTTAGTATTGTAAATAAATTTATATAAATAAAAAAAAATTTTTTTTTTATATAATAAATATGTGCTTTCTGAAATCAATATATTGAAACCACTGTATAGATCCACGCTAATAATTGTTTAATTATCACAATTACTTGCGTACAATTACTCTCACTCGCAGTCATCTATAACGCATGTCTTACAAATAAGTTGTCTCTGTAAATTCGTATTCTCTACCGATATTTTAATATTATGTTTGAGAGATTGATCAAAATATTTTTCAAAAAGTACTGAAAGAAGAAACATTTTCGTAGCTGCGCTTATATGGGTGAACCCGGGATTGCAGGTGACGAACGATTTTGTTTAATGAGAACTGGAACGTACAATATATTTATGGAGTACTGTACATGTAATAGTAAAGATGGTTGCAATTTGGCACCATATCAAATATACTAAAATTTTAGGAATTTAAAATATTTTTTACATTATAAAGGAACGAAGTAAACTTTCTCGAGAGACAGTCTCTTCATACGTTACTGAAAACTTCGGGTATCCTCGGAGTTACATCACGCGTGACTCGAGTCAACCGCACCCGACATATGCAATCTTTCTTGCTATAGTATTACCGATATACAACCGTATGCATACATGTATGTACATGCATATTTATCAGAGAGAGAGAGAGAGAAAAAAACAAAATTATTTTATATCGGTAAACCACATATATGAAAAAAATGTGGTATTGCATCTATACATAACAGAATATAAATAAAAACAAGATCTAAATTAACACATACATTTAAGTAATAAAATATTTGCATTATACACATTCTGACAATATATAAAAGAAATATTTTATCTAATATTATTCACATCTTACATAAAAATTTTAATTTTTTTTATAATATACATATATGTATATTAAACTTCAAAATTAATCAAAATTTAAAACAAATACAAAACAAATATAAATACGTATACGTACAAATAGATATAATATTATATTTTATACATGTAGACATGTATACGAATATTGTATAAAAAAAGAGTAAATTATAATTGATAGATTGTAATAACTGTCAATTGATTAATTCTAGTCATTCAGCAGTTTTTATCAGACAAACACGATCGTGTGCGTATCAGCATAAAATAGCAGCAGTTCAATGCCCTTACGAATATAAAAAACAATATGCTTCTGAGAAGACAGGACGCAACGTTATTACGACGAACATTTGCCTCGTTCAGAGATTCAAAGCTCGTTTGCGTGAAAGTATATCTTATCTTCCCTTTCTTTAATCGCGATCGCGTCCAGGAGTCTGGATCATGAAACTCTGAATCAACTGGTACGTCGATCGTACCCCCCTTTCCCTCCCGCAGCATCCTCCAGCTATATGTATCAGTCTAAAAGAAGGGAGCGATCTGGACCCCACGGATCTCGTAGCCCGCAGCGAGCGGGATCGGCTGCTCGCTCTTTCGCGGGTGGTCCGCGCCGACAAGCCCCGGGGCCGAAAAACATTTGAATGCTATAAATAAATATAAATAAATTGATTTGCTGACATTAGCATATAAGTAGCGAGGGGGAAGACGGCGACTTCGGCGTCTCGCCGCCCGCGTCTGTCTTTCCTGTCCCCTTTCCCTCTTGGGCGCAAGTCGGAGGAGAGTCGGCCGGACATTGATTTATATCGGTGTCCCTTCGATTCCTGCGGCATTCGCTCGTCGACTTCTCTTCCCTTTAACTTAAAAGGGCACGGGACTATGGGATCCGGATGCGCGCACGGCCATCCCCGTCTCCTTCAGTCTCGAGCTCGTGGGAATCAATTCGAGAGAGTAGCGCTGCTCTTTATATGTCGCTATGCCATTCGCATCTCCGCCATTGGGTTCCGTATTCGCGAAGACAACGTTAAAATTGAATGCCGTCTTTATTAAGCTATAATAATATTGGGCAAATTATATAGTTCGGGAATCCTAGGAATAAGTCGGTCTTTAATTTTCACTCGACTAAAAGATAGAACAGCTCTCTTTTATTAATGTTTTAAGAGTAGAAAAGATAATAAAACTAAAATTATATATGCTTAAGTAAGGCAGATCCCACGAGACGCATTAAAAGTTAATAAACGAACGTTCAAATATTCATTTTCCTAGAATTTCAGGGTGGAACAAACATGTAATTTCGTCATAAGATAATTGGAGAAATAAAATCATAATGATTTATTTATTGTATATATAAAAATTGTATGCGTTCCGAAGCAAGCTCTTATTCGAAATAATAATCGGTTCTTACTGGAAATGGCAATCGATTTTTTTTATCTTTGATGCATAAGAATCAATACATGTTGGTGGCAAAGATTAATGATTCTCAAGTATTATGCGGCGCGAAAATATTACGTTTTTCTAAAAGCAATTCTGCATAAATGTTTTAAGCTATATATTCCTTTGTTAATATATAACTCGCACACTAACTTTTTTTTCCAATTGTCGATACTAACTTTTGAGTTATTCTCAGTCTTCGCAGTCGTCGTTTCGACTATATCCGACAACCACGTTTGCGCTTCCTTCAAGACAAGATGAAAATCACGCGACAACATTTGTTCTGGACCATCGTGTTTTCCTGCCTTGTTAAAGCTCGAAGCCGTTTTTCTTTTCCGCCGAATAATAATCATTCGGGCAAAGACTTCTTCGCGGATATCCTAAGCGAAGTGTTGCGAACGTCACGAGCGAGGGACGCTCTCCTCGTACTTGGAGACTCTTTATTAGACGGACATCAGGCGAACGACATTCTCGATAAAATATTCGCGGCGACAAGTCGACGCGTACCGACCCTTTACGTAAACGCGACGGATCAGACGGTGCCGTCTCAAGTTTCTTCCTGCGGAATGTCACGCGATCTAGTCGTGTATATCTATGTTTCGGAGCGAGAGCCGGATATCGTCGAGGGCGAGCTCGTAGCCGAAGACATGAAACGCTTCATTCACGATCGCGTCCGGCCCAAGGTACTTGTACTGATGATTCGACTTCGTCGACCGTGTCGCAATCTCGTAACGCTCTTCCGAGCGATGTGGTCGAGAAACATTCTCGACGCGATCGTCGTGGAATATTCTCGAGTATCGGAGTACTTCGACGAATACTCTACGATCGTTCATCGGTACGACCCGTTCACCGACAGCCACCACGACGAACCGTACTCCGTGAACACTGCATGGTTCACGGACGATTTTCCAAATATGCGCGGTTATCCATTAGTTTACGCTTTTACTCATCGACCTCCGTACAGCAACATTGTTGAATCGGCCACCGAATGCAAATTAAAAGGTATAGATAAGATCATGATTGATATCCTGGCGGACAAAATGAACTTCACCAAGATTCCCAAGATAATACTGAAGAGGAATTTAGTATATTTCAGAAGGATGTCTAATGGCACAATGTATGGTGTCTTGCCCGATGTAGCCTCCAAAAAATACGATGCCCTTCTGATTTCGATGCCGATGTGGGGAAATGTTTACCTAGGGCCACCACCCGCCATACAATATACTTATCCTCTCTTCATCGAGAACTGGTGCTTCGTGGTGCCCAAGGTGCTCGTCCAGCAGAATTTTATGAGCGGCATTGCATTACAAATGTTTGTCCTGAATTTTTCGATTATAGGAATCTTTTGGTTGTGCTCGCAATTAATGAAGTTCAATCCGAGATGGCATATCGCGAAAATTATCGGTATCATGCTGGCCGCGTCCTTTCCACCGGAACTCAGAAAATTACACGAACGAATCATCCTCCTCAGCCTCGTCGCCGTCTACGCGTGCTACTCCTCGACGCTCTTCGCCGAGCTGACGAGCACGAGTTTCAAGAACAATCGCTACGTTCAGTATGATCGTTTACAAGATTTAATGAATTCTGATCTCGTATTGATGATGGACGCGAATGTATTAAAAATTATGTCGCAATACAACAGTGCCTTCAAGACTTACAAATCAGATAAAAAAATCGTAGACTTTGCTCATACGACTCATTCCTGCCTCGAGGATATACTGATGCACCAGAACGTTACCTGCTTCATGGAGACAAATTGGGCTCGATTGTTCGCAGTCAATAATATGCGGAATGACGAGACCATGTTGGAAATAACGAAACTCTGTTATCTGTCGCCACCGTCCGGTAATGTCTTTTCGGAAGGATCGCCTTATATAGGACGCTTCAACAACTTACTCCTAATGCTGAGGGAAGGGGGTATTCGCGATAAGTGGTATCGCGAGTACATGTGGAACGAAACGAGGGAGACAACTATTCAGACAAATCATGATCAATCGAATTCTATGTACGTTAATATATTTCATCCATTGATCTATATATTGATAACGGGATACTCGATCTCTACTCTCGTTTTTATCGGCGAATTGATTTGGAAATATCTCGACATCAACTTGAGTTTATGTAATACGTATCATTTATTAAACTTGAAGAAAAATTCATAGAAGAATAAACACGGAAATAAATGGCGATATAATTAAGGCGAATGATATGCTGCAAGTTGTTCAAAAATTTGTCTCACTACTTTAATATAATCAGAGAGACCGACATTAATTAATGTTATGACATATTAACTTGGAGAAAATTGGTACCCTCGAGGCGGCATTATCGAATAGACGAGCGCATTTGCTGCGAAATTTATGATATATATCACAATACCGGTGGCGATAATAACGCGTACTTTAATCGCGTCTCGTGCTTTGCGGAACGCAGTTAATCTTCGTTATTGCGCGCACGTCGTGTCCTCGACATGTAATCGTTATATACGGCGCGAGATGGACGCGAGCAATTTTAATCAATGTAACAGTTTCCTCAAACGAGTGGAACGCCTCCGGATCTGCTCTTTGCGAGCGTATCGTTTACATGAGTCAGTCTCGCTTAGGTCGAAAGACGGCCCTCGTTTCGGGAACGAAATCACCGGCCTGAAGAGCGGTGCTTCATGCTTATTTTTTCCTCAAAAAACGGTCAATTTCGTGTAATCTTCTTGCGAGAGCGGGGCGTGGTCGGACCACAGGGATACTCTGATAGGCAACTGCGACGTGTGTCATTAACCGAATCCTTCGAGCGACCCTGATCAGTCTCAGATCTTCTCTCCTTCTTCTCCCCCCTCTCTTCCTCTTTTTTCGGAATTGAATGAATAAAATTTAAAATTACGAAGGCGTGATTCGAATCTCAAACTGTGTACATAATAAAAATGTCTAACACTTTGTCTCAATGTTTAAAAAAACTGCAACGAAATAAAGAAATTTCATTAAATAACTTTGATTAATTATTACGATTAATACTGAGTATCACGAACTGAACATTAAATGTAGTTATTTCTAGGATCGGCATCCCGGCGATTACTTCGAGATTTCTCACACATATTTCATTGTCATTTCGCGCTAAATGCGCGTCCGAGTGACCTAAATGTTCATAAATACCGCATGAAGAAATAAACGCTTAATATCAAAGGCGGCTCGAACGTCTCAGAATTTTCTCGTGAAAATTCTTTCACGATATGCATATATATAAATACACCAATAAACTGTAAATATACATCGTGCATATTTCAACGTTGCGAATAAAAAATTGTCAGGTATCTACGTTGACGTGAAAATTTAAAGACCGAGAAAATAGGGACGTTTTTTAATCAATTTATTTAAAATTTAACATTAAAAAGGCTTAATGCGACGAGACCAGTTCGGCCGACACGCGCCTCTCCTATCATTTGTCGAACCGTGCAGAATAAATATCGCATCGATACGAATTGATATCGTCGCGCGTGATCGACCGTAAACGCATCTTCAAGAAACAGATATAAAGATACACCTTCCGTCTTTATCCCACTTCTGACCGACTGTTCCCGCCGCAGGATCACCCTCCACTTCCGCCTAACTTGGCAGCCACTCCTCTGAGCAGCCTCCGTTGATACTTCCTCTCGCGCGCGTATATCTCGTCAGTCGGCCGTAAGCCACGTGCGTGTGCTCGCTCGAGTACATCCCTCGTGAACGATATATCGGACAGCGTTATTTCGCATTGACAAATCGCGCTAGCCCACTTCCGATGACAGATAAAAGTCTCCGCGTGAAGTTACTAGTGCAAGAAGACAATTATATTTCATGATCCATATTCGTTCTTATTTCATCATCGACGAATAGATCGACGCGCAGTTTCGGTCTAAAGAAAGTTGCGTTTCTATTAGTGAATTAAAAAAAATAATTAATAAAGATAAGCACGAAATAGAATGATAAGTGAGGAAAAGCTGAAGACTTCCGTGTAATTTCTGAGACTGATGCTCTATGTAATGCACAACTCTAAGATAAAAAAAAATTTTATCTTATCGAATAAACATAAATAGGATAAATAGAAAGGCAATAAGATATCAACGGTTATGGAATCTAGAATATACGTGAAGAACGAAATATATCGATGAAATAGCTAGTGGCTAGAGAGTAATACTGCATGATGCCGAGTTAAAGAAGAACCGAAATCGCGGCTTCATCGATCAAACTCATCGGAAAGCGGCATGATTCGCCGCCAATACTTTGGCGTACGGGAGAGTGCTTCGAAGAAGAACAAAGATATCGCTGCGGTAGCTCTAGGTAGCTCTCAAAGGTGAAGACAGACGTCGGATTGGAAGACGTCGGGAGAGAACTAAAAATATCAGCCGGTTCCGCGGTTGGTCGACGAGACTAACACGGCCTCGCCACGTCGTATTCTACGCTAAACGCAATTTTACCAGCTGGAAAAGATGAGAGTGATATCTCTCCGTGTGCGATGATGAAAACAGGGCTCGCCTTTAATCTCGGGGACGACGAGTCGCGGTAAACTATCAGGCACGATCGTCGTTAAAGAGCACGTTGACAGACCGGACATTGACGAGAGAGAGACTCGATCGCGACTTCACGCGTGATCCTCAGCGAACCCGTTGTCATCATTTATTACTCCATCTACTACCATTCATCGTCTGCTACTGCTATAAACGTGTACCGCGTATCAAAGATCGCGAAGATGATTGGAATGTCAAGGCAGAAGCTAATATCGGCGACTTCGCCGCATCTATTCGCGAGTCTGGGACGACCTTGATACATCGACGAATTTCTTTCGTATGCTGAAAAATTTCGGCGCTCTTTATTCTTTCTCGGACACACCGGGTAAGATTTCGCTTGTTGATGCACGTTATTTAGGGAACCAAAGCACATTGCAACGAAGGCTCGCGTTCTCCAGGGGCGAGACATGTCACGCGCGATCTTTTGATCTTGTAACGATTTGCACGCGAGAATAAGACGTCAGAGTCTCGTCAGAAATAACTAAATTGCATGAAACGTGTATTCCTTTTTTTTATGGTCTTTCTTAGCTGGCCGGTTTGAAGAAATGTAAATTCTGCTTCGTTGTAATAGAAATCTTTGCTGTACGTATAAAATACGGAATTATCACATAAATTTTGCCTATAATTAAATCCGGTGTTTTATTCTTATATAAAGATAACTTCTTCAAATATATACAAGTAATTAATTGACTAATTGCCTTAATTAATATTATCATATTTTTTTCTATATTATATATCTACTAAGAAGATAATTCTCTCCTAATCTCATTAGGTTGCCTAAAAAGAGATCTATCTATATCGGATTTCGTTGCGACAGATCGACGCGTCCGGGACTTAGGACGCAGGGTCAAGGCTGAGAGCTACCTCGCGGCGGATTTGACGCAGGCACCGTCGACGGTGTGCTTGAAAAGCTCCGAATCTCTCCCCGGGACCATCTCTTTCATCGACGGTATTTTACGACGCGGTTGTTTGAAATTCTTCGCGCGGAGTCGCGCCCGTATTTATAGACCTGCGTGGCGGCGCGTAGGGTCGCGTACACGCGTTTACGCGCGCGGCTCTCCTTCCTCCCGAAGGTGGATAAATAAGTAAAGTAGGTACACGCGCGTGTGGAGCAGAGCCGGCGAACCGAGCCACATCACAGAGAGTCCGTAAAGAGCGAGCCACGTCTCTCTTGGCGCGATCATGACGCGATGCGTCCGCGACAAGAGCACCACCGGCCTGTCTCGCAGACGAGCGCGTCCCCGTCGCCGTCGAACTGTCTGCGCTGGTCGCCCCGCTGGCTGCGATCCGCCGAACCACTTCCGGGCATGATCGCAGCCGCCGCGATCTTCCGCGTCCTCGTCGTCCTACTCGCCCTTGGTCACGCGGTCGCCGTCGACGGACTGGTAAGTACTTTGTATGCATTATAAAAAGTATTGCAATCGCAAAAATCTAAGCTATCTTTAAAATTTTACAATAGTTTTCTTCCCAAAAAATTTTCGTTCGTCAGTTAGTTTATCAATAAAATGTTGAATATAAAATTGTATGATTTAGAGAGGCTTATTTCTTTATACTATATATATGAAAATATGTGAATTTTATTTTTAAAAAAATTTAATTGTGCAATATACATATATATTTTATCATCGATAATACTCTGGAAATATTAGAGATTAAAACCGTATTTAAATTAGAGAAGATTAATTATAATTAAATTATGCGGTGAAGAAAAATTATGGATTAAAATATTGTGGAATAAGAATATAAAAGAAGAGAAAAATTATAGAAGAAATATGATATCATACACGCGGTGTACCGCAGTTTTTGCAGACTGCTTTATGATGAATTTAAAATCGATTATTTATCGGATGAATGTTACATGAAAGTTAGAAGCTGCGCGCAGAATTACATCGTTAGCTGAAAAGGTTCTGGCACTAACTGCAACATGGTAGACAATAGTTTTTCACGACTGCAATGTATTTAGTCTCTGAAACTGTAGAAGTATCGACTTCGCATCGTATTACGGGAAGTGAAGACTTTTCTGACCGATCGAATATATTGATCGTAAAATCGTTTAGTCGGGAAAATGGGATATTACACGTACCTTGTACCCAGCTAATGCACTATAATTTTGGATATTTATCGTGTACGAGTTTACTTAATTGCCTTGCCGAATCGTATCTGGTAATATCTAGTATCCAGTTAATACACATCGTAATTGCAGAAGCCGCGTGTAATCTCACATCCAAATTTGATGTAGGATAAATTAATATTGATCCGAATAATATAAATTTGCGAGAAATTACACTTCATTTAGAATTCTTATTATATTTACTTATGCTGTATTCTTGTGTTATATCCATTAATTATTCTTTTAACTCAATTAATAAATTCTTTTAACTCAATTAATAAATACAATTAATAAATACTTTTAAATTTATCAAACAAAATCAAAGTCTAACATTTAAAAAATAATGATTTTGCATAATTATAATCGCTAATATCTGCGTATTCAGTATAAGGAGAATATATTGAATTGATACAAACACATTTTTAAAAATATACTCAAGCTAATGTACTAATGTAATACAATTTATCAAAGATAAATTGGTAATTAGTGGATAGATTAAGGAAAGGTTCAAGGGGTCTAAAACACCGGTAAAGCATCGTGTCAGCAGGAACCCAGTAATACTAACGCAATTACCGACGAAAGTGGAGAAACCTCGTTTTAGCTAAGCACGAGATAATTACTGTAATTTCGTTTCGTGATCATTCTTAGACTGCAATAATCATTCACAATTTCGAGGTTAATATGCCGACGCGTAAACTAGTTCTATTGCTAGCAAACTACGGTAATAATATTGCTCGAAATCCTCATCCTGCCGTAATCGCTATGATTTAAAAGGAGCTACGTCCCGATCGCGGGAATCAACAAAGTATTTATAATTCTGCAAAATACAAGGTTCCGTTAAAGTAAAGTAGAAACACGGAGGCGCTGAAAATTATATGAACTTTGTGTAGGATGTGCGTGTCGTAACTTGGACAAACAAATAATATACTATACTAGAAAAGAAAACGCGGAAGTATCAACTTGTAAACTCAAATAGTAATTGTTCTTACGTAATGTAGAACATACATCCATTTCTTACACGGAGAGCTTACAAGAATATGTTTATTATTTTTCCTTTTATTTTTCGAACGCGACTATAAAGCATGATTCACGCTTTACGTCTGTCAAATACACTGGTATCTAAAATTTTGCATCGCAATAACTTTTTATCGAATTTCAATGCATGCTCAGATGCCAATCTCCGCGATAAAATCCACGTAAATTATAGCATACGCGGGTTATATTTGGCTGGACTCCGATTCCTTCGACGCATTGCATCGACTTGTGATGTTACTGCGTATGAATGATATTACATCGTAATCGGGCATTCGTAAAATCTGTTTGCTCGTCCGAGTTATCGGGCCAAATACGATCGTTTGGTCAGTTGTGTCGAATAATTCGCCGGCTAGCTATTGCCCGGGAAAATTTTACGAAGAAAAAAGCAAAAAGATAAACGGTAAAAGATAAAAAAGATATTTGTATGCACGCGGACAATAGAGAAACAGATAAGCGTTTATCTAAATTTTCTGTTGTGCTTATCCTACTCTTGCTTATCGTCTAACTAGCCAATTTATAATACAGCGTCAAGATAGACGTTACATCCCGTAGATGTTGGAAAAGCAGTATTTTTACGTCTCGCGTCTTCTTGTCCACTGTAAATTTGAATTTGTTAAAAATAATCGAATAACAGATAGTTGTTTCCCTAATTTATATATGAAGGCGGCGATATCGCGATCGCGTATTAGATATTTTTCAAATAGTTTCTGCATTTTATTTTTAGCATTTTTATCGCGATCCCTTTATTATTACATCAATTGAAGCTGATGCTTGCGAGTTAAGTAGGAAATTTATTCGAGGAGATTTAATTAATTTAAAGTTAAAAATTATCGATAAATTAAACACTTTTTACAAATACTGTTAAATATTTTGGTGTAACCCTTTTTCAAATTAATATATATAATGCCAGCAATATTAAATATACATCTTCGATGAAAATATTTTAGGATTGATGAATTCAATGAATTCAAAGAATTTTTGGGAATGATAAAAATCTCAAGAATGTTTTGTTAGTCCTAATACATCGCAAATATTATTTTTCACTGAATCCTTTGAAATTTGGAATTTTACTTATAATTTTATATAAGTGCTTAATTATGATTCAACATTTATATGTTTTATGTAAATCATTATCTGCGTGCATATATTATAAAGCTTTGCTTTCTCACATTGAAACAAATTTTATCACGTCAGAAAAACAATCGATCAACATCAATCAATAATCATTTAATCACACGTATGTAATAAATGTATTCTTGCTTTCTACTGCAAGAGAGCAACATGAGTTCACCTATGCACCCTATATCTTCTTGACAACTCGTGAAGAAGCGTCTTCTATCAAGCAAACTCGAAGTCGAAGAAGCGTCTTTCGCATCCCCGAGAGAAAAATCAATCGCGACGCTCATTTTCCAATTAACAGTCGCTTCTCCAATTAACAGTCAGCTTTGTAACGAGTGTGGTCGGAAAAGAAACGTTGCATCAATCTCTCGCTAAACATCTCCCGACTTTCTAACCGCGTAGGTATCACTCGTCGACTCGGTTGACCTCGGCCGTGTTACCACGGACAACCCGTGGTGAAACTTCCTGTCGCGTTATCCCCGGAGATACTCTACGTTACTCTGCGTTAGAACACTAAAAGATTCTATCCGAGCATTTCTACAGCGGCTGTTTTCGCTTTCCCGAATAGGCAACCTTCGTCAAACATTATCGCGAACTTTGACGTCGCCAACGAAGAAAGTTCATTGATTTACGAACGATTTCTCCACATGTTGCCTGTCACATGTGATAATCGTTTTTCTGCCGAGAAAATATCAGCTCGCAGTCGTGTATGAAATATTGTCAGTGTCATATATCACTCTATGTCTTTTTGCACCAAGAACGGTCTTTTATTATTTAAATCGATGGACGCAATCCGAAATTAATATATTAATAATATATTAAATTTAAAAAAATTAATATATTAAATTTTATTATCATTTTAACAAAAAAGTGTATTCACATCCTAACATTTTTTTTTATTACGCTATATCTTTATGCATTCCAAGTTTGTAAAATTGTAGCCGGTTCACATCGGCTTACTCGTATTAAATTCGCAGCGTTCGGCAAAGAATTGCTACTTTTCGACAACGATGGATGTCTCGAATACCACGTTCCAAGAGGTGTTTTAACAAAACAAAAAAAAGTCAATGTGCCGCAAGTTAAATCGCCTAAGTAATAGCCGAACAAGCCGGCTCTTCTTTCGCGCTTCATTAAGCCATGCAAAAAAATATTCTGGTACCGCGTGCTTTTTATCAGCAAGAACAACCACGGGAAAGACTGGAACGTATCGCTGGCACCCTGTGGGGAATCCTCTCCCGCGGGATTCTCTCGAGCGATAGCTCCTTCTGGCGAGTCCAGCTCGATTAGCTTCTTATTATCGTGAGGACTATCGCATGGAATTTCCCGTTGTCGGGCACAGGAAGTATGTGAAACTCGCGGCTGATAAAAAGTTGTCGTTATCGAGGAAAGAAACGAGGTACCACGCGGGACTCTGACGAGAACGGGGGGAAAAGAGGGAGGAGGGAGATGTAAGAGGCCCCGAGAGAGGACGAAGAGGACGTGAAGAATAAGGACGGAGGAGAATGTCGCGTACGACATGTCCCTTCAGCATCGTCCCGAGACTTGCAACCGCGTTTGAGATCACATTCGTTTTCCCTCCCCTTCACCGTAAAATCCATCGGGGCTCGTCTCAACCGACGTCTCTTCCCCGTCCCACCCACTCCCCTTCGCCCGGCCGCCTCTACTCATCTTCCTCGTGGTTTCTTTACCAAGATGTTTCACATCGTCTGTGCCAAGACCGGCGATTCCATTGTCTCGTCGTCGATGTACGCGGGAAAAGCGATCGCGATATACCAACGGCGGAACGAATGATTAGAATTCTCGTTATAAATTTTTTTAAATAATTCAACACTCACCAATTTGATGTGCGGAATTGTAGACAATGTTAATCTGTAAAATATAAACGTATAAATATTATATAAAACAATTATTAAAATATTTAAATTATTTATAATATTTCAAATCATTTTTTGAAATATTAAAGTTAATTTGAAAATTTAAATATTAATTTTAATGTTTCAAAAAATGATTATATTAAGCGCATAGTTAACTTTTGTTATTTACTTTAAGATATTAAAAAACTACATAATTTGCAAAGAAATATTTTTTAAAGAAAGATAGAAATAATTATAAAAAATATTTAAATTAAAATATTTTACTATTTATTTTTACTATTAAATATTTAAATTAAAATATTTTACTATTTATTTTTACTATTAAATATTTTAATTAAAATATTTAAATATTAAAATATATAAATATTTATCTATTTACCTTCGCGATGATTTAAATTTTACATTGTTGTATAATAATGAATATAAAATATCCTGGATTTTATATTTCGAAATACTTAGAATATTTAATAATAAATAATTTTTAATAATTTAATAATAATAAATATTTGTATAATATGTATAAAATACAATTACATTGTATTATATTTAAGAGATATGTAGATATAATTATTTATGTAATGCGTACCTAGATTCTTTTACTATTAAATATTTTAATTAAAATATCTCTTAAATATAATACAATGTAATTGTATTTTATACATATTATACAAATATTTATTATTATTAAATTATTAAAAATTATTTATTATTAAATATTCTAAGTATTTCGAAATATAAAATCCAGGATATTTTATATTCATTATTATACAACAATGTAAAATTTAAATCATCGCGAAGGTAAATAGATAATCTCACAAATAACAAATAAAAAGTTAAATAAATTATATTTACCCTATTGATGCTCTGCCGTTGCCCGATGCCACCCCGGGCCTCCTCCTCCTCCCAGAAGAAGCTTCGAAACACTTGCACTCGCGTTACTTTTTTTCGTTCGCGACGCGCGGCGACGCCCGGATTTTAGATATCACATTTCAACGCGTTTCGGTAAAACGCGAGAATCGCGAGAGCTTATTCGCGCGCGAATAAAACCGATGCTCTGTTTTCGGCGTCACCGCTTTTTTCAAGGCTCACTTGTCGGAAGGCCTCATCGAACGACGATGATGCGGCGACTACTTCACGACGCACTCAGGAGTCGCCGATATTCCACGAAATGGGCACTACATCTCACTATGTTTTAAATATCACAATTCAACGACGTAGAAATCGCGGATCGATAATGCCGAAAAACTCCGGAAATTCGCGTCGAAAGCGCAACGGTAATTCGATCCGTCCGCGTAATAGATTCGCCCGTGCGATCGCGATCACGATGTCGGTACACGATTTTGCGATGCGATCGGATTTGTACGATAATTAAGTACGTAAAAACACTCACACTCGTACTGTCGCGGACCGGTGATGAGTGCGCAAACGTTGATCGCGAACCGAAAATGCACCTAGCAACAGACAGGCTTGTGCCATTTACGGGACGTGCAGCACGGCAAGGTCGCAAAATCGTAATGGCGGATGGCGGTGGTCGCGTCGCGGCGTACGTGCGAGCTCGGCTCGGCTCGGCTCGGCTCGGCTCGGCTCGGCTCGGCTCGGCTCGGCTCGACTCGGCTCGGCTTGGCGGTCCGGGCAACTTCGACTTGACGACTTTGACCTATAACAAATTAACACTTTATTAATATTTTTTGTCAGAAATCAACTAATTAAGAAATTAATTTGCTAATTAATTTTTAAAATAATAGTATGTTATAAAAATTAAAATAATAATATGTTTTAAATAATATGTCATAATTCTTTAAACTCGATTAATATTTTTGACAGTTATCAGCTGATCTTTGTCAAAAAATATTAATCGCAGATAAGGCATTATAACATTATTTACAATATTACTATTTTAGTTTTTATAACCTATATTATTTTGAAATTTAATTAGCAAATTAACGCTTTATTAATATTTTTTAACAGAAATCAGCTGATTAAAGCGTAAATTTGCTAATTAATTTTTAAAATAATAATATGTTTTAAATAATATGTTATAATACTTTAAACTCGATTAATATTTTTGACAGTTATCAGCTGCTTTCTATCAAAAAATATTAATCGAAATTAAGGTATTAAAACATATTACTATTCTAATTTTTATAACTTATTATTATTTTAAAATTTAATTAGCAAATTTTCGCTTTATTAATATTTTTTAACAGAAATCAGCTGATTAAGGCGTTAATTTGCTAATTAAATTTTAAAATAATAATATGTTATAAAAATTAAAATAATATAATATGTTATAATACTTCAAACTCCATTAATATTTTTGACAGTTATCAGCTGATTTCTGTCAAAAAATATTAATCGAGAATAAGATATAACATATTATTTACAACATATTACTATTTTAATTTTTTAACATATTATTATTTTAAAATTTAATTAACTTTAATCAGCTAATTTCTATGAAAAAATATTTTAATCGAGTTTAAACAAACTTTATATTATTTTATGTTGTTCTAGTAAACTGTATAAATTCGCTAAAATTAAAAATTAAATGGTGAAAGCGCGCTTTCAATTCTCTCGCGTCCAACAAAACAGAATGAAACGAGGATATAATGAGACCAGCTATTATGAAAGTTCCGCATAGCGTATCGATAGAGTGCTTGTAAAATTAGCCGCGGGCATTGATGTATCTCGCGTAGAATCTTTCATGCGAGGGAATGCCAGTGTCAAGGAACAATAAGGGGTTACACACAGTCGTGGTAATATAAAGCGGTGGCGTATGGTGTCAGAGACGCTGATCCGGAAATAACCGTGGCCATAAATGCAAAAGCCGGACGCGTACTATACGTGTAAGAACGAACGGAGGGAAAGAAGGAACAACACGGAGCGAGTAGAAAACGGATGGTTAGCGATGGTTAAAAGCGCTGCAGGTGACTCCCTTTGCTGTCGCGTCCCTCAAACGATTATAATGGCCAGTTTTACGGTCTAAATTTCCACTTGAAACGCCGACGTGTGTAAATTAACTCCTTGTGAACTTTGCTTTTACCGTGGATTTGAGAAATCGTCTTCCGACTTTTTCTTACCGCTCTTTATTTATCTCTTTATTTATTATTTTTAAAAATCTCAATTATTATATTTTATTATAAATATTTGAAGCAAAGATTTTAAAATAAAATTTCTAAAATATTTTATGTGTATAAAAATAGTATATATAATGCAAAATAAATTCCATAAATAAATCAAGAGATAAATCAAGTAATTTTACTAGTAGCGAATTAATAAATTGAGGATGTTATAAGTTATAAATTATATTTATTTTGCATACCCAGTTGCCCCGCTGTTGCCCGATGCCTCCCCGGGCCTCCTCCTCCTCTCTTGGTCCATGGTAGCACTCGCGAAAACACGAATAATTACGCAGCTTATCAGTAATGCTACCTGTGATAACAAATAAAATACATACATATATTATTCTATCACGTTAAATTTTATATTAAACAATAGAAACTGTAAATCATACACAATGATCTTTCCGCAGCATATTAAGAGATAATGAGCTATGTCTGTGGAACTTTTGAGAGAGACGTAATAAGTAGGTAAAACTGTTACTGCGGTTAGCAATAAATTCTGCACTCTCGCGCTCGTCACATCGCGAAAGTGAAACAATTTACACTTGTAAAAGTATAAGGAAGTCACTTTCGTCATGGACAATGTTCGTGGGATAGACGACGATTTTTTTCAAGACGGGCCTCGCGCGCGCGTTTATTACCGCTATTAAAAATCTAATTAAAACAGAGCAGTATTTATGAGTTCTCGTAAACTTTGGCTTGAAAGGCATCGAACCGCTTACATAAAGTATAAGAAATGGCGCAAAAAAAGAAAGAGAAATAAAATCGCGTTGTTGCCAAACGGGCCGTGTTCAAAAGCGTATATATGAATTGTTCCTAACAGCTGTCGATGCAACTGTACGGCATATTATTGTACTTTATGACGCTGTCCATTACTTTAATCGATTGTTGGCAGGAGAAAATAAACGCTGACGCGAGATTGTAAATTGTGGTCCCATGAATGTTACGAGTCTAATATTATACTCTGCAATAATCGTGACAATGTCGTAATAATCATTCTGTTACACGTGCAAGTGTTGTACAATTATGTCTCTCTATAAGTCGATAAGCTTGAATCAAATATCCCATCAGTTGCGCCAATGATGTGACGCAGCTGTAATTTCTCTTGAATAAATGAACGAATGCGTTATATGGCATATAATCACACAGCTATATTCAAATTACATCGTGATTACATTGCGGCAATGAAATTCTAATTTGCCCTCATTAGAAATGTGCGCGTTCTTCATGTATAATATTACATTATGTTATTAAATTTCTTTAGTTAATTTTTCTTTTGCCAAAATTTTCGACTTTAAATAGAATTATCAACAAGAGTTTAGATATATTAATAAATACAAGCAAAAACACGATCTTTCACTTTTATATTAGGGAGCATATAAATCAGATCACGAACTTGCCATAGCGAGCATTCCGTTGACAAACAAGGCTACGAGAGAGATCTCACATTAAATCTCCGTAACAACCCTTCGTCAAAAAAGTCGCCTACCATTTTTGGACGTTGAACAAACTTCGACCATCTAGGAGGAAGGCGTTAATTTGCAAAACAAATCTTTCCGAGACTTCCCTCCTTATTTTTCATTTACGCGGAATTACTCTTATGGCAATTTTATTCATGCAGCTAGAATTATTACAACTTATTACAATTTTAGAAATTAATTATCACTGTAATAATTATAATTTTCAAGCTGTAGCCAATTTTTCGATACAACACTTCAAATCGTTAAGAAAGAATAAGTTAAAGATCAAAAAGAAAGAATTTACTGAAGATTGTTTAATCTAAAAAAATGTGGGAAGTATAATGCGCGAGGCTGTGTGTCGATGAAAGCATACGTCATGGTATCAATGTGTCGATCTTGTAATATTAAAATATGCGCAGACACGGTGGGCAGAGACCGGTCACGATACCATCTAGGGTATAGCTCAGGCGTTAGTTCGTGAAGTGGCTTCCGAACCTTTCTTCATCCACCATTCGACCTCTGTATCATGTTTCTTCGTGATGCATTCATGATCCAGATTGGGTCAAATGGTAATTTCGAATTACGTGTGCAGTATCTCAAATATGCTCGAACAGTTTTAACTGCATAGCTTGCATTTATTAATTTTCACCGCGACATTCTTGATTTTTATCTACTTTCGTTATTAATCTTTTCTCGTAATAAGTATTTTATAAATATATTAAAGATCTTGATCGTGATAAATTACGCTATCTAAATACATTTAAAGCAAATTTTTTGTGTGGATTAGACATGAAGATATAAGCAAGAAGTAGAGACAATAAATAGATATATAGATATATAGATATATCAGATTATCTTCATCCCTATTCTCCTCCCGCGAATTAAAGAATAAAATTCGTCTATCACCGAATTACGAGAAGCATCGAGAAATGACGAAAAATCAAGGTGCTCGTTTGTTGATAAAGTAAAATTTATATAAATTATTTAGCAAAGTCATTTATTCTTTTTAGATTTTTTGGACAAAGATTCCTCGACAGTTGTGCGTTCTTGCGTTAGACTCCATAAAGATTTTTAGATGGTGAAATCGCGTCGACAATAAGGCAACATGCTCTTCGACTTCACCCTTTGGAATTGTCTTTCCTTTTAGCGGCATGAACTTTTTGTGAGATCGTCACCGAGATGCAAGGTACCGCACATCTCAGCCTAGTTTGGACACGCTAACCCCGTCGCATATAAATTTCGCTCACTTCATCGTTGTTCTTTCCGCGTCGTTCGCTTCTTCATTTAATGTTTTTTCTATCATGTGTTCCTTTCGACAAGTAATGTAGTATTAAATCGTATGATTTAATATTAGGCAATTTAATACTAAATTACTAGGCGATTCTATTATTTTAAAATAATTATCAAATATATATTATTTTCATAAATGTTATTCTTGAAATTTATTTTCATATCGAGATATTGCCTTATTATGTTTATGCTAATTAAATTTTTGATAAGTATCAGTAATGAATCTGGTTAGTTATCCTAGATTTACTATGTCAAATATATTTTTCTCCTTCAAAAAACATCGACAGCAAGTACTCTTTCGTAACAATTTACAGTTAAATTTCAAGTTAAATAATGTATATACATAAGAGAGATACCTCTTTTTTTTCTTTCTATTATAAATTCGATAGATTTCTTCGAAATAATCATCCTCGATTAGGTAATCAAGTTTTGAATTATTCATCTCGCACAATATCGTATCATGTAGGCTGTTAAAAGGATCTTCAAGCATCATTTTAATCATGCCTGAATCCTGAATGAATGATGAATTAGAAATGAATCATCACGGGTCCGAACTATTGCGGAGTTTCATAGAGGGCAAATATTTCGAGGAGCTTCGACAAGGCGCGACGATGAAATAACAGTAATTTTATATACCTACGTACTCCGTCAACTACGGTGACATCGCGTAACGCATGATTAACGCCGACAGCGGTTACGTCGCGATGCCATTACCAGCAGACAAATTGAGTTTAATGTCGCGACTTGGGCGTTTTACAGCCTTGGAGTACTGGACGATATTAGAACCAGCCGAGTGCTGTCCAGGTCGTATCTATTAAGTCTATCAGTCTAAGACAGACCATTTCAGAGTATTTTAAGGTAATTGTATCAGCATACAACCACTGCCGACATAGGAGTGCCGGATATTGCGTTATGAAATTTTCTTTGAGATTAATCCTTTCGTCAAAAAGATGTGATTGCAACTAATTAACGAATTAATCTATTATACGTCTAATAACAGTTATAAAATTTAATGAATGTCAAGGCTCGCACAATTATATAATATTATTGATTAAATAATTATAATAAATTGATGAAATAAATAAATTAAATTAAATTAAATGTAAAAATAATACCGATTCAAAACACAAATCTATAAAAAAATTATATAAATCTATAATAATATTATAAAAATATAATTTTGATTTAATAATCAAAGAATCTGTAATTTCATTGTTAATAATGTTTGAAAAAAATTGTTTGTAGAATGAAAATAAGACATTTGTCTTTGGAATTAAGGGCGATGTAGATTATCTCCATTCGATCAATCAGTCTGCTGTGGATTATTTACCAAAGAATAACAGTAAGTATGTGTGTGCGCGCTATTTTATTTTTCATATTTCTTCTTATTAAAAGAACTTTTTACAATATCTTTGACTTATTTTTACAGAATCGACAAAGCTGTCGCATTTCACGAGTTGGAGCGAATGGTCCGTTTGCGATCGGCATTGTACACAAAATCGCGTCAGGAGGTGCCGATCGAAACAAAATTGTGGATCAACTATACTTAGGGTAAATATATTTATAATGGTGAAATTTTTGATTGAAAATCGAGACACACATTATATGATAAAATATTCTATAATATACACACGTACACACGTGAAAAATATTTTGTTGCCATCGTATGTAATAAAAATTAAAAACTAATGGTTTATCATGAAATAATAGGAAGAACGCGGTTGTGAACATAATAGAGAAGGTCGTCGAAGGCGATGCAAGCAACGTCAACGAAGACATAGACGAAGGGACAAAAGATTTCACGTGGTCCAGGTGAGTCGCGATATACGCTTGTCGATATATGCGATATGAATCGCTTCAGATCTTCGATTAATTATATGTATATACGTTCTCGACAGGTACCTAAAGAAGCGGAACATAGGCATGGAAAGCGAAGAGGTAAGGATATTAAAGAACACTCCGGAGGACATTACGGGAAATGGAGCAAATGGTCGCCTTGCACGAGGCTGTGCACTACGCAACGTCACAGGTAAACTATATAAAATTTCTATATTTATGCAACTAACGTCAATGAATATGTACTCATTCGATTCTCTAATTAGATGGTGCAGAAAGCCTGGCATCTGCGGACGCGATGTGATACGAGAGAGCGCCTACTGTTACGTCGAAGGTAGCTTTTGCCAAAGATGGATCCATCGAAAGATTCGTGGTATCCACGAAGAAGATGGCGAAAGTAAATACCCTTATATAGCACACTCGATCATTAATATTGATAAGAAGTACGAGTATCTAATCTTCTTCGATTTTCTAGACTTGATATTAGACGAGTTTGAACTCAATCCTAACACCGTGGATAGTTTCGCTTCTGAAAAGAATTCAAATACTTGGAAATGTGGAGTGGCGAACTCTCAAAAAAGCGCTAGATTATCATACTTTATGCGAATTATCGGTGGCCGTCCGACTACACCTGGAAGTTGGCCGTGGCAAGTGGCTGTATTAAATCGATTTCGAGTATGTTATATAACGACGATATTAATCTTACATCTTTGCTAAATCAACAGCTGTGTAGAAAAAAATTAAAATTAAAAAGCACAGAAAAAATCTAAGAAAATTATAAATTATACAAAAGACTTTATGTTGTTTAAACCAACATTAATTTGCCTTTATTTTTTCAGGAAGCTTTCTGCGGTGGAACATTAGTGTCCCCGCGATGGGTATTGACTGCCGCGCATTGCATTAGGAAACGTCTGTACGTTCGTATTGGAGAGCACGATTTAACGGTGAAAGAAGGCACGGAATTAGAGTTTAGGGTACGAATCGCGATCAAAGAACTTAATAGAGATATTTTATTTTCTTGTGATTAATTTTATATGATCGCGTAGGTGGACTCCGTAACTATCCACCCGGAATACGACGCTGATACTGTTGATAACGACGTGGCTCTACTTCGTTTACCAGTTACCTTGACTCCGTCTCCTTCGAGAGGAATCGCGTGTTTGCCTGCACCGAAGCAGCCTTTACCCACGAACCAGTTGTGTACTATTATCGGCTGGGGCAAGTCCAGCGTGACGGATGATTTTGGAACGGATGTGCTGCACGAAGTCAGAGTACGCGATTTTATAATTTTGACAAAAAAAAAATAATAAAAAATTTAATTATTTTACTGTAATGATAAGGATATAATCTAATTGATAAATAAAATTGCATTAAAAATAATATAAATATTTGATTTTAGGTTCCAATAGTGTCATCCGAAATCTGCCGAGAAGTCTATATAGATTATAGAATTACGGACAATATGTTCTGTGCCGGTTATCGCCGCGGAAAAATGGATTCTTGCGCGGGCGACAGCGGAGGTCCTTTACTTTGCAAGGATCCTCGAAAGCCCGATCGTCCGTGGACAATTTTTGGTATCACCAGTTTCGGTGAAGGTTGTGGCAAACGCGGTAAATTCGGTATATATGCGAGACTGTCCAATTACGTACGTTGGATTACAAAAGTGATAAAACAGTCGAATGAATAAATACATACTTAGAAGATATGCCTAAATAATTGTAATTAATATTCATGCCTAAATTATAATTGTAATTAATATTGAACGAGGATAAAGATAAAAAATATGTGGTAAGGAAATCAGAGATTACAAATTATAAGTCTTATATCTCGATTTATTGTATGGCGAAAAGAGTGCGAATGCATCGAAAAAGATTAAATATAAAGCTGCATTCTATTATTACATCATCCATTTCATTTTCTGCAAAAATATGTTTATATCTTTTTATATATAAGGAATTAAGTGTAATTTTTGCAGAAATTAATGCAGTTGATTATGTGTTTATAATTTTTATATGTTACTTACCTTTAAACCAAATATCTATTAATAATTATATATAATTAAATATAATTAATATTGTTAAAAAATGTGGAAAAAAAAACGTTTACATAATATTTATTTCTTGCATCATGTTCATACAATTCTAATCCATTTTCTTTTTCTATTCGACGAGATCGGTAGATGAGAAATGTAATATAAAAATTGTAAACTTACATTCTGTGCAATGTATTTCCGTGTTTTCTTGGAAGCTATAGATAAGTAAAATACAAAAAAAAAACAGCGCAAAAATAAAAAAATAATTAAAGAACATTTCTATCGATAGTAGAATTCTGTATGTATCTTTACATAGCCTAACATAGTGGTGCCATCTTCTGCAACCTCTAAAGCATGTGTGATAATCGCATATGTTTCGTTTTTTAAACATACAGAGCTATGAACGTAGAGAATCGCACATTGTGATAATAAAAAGCAAAATACAATCTTAGTAGTACCAATGTAATATTAGAGTATTAAGCGTTTCAATATAATTCAAGAAATTAAATTAATTAAATTTACATTTTGAGAAATCCATCTCGGGATGTTGCTGCATGAACCTGTTAAACATTTAACAAATTATTTTTAATTTAATATTAACATATAAAATAATCCATATTGTATATATCTGTGTGCAGCGAAAATATTAAATATTGAAATGTTATCTTACTTTTTGATAACATCTTGTTTCTTTTGCTCATCGGATGTTGGAAGTCCTAGCTCCTTCTGTCTCTGATCATACATCATCTTTTCTACGAGGCCTCTTGTCTCTCCGTCGAGGTCAGAAAGCTTGCTAGGTTCGGGATTTACTTTCTTTGTGCTGATTTCCGGCTCACTCGTTATTACGTGAGCCCACCATTGCATTTTATTCACCTACACAAAAAAAAGTCGATTTCGTTTAAAAAAAAAAAAAAAAAAAAAAATATTGTAATCTATTATATTACCATATTACAAATATTTATATCATCGTTAATGTGTTTTGTTTTTATTTAAATAATTTTAAAGACATCTTGATATTTTGCATCAATCGATAATTGATATTGCGAAAATTGCTTTGATGTGTCGTGATATATGTCGCAAATTAATCATAATATTTTTGATTTCGTGAAATAAAATTTTGGATAGAGATTGCGGCAAGTATAATCACACGAACGATTGCGAATACGATAATCATGAATATTAATTAGACCTTAATTAAATACTGTATTTTGCATGTCTAAAAACAGTTGAATTCATTGCCAATCACACGTATCTCCACATATACATATATCCGTGATTGAACGATCTTAGAACTATCGGAATTACACGGTTCCGGCAAGGCCAAAGAACGGCGAAGGTCGCGAAAAAACATATTACTAATACGAGGGCGCGGACTCTGCCACATACATATATATACGTCCACGAGAGACTCACCTTTTCCAGATTAATCAGCAACACTTTCCCGTCCTCGATTACCCAAGTAGATTCCTCGAGTTTGACCTCGTGCGGGAAATCCCCGGCAAAAATTGGCGGATGGCCCTTCAATCCGCAGCTTAAGTGTTTTTTCGTTATCGTTACAACCACGTCCCTCGGTCTAGCCGAGAAATTTACCTTTAGCGGCACTCTAATCTATAATATAAAAATCGCAATATGTGTCTATTTGTTCGCTCGAGCGAATATTATTCACAAGTGGCAACTGAAACATTCGCTTGGAAAAAATCTCATCGGAATCCGTAGTATTATACACGAAGAATGTAAATAAATTGTATATATTTATATATTCTTTTTATTTTTATAGTCCGTTTCGTCGCGCGTTTTTCCTATTCTAATAAGTTTAATGTAAATTAATTTATTTCAACAGAAAATTTTAACATAATGATTAGTTCACAAAAACTACAAACTCTCATGGATAGTTGATGAAAAAAGACAATGGATAGAATGATCGATCAATGGTGAGAACAAAACTCGTTCTCAATGTGTTCTGCACGAACGCGTTTCATATCCTTTTGTGATTATGATCTCGTTTGCAGATTATTGTAATCCGGATCACAGCGGCCTCGGGCTTGGATTTTGGAAATGAAAAATCGCAATGACTTTATAGAAAGAAGACCTTGAACGTTCGGAAAGTTCGTGGGATCATTCGAATCTTCCAACCGTGAATTGGAAGATGAAAGATGCATTGTAACACTCGACAAAGCGAAATGGCAAAGGTTCGACGTTCCTGCCAAATATCCGTACGATACACTTCGTTAACCAGCACGTGTTCGGTTTAATTGATAGCAGGCGAACTTGACCAGATCTTGACTTTGGATCATTGCCAGTTCGAAAGGGTCAAGAGTAAATCGATCACGAACGTTTGCTTTGTGTAACAGCATCTAAAGTGTTGAATGATGAAATTATCCATTTGTGTGATCATCTGAATCGCCATCAAGATTATGAAAATCGTAATAATAGTGAGTTATTTTGTATTAAAAAATTCCGTGACTGCATAACATATACGTAACGTTGTATAAAAAATGTATTATGATTCTAAAATTTATGATTTAATCAGCTTTTCACGGAAAATTATGTAAGTCAAAAACCTTCGTCTCAATGAGAATTATGAAGTAATTATTGAGCAGCAAAATTCATTAACATATTCTTATATATATATCACCGCGTTAAAGAGACTTATATCTCGTACATCTCCATATTTCAATTCCAATTTGCAATGAATATGCAATTCAAACGTTTCCTGCGTTTTTATTACGCATGCAAATTTCGCTTTATTATCTTAGAGACTTTATTTCTCCGGATATCATTTAATCAAACGACAGATAAGATTTTACATATATTTTAGAGATATTACATTTACATATGTAATTCTTGCGCCACGTGGCTTTGTAGCTTTTTGCAAAACAACTCAATTATTCGCAGTGATCCTTCGAATTTCGAGATCAAGTTGACGCGTTTAAACTATCGCGGAATTATTTCAAACACATTTATTTTATAATTTATTGTGGCACTTCATTGTGTTTCAATTCCCATAAAAAATAGCAGCTCATGACGCGTCGCGTTAAGAAGATCGTCATCTTCTCGTAGCCGGTTCTTAGATTTCTAGAATGGCAACAACGACGACGACGACGACGACAGTAGTAGAGGTAAAGTCGGGTGCATCGGTGCGTGGAAACGGATCATGGCTACCGACTTTGCGCCCAACGTTAACAAAGTGGAATATCATTATAAAAGCGGCAACGAGAAGGCGAGGAAGAATACGGCTGAAGAATAAGGCTGTTCACTTTGCCGAGGTCTAGCCTAAGTAGACTGTGACGCATAAGCTTTAACAATCCTCGAGACATTCCCGTTGAATACCCGTTACAAAGTTAATTCATACCATGAATAAAAATTTTGATCATTCTATTATCTGCTTTTTTTTTGCGATCGCAGTGATACTGCATTTTTTTTAAGCTCTTATTTAGTAATATCGCTCTCAAGTAATATTATTTTCTTATCTACTCTCCATATACCGTCTTTGGTATTACGTTCGAACTTCGATCAATTTTGCTGTCAAAACACACATGTTATATAAACGTGCAATTTTCTACTTTAACATAGCGTTCGAAGATCAGAGATGCTTATGTGTATATTACGATCGGTAATCACAGCTGTATTGATACAGCTTGTCGTCAAAATCTTCCGCGAGTAAAGAATTATTTTTAACTATACGTAATAAAAAGATTAAAGGCACATATTTTGTGTTCAGTTACGATTGCTTTCAAATTTTTCCACATATATGCGAATATATTTGCTTCCTTAAATTATTTTATTTTAAAATGTAAATGATTAGTAAAAAATATCAAAATATATTCAATAATTTACATTCCACAATATCAACAATTTTACAATAAACGTTAGTCATTTGAATATTATTGAAAATAAAAGATTGCATAAAAATTCTCAAAATATGACAATATTGTTAACTTAATTCTTTTGGTTCACGCAATTCATTGTTATTCCTAGCGGTTTAACCTGGCACCCGCATAACGTGTCGTATTGACTATCGTCCGTGACTGCCAGACTTGCGAAATTCTTTCTTACCGTGGAATCACATTCTTACCGAGATCGCTTAAATATATGTAAAGTCTTTTCATATGTACGCAGATAGGTGCCTTTAGTTCGGTGTACGTAATTACGTATGGGATACCAATAACAACTATGAGGATAACGAACAGCATCTTTGACAGTTCGCAACGAGAATGCAATTAGAAATGGAAATATGGCTATTTGATTGTCAGCTTTACGAAGAAATGTACGAGACACATTATTCACATTCAGACACGTTCATTCTGTTGCGCTATGGTATGAGTAAATCTGTACAGAAACCATGAGAAAAAAACGAATGATTAGATCTCTAATATCCTTGAATTTAAAAGAAATAATTGTATCTTGCTAATTGGCTCTTTGAAATCATAATTAATAAATTTAACTATGATTCCTCTAACAATGTTATATAATCGATATATATAACAGTCACTAATTTGTTTAATAAAAATAGCTTACGTCAATTGTTACATCAATTTTTTAGAGCGAATTAATATGTACAAATAAACTTGCCAAATTTTGGAAGTTTCCATTGTTTTATGATATCATAAACGGTTTTTTATAAAAGACGTATCCGCACTAAAAATGGCATGTTGACCATTTATAACAAAGATATAATCAAGATGAAGAATTCTAATAGTCTTCATTATAATAAAAAAATAATTGCCTGCGTGACTTTTAAAACTATATGTCAGAATATACAATCTATTTGCTATTTATAAATATGTTTTCATAGTTAATTAAGTACACGTATATGCAGTTTTGATCGAATTCCATGGAACTTCATTCTTTATGAATAATAATTAATAATTTAAATTTGATACATTGGCATTAAAAAATGACACGCAACTGTTCATTACGATTTCATAGAAGATACCGTAAACTTCCTGTTCGGAATTTTATGATATTAATTAAATAATACGTGACAAAATCTTAAAGTTATATATTCTTAGAATTTATGATCTTTTGGTATCATTTGTAAATATTATATACAAACGTTTGTACTTAGAGACTCGTGTAATCCGATAGATTTGATTTCGCATATATTCGCGAATTATTTTGATGCTTTCGAGATTTGTAAATGACACATAGGCGCTAAAAATGGCATGGAGATTGCACATAATAGAAGTTCAGAGGCTCGACACGATAAAGAAGCTCTGTCTGAGACCTCGGCATTCGGCTTGTTGTCACGAACGAACGAACGTGACATTAAAGGCTGCTATAGCTGCGCGTCATCTCGCTCGCGGATAACCGATTTATTTGGCGCTTCGGCGGAATCCTTGATACTAAAGGATCGCACACGTTTACCAGGCCTCGCTTGCGTAATCGAATAGTTTGTTCATTACTCACGATGTTGAATAACGCGCTTCTTTTCGAGGCGGAGGAGATCTCGCGACGAGATCGAAATTTGTAATCGCTATACGCTTGCCGATTCGACATTGTGCACGTGTACATTAACGACGTGTACATTAACACATAAATGAAATTGTTCTATTCGCCTAGAAGCACGTCAATAACAAAAAATATTAAATCGTCATCAGTGTTTAGCGGACAATGATAGAGACTCGACCAACAAAGACTAGGTATCTCTTCAAGGCACCAAGGACGTCGCGAAATGTAAGCGAAAATAAATTTATGCGCGAAGGTTGATTTTATTTTAATAATTACAAAAACTGTTTTTTTTTTTTTTTTTTTTTAGCAAAACATTAGGCAAACGTTGCCACGATATATTTTAATTTGTTTTAATTGGACATCTGTCATGTGCAAAGTTAATATTCCTCGATGTTTTAAAGTTCTACAGATCTTATTGGAGTTCTAGTTTCTTTACATAAAGAATTAAAAGTTTTATTGATGTAGATAAAAAGTTCTACCGCTGAATGCTTCTAAAATTGTATAGTCAAAAAATAAGACTATATGAAGATTAAATAACTGAAGAACTTATATATTTGATTTTCTTCTTAAGTCTTGGAATTCTTGATAAGAAAAAAATATTTATAAAACAAAACCAGAAGTTGATTTTAAGATCAAATATTATAATTCTGAGAAAGATGAATTATACTAAATTTCTTTATACATATACAATATATTCACAAAAATCTATTGATAGTTCTTAAGAAGTTCCTTTTAATTAAAACACAAGAAATAAGATTTTTTTTTAATTGGAGATTCTAATTATTATTATAGAGATATTAATGTTAAATTTTTTTAATGAGAAATTTTAGTGACAGTTAAAAAAATACGAAGAATCAATTAGTTGCGGTACCAAGGGACATTATAGACAGAGAACATATTTTCACATTCATTAAACATCAAGGTTGATTTGTAATTGTCACATTTTAATATTCATATCATAATTGCACATTGGAGGATGGATAATGTTAGATGTATGCCGAAGAAAGGACGTTGAAATGTAACTAAAGAATTGTCATTATCTCAAGGGATGTAATTTGCAAAAAGAAGGAATATTCAAAAGAGATAAGAAGGACAACGAAGAATAATCTGTATACAGACCACTTGTATTCACGGTTTCCATTTGCGGATATTAATGGGTTCGCAAATAATCATTCTAAGGTCAAGTGAACGAGTAAAGTAAAGTAACAACATGTATATATATTGTGATTAATTCTATCTTCAATTGATAATATTCATGGATTGTGAAGAAGGTTTCACTTAACAAAGATGACAATAGAAAATGAATAAGTATGTAAACGTCGTATTTTAATGTTAAATCGGTCTTAATGGATTTACATAACATATCAATCATTAATATCAATTACTATTAAATCGCGAAGTTATTTCAACATTTTTCTAACTATTTCCTTTCCATCTTTGCGTATTAAAATATTTTCGTAGTGATAACGCATTCTGAAAATAATATATATCGACCACGCGATTAATGTAAAATGATTTTAACCTCATTGTTAACGCCACAAAATCTGGTTTTCAAATCAGCAATTATCTATACAAGCGTCATTTCGCGCTTTTCATAATCAATTACATCTTCTTGCGGCAGAAGATATAATTATCCCGTGACAGTCATTTAATGCGTTTTTACAAAACCACACATAGTTAGCGCTAATCGCTGTTTTAACAATGAGTCAAAGCGGTACAGATAAAAAATTAATGTGTGGCTTCCGGTAGAGATGCTGCAAATAAACATTAAATTCAAACGATAACAATTCTCGTTATAATCAATAACTGTCATTAAATAGTTAATATGTGGCTACAAATTATACGGATGAGATAATAACATAATATCTTATTTCAGAGACAAAGTGACGCTAGTACAGCACTACAAGACAATCTTGTTAATAAATTAATAAATTGTTAATAAATAAAAAAAATTTGATACGCGATTAAATCAATTGCAAACTATATAGCTGTATTATATACATGCAGTAGATACATTTAAATATCAGTAATATAATATTTATGATAATAGAGCCAAAAAAAGCAACGCGATGGAAAAGGTATAAAATCGAGGAGAAAGAGAAGATCAATGAGCTTCTTTTGCACAGGTGTGGCGAGAGTACAGGTGCATCGTGTATTTCTACAAATGCACGTGTGCATCGTCTCATATGCAAGAAGAGACGAGCGAAAGAGGAGATGCAGATCGCGAAAAGAGGCAAGAGAGATGCAAAGCTCGCGTTGGGTTCGAGGAGACGATTAGGATTTTCCGACGTGGTTTTTCTGCAATTTGCAACAGTATTAGCTGAGGGGATAAGAAGCGCGATATGTGTTAATATGCATGAAAATGCGGCGCATAATTTATACGTATGAGCACAAGATGTTGCACAAAGAATAAACGAGAGAGAGGTAGTTGCCTGGAGATTAAATCAAACCTAATCGTCACGATAATAAGTGCCGACAATGAATGTCGAACGCTTCCCGAAGCAAAAACTGTACCGTGCGTCAGAAGCATTAAGGTAAAAATTGTTGCAACCGGTAGACGCAGAATTCAGGTCGCGACGAAGAGCAACCGGAGAGGAGAGAGAGAGAGGCCCCGTAGGTAAATATTTCTTCACACCACAATCTGGAATCGGGCTAATGTAGGTCGCATGTTATTTTACTTTAATCGTCAATATATTTTTATCTTAATAAGCGAGCGGATGTGCGAGTAATGTGTGATTTATATTTAGGCAAAATTGTGAGAGGTAAAGAGCAATGTCAAGAGCAATTGTTGAAATAAAATTATAAATATATATCTCCATACGATATTATATTTATATAATATATACATTATACATATATATGTATGTCGTAATCGTATATTAATGCAATTTATTAAATTAATGGATGACGAGTATCGCTTAATAGTGCACTTGTCTGCAAATATTTTGTACTCAGCTAATTTAAAATCTCGTAAATCACACACTGAGAATATCTCGTGACGTACGGAGATTTATTTAAAAAAATTAATTAATTAGCCTTTCTCGTGACACGAAAATATCAGTGCGCGCGCTGACCTCTCTTGTTTTCTACGTGATCCTCGATTACCGTTGATTGACGAGATTCCACCGAACACGAAGTGAGGCTCTCTGATATTAATTGTGCGGTGCCTCGGCGAGGAGGCAGGTGTGCAGCTCCGCTACAATGATATTTAACATGTCGCCCTCGGTTTTCGCGGCCCGAAACCAGCCCGGCAACCGGTGGTGTATGTGCGCGCCGGCCAAAATTCCAGAGGGCCGTGTAAGACCGGTTTCTCCCGAAAAATTGGCGCCGAGCTGACCACGTTTCGGGTCAAAGAACGGCCTTGCCTCTCGTCCGTCCCTCACTCCCGCGGCCTCTTCGCCATTTCTCTCCCCCCTTCTCTCGTCGTGATTGCCCCTCGCATTTTTCGCGTCCTCGCGGTTCCCCTCTTCACTTTAATTCGCCATCGGCACCATCGCACCGATGTCCAGTGGTATAAACATATGCTTTATGCCGGCGGAGAAAAAAAAAAAAGAAGACGATGAAGATGACGATAATATTGCGAGTCTTACGTTTAGTGGTACTCCCTTCTTTTTTCTCGTCAATTGCATGCCTAATGCTTCCTTCGGCTACGAGATTGGGGATTACTATTTATCTATGGATTAGGATACTTTATGACGATTGCTCATGGTCGGACATAGTTGTTTTCTTAAGCAAAGCCTTCAACGATCGAGTGTTCGCGGAAAGAATCGAACGATTTGTAGTAATCACTTCTTCGAAATGCATTTAATAAGCTCGAATTAAGAATTCGACATTTATGTAGATCGCAAGCAATTGTTAGTCAAATATGTCATCACTTAATGTCATCTCCTCTGCTTCGACTTCGATTTCATTGATGAAATATGGATAACTTTTGACAAACATTGTCTTGACTACGTGAGAAAACTGTTTACTCGAACAGAAGCAAATTGAGTTACAACAAATCATTACATTAACTATCGAGCAGATATTGCTTTATTATTCATGATAGCGAAAAGTAATAAAAATGAGTAAGAGCGCATAAATAAATGCTGTCTTGGAAATCTGAGCAATAATAAAACCCTGCGCTCTTATCCTATTTTTAAAAAATACAACTGTTGTAATCTTGAGTAATGTTGCGTGAACGTATCTAACGGCGGATAATTACTGAGTTATTGGCAATTTATTCGCCATTCGCTTTAGATACGCGATAACTTTATACCGTATCGATTACGCGCACTTAACAGTAATTGACTTAAGCCTTACTGCCTTAAAGCACGAATATCACGTGCTTTATTCAGATACAGCAGATGTTACCTGTCAAATTTTTTTCCGATATTTATACAAGAAATTTGCCTTTGCGCAACTTGCTCCTGTTCGTTATAGTTACTCTGCTCTAGAGATTTCAAGTATCTACTACACGAAGAAGTATAAACAGGATAGAGCGAGTGCTATCTTCCACGCTCGTAAATGTTGCGCAAGAAAGTATGAATAACGCAACGTGACATCGAAACGTGACGTCAAATCGCGTTGATTAGAATAAGTTAAGGCTTTTAGGGTGAATACCAAATCAAGCTTTTCGTCGATTATTTCGATATCGTTATTGGCGATAATTACCGGGACACAGTGGATAATTTCTCAAAATGCACCGAGAGAAAATTGGCCATCGCTGCGTTAGACAAACGATAATCAACGATCGCTCTACTTTCACGGATTTGCGGCGAACGCGCGTTTTACAAATTGCAATGCTGCAGTGTAATGGTCCTTTTCATCATTCGAAGAGGCACGCGTGCGGCTCGCAGGCGCCGTAAGCGGCAAATATCATCGTTGCGCTCAAACGCGCCGCTTACGCAATTATGTCGAGAGAAGGAGAGACCGAAAGTAGTAAGGGGAGATGGAGGAAGGTTCGCGCGGAGAGGAAGAGTGTGCCGCGGCCGCCAAAAGTGAAATCGAGAGATTGAAGAGGACCAAGCGGAGATAGGGCCGCTTCTCGGAGATGTTACGTCGAAAAGGGAAAACGGGAATTTTACAACCTAATCCACAGACATCAGCGATAATCTCTCTCGTATCATTTAGCAATTAATGTATAAAGCCACCAATCTTGCGCTATTATATCTCTTATCTCTCTACTTACGTAATTTATAATGATTTGATATAACGATTTCATTTAACAAACTACACTTTTGCATGTTTTTATTAACTGTTAGTTATCAAGTTATTCTACTCACTCGCAACATTATATTTTTAAAAGATTTTAATCTTATGAAGAAATATTAAAATCTGATAATTATTATATGGTTTGTCAGATGGAAAGCACGGTTGTCTTCATTATTTGACACGCTGTGCTATATGAAAGGATGAAAGAGAGAATACGCGCATTTAAAGTGATACACGGAGAAATACCACGGTAGCATGAATAGAAATAGAGTTCGCGGGAACATTCGGGTTATCGGCGCTTAAAATCAAGACGACTTGCCTTCTGCGGTGTCTCATTAAAGGACCACCCGTGTGGAGAGCCTGGGATGAACTAGACGAAAACTGCGCGTGCGATAGCGACACAAACCCCGTTAACAATGCTTGCGTAAACTGCGCCGCCGATGACCATTGTTCTCGAAACAAGCGAACGTTCATCGTTAATTTCTCAGATGGATTACAGGGTGCATCTTTTGAGTCGTTTCGTTTAATTGCGCTTGAACCAGCTAAGCCGATTCGAAAGCGTGGATATCGGAAGATTGTGAAAGGCTTACTAGGTGATTGAGTGATGAAAAATTATTTATAGATATTATTATCGTCGACAGATCGACATTTCCGGTTATCACCGATATATCATTATTTCTAGAGATCTTGTGTATTGCTTAAATATATATTTCAATAATGAAGCATTTGGTAACTGCTTCCTTAATGGCTTGTTTTATCTAATAAAGATCGGTGTTAATTAAATTCTATATATGTATACAGATATGATGGAAGAAAAATTCATATGTCATAATGCGTTGCGTCTAGACAAAGAATGCTAAATCAATTGTATCTGCATCTCGAATCTTTAGATATTTACGCTATGTAGAGATGTATTAATTTTCTAAAAACAAAGAAACTTGTGATTTCTCCTGTATTAAAATTACAATATATTCTATATGTAATCTTTTCAATTCTCCATGTGACAAATTATTAGGATTAAAAATTTATTACTTTACACTATTGTATCTTCATCTATTGGATTTAATCTTTTATCAGCATTCGTATGCAAGAATTTCTACGGCAATTATATGCAGAGATTTTATATTCAAATATTTTTAATTATTTGGGAATTTTCAAAAGACGATTTTTTGGGGGGGATGACATTTTCAATTAAAATTGACGAATAATATGCTCATCGAGGTAGCCGAGCGGAACCTTTCGCGGTCGATAACTCCTAAGGATCATTAAAGTCTTTCTAGGAGATTACTACACGCGTAGCTGAGAGGAGTGACGTAGACGGTGGTGAATAACGTTAGCGGAGAAGACCACGCGTATTGAGAAACGTAAGGTTGATCCGGGTCGCTTCTACGACGGACGGATGAACGACGACCGGCTCTCCTTTTCTTCCACACGAGCAACGCGATGCAGTCGGTGACACCACGTCGGTGTCAAGGACTCCGAAGGATGAACAGCCTATACCGAGATTTATTAGGTTATTTGCGTATATGTTACAAGGCTGTACACGCGCCAAGTGCGATAATCCGCCGCTGAGAAATCCCGTATTCCTTTTTCTTCTTCCGCGCGATTCCGTCAATCAATATTGTTGCTTATATTGCATTGATTCATAAGAGAGAGTTCCGTTATAAATAATTATTGAATCATTTATTCTGAAAAACCATAAGTTTTTAAATCGAAACGAAACAATCAGATGTATACGTGCAGCAACTACAGCGAGTACAAGAAAATTGTAAAAAAAATTATGAATCGAAATTCAAATGGGAAAAAATTTCATGATGCCGAGATCGATAAATTTTTAAAAAATTTCTTTGCATCAAAACCTTCAAAATTTTTCGAGGAAAGAATTAACATATTACAGTCTAAATGAGAACAAGTTATACTTAATAATGGAAAATATATAACAGATGAAAATTTATTATAAATAATTTTAAATATAAAAATTCAGTTTGTTAAATAAAACGGAACTTTGAATTAATCCAATAAGTAATAATTTTCTCAAAGAAATTTACTTTAATTTAAACTCTCTTATTTTGCTTCAGATTATGAAAGTTGGTTGTATTTTTCGTAGATAAAAATTAGCACGTTTTATAAAATCGCAGATCTTGCATAATGTATGCAAATAATTTTATAAACTTCAACTAAATTATTATGTTTTCGGGTTTCCTTTGAAACGGAGCATGACTGATAATAGATAAGGCGATAATTTATAGAAGGACCACGCAAAACAGCTGTATGTAATTTGTAGCTGTTGCACTACATTGCTAATACTACAATTATGATCGCTAACGATAACAGACTCTCACTTAATTAAGTCTTGACTAACTTGGCAAGAATATAGGCGCGATTCGCAACTCCTTGTAATATATATATAAAATTGCGAGATAGAACTATTTCCTTTGATTTTGGTTTATTTATCAATCATTGTGTGATCTCTCGATGAGATCCTTCGACTGCGATATATAACAAGAGAAAACTGATGTTTGTACAATTAAAAAATAATATAATTGGATGTATCATTAATCGTCGATTGCACTCGATAATCTGGCACCTCACGTTTTACCGCATTTAAGAATTTGCGAGGTCAGACACGCGCTAATGAGGGACTATTATTTGGTTAAGGACGTCGTTACCGCAACAAACGAGAATATACGAATTCGCTAAGTAGCGCGAGAATCTCTTTCGTAACGCGACAGTTCTGCTATTCGAAATATGAAGAGAAATTGCGGATCGGCGCGCGAACGCACGCACGGCTGTTTTTCGGCACAATTACGTCCTCTCGTCCGTGGTGTGAAGCGAGGGGGGAGGTCTTTATTATATTTTTCCCGCGAATCGGGCAACAATGTTGCAAAATTACCGGTTCTTACAAGGTGCGCAACGTCGTCGTCGTCGATCGTCAGCCGCACATTCTCTAACTGCATAGTAATTGCCATGATGACCCCGGCGTTGCGCGCAGGCATTGCAACTTCTGCCTTTCATAACTGACAAACGTATCAGAGAAGTATAAGAGACCGAGGGCAAGCAATAAAATAATTGGAAACCCCCGCGAATCTTTCTTCGAGGCATTCTATCTTGTGGAAGAAATCACAGAAGCTTATTTATTTTCTACAGCTATAATAATACGACTCCCGAGGGATAAATTGCTGTTTAGATCTAAAGTGCGGCAAAATGTATAAACGTATTATATGTATAATCACGATAAATTAAACAAGTACCTTTCAAAATCATGTGCAATCGAGTAAATTTTCCTGACTGAACCGATGCTTTTTTTGTATCAATCTCATTTCTATTATAATTATTATATATATATATATATATATATATATATATATATATCATGGTAAAGTACTTTTCATACAGGCTACTTTCGTAGTGCTATTGAATACGGACTGCACACTTTAATTCCGCAGCAATTACCGCTTAGATTTTGAAATTGCGCGTTCTTACGTTGCACAATATATAACGCGAATAGTTCAACGAAGCGTTTCTTCACTTTTAAAACGATAATTGATCGTGTAATGGTACTTATTCGTTGTTTCCCCCGTATTCACTGTAATCGCGAATCAAAGAAACTGCGAGTTTTGCCGTGCTCTTCGACCGTGTAAATCTTTATCATGTCAGATTTTATACATCGGGATTGTCTCACGAAATTTCTTTTTATAACAAAACTATTGAGAACATGGAACGCACTATCTCGCCTCCCGCGCATATCTTAATTGCTGCGCAGACAATTACCGCGATGACCCTGAAGAAGCGCGATGATCTTACAAGGGAGTCTCTGAGATAATACGTTTTTTATTTGCAATCGAGGTATTACGAAAATGAAATCTTGTTTCGTAAGAAGAGATGTTTCTCATGTCTAATACCGAGGTCATGTATTCAAAGAGATTCTCCCTCTTTCTCTCTCTTTATAAAATTAGAATAATTTTTATACTCATAAAAAAAATTATATCAATCATACGTTATATACGTACATTTCTACTCGAGTATGAGTAGATACATACACCGTACTTTTCATGACCGGGCACGCGTTTTAATTGCGCCTGCAATTACCACGACGACCCCGAGCGTCGTCGGTGACCTTATGAAGAATGTCTTTTTAAATTCCTGCATTTCGCAATTGGCGGATACCCGGGCTCTACGCGTTCCCGAGCACGTAGGTACGGGATAGTCGTGTCAAACGCGATCGGACGGGCGTTCGTATACGTGACCGAATTGAACGAAATGTACGTGCAAGTGAGACAGAAAATGCGAAGGAGAGAAGAAGACAGGCTTCCGTCGGCTGAACGCGAAGTGCATACGGAAAATGTGAGTTCAATGTCAGCCAGACGATCCGCTACCATTCCCCTCCGCGATCCCCGAGATAGTTTCTTATCCATCGCCGTGATGGTCGCGCGTTGCGTAACGCGAGGCCTAAATACCGATCGCCACATCCTAGCCGGATGGTCTAAAGATGCATCTAAATGCAGATAGATTTTCCACCGCATCTCGCGAGAGAGTCATTAACTCTCTTCTCGCATCTCGAAGCTGTCTCATCGTTCAGCGACTTCGTTTAGCATGATGAAGGCGCGATCTCGCGCGAAGGATCAAGTTCTTCGCGGGAAGTCGCAACTCGGGAGAGACGCATCTCTCGATGCAACTTTTCAGAGGATAAGTTGCGATGGAATATAAATAATAAATATCGTTAATTATTACATATACACGTGAGTGATATATAAATATAGTATACGTTTTACGTAATTCTCTATGAAAATCTGCGCACGTACGCAGGTTCACACGGATTCTTAGACTGACTTCCAAATATTTTTTAAATTAATTACGAAATATGGCGACACGTGATTTTACACAGCGCAAGAGACGCAATCGTTCAAGTCGTCCCAAGGCAGGACATAATTCATCGGGACGAAACAAGGTGTCGAGAAGCAGGTAACTTGCATTGGAACAAGTTTACGTATGCTACATAATATGCCGCTTATATGTACATCTGTATATACATACATACGTACATATATACCCTGGGACTCGATTCGATCACCGAAATTGGACCACCGCGTGAATTCTCAAAGCTGAGTGGCGCCAAAATTGCAAAACCGGTTAATTTAGAATTTCGGCGCCGGCTGACAGCCGAATTTTTACGACTCCGATGCAGCAGCCAATCCTGCCGGACCTACAGGATGTATGCGGCATCGATTCTAAAAATACATCTTACTTAATCCCTTCCGATCGCGCCGATGCAAAGGTGCACGATTATTTTATAATTTCTCTCTCTTCCACACATTTCCTATATTATACTCACGACTGACTCGCAATCGAAATCGCAATCGAAAATGTTCTTTAGTTCTTTTTACAAACTTACAATATTCATCGACACAACGAGTCGCTACTCCAATAAAAAAATATATGATACGAAGAATCGCTTGTAAGCGATCAAAAATGTCGCTATAAATAATCGTGCAAGAATATTCGATTTAATAATCTGATTGCGTAACATGCGAAAGCGTTGTAAAGAATATTCGATTGTGTATATTTTTATACTCTATTCTCGCAAATAAAACAGAAACTATACCCAACATCAAGAAGAATAATTCTTACAAAGGAATGTGTCAACATACGTCAACCGGCAGACTGTGAAAATTCTTGTGTTATACGGAGAATTTAACATTTTCCTCTAACCCGTGAGCAATGGGTTAAGAACAAAACCGGGGACGTTCACCTGCGCTGTAATTTTACAATGTTTCGCAAAGGGCGGCGTTTTTAATACCGCCTTGGAAAGAAAGCCGAAGAGATCTCTCTCGCGTCGACATAACTTTATTAAATTACCAGGTCTTAAATACCTTAGAACACCTTAAGGAATAATGCCACGACGCAAAACGCGACGCACCCGTATGCGCGTGTATAACTTGACAGGTACCGCGTAATTGATATTGTGAAACATTACGAAACGACGAGAGGGAGCGCCGTGTGATGGGGAGAGTTTCTTCGTTTTCAGGCGATTTCGTGCAAAATAATTAGCGACAGGCACGAAGTCGGAGAAAACGAAAAGAGAGAGAAAGAGAGAACAAAAACGAAATCAGACTCCCTGGGGTATTAGCAATCTCCGCTCTGATATTCAACGAAACGCCCTGCCTCCTGATTGCCTTCATCGTGTTATATCGAAAACCTTGCACTTGACAGTATGCGCCGAACGCTCGCGTGAGTCCCCGACCTTCGACACATTGTGCTATGTGCAAATTTGCTGGCGTTATAACTCTTCATTTTCTTTTTTACACGTAATTACATTTTCTACGACATTCGAAAGATTTTTCGAATCTCTGGCGGGTCTATAGTCAATATATATTATCTCAATTATTTTACATTTTTGAGAAAAAAAATACATCTCAAAAAATTGAAAACTCGACTTTTTTTTAAATCGTCGATTCATACAAGAGAATTTGTTTGTCACGGAATTGCGATATTTTTTTATGCCATCGAGTAAATTTTTTCGACATACGCACATCTCGCGCCAGGTGAGATGATGACGAGATATGGCTTAATGGTTGGTGAACGCGATTGCTCGAAATCGATTTCGCTCCATCGCATACTCGATCGGATGAATAAAAACATCTCTCTCTCGATATCTTCGCGGTTCGCCGATTAAGAAAAGGCATAAGGGACGATCGATACGGACGATCGGTGCTTAAATTGTGCATGATTCGTCAGCCTGAAGCAACGATGCATTCTTTCAGCGCGATTTATTGAAGCCACCTGATTAATACGAGATAAATCGTAATTGAGTGCAATCTCAATTTATTATCGTATATACAGTAATCAATACATGACTCGTATAAATCTTTCCCTATACTCTTCTGCGGATCAATTTTTCATTAATACAAGGCATAGATTTATTTGCACAATGTGCAATAGATAATTAATTAGCATGCATTGTTCTCTTAGAAAAAGAATGAGTGTTTTAAATAGATAATGTGATACTTTTAGAATTTAATGTTAATTATAATCGTGTATCTCATGAAGCGAATTAAATAATATAAATTTTTCGAAATGTGGGGAGGAGCAGCTTAATATAAGACTAGAGACCAGAGACCAGACACAGATCATAGATCAGAAACCACAGATCAAAGACTAGAGACCAAAAACTATAGACCAGAGATCATAGATAGAATAGATCAGAGACGAAAGACTAGCGACAAAGTACATAAGTACCAGTTGAGATCATAACAGAACAGATCTTGATGTAACAACAATCAACAACAATATTTATAGACTTTAGTATCCACATTTCATAGCTCATTGCGAATTTAAGAAGATACTGATGGAAATAATAATTTATTTTCGCATTGTTATCATAATAATCGTCAAAAAAACATGATACTTTTATTCTCGCAGATTCAGAAATTCATTCAAAATGTAATAAGAAAAGCAATTATTGTTGATATGATTCTTATTCTTCTCAATAAAAAGGTTCTCGCGACTCCTATCAAAAACGACATTAAAATAGCTCTTGTCGACATTGACCTAAATAAAGTAAATAGCAATATTTGTGTAAAAAAAATCTCTGAAAGATAATCTCCACCCATTCTCTTTGTCGAAATTATGGCGTAAAGAATTCAGAATTGATGTCGATGCAATGTCAGGTTTAAAAAATTTCCAGAAACTCTTGACTCATGATCAACGACTAATCAATGACGGCAGCGAACGTACGATAGTAGGTAGTGGAATTTGCCAACTCTTGCATGTTACGACATACATATAAAAAGATAATATAATATTAGAGCTACGCACCAAAAGTCAAGATCTCTAAAAGATATTTTGACGCAATATTAATCCTAATAAATTAATTGAATTAATCGAATTTAAAGTATTAAAACATTATTTAAAACATTCTTCGGTTTTGTATTAAAATAAATGATATTTAAAAACAAATAATATAAAGTTTATTTAAACTTGATTAATATTTTTTGACAGAAATCAGCTGATTAAAGCGTTAATTTGCTCATTAAATTTTAAAATAAAAATATGTTATAAGAATTAAAATATATAATAATGTGTTTTATAAATAATATGTTATAATACTTTAAACTCGAATGACAGTTATCAGCTGATTTGTGTGTCTAAAAATATTATTCGAGTTTAAAATATTATAACATATTATTTATAACATTATTTAAATTTTTATAACACATTTTTATTTTAAAATTTAATTAACAAATTAACGCTTTAATCAGCTGATTCCTGTCAAAAAATATTAATCAAGTTAAAACAAACTTTATATAAAAATATCATTCTTTTTTATACAAAATCGAGGAATGGCGCGCGCTTGTGTTGTTCTAGTATTTTACAAATGAAAGACTGTGACAAAATATTATATACATTTAAGCATATTTAAAGTAATAATTTCATAAATTTATTATTTGCCAAAGAAACCAGCGGCGTTGCATTAAGTAATCTATAACATATTACGCAAATGACCATTCTATTTAATTGTCATACATCTAATGAGTTTTGCTTTTATTTGCGGCTAACTGATTAAAGACTGTTCGCTCTGTCGTTCGATTAATTACGATATACTGTATACGTCACGCTTATGTTCCTTCTATTCGCGCTTGTACTAAAAGACTACTAAAGTCTAGAGACACAAACGAATAGAGAGTGTCGCGGCGATAAATGCACGCGGAGATTGTCAGCGGAGAATTGTTCGCGCTTGCACGCATAATCGCTTGTTGCGATAAATCAAGTGTATTAAATAACACTGGAGACTTGAGAAATACCACGGTATATCTCGAATGTGTCCCTTTGTCTCATATACGGAATGAAAATCGAATTCACAGTCGATGTAATTCACGTGACTACCGTCGTGTCAAAAGGGCAGCGGCATCCTCGAATCGTCTAGGCCGTCAAAACAACTCCTTGACCCACATACCTGACCTGCTAACGTTTGTGTATATGAAAAAAAAAAAAGAAAAAAAAATGAAAAAAAGAAGCATTTTCGGACGTTAATAATCGCGCAATAATCACAATTCATGACCGGATGTACCGGACGTGGAATCATGCATTTGCTCACAAGATATCGACTTATCGATGATCACACTCTCGTTCGATTGCCCGAACCGCGTATGATGTTACAAGTAATCGTCGTATATACATGATAATCATATAGTCAAGTAATTACAGTGCGGATAATAAAGACAGAGAAGAGAGAATACGAGAGATTTTCGAAGTATCGAGATAACGTAATGATTAAAACTAATTAGCAGTACTACCTCGTAAAATGCCTCTCATTTAAGTTTCTCCGCATCCGGCATAAGCATTTTTTTTCTTTCCATTGAAAAACAATTTGAATACAGCTTACTTCTTTCATTACGATACAAATATAGCATAATGAACAATCGTATTTAAATTGTACTATTTTTTTCGTTTTTCTTAACTTTGCTTTCACTATTCTAGCACAATAGATATTTTAATGAAAGGAACCATTTTTTTCTCATCATCGCACAGCTGATAAAATTATCCTTTACACATAATACAATATGTAATAGGATATACTCATTGTTAGAATTTTAAATATCTAAGTCTCGAAAAGTAACGTAGTTTATTAAGTCACATTATTATAATATCCTCGCTCTCTCTTTTCTGCCGCTTTTCACAGACATTTACATAATTCTGCTATGGAACCGCAGTACCTACTTGTCACTCGAGTAAAGTAAGCGTCTGTTATGTAAAGAATAGTGGTCTAGACTCGCGCATTAAAGCGTCTCTTAATCGAGAGATAAAGAACATTGAAAATGAAAAAAAAAAAAAAAGAGAAAGACACGACGCGAATAAATCGACGATGCGAGAAGTCCGACTTTTCGATTTGCTCTTGATCGTATTGTGTTTTAATTTCTCATAAATTGTCCCGCATCTCTCGATTTGCCGAGCACAGCAGGCAGCTCCAACCACGAGCTTGCTATCGAACGCATTTCGAGCGATAATTTCGGCAATATATACATATATCGATCGTTCTCATTAAATGCGCGCCACAGTTTTCCGAGCGTGATGTAAATTAAGGTCCTGCTTAACAGCAATGGTGAAAGAGGGGAGGAGTGTATGAGCGCGCGGAAAAGAAGGGGGGAACCTGACCAAAATGCAGCGTCGTCTTCTCGGTTGCATCCATGACCCACATAGCGTACCCGGCGCGACGCATCATCCGGTCGCGAAAGCGAAGCGCGCAATAGCAGCGCGGAAAGATTTCTTCCTCGATTCCGTCGAGTCGCGGGAGTCTTACTCTCTGCGTTACGAGTGCGGTGCCTTCGACGCCCGTATTTTGTCGGATACGCGTCGATGTTCGCCACGTCCTATCATCGCGTTGCGATGATGGCACGCTGGATGAGCGCGAACGAGCCACGGTATTGGGACAAGGTTGCCTGGAGCCCATAACTATCGCGCGCGCTGACACGCAACAATGCGAGCGATTCACCATGGATTCGCGTTATCTTTCTTTTTTTCGATGATGTCCCTCTCTCTCTCTCTCTCTCTCTCTCTCTCTCTCTCTCTCTCTCTCTCTCTCTCTCTCTCTCTCTCTCTCTCTCTCTCTCTCTCTTTCCCTCTCTAGTTTTTCGTTTCGCTTTGTCTTTCACTTGGGACCAACTTGGGACCAACTCGGGACCAACTCTCCCAAGCTCCTACCAACGGCGAGGAACTCGGGGGTTTGGATGCTTTTGCCCCCCCTTTCACGAAGATCGCGGGGGGCCCTGGGTCCCCTCTCCTCGTGACAGTCCTCCCTTTCCCCGTAACAAGACGCGCCTTCCCCGAATCACCCGATTTCTCGCGGGAGGCGACACTCGACGGTTTCGATCTTTGAATACCCTGGCATCGCCACCACGATGACCAGTCTTCGAAACACGGGCGAAACCCGCATGTCTCCGCGTGATTGAGTGCGCCCGCGTGTATATACCCGCGTGTTATGTCTCGGACGAAATTACGTAACAACCACCGTCGATCAAGTTCTAGCTGAAATTGCACATTAGCTCGCTTTCGTCTCGTCATAACTTGCGCGTTTCGTAGTTTGCCGCGAGGGAGGAAAGTGAAATTGAATGACGACCGAAACCGATGCCCCATTGAAAAGATCGTTTTCTCGCACGACGGAGTAATTGGGAAAAATCGGTGCGATCGGTGTATCATACGAGAGATCTTTTGAGTTACGTCGAATCATTCTTGATAGAAATGTTGGTGAGTATTATTAAGCTTGTATTACTTGCTATTATGCAAGATTTAATGGACTCCTGAAACCCCCCATTGAAACTATATAGATTTATTTAAATATATGTTGAATTTAAAGTGTGCGAAAATACTATAAAAACGAAAAAAACATACATTTAAAATATATATAAAAATGAAAATGCTTCAAAATATTTCTTTCAAAAATATCATTAATAATCAATTAATAAACTTTAATTAATAAGTATTCTCAAACCATAAATATTTAAATAGAGATAATACGTTGTAAATTAGTTTATTCTGATTAATATTCAGAAGCAATTCTAATCGCATTTTTATTGAATAAAATAGAGATCAAGGCAATCAATACGTAATAATTATTTATACAGAATATAGAATATATAAGCTTTTGTTCCTTTCAAAGCAATGATAGATTGCTCTGATATCGGAACACATTTAAATCAAATCGAAAGTAGTTTAAATGGCTCTCGCAATAATATGGAAAGTGTTGCAATTATTATATGTAAGGGGGAGGAGGAGATAGTACTTCAATCGCGGCTAATGCGCTTGAATATAACATGTCTCTACTTTGACACGTTTATAAAAACTATAGTGAACGTGTGCCTGTGGGTCAATCACTCATCAAAACGCCATTGCGCAATGAGTGTCCGTGACACTTGAGAACAATGCGAATCACGTAACATCGTTGAGCGTTGATTGACATTGTCGGGATTCACCGTGAAGAGTTATACCATTTCGATTATTATTTTCTTTGACGATCATTATAAAGTATCATAATCATTGTGGTTGCGATTATCATAATATTATTATAACTGAGTTTAAGTTTGCTTTATCAATATTGTAATTTTATACAACACAATTTATAGACAAGTTTTCAACATTACTTTACATGATAAAATAACAGTAAAAAGTTTAAAAAATAATAAAATTATTTTTAAAAATAAATGCTACAAAAATATCTATTGTAAATTAATATCAGATAACAATGATAAATTTCACACAGAAATGTGTTATAGATCCTTACAAACTGACATTTATCTGTAAAATAATTATAAATGTTTTATTTCAATTTTTCAAGAAATCGTGAATTGTCAAACAATTTTGCGATATATTATCATTGATAAGTTTAAAGTATAAGAATGAAAAATTGTTATATTTCTGCGAAATATTTTTCATCTCGTGATAATTCAAGACCGGATTCCTAACTGGATGTAAAACCCATTACCAAGTATCATAACACGTAAAGCAATTAATTGTACCTAAAAATGGTAACAGTATCGTGCAGTATATAATAGTAAATATCATGCAAGATCATATAAAATCGTGATAAAATCAAATTCTTATACTCCGATGTGAAATGTACGAGTTTTCTAATGGAATAAATAGATTTCTCGAAGAAATAAGTAAGGGTAAAGCACAAGCAGAATTTAATTTCTGATTTATTTCATTAAGCATAACGCACCGTCGAAACATGTTCTATCATTATCCCTGTAGCAACGTGTTAATGAATATGTGAAAGTTAGATCATTAAAGTACTTTTTCATTATAATTCTATCCACTTTATATTTGATAAGATAATTTATTACGAATTCAAAAGCATAACTAGTTATGTAGCAATCATAGCTGAGATTGCTCATCAATATTTTATAATTTAATTTTATTATTCCTTAATATGATGCCGCGAGCAATAATTACTCAACATTTGTGCAGTTTATTATATATATATATATATATATATATATAATTTTCGTTGCCCCCCCAAATAGAAACGTATAAAAGTTTTTAAAAAAAATATCCATTAAAAGAATAATGAAAAATCGTAGAAAAAAATCAGACATAAATCGTATAAATATTATAATGAGTGAAATTCGTAAATTCTTTTCACGACTAGCATTAATTATTCGCGAAATTTTACAACTGAATATATAAAAGAGAAAGAATTTAAAGAGAACATATATTTCTCTTTTCGTATAAACATGTGTTTAGATAATTGTAAAGATAAATTTTTTATTTTCACGAGATGTATAAAAATATAATAAAACAAATATCAGAAAGAAAAAGCAAAATATAAAAATTTCAATTAAAGATTACGATGTATAAGTTAACCTTGATATTAAAACTAATATCCTTTTTAGAGAGCTGTTAGACAATTCAAAGTGCGAGACTGAAAGCTACAGCACTATTACCTTCATACTAATAATTTCGAACGAATAAGATTTATCACAAATGGAAAAATTATGGCGTGAGACTTATACGGTTCGTTAAATCCATTTATTCGTTACTGCCACATTTTATGCACGCAAAAAGTAGCGAATTGCTATTAAACTGTGAGGAAGTGAAATAAAGAAAAGCAATACAATTATCGTACCGCAATGAAGCCTTGGATTGACTATTTGCATGCCTTTGATTTATCTAGGCAAAGTCACGGGGCAATTAACACAAAACGCTTATTCATCTGACAAATCGGAATCGGATTGTATAAACCGCATCACGATTTGCGCGCGCGAATGCATTGGAACAGAATTATCGGTCTGTCATATGATTACGAGCGAAACCTGGGACAGGGTTGCAATGTGTGCGGGCAAAATTTGAGCGCTTTTGTCGATTTAATTGCTGTTACTGTAGCAATGAAAAGCCTCCTCTGTTTCTTTGTTGCCGCAATGACCCAGATTCTGTCTCTCCCACAATGCTCCCTTCCGAGCTGTTTCCTTTGATATTGGTCACTTTGTATGCCTCATTCTCCAACTTGAGTCATATGCTCGTATGCTTTAGAATACTAAGATAGCGTATGTAGTCTGATCGAAGAACGTTATTGTATAATCTACACCGTACGCGAATGTTAGTTAAAAATATGTGTATGCATGTTATCATCTACTTATTTCGTTTAAAAGATGTATTAAAATGACCAAGGATAACATCCTCATGAATACCGATGTGTTGAATGTTTCAAATAATAATTCCGAATACATTTCATTCTTCGGGTATATATGACAAAAAAAAGTAATTAACATACCTTCGGTTAAATCTCCATTTTATATATTCGTTTACATTCCCGTCATTTCCATATAAATGCAATAAAGATTGTGACGAAATAAATTGTGTATTGAATATTTCACACGATAGATAAACACTCCGTTAAAATTGGCGTTATTTCGTAAGAGTAGCAAGTCACGTGTAGAGAATGTTTACGGTACCTTTGATGAGAAAAGAGATAGCATAATAGGCGCCAGAGATACTGTTCGATAAATAACAAATAAAATAGAACGTGGGTGTGAAGGATCTCGTACTCTTTTGCCGTTCACAAACACATACACGACTTCTTCCACGCACAAAACTTTCAATATTCAATTTAATGGCGTGACCCGGACACAGCTTAATGTGACTTCGATGTTTTCTCGATATGTAGTCGCGATCATATGAGGACCGTTTTCGCGATTCAAGTAACTTCTCGCACGTGTACGGCGATGGTGCCAATTGCCAAATTTGTTAAGTGTCGTAATAATGTCGTAAAATGTAATGCAGATATTTATAAACAGGCAGCAACATATGCACGCACATCGATTTCTAAGTCATCAAAAAAATTATTGAGATATAAATTATATTATAATTATTATTTTCAATAAGTTATTATTTTTAAGAGAAAATGTTTATACTTTGCAATTATATTAAACAAATATGATCAAATACAATCAAATATAAGATATATCTTAACAATGCGTAAATAATAAAGCAAGAAAAATGCATAAATCCATAATATAATTTATATCTTAATCATTTCTCTGAGAGTTATATTTATTTGACAAGATGCCATAGTTAGATTATTCATTGCCAGTTACGTACTCGACTTTTAATCCTCGATTATACTCTCCTTGTTCTTTTCATTTTTTCCTCGGTATTCCGAGAACCTTGAAATCGATTAGAAGCATTGCCCCAACGAAGCATTCTACAGTCTCAGGGATGAAACGCTTTAATGGGATACACTTCGAGAATACAATACAATAAATAATCCTCTTTATGCCGTTCTTTCAATCGATACCATTTTCTTCGCACGATTATACGCGTCAAACGCTAGTGAAAAACATGCTTAAGATAAGCAAAGTCTTTAGTTATGCAAAATGCGCGAGTGATTGTAATAAAACGTCGAAGAAACATTTGTCCTTTTTTTTTTTTAACGAGAGTATAAAATAATCGACAAAAAATGTTCGTTTTTGCGAGATGTGTGCCGATAGGCGGACACCCAACTACTTGACTGGAATGTCAATAGCAATCGATCAACATCGGCGTGAACGGCGAGTCTGCAGATATGTCAAATTTAATTGTATAGGTATATGGAGGATAGTAGACAGCGCAAGACTGGGGAGGAGAAGGCAGAAGAAGAAAATCGGGACAGACATCTCTTGTGTCTTCCTACCCTTTAAGAATAATTGTATATTGTGTCGCGGATATATATAGTATGTAAAATACTGTATTTTTTTATAGGTACTGTATTTTTTGTTATTATTTTCATCTCTACAGAATTTTGCTACTAAAATTCGATGCCTTTACATGATTGTCAAGTGACCACAGTATTCGCTACATCGAGGTTTATTAATATTTACGTTACATCGCGGGTAATTATCCACGCATATGACACGGATTAGACAGTTATGACGCATAAAGCGTCAAATGCAAATCGGAAAAACTTGTGTAATTCATATATAAAGCGTGCACGTGAGCAGAAGCAATTAATGACAGAAAACGGCCTGTTAATTCTTTCTCTCTCCTCTCGCATTACCGGCGGATTATTTCGTAAGTATTAAAGATCATTAAGGCGTGTATGTTAGTTACAGATCTTTCTGATGAGTCTGCATTACAGCGCGGAATCGTGAAAAAATGCAAAAGAATGCATCTTATAAAGAATGTGCATAATTTCTTGGAATTAGACTTGTATCTTATCTGCAAAATTTACGATTTATTTCTTCAGAATATTATATATAGATATCTTATGTCATCTTTACCCATCATATTTCATCGACTGGGAACCTGCTGCTTAGCATGTCAACTGGAAACTTGTGAAGAAAGAATACACGCGATGGTAAATCATCGTCGTGAATGCGAGATCAACGTTGCGTATATACACGCAAAACTATGATGCACTGTTATCGCATTTATCGTAAATTACACATGTTGCGGGTGAATCACATTCACATGCGTTAAAATTGCAAGCAATTATCTTCATACGATTTTACGACAAGCACGTTCCGTTGATTCTCCGTACATCGGAGAGAAAATCAAGATCGTTACTTCGGAATAGAACTCGATATAAATAACTATCATTTTTAATTAATTCTTTGGAAAGTCTAAAACTTACGCTCCTACAGAAGAACGAAATTCTATTTCAACAGAGAATCCTATAGCTCAGCGTTAATTATATTTATTAATACTTTTTATTCAGTGGCGTGTAAGCGATCGTTAAAAAACGCATACCTAGAATAGAAATCCCGTGGCTTCTCCCGCAAGAAAAAAAGTAAGAATAAATCGACGATATTACGACCGATCCATACATACACAGAGACTCGCCACTGTATCGTCACCGTAAATCTAACGTACAGCCGGCGTAACCTTTCGCGCGCTGCGTAAGCAATAAGTGGGATGAGCCTCGAAGGGGACCTGGCGACGAGGAGTATTATTGAGAATCGACACGGCGGCAATGAGTACCGAGAAATCTCGGCCGTTATGCAACGTAACCACGCGACGAGTTCGAGTAAGGTCTACGACCAAGGTACGTAAATCCCGGGATGGGCAACGACGACCGAGCCTCGGACAGGTATTCCGAACGTCCTCCCTCCCTGACGTAGCTCTTTGACTCTCGCGGTACCTCGGTCTATCCATTGTCTCGCGAACGTCAAATCGATGCCACTATACTACTACCAATTACTGTAAGCCGGATTTCCATATACGACGGCACGAGAGAGAACGATGACGGCGAGTAATACTGAAATTTACTCTGGGAAGCAAGTTTATTCCACAGTGAGAATATAACTTCAGACTTGCCAATTGTATTTGATGCGGTCCCAACCGCTAAAACGTTTACTTCATTCTACTTACTTGATGTATTATGTGGTATATTAATATGACTTGGGTGAGAAACAACATGCCGCAGTAAAATGAATTTCGTGCTGGCATTTGGCGAAATAACGTCCATGAAATGCTTGCACTCTTCTCTAGCTGCGGTTTACAGTAATATGAGACATTTCAAAGATGTTACTCTAATCCTTATGGCCGCAAACTATTATGCTAATAAAGTGACAAGTTGAGTACTATGCAAGAAGCATGCATATTAAAGCGCTGTACATCATTATAAGATAAATTGCTTAATATCGGCATAGATATCAATTTTTTTTTGCGACGAAATGTTATGTAATCATTTTAAGTATATCGAAACTAGATCAGTTGCAGATCATAAGATAGTAAAAACTTCGCGTAATGTCTTTTGTAACACGGTAAAAAATTGACGCGCGAATTAATTGACTTCAGTATTTCATGCTCGATAAATTTATTATATCGAAAGAGGTTCAATCTGTGTTACTTTGCCTCCACGTGTTAATAAAAATCAACCGCTCACATATAATATCGATGAATTATGCACTCGAGATACATCGGTATATGTTTTTTTTCCTAATAATACATTGTTAGGAAAAAAAAATACGGTTGATGCCACGGCTCTTTCATATTGTTACGTCCATATAAACTGTGTCATGTAAAATATACGTATGTAATGACTTTAAGCATTGATTGCATATAGTAGGTTCAAGTCGACAAAACAATGAATTGATTGACGTTGATAAAAGTTCACAAAGTTTACTTTAACACGCGTGTGAATCTCAGAACAGCGAGATAATGCATTTTTGTTCCCGTCGCATTTTTGCAGTTGTTCCGTTATTGTCTTCGCATGTATCATGCGATGACACAAACGGCAGATTACATAATACACGTAATGCGGTAACTTAAAAAAAAATTAAGCGGCAAAAAAAGTCCATCGAATCACATTGTCGAGAGCGTGTATCTTTGTAAAGTGATAATTTTTCTTCACGAGGCACGCGACGCCACCGAGATAAATTATGACATACGTAAATCTGATAAAAGCATAGTCAACTTCATTGACAAGATAATATTTGCAAACCGATACAAACCTGTTTTGCATAAAACATAAACCATCGTAACATCTTAACATAAAATATTCGCAACAAGACAAATGCCATGCGCGGTGTTAGAGAAATAATATAAAGTAATTCAAATGAAAAACATGAATCATATGAGTCAATCATTCTTGTAACAAAGTAACAAAAAAATGTAAAACACTCTATCGAATAAAATTGATGTACTAACACTATTAAGAAATTGAATTCATCTTCTGCTATTTATTTTGCGTATCGGATACAATTAGTATTTATTTAAATTCATTTTTAAATTAAAAGCACTGATCATAGTATAGTTACGGCACTGTCTCGCATATATTTTAATGTTACGTCTCGCGGTAGTATTACGTTATCCGCCAAGGTCGTAATTGCGGTTTTGTTGGAAGATGATTAGGAACGTTAGATTGATATACCACGTAATGCACGGTATACGGTAACACGGAAATGACGTTTACCGAGGAAGAAAAACAAACAAAAAAAGCGAATCCACGAGAAACACGTGATGTAAGCCTCTCAACGAGGCAGCAAAAAGATTGAAGAAGAATCGTGGTCGCACGATGATCAATTCTCAAGTCGACTTCTCTTCCTCGTGATCATTTTTTTCCCTGCCTCCTACGACTTCTATAGCCTGCATAAATAGCGCGTTTATAGTCTCGACAAGAGAACACACGGAACTCTCGCGAAGGCCGGTTTTAATTAATACGTCGCCCGAGAAACGAGCTATACTTTGTATACATCTATAATGAATAAACATAAAGATATCATATTTTGTTTCGTTAACAATCCATCGGTTGATTAATTTCAATTACGAAGTAAATTGTGTGAAAAGCTGAAAGTCATTGAACTTACGCGCATTCACTTCTGAAAATTGTGTTTCTCGTCGCGTCAATCCAAGTTGATTGTTCTAATCAACTGACAAATCGGTGATTAAAATTGCAATTATTAAAAGTTATCGTAAATTTTCTAGATTAGCGCAGGAATATCTTTTGATAAAAAATTGTGTATCCCGTTAACACAGATTGCCCAGATATACATATTTAAATTTATAATTTTTGCCCGTCGATGTACATATATATGCGAGACTATGTCCGGAAACCGGGAATCATAAACAGCACGCAAAACCGACACTCGAAGCACCCCCGCGCATACACGCGAGATGATAGAATCGCCTTAATTAGCGCGACTTGAGAACGTTTCGCATAATTGAATGCTCTCGAGAGCGAAATAGCTCCAGTGTCGCGTTACGTAGCGCCTCTGAAAGGAGAGACACCGAAGGTCGGCTGTCAGGATCGAGAGAATCTCTCGACATTCCTTTCCTGAAGGAAACGGCGACGGATATTATCGTTACGCGAAATGCAAATTTTATTACGAAAAACGTCATTTGATTCCCGCATCGAAGCTGCTCGTCGAGCGAGATAAGAATCTCGGGAGGGTGCCTCCCATTATGCTTAACGCAGTTGTCAAGAGTTGACCTGAGAACTCGATCCTCGATCTAGATCAAAAACCGGTCAAGGCCCGCAATTACTGCTGGATCATATCTTCGGTTGCTACTCCCGCAGCGAATCTATCATCGTAACGACATGCGTAACAATTGTTAATAACGAGATAATAAAGAGAATGTTGCCAAATCGAATTCTGAATAAGTACATACACGAATGTTTCGTCAATCGACGACTGTAACGATGGATCAAAAATGTCTCAATTTCATTCATAATTATATTATGTAATATTTTTTTTAATAAAATTCAAGAATCTCTTTCGCGTACAAGATAATAAAAATGCACAAAAATTTCCGAATTGTATCCTACACGGTATTTGCGATGCATCGACCAAGCGAGAGGGGCTCATGTTATTTGTCTTGTTAAATCGATGACAAAGGAACATTTACGTACGTCCTCGAACCTGTCGAACGAGAGAGTGATTTTCGAGGCGGATCGGGACTGGGTATATATGCTCGCCTTTGTCTCACGAGTTTCTATAGTTTTTGCGATCAGACGAACACCTGTACGTTACTTTCGTTCCGCAAGCCAGTCTGTAAAAAAAACCTTGCCCTTGCACGCGTCCGCTATCATTAAAAAATCCGCATTCCACGAACTGAGCAGAGAGGAATTTATAACCGTCCCCAAGGGATCTCCGGAGAATATTCGTCAAGCAAGATTCAAGATGATGGTAAAACTGAAAAAATTATCGAAGGGAGGAGCGTAACGAAAGTTGTTCATTTTTACTCAATGAGTATGCATCTCAATCTATGTGATCTGGCAGATTCTTTCGATTGCATACACGATAAAATATCCTATGTGAGTGTCGAGAGTCCCGCGACGCGGGAATATTACGGTAGTAATTTGTTTATATTTGCGGGCCACCCGTCGGAAATCGTTTCATCTCTGTTAATTAATTCACGTTGATTATCGCGCAACGATGGCGGGCTACAATAATCGTAACAATTTGAGCGAACGACTACTCCTTGCCCTCGGAGAAGCGAGGACTTCACCTCGAAACAAGGTTAATCGCTTGCAAGTGTCAGCGGGAGTAGCAGCTCGTGCATTTGACATATCACTTTGCGTATGTTCAAGTGCATTCTGCAGTGCAATAATGACATAATAAGAATCCCAGATTGACAAAATCCATGCGTCTCTTAAAATATTGCATTAGAATTTTAAAGAGATTTTATGAATGCACCATGTGCGTGTGCGTACATACATATAATAAATATGCGTTATATAAATAGCCATACAAAAAATAATTAGATGCACGTTAAATTCATAGGCATAAACCAATAATTATAGTCAACCATAGATTAGAGATCAGAGTCCATAGACCAAAACCAAAAACAATAGACTAAAGACTAAAAACCAAAAATCATAGAACAGAGAAAAACGAGAGACCAGAGACGAGAAACAAGAGACCATAAACCAGAAACCAGAGATCAAAGAAACGCACGTGTGTGCACACACGCGCACATAATAAATGAACGCTATACACATTGAAAAGTAATATTGCTGTATCGATGGCGTAAGCGTGATAACATCTTAAATTGTATATGCGTAAAAAAAACGAGAACGTTTGTGCTATAGGAAAACGTGAGAGAGCATTAACATCGGTTATATTTGTATTCTGCTTAAAAGTTATTCCAGTTATATGTGGTGAGATAAAATGCTAAAAATAAACATATCCTGCTCCCCACGAATTTCGACCGCGATGAAATCATTCTTTCTTGTGTATGATACATATACAAGAGATTATTATTTAAGAATTTATAATTTCATGCGTTTTATTTTTACTTTATTTTATAAAATAATTTAGCTTATTTATTGCGGACATTATACATTTTTTAATATTTTTAATCGCTAAATTATGTATTTCTTTATGGGCAAGTTTTAACGATCAAAGAGACAAGAATAAAAGCCACCGCCGATATGCGCTACTTTATTTTTTACAACGTCATGTGACCAGGGGATAAAAATACTGGAACAGGAGCCGACGCTGTTTCAGATGCTATCTCTCACTCTCTTTCTCTCTGCATTTTTCTTTCTTATTTCTGCCTTAAACCAATTAAACGCTCTCTCGATCCCGATCGCGAATGCCCATTGACAATCGACAAAGCCAAAGCGCGGTCAAACTGAACGCAGTCTCGTTTTATCGTCTCGTTTTGCATATCCGCGGCGATATTCTTGATATTTTTTACTTCCATCGTAAAAATACGCATCCTCATAAAACAAACGATCATACGCGGGAGGGTAAGTGCTCGAGTCGCGCGATGATTGCGATCGTTCGCGCGCTGGTTGGATACGTCGCATGCAAATCCGGTATTAAAACTGAGAGAGACGGGCGAGGTGCGTTATGAGCAGAGCAGGCACGTTCTCGTGTATCGGACCAGTTCAAACGAGTTTGAGGCCGAAGGCGAACCGCTCGAGCCACGAAAAGCACGGTCCACGAACGAAAAGTGAAAGGGACTGCAGGTGGGGAAAGCGCATTCGGGGCGGCTCCCTATGAAAGCACCCCGGATCTAATATAAACCGACGAACAGAGCGCTATTATCTTTCAATGCAAACGTCACGTCGTGAGATAGATTTCCTGGGAATCCCGGGAGGGAAAGACGCGCCGCAAAATTTTAAATCGTAGGGGATATCGCTCTTCCCCGATCGAGCACGGATGAGCGAGCCTACAGGTCGACCTTGAAGAACCGCGAGGATCCCTCGTGGAATCGGTGGATCCGCTTCGTTCCGCTTTCAAACAACGAATGACCTTCACATGCGCGAATAATTGCCTCCTGTACTATTGTCTATCATTATCGGTCACGAATTTCTGCGATGTTGCAACGAAAAGAACGGACCGTAACCCTGAAACGGAAGTTTAGGCAGCGGTTCCTTTTAAAGGTCGTTAAATCGTTTCTACCACGAAAAAGCGGCGACCTTTGCCGACAAACTCGAATAATTGCGACGAAATGTCGACCGAGACCTTGAAACAATAGAGTTGACGGATGTAACTAATTTTGTTCTGGACTTGATTTATAGCGGATTAGTGAGCACGCACTAGTCATAAAATCATCTCTCTAATAAATCTAATTAAAATTCCAATTAATCAACAATTAAATGAACAATTAAATTCTTCGTAATCAATGAAAAAAATGTTCTTGTCTACGTATTTTGTACTAAAATTCTGCCGACCTTAGAGAATATCGTTTTAATTAGAAAACTCATTACAAATTTGCGCACGTAGCGCTTGTGTTGTTCTAGTAATTGTAAAATTTGAATTTTACGACATTAATTTGATTAATCGTAATTTGTGAGCAATCAATTAATCATTATAGTTAATTGTGCTATAAACATACGATTAAGAAAATAATATATTCACGTTTACAACTTCGTAGATTTCTCTTTTGTAAGTATTTCAGCGCATATAATATTACGTAAGAACCATAAGAGATGAGACGCGAATGAACAAGGAAACAATTGCTATTTACCAATTACATTTAATAAATCTTTAATTCCAATATCTAAATAATTACTTTAAATGTCATATTCAATTATTACGAAAGTAAATATCAAAGAAATATACAAGAGCCAGGCGATCCAACAGGTAATACACGTACATCAAATTCAACTAATTAATTCTTTTGTAACTCATATTGTCAAGTATATGACACGCAATGCAATTCCACTTGTTTTATTGACGAAACGCAATCTAACGACTCGTTATTTCATAAATTTAGGTGCTTTAAACAAAAATATCGTCTTCAAGGTCTCGACGTATGCGATTAAAAGAACATTGAAAAATCCATATACGTACGAAGGTACAATTGTGCTTTATTAATAAATCATTTTTGCCGCGAACCATTATACCATCGAGTAATTTACTACAACAATTCAACGCGCGACTAATAGATTTTCAGCGTTGAAAAACCGCGACATCATCGAGGATGCATATGCAAAGGTCACATTAGGAATAATATTGCGCCAGATCTTGCCGAGGGTATGAAAATCATCGGGCCTCGTCGTTTTTCACCCGAAAGAAAAAACCATGGTGATCCGTTAAAGCTAGCTTGTTAGGCGGAAAACGCGTTGACGCGAGACATCATCTGTCGCGATCCGACATACATATATATTTGCCGCGGAGTTATGGCATTATTTGCGTAAGAATCGCATCTGCCTAAGAGGGAGAGAGGGACTGGCGCAATTCTGCAATAAAGCGCGGTATGCTGATTTTGAATTGACGGTGGAAGACGCAAGGTCTTCATCGTAATGACTTCACTCGTGATGTCGCGCGCGCCTAAAGCGGCATAAACATGATGTTTTACAAGCGTCTTCGTATCGCGTTTCGCTATTAACGATCCCGAAGAGATATCTAGGCAAATGCGGTCGTAAGAATTCTCACGCGCAAGATTATCTCCGTCGCCGTTTATTTGAAATTACGAAATTGTACGGGATGGGTATGTATGCGCGCGTCTCTTTAATCGGAACGATTAGACGTCCAAAGTAATCGATTGCGCATTTCGACTCTCTTCCGAGAGATCCTTAATTAACCGCAACTACCGCGATCTTTAAGCATCGAAATCACCAGGTGAACGTTGTTAGAGCGCAGCTTGTAAACGATAATCGTTACGGTGCCTAGGTAGAATTTTTTCGTGGTCATCGACTCGCCGTCTCTATTACGTGTATAATAACCGCATCATTTGGCCGCGACGCGGATGTAAGCGTTGCCGTGAGGTTACGAACGAGAAACGGTAACGAGCGGTGACTCGACGTGAATCTCCCTCATCGGGGATAGGAATTTTAAGAGCGAGTATGCAAATGTCCGTAAACAACATTGTATTATAATATCTGTATAGGTATAAAAACAAGAATTCACGAATCTCGGTGAAGCCGGATGTCGGCGAAGAGGCCACGTCATTTGCTCTCAGCTATAATAATACTATTTACTATTATTATACATTCGTGACGCAAGCGTCACATTCAATTTATAGATAACCGCGCATTCTTGAAAGAGGAAGTCGAAGGAAGCGAGAAAAAAAACAATTAAATTTCTAGCAAAATTCGTAATGAGTATCGATAAAACGATATTTTCTAAGATTGGCAGAATTTTCGTACAAAATACGTAGAAAATAACATTTTTTTCATTAATTCTTTAATTTTATATTAAGAAGAATGATATTCTTAAAAAATTAATATAAAGTTTGTTTAAACTCAATTAATATTTTTTTACAGAAATCAACTGATTAAAGCGTTAATTTTCTAATTAAATTTTAAAATAATATGTTATAAAAATTAAAATAGTAATATGTTGTAAATATGTTATCATACTTTATCTTCGATTAATATTTTTGACAGTTGCTAAGTTATCAGCTGATTTCTGTCAAAAAATATTCAAGTTTAAAGTATTAGGGTTAGCAGTTTGACAAAAGGGTTAACAACTAGTCCAAAATCAAATAAAATAAAATAATATGTTTTAAATAATGTTATAATATTTAAAACTTGGTTAATATTTTTGACAGTTGCTAAGCTAAGCTGGTCGAGCAGCAGAGTTTATCATAATTTTTTTTCTTTACAAGCGTTTGATTTAATCTTTACTTCAGGTGTATATACGGGCGGTAAGGTGCAATGTCCGTTGATCTTAATGTTCGCGTGCTGGCTTGTGCCCTTGAAGGATCCTCCTATGGCGTGGTGTGAGCCAAAGGCGGATTCGCGAGAAAACGATATGAGCAAAATGATATGGCATCACGTGTACATGCCATCGCGGCTTTATATGCGTATATGTGTATGATCACGTTTAGCCTTCATCACACGCGGATGATATAGCGTCGCGCGTATTAAAATCCGGCGATGCATTCCGAAAGTACGGACGGACATAAAAGCGGACGGAATATGAATAGCAGGAGAGGAGTATGTGATGGCGAAAACCGAGGTGTTGTGTGGGTCACCGCTTTCACCAATTCTTAGACGCAAATGCAAGAAATGTTTGTGCCACGTAACAAGCTAATAAACCGATACATGTTTACATAAGCAAGTCGTTATCAAGCCCTTTTTACATGCGAATTATTACAAAGACCACATTGAAACGACATTATGTAAATATTATTCTGTCCGTGAATGAAATCACGTGCTGGACGTTTTAATATTAGCGAACAATAAATTTGCGGTAAGACAGAAAATAACTTTTGGAGAAAGTAGACACCAGAGACCACAAACCAGAGATCAGAAATCACAGACCAAAGACCAGAGACCAAAAACCAGAGACCAGATTATAGATTATAGATCAGAGACTGGAAGCTATAGACCAGAGATCAGAGACTATATATAGCAACCATAGGAAACAAATACTTATACTTCCACATTTAAAATGAAATTTAAAAATAGAAGAGAAGAAATAAAATGAAAAATTGCATATAACAGACAGAGATAGTTCCCCTGTATAAAATACGCAAGTGCAGAGATTATGTTGACTAAAAGATAAGCTGGAGATAACTGCAAATGTTTGTTGAAAAAATATGAGATTTATCACGCCGAGATTTTCCTTATACCTTTTCTCATACGTGGAATTATATTTTAAAGTCGCTGCATTTGCCTTGTTAAAAAAAATTCAAAACAGGATTTTTCGATAAAAAAATATATACATATTATATTCTGACTATTCACTGCACAACCTAACCGTGAACTTGAAAAGAGCTGTTTCGGCGCGGGCATTCCTGCATACCTATAGTGGCATCGGAAATCCCCAAAATTCCCGCAGATAAAACAATCTCCGTTTCGTTCATTGCTAGCAGGATCCGACGTTAACGGTACCAAAGTGTGTTCTATAAATAGATTTCTAACCAGGAATCGCGTGAATATATAGATCCGTTTGGATAGATATAAGTTGATCTTTGTGTCACGATTATAATCTTGATCACGGATCGTTGATTTGACAGCAGAGTTAAGTACTTCGAAAATTAATCACGTTTAATATAATGTAGAAAGAATTTCACCTGTAACGTGCGAAATATCAGACTTATGATGGAAGTATATTTATGAAATTCTTCAATGACATACGGCTTATTAGGGATTGAGATAACCTTTGAAATAACAGTACATCGACCAAGAATGTTTTGATTCATACGTGTATTTTAATTCACACGAGTCTTAATGTCTCTCACCTGACGTATAAAAAATTTACTATAAAAAATTCAATATCCTTATTTGATATAAATTTTGTTAATTTATCACATGATAACCACAAAAATTTTTTGATTGTTTTTATAATACGAGAATTATTACTTTGAAAGGAAAACAATTATTTAATAAAAAACAGTACTCTTATCCTAATATATTTAGAAATTATTAAGTATATTTTTCTATGTACCGTTAGATTATGTAATTGTAGATTTTATAAAACGGCAAGGAACAAGACCAAAAAATTTGAACTAACAAAATTTGAAAATAAAATAGTAGGTAACAAGACTAAAAACTTTAAACCAAAACCTTTGAAAATAAAATGGTAAACAAGACCAAAAAATTTAAACCAACGAAATTTGAAAATAAAACGGTAGAGAACAAGACCAAAAAATTTGAAAATAAAATAAAACGCTCTTTCTCAATAAAATACGAGAGTTTTCTGATTTGCGCGGCGGCTTCGTATCTTTCTCTGCTCCTTTGACGTTCCTGAATTTTTAACGAGTAACGAGAGCGATGTTGCATCGTATGTACCGATGTGCAAGAATCTCGTAGTGATGATACACTTGAGCGGGCATCACGCAAATGATATGCGCAAACTGTAACGCTTGTATTAGACACAGCAATGTAATTTTCCCGCCAATCTGAATGGCACGAACAAAGAAATTGTAACGATTAACGTTGAGTAACGTTCGACTGATGCGTGAAAGGTATTTGCTGACCCAGATCAATAATCGCGAATAAATTAATTTCGCCGATTGCTGCATCAAAGAATAGCCGACACTTTCAAGGAGCGAAAAACATTAGCGCAAGTCGTTAGTTGAAAATCTCTCGAATCGCGTGGTTTATAATTGAGAAATTGATAAAAAATTTCTTAAACGAGGCTACGCGCTGATTATAAGAAAGAGTTGTATGTGCACGTACAGTCATTTTTCATTATTAAATTCAAGAAATTAATTATGGTTAGTAATAATTACCGAGTACGTAATAATAATCAATTTAAATGGATTTTATTTCCCAATCTGAGTGTACTTTGGCATCAACCGGCAATTAACCCTCTCGTTATTACAATGATTTTAATCGTACGGGACAAGGAGAGGTCGTTACCGAGTGACAGTTTGCTAATAATTAGTGGTATCTAACATGTCATATATCAATGATATACAACAGGCATATAAAAATTAAAAGGAACGAAAGAAAGAATGATGATAATGTTTGTGTTGTTTTGTCAGTAGCATCGGTAGTGAAAAATTCAAGTAATCTGCCGGTACATCCGCCCACCAGACATAGAATAATCGCAGAAGACAAATAAATAGCTGCGTGTGCAATAATGAACCTAAAGGAGAATAATTCTCGATATATTGTCTTGCGCAATCATTAATACGACGAATTAATCGCAGCTTGCGCACACGTATATTCGCGCCGTTGTTTAAAAGCAATTTCATGTCGCCGAGAATTATGAGATAACAACAAAATTTGAAAATAAAACGATAGAGAACAAGACCAAAAAATTTGAACCAACAAAATTTGAAAATAAAACAATAGCGAATAAGACCAAAAAATTTGAACCAACAAAATTTGAAATAAAACGATAGGGAACGAGACCAAAAAATTTGAACCAACCAAATGTGAAAATAAAACGATAAAAAACAAGATCAAAAAAATTGAACCAACAAAATTTGCAAATAAAACGATAGAGAACAAGACCATAAAATTTGAAAATAAAATAATGTTCATTATTCGAGGACTAAAGCCAGCAACTGTCGAAGAGTCTGCGAACTATTGCACAACAGCTTCCTCGGAAGCGCATGAAGAATTAACGTTGAGTCACGTGCACGTGCGTATAGATGCGTACGCGTTACGTAGGCGAGCCTACTACCTACAGATGGCCACTTTCTTTTTGACTTACCTAAGCCATACAAATCGTCTATCACTTTACGCGACACACCGAAGATAGCAGCGTATTTTACTTGGGTCTCGCGCGCGAGCGTGCATATCTCGCAGTTTGTCATTCATTAAATTGGAGAAGGCAAGATTCGTCAAATTATGCACAACATGGAAAGATGCGCGGAATGTAAATGAGATACAAGCAAGAGACTAATTGTGTGAATGAGTGGACAAAGGAAATTCCATTTTGATTTGGTTTTGAAAAAATAAAAATGTCCAATTCTGCTCAACACAGCGATATCCTGCGGCGAATTGAAATAGTCGAGCTGTGTTATAAGCACTTACCGGAGTCAACGAAGCGTGCACGCGACTTTTCCACAGTCACTTTCATAATATAAACCGCTTCCGAAAGTGAATCAACGTATCCGACGTTGTTGGAAGAAGGTTACGCATAGCTAATGCAATCTTGTTTATCACGCAGTATAGCTGAAGAATTTATTTGTGCGTATTTTTCGATAGTGCGGATTTTTCAGACTTTGATTTATGGTCTCTTGTCTCATATTAAATTGCTCCCCCCCCCCACATTTCGAAAAATTTATATTATTTATTTAATACGTGTCCGTACGCACACGCGTACGTAGACCATAAACCATAAACCAGAGATCACAGACCAGAAACCGCAGACCAGAGACCAAACACCAGAGATCAGAGACCACAGAAACAATAGACCAAAAACCATAGACCAAAGACCATAAATCATATAGAAACCATAGCTTATTAATCTAGTAAACCAAAGACGAAAAATGAGAGACCAGAAACGATAGACCGGAGACTCGAGATCGATCGGGTAATTTTGAAACTATTAAATGGGGAAACGCGCCGGCGAAAATTTATTAAAAAGATCGTTCTCGTCAAGCGAATTTTGATTCATGGCTCAGATATGGATTGCATGTGTTTTATACAACAAGTTTAATTAATGTTGTGCCGCAGATCGTAATCATGCATATATTTAACTTGTTTTACTAACAATTGCTAAATTACCGTAACCGTAATTGTCGTCCCTAATTATATTTTTGCCGACGAACCAGCAGACAACACGTATACATCACATATATATATGTATATATATTGTACGCAAGAATTCACGCCACTATTATGCGCGATGCCAAACTTTCCCTATGCCATCGCGTCAAAGACAGTAGATGACGAAACAATCATGGGCGGGTTTAAGCTAACTTGAATCGTTCATAAAGTGTTAAATCCCGCGACATTTAAACGCGATGCCTTTGGTTATCTAGCGCGAATCGCAGCGAAGAAACAAAGAAAAGAATCACGGTGACCTTTAATCTCGAAGGGAAAATTGCGGTGTAAAATATTAAAAGAGATTTGAATGATTACACACAATATTATATTCTACTGCATTTTAAATAATTTTAATGATAGATATATAATGTTATAAATATATAATGTTATATAGTAATATAATAATTTTGAAAACGCGTAATATTTCACGTAAGACATTCTTATACAATGTCGTTGGAATCCCGTCACCGCATTATTCTATTTAAACACGCTTCATTACTACGTTACGAGTTGTACATAAATTGTTCTTATGTCATATATATCATATCGTTCGAGAATCCCGTTTCCTGATTAGCATGGCGCCGCGATGGTGTTAAAAGCACGAAGAATATATCATTATAATAATTTCCACAAAAATTAAAATCATCTCGAGGCTGTACCATAAAGTAACTAATTTCGGAATATATTCGTGTGTATTTATTTAAATTAAGTAGAGGTCAAACGTGCGATTAGAAATCCGCGTGTTCAAAAATAAAATTACTATGCGCGGAATTTCACGACGCCTTCGAATAACGAGCGCGAAATATACGTTCTTACAGACAAGAGAACCCTTTATCAACCTCGCGTTCGTAAATGGTTCCGTGTGAAAGAAGCGGGGGCTCTTTAACGAACCCGGACACGGGCTTTCTCGCTCGCGCGTGCATTACGTTATTGCTCTCGATTCTCGTTTATCTCATCGGCCCAGAATCGCATATCCGTGCCTGTAAACTCGAGATATGCGATACGATACTTGTTGTTAGTTCATCACACATTGAAATTTTTTTAAACTTCTAGTTAAACTATTTGGAAAGACATTAAAAATGTTATGAAACTTACTACAGAAAAGGTTTCAATATCTGAAGAGAAGAGACTTTCTCCCGAAAGTAAACATATAACGTAACAACCAATTAACAGATCACGGTGATAATTGATATCCGCGTATGCAAACACGTCCCACTGTGCTCGCGGAATTGAAATTCTACCGTTGACTTATGCATTTTATCCTACTATATATGTACGCAAAGTACTTTAGATGCAAGAAGAGATTTTAAGAACATAAAGAATATTACGAGTGTAACGTCAAGAAATTAGAAACATTAGAAAACGATACAGAAATTGTTGAAATAGAGAAATGTAGCATATATAGCCTAATTAAACTGCAAAGTTTTTTTATTAAAGTCGTAGCCTATCATAATTATATAACGTAGCAAATACTTTTAACCGATATTATATTAGATAAATTGATTGTAATTCCGATAAGGAAAATATACGTTCGAGTCATATGGCTGATTGACGTCGCACGTCGTGTAATACACGAAGGAGCAGGAAATATTCGCGATTATTTATGTGCGCGATGGAAAAAAGTACGGCGATTTTGCACTCGCGATAATACTTTACCACGATTCGTCACAGATAATTTATATTTTTCACCCTCCGATCATCGTATTCTATTCTCTACTACGTATTAATTAATCTCGGCTAAATATTCGATATCGATATATTTTGTTCTTTTGGAATATCATGTAATGCAACCGTCGACTAATCATTTGCAATACTTTCGAACTTTCGCGAATCTATCTGCTTGAAACGCGAGTTTATATTGAATTCATATAACCGAGAACTACTAATTTCTCTCGTTTGATCCGGTATGTAAAATCCGCTTATTCTTAAAAGCGCGATCGCGTTTCTTCGAATCGTTACACTGCGTCGATTTCGCGATACTAGCGGGACGTTTTATAACCGCTGACGGAGTGCTTATGAAGCTGTTTACTCACACACGTAATCGTGTTACATTGCCGTAATTGCGCAGTTACTACTGCGATATTTTGCAGTTACGAAAACAATGTATTCGTATATTGCAACCGATGGTGCCGATCAAATATTTGACGCTCATCGATGGTTGAATATACTCACATGCATACGTTATCATGCATGCATCACTTTGTGATGCGCGCAACATCGGGCGATCAAATATGATTGTATAAGCCGTAAAATTTACCGTTGAAATTACCGAAGAATCGAGCCAACAGACACGAACAAATGCCGGGGTTAAGCACGAGGTATAACAAATTTATTCATCAAGAGTGAGAAGAAATAAAAATCAGAGATACTTGATAAAAGATACTATAAGTTTTCTCGCGTTGACTTCGCAGTACTTCGCATTCACTCTTGAGAACCTTTGCCGAGCTCCCATCTCGGGAGTGCATGTATCTTGCGAGTGGCGCAGACACATCCATCGTGACACCGTAAAAGAAACGCGTAAGACGAGCTTCGAGCATCGTAGCCAGCAACAATCGACCTGCATAGACTCTTGGGCAAGTCAGGAAGAGACGCGGAGAAATAACGTACGCAGCAAAGAGAGAAAGAGAGAGAGAGGAGAGACGTGTAATTAATTTCTCGAAGGTTCGCAACGACGTGGAGTGGGCGGTCGTCGACGAAATACATTGCGAGAGAGGAGCGGAGCGAGAGATAGAACGAAAACGAAGAGGAGAGCGCGACGTGAGGAGGAAGGTGGCCAATCCCTTTCGACCTCGCACGCAATCGAAAAAGATCGATGTATCATTGAATGTACGTACGTGTTTTTATCGCAGGGCCACGCGCACATTCCTCCCGACGGCGGTGCACGACGTTGTGGATCAGGAAGCTGTCGAAAGACTACTTTGCGACCTTGCACCGCCGAAACCAGCAGGATAGATTCGCGCGCGAGACAAAAAAATCGAGCCCGGAGTAGAAAAAATCCCGGAGGCGTGTGCGGTCCGATATTTCAACTTCCGTAAAAAAAATGATATTTTAACCCTTCCGCGTATAAATTATATGTATAGTGGGCTACGCCCACCAAAATGACTCCATCTTTCTATAAGAAACGAAGATTACGACCACATACTTATATGCTATATTAAAGATAATTAACATTTTTTCAGTTACACCGCTATAATTATGGTAATACGTAATTGCGAAATTTAGTGGCATTGCCTACGCTTACAAAAATTTTTGTAATTTTTAAGTCGATGTAATAATAGAGTAAAGCAACTCTACAAGTTTTTTACAAATTGATAGCAGACCAAAATAATTAATCGAAAATAAAAATAAACCAAAAAAAAAACTGATATCTAAATAGATAAACCATAAATCTGAAAATGTCATAGAAAATATATATAAAAAAAAATGTGAAAATCTTGACCATACCATATTAGATAATAAAAAAAAAAAACATCAAATATGAAATAGAAAAATTGAATAAAAATTGTGCAGTCAACCTAATAATAGCCTGAAGTCAACCTAATAATAGATAGAAGAAACTTGAAAAGTCTTCTAAAAATTGCGAACCAATCAGAACCATTAATCAAAAATAAAAGTAAACCAGATAAAAACTATTAAATATATACCAAAGAATCGGAGGTCAGCCCCCGAGGAGGGGCGATGCACTTGACACCCGGCGATCGAGATCATTGCGTGAGATCATGACCTCGTAGATGTCTCTCGCGGGTTGAGTGAGAAAGGAGAATCAGCGATAGGAAGGAAACAATTCCGGATGCGCGTTAGTCCTTGCCTTGAAATAGAGCATATATACGCGTGTCGGCTCATGAGCGGAATATTTAATTTGCGCGGAAAGCCGAAAAAAGAAAACATAGTGATTAGGCCTAATTTGCGGCCGTATTTGAAAAAATGTATGATCAACATAAATTAGAACAAATATTAACAACTCCGGCATATAGATGCATAGACGTAACTGGAAAATGTTTCCACCCTCAAATTCCATATACGTAAAAATAAGTGAAAGAATGAAAAAAATAAATTCTTACATAAGTCCAAAACACATCTACACGATACTAAATACAAACAGACGCGGCATTCATACTTCAATATTAAAAGAATTGAAATTAAATAAAAATATTGAAGATTCTTGTAAAACATTTAATACAAGTTTTTCGGACTCGCCTGAATGTCAAAATAAATTAAATAATAATAAGATGTTCAAAATTATTATTTCTGGAGAAAATTGGAACGACATACTCGTAAAGCCTGTCATTAAATATTATAATCGTCGCTCATTAAGATTAAAACCTGGGAAATGGTCCAATATAGTTGCATCAAAAATATAGGAACAAATAGAAATTCCTTGTATATTTATTTTTAAATATGCACTTGCATTTGCAAGTGTCAACGCCAAATATTTTGTGCGATTTAATGCAATATGCAAGGAATGCAAAGCCACATTAAATGGTCAAATGTTTAAAAAACCAGAAAAAGGACAAGGTGCAATATTTCATTGTGCCTTATTAAGATTTAATAATAAAATTAATCATGTCAAAAAAAAGACAATTAAAATGTTTTTCTCGGCAAAATATAGCTGGCCATGTAATAGATTCAAAAGAACAAGCAACAATTTGGCGTACTGAAGAGGCAAATCGAATTATCGTGTCTTACATAAAGCCAAGCAAAACAAATTGGACAATGGTTTAGATATCACCGATTGTGATGATAGAAAATAGAATAGAATATAGAATAAGATTTTCAAACTTATTATTTCTGAATAAAAATTGTGCAGTCAACCTAATAATAGACCTTAAGTCAACCTAATAATAGAGATAGAAGAAACTTTACAAGTTTTCTAAAAATTGCGAACCAATCAAAACCATTAATCAAAAATAAAATCAAAAATAATTTCTGATAAAAATTGGAACATAAAGCCTGTCGTTAAACATTATAATAATCGTCGATCCCTAAGATTAAAACCTGGAAATGGGCAAATATATTTGCGACAAAGATATGGGAACAAACAAATAATGATTTTTCTGTAATTCAAAAGCTTATTGATATTAGAGTAAAATGTAATATAGAAATTTTAATTTATTTTCATGTAATTAATTTTTAAAAAATATGAAATTCGCGCTTTGCAAGATGTTATTCGTTGTCATTTCAAACAATCTACACAATAGAGAAAACAAGCGTTACGCATGACCGCAAAATAATACGACGAACACGATCACGGCTCTATCCACGATATTAAAACCACAATCGAAAGATGAAAATAAGACGAGTGCGTACATATACTTTTCTCTGTTTATACGAGAGTAAAATCTCGTCTCGCGAAGCAAGGCGTGTCACGCGGTTACATGCGGAATTCGAGAGATAAATGTAAGCCCACACTTCCTCGGTTTCGTTACGCGACGACCGGGAGATAACATGACGGGCGTTCGGTGTCCACGCTCTCTGATCAGTTTCCTGTATCCGCGAGATAGAAAAATGGGATCGATCGACCGATATCGTACGTCAACCGGATCGACTTAGGGTGGTCCTTTCCCTCGACCTCTCGTTCGTCCTTGCATCCGCGCAGCATTATGTCCCCTCGCGAGGAAAAGGCACGACGCCCGGGTCCCGCCACCGTCCCCTTGTGCGTTTGTGCGTGAGCACGTATGTCCGGAGAGGAAGAAAAAAGAGAAAAAAAAAAGATCTTCTCGACCGTGGTGGAATTGCCCGTGTGCAGAATCGCGACGTGCCGCGGAGCGAGCGCGCTCGCACGTTCGCCAGAGTGGGAGATGCGAAGGTATAAAACCGATCTGGTGGACTGGTACCAGCCAGTCCAAAGGCCAGATGTGGCGACGGCTCTAGTCGCACGCGTGCGAGAGAGACGATCACGGTGTTCGGCGTGCGGTACTCCTTATTAATTCAACAGACGCGTACACATATAATACGCTCTCATGCGACACTGATCAGCACTTTGCTGATCATCCCCTCGGTGGTGATTCCGTGCAGGATTTTCGCGAAAGGGTCGAAAGCGAGTTCACGCTTCGTGCGTGTCTGAAGGGAGATTAAGTTGATGAGACGACGAGGCACTGTCCTGCTCCGAAAGAAAGGACGGCGAGCTCCGACTCGATTCTACCTGTCTTAAAGGATACCCTGGGACACACGCGCTTTAGCATCGACCTCACCCTCTGAATTAACGAAAGGAGGATTTCGAATTAGATAGTCGCGCACGGAGCATCCAATCGCGATTCCATTTTTTTTTTTCGACAGTGATTTCTTGTGGAATTCGTGGATTAATATATAGGGAAGAAAGATCACCAGCCGCCGCGACAAGGAGTGGTGATTTCATTGACAAGGAACACAGGCTAATAATCCGAATAATAATCCAATGAGGATTCAAGAGATATCATCGATTTTCGACAGTAATCTGGAAGAGAGCGCTCTCGCGTCAGAGCGGTTTCGCGAAGGATCGACGCCCCGTAGCATGTCGGCAATTCGTATCAACGTGGAGAAGGCTTTCAACCGCGAGGATTTCGTTAGAAACGTAAGTCCGCGACAGTCTCGAATAATCGATCATAATGCCTAGCCTCGCCGGCGATCTTCAGGATGCTAGAATGAGAGGGTGCAAAGGGAAAGATAGTTTACGCATCACGCGGAAATTGCGTCCCCCTCCCCTCGTTATTTTATCGATCGCTGGCTTTCTATTTCATCGCTTCTTCCGGTATACGGCTGCTGTGCATCCACGTTTCGATCTCCCCCCATCGGAGATTCAACCTCGCGAAACCCGGAGGCACTTTCACGGTTGCGCGACGAATATCTCTTGGTTTGGCGGGAAACGCGTCGCGGCACAAAGGAAACCGCGAGCGTAACCGAGAATCGCGGTGTCGAGATCCGGTGAAACGATCAGAGCGAACTAATGAGCTAATGAGATAAACTCGCTTACAATGAATAGCTTGTCTCTTTCCCGGGAGAGATTCATGGATCTAAAAAATTGACTATAATATATACTAAATTTTAAAGTTTGTGTATTATATATATAATTTAAAATATATTAAATATATTTTCTACATAGAGTCATTGCGCGTTCACTCCACGTGACAACGAAAAAAATTGTTACACGGCAGATTACAAATTGGATTTATGTAAGCCTCGGATGCAATTCATTCTCGAACGTGAATTCGTTGAAGAACAGGATTTTTTGATGGAACAAATAATTTTTTATCTTTATATATATACATTGAGAAATTGCAGTTAAGCGGGCTATTTCGCATTTTTGTTCCTTTCTATTTATCTTACACAGAAAATTTGGAAAGCCCCAAGTATTATAATTGGTATTATTACGAGAATTTGGAATTTAGAATATATCTTTCTCGTCGAAGATTGGGAAATACATTGTATCAATATTATTAACGATAACCTATTTTGAGCAGAAAGATCTTAAGATATATTTAGCAGGCTAAAATTAGCCTTATGAATATGATCGATACGATGATTCGAGAATTTCACTTTCCGCACGTTCGTGTCTAACGCGCCATGACTCGCTTCGCAGTCGGATCCCGTTTATACATCTTGCAACAGAATTATTCAACTGATTGCAACATGTTAACTGGGGAAGTCACCGACTTTATTAACATCCGTCTGAGAGAATGAAAGAGAAGAAAAGACAAATTTTATTTGTTTTTTAAACTCTCGACCGAAATTCGATTTTATTATTAATGCGAAAACATTCTCTTCCGTCGTCGATCGGGTTATTTGCGCGCAACGAAGTATAATTGCAATTATGGGGGGAGGGAGGGGGACAGCTTAATATGAGACCAAAGACCAAGAAATAAGAGATTATGAACTAGAGACCATAGACCAGAGACTAGCGACCACAGACGAGAGACTAGCGACCATAGACCAGAGATTAGCGACCATAGACCAGAGACCAGATAAAAAAAGATTTTGAAATATGTGCGAAGGATCCCGGGTTCGAATCCAGTTCGAACCACCCACCCCATATGCCTGCTCGGAAACTTGTGGAAAGAAGGATAATAATCGATCCCTAAGATTAAATAATGGGAAATGGTCCAACTGGTAATTTATGCCAGCCGGTTAAATTACAAAATCAAACTTTTATGATACGTAATACGTGTGCATTTGACGCTCTTATACATATAACTGCACATATGATAAGTATGGATGCATATAAAATATATTATAAAATAAAGTTGTCTCTCGAATGTATTAAATTTATACAAAAATTTTTATTTTTATTTTTAAAAAATAGAAAAGGAAATCGTTTAAGAAAGGATGACATAATTAAATAATATTTTTGCAGATTTTGCTTCTGCGCGAAGACTGGGTAACGAAGCGAAAGTATATTCGGCTAGAATTTTAACAATTATTAAACGTATAATAAAATTTGTTTGATAATAGTTATATGAAATATCTGAAACAAAATTTCTTTATATCTCAAACTGATAATGTAAAATTGGTTCACGCTAAGAACGAGGAAAATTGCATCTTTTAATTTTATCCAATATAATCTGTTTAATAAATATTATGTATAAATGAATGTATAAATAAATACATACATAAATCAAGAACTAGAAACCATAGACCAGAAACCAGAGACCAGAAACCAGAGACCAGAAACCAGAAACCATAGACCAGAAACCATAAACCATAAACCAGAAACCATAGACTAGAAACCACAGACCAGAGACCATAAACCATAAACCATAAACCACAGATTGATTATGAGATTATTGCGAGATAAACGTAGGAGCTTGTTAAAATCATTATCTAATTGTTATTCTAAGATAATTATTTTTAAATTATAAAACCGCCAATGAATAAACAAAATGTCTTAGAATAACAACGCAATGCTTGCGCAAAATGAAGCACAGTACGATGCAGAAAACAGGCGGAATCATAAATCATCGGACTCTACGATAAATTTTCAGTCTTCGTTGTATGGCGGAAATTAAATGTGGGACGAGATGGCCAGTTGAAGCATAAATTGAAATTTAAAAAAAAGCCTTAAAGTCAAAAACTATTAATTCTGAGTCTCGTTTATAGTTTACGAGCGTTAACAGATTTCGACGTTAAGGTCGAAAGAATGAAGTGCAGTTTGCGGGTGCGGGGCTGTCGCAAGAGAACGAACAATCTACTTCCACCGTTCGCGAGCTGCTCACGAGAGACCTCAACAAGGCGATAAACAACCATCTGCGATTGCTTCGAGCGAAAGTTTAAAAGTTTATCGACGACATATAAGTGAAACTGAATCTTTTACCATAAATAAATCAACGACTCGCGTATTTTCGCCGCTTACACAGACTTTGGTAAAAGTCGCGTCATTAAGCACGCGACGTTATTATAATTAGCTATTTCGCGTATTAAGCGAACAAACTTGGAGTCATAGACCTAAATGAAGGAACGAGTCAAACTGCTACCGTTTTTAGTTACGGAACACCGCGTACCACAGTCTGTCGAACGTGAAATGAAACCGAAAGATATCTGCGGCACAAAAATGATATCACTATACGGCTAAACGACCTGGCGAAACCGGAATAGTCAAGCATATACAGGGTGTTCTAGAAACCGCGACTTTAGTCGATATTTAACTCTATGATCGATCCTGAATTTTTTTATTTCTTTTCTTAACCGAGACGTCAAGATGTACTTCCGCATCGGAGAAATTGTGCAATTATGCGTGACACGCTATTGTTAAACTGCATCTTTAAACACAGATAAAACGTCTTCCGTCTCAGAAAACTGTTCTCACGGATAGTAATTACGCTACATAGTTAACGTAGAATATCAGCGTGGCTCGAGAGTATTCGAGAGAAGATTTTTTTTTTATATCTACCGCGTTATTTTTCATAATTGCTCTAAACACGGAATGTACGGGATATATATGGGAACAATATTGTTCTTCGTTTCCCAGCTGGTCGCGAAGTTGTAGAACACCGTTTTTACATTACATAAAACTTGAACGGGTGTCAGGCTTATTAAGTATTCACGGTGAATGGTATTACGGTATATAGTAATACACGTTGCCCGTGAACCTAATGCATTCGAGAGACGCCTTTTACCAGAATATCTCGATTATATTAAGACCGCATCGCGCCTGTTAAGGCTCTCGTATGTTGAACTTGTTATTCTCTCGATTGCGGCACGTAGTTTTGAAGAAAAGATTATAGCTCGAGCTCTCTGAATTCTCGCTGTTATAAATCATCCGGACAGACACTGTGTGACTAAAATAGATCTAACGTTGACAGGAGCACATTGACATGAAACTTTTCGCGTTTCTACCAGGCGGAAGTTGTTCATAATGAATAGAAGAGATTTTACTACGTCAGATGACTTTTTTTTTTATGACAAAAAAAAAGGTCATAATCAACAGACGTAATTAAATATAAATTTTAGTTATGTAATTAATTTAATATTTTAATTTAAAAAAAATGTTCACTTTAGACATAACACACCATACACATGTATGTGTGTATCACATTGCATAAGTGACATACACAAATATAGAACACAAATACATACAAAAATGAGAGATCAGAGACCAGAGACCACAACCAAAAACCACAGACCATAAACCATAGACCAGAGACCATAGACCATAGACCATAAACCATAGACCAGAAACCAGAGACCAGAGATCAAATAAAAAAAGACTTTGAATATGTGCGCGTTTGGAAAAAATTGAAAATATTATAAAATCTTTAATCGCCACCGTGTATGTCTTCTATTTACTAATAACTTTTTATCATTTCCGGAAAAAATATAGGTAATTATGCATTTTTACTTAATTTTATGTATATATATATATATATAATGTTTCTCGTTTTGCACAGCTGTCTAAATAAATGTTTATTTAAAATTAAAAAGTGTAAGAATTTTTTAATTGGAAGAGAGCTGCAAATAATAAAAAATTAATTTTAAAAATATTGTTATAAAATTTATTTTTATACGATATATAATCATAGACCAGAAACCACAGACCATAGACCATAGACTAGAGACCAGAAACCATAGATCAGAAACTACAAACTCGCGTTTTTACCAGGCGGAAGTTGCTCATAATGAATAGAAGAGATTTTACTACGTCAGATAACTATCTTATGACAAAAAAAATGTTCACTTTAGACATAACACACTACACATATGTATGTCGAAAGTAAACATTTTTTAAAATTAAAATATTAAATTATATAACAAAAATTTTTAATTTATTATGTCTGTCGATTATGACTTCTTTTTTTGTCATAAGATAGTCATGTATCACATTGCGAAAGTGACATACGCAAATACAGAACACAAAACATACAGAAATGAGAGATTAGAGACCAGAGATCAGACCATAAACCACAGACCATAAACCATAGACCATAGACCATAGACCATAGACCAGAGACCAGAGATCAGATAAAAAAGATTTTGAATATATTATAATATTTCGGTTCCCGAAATCATGTCGAGTAACAGCTGATATGCTTGAACAGATCGCAAACTATAAATAACGTACTCGTGGAGTACGTTAAAGCAGCACGTATTCAATGGAAAGAGTCAAAAATGATGACTAAGTGATGTTATTACATCAAAAAGCTAAGCGTTACAACGCGTTTGCATTTATGTAACCGCAGAGCTGTCAAATATCTTGAGAAAACATTTCGTTAGGTTGCGTGATCTGAAAGATATGTAAACTTTCTTCCGTACGTTTGCGTCGTCTGTTCGAAATATTCCGTGATTCACAATCGCACCTCGAAAATCTTAAATATGAAGAGAAAAAAAAAAAAAAAAAAAAACGAAACTGCCAGAAGAGAAGCATCCGATTATATTAAGCACGGTGTAATATTTTGCAATATTTGTGCCCCTTCTTTTCAATAATTAACATCTTCGACATCAGTCTTCTTCTAAACTACTTTCCAAAATGTCAAAATGTTTGTTTTGATAAATAACTTGATTACACTAATTTAATTATAACGAGCGACCTTCGCGAGAGAACGATTACGATATCTACGCACGCACACGCACGCACACATGCGTTACCTGCATAAGGACTTCGGTGGATTATGACACGACCGATCGATTTCGAGAACGACTGACAACCGAATTCGGCAATATCAGTTATTAGACTCGTATCGAGAGTGACGAGAAGAAATGAGGGGCAAGAGGAAGACATGGTTTTAGCGTCCTTTGGCATGCGAATAGAACGCAATCGTTGGCGATTTCGAAATTTACGGAGCGCCGTCCTGTCGAATTCTTTTTATTTACGTTGTAAATGCAAATCGATCTGGGAATGGTCAGAAAACTCACGATGACCTAGAAGTCCTAGAAGGTTCAAACCGATTAGTCGAGGACAGATTCCGAATCTATATATTTGTGACATTTAACAGCTGATAAAGTCACGACACGATAATTATGATTATTAAAATGTTTTATTCCCTGATCTTTTGTATCTTGTTAAAACTGTAGTTAGTTATAGTAAGTTTCGCCGCGCGTAATATAAAAAATTGTATGTCAAATGGATATGTATTTTTATATTTTTAATCAATCACGATATGTTAAATAAATCTCTTGCAAACAAATATAATAATAATGACATCGAATTTATTTTTGATGGTAATTCTAATATTTTTATATATAGCTTATATATAAAAGCTCGTTAGAATTGTTGAAATTTCTGGGCAATTAACACTCGCCTAAAAGATTACACGACAATTTCACGATTGCCCTTGGGCAAAGAAAGAAAGTGGTCGAAAGCGCAAGAAGAGGAAGGTGGGCAGACGGCATTAAGTATTACTCGCATATACATACATCTTGTGTCACCTGTCGAATTTCTGTGGTTAGATTACAGAAAAAGAAAGTTAGCGAGATTTGTGCGAGCGTCATGGCTGCACGAAAGTTATTTGCATTGCGTTGCTGCTCCCGGTTGTGTGAAAAGAAAAAAAATAGTGTAACTCGTAATTGATTAGCTGCTCTCTTTTGCTACTCGTTTACATCAAGGACGAATGGATATCGAAAAAAAATTGCAAATTCGTGAAATTATCTGAGGACACCCGTAAAGGTGTCGAGGATATTGTGAATTATGGGCATCAGAGACTTACGGTGCGAAATTAACTTCTATCGCGTGCTAAACCACTATTTACGTTTGACAAATCGCCACGGGCCACGCCGAAGGCCTAAACCGAGACTAACGAAGATAAACGACCAGCTGCTTACAATGTCAGCACGAGCAAAAAAAATGAGATGGATATTTAGTTTACGCTAAACATCATGTGTGTGAAGCTGGCGTCTCGTTTTCATGAAAATAAATAATTGAGAATTTTGGCTTTATTTTCAATAGTTTTAAAGTTTTTGATAGTTTAAATAAATAATTCTAATCATTAAAGCAACGAAAATGCCAACTTCACGTAGCGTCTCACTTTGTCCTATAGCATTTTTCTTATTAGTAATTATTAGAAATAAAAATATTTATAGTCTATATAAGTTTTAAGAAAAGGTCTGTTTTTTAAAAACAAATAAATATTAGGCTAAAATAGAGACAACCGGATTCCTATAATTATAGATATATAATATAGATATCGAAATGGAAGACGTCAATTTTCGCGAGTTCTGCTTATCCTAAAGCAGTTCTTGCGTGTACATTGTCTTTCTAGTGAATTCTGATTATTAAAATAATAAAACATTTTTTTAAACAATAATTTCACCCGAAAAAAGAGTATCTGCGGATGAGACGCCGGTTTAAAATAAATTCCAAATAATTGAGAGATTTATTGTTTTAAATATAATAATTAGATAAAGTTAAAAGTTACTTTATTAAATTTAAATGCTATAATGTTATAAATCTGATGCCTAACTTTAAAAAATTTAAAATTAATAACATAGTTTGTGCCTTCCTCGTTTGTATCTTTTGTATCACATTTTATTTCTATATTTTATTCGTATCTCAAAAAGTTGAAAATTGATCAGCATCCACCTTTAAGATATTTAAATTTTGTTAATATTTTATTCTCGATAGTTTATACTCATTTGTATCACTTTTTAATACGCTGGTATCTTCAAGAACATAGAGTTACAGCATTTTTATTTGTAACGATTCTTTATAAAAAAATAAGTTGGCAATTGTTTTACGATATCGTAAAAAAAAATACGACAAATTTGTATCACCATCTGTATCATTCATTATTTCGTTTGTATTTTCAAGGGTATAGCATTTTTTATTTGTAATTACTACTTATATAAAAGATAACTTGACCATTTCACAAGATATTTTTAAACTTTAAATATCCTTTATATAAGAAATTACTTTGCCGTTTCTAAAGATGTCGTAAAAAACACCCAACGGAATTCGACAGAGAACTGTTCGTATCTGCGTCTGTATTATTTTTTATTTGGTTTATATTTTTAAAGGATATAAAATTATATGCATTTTAAAAATTTTTCACTTCCTATAAAAGATAGTATAGCCATTTTTTAAGAAACTGCTGAACAGTCAACGGAATACAATAGAAAATCAATAGTTTGTAATCATTTTTTTTGTTTCTTAAAAAATAACTATGTATATAATTTTTTATATTTTTTTATTTTATTTTATATATATATATACATATATATATATATAGCATTTCTTAATTTTTAACTTATAAAGAATAACAACCGTTTCGAGATATCATCAAATGGTCATTTGACAGAGAATTGTATTCGTTTGTACCACTTAGTTTTTCTTTCTTTTTTTTTCTTTTTTTACGGGTACAAAATTATAGACTTTTTAATTATTTCTTATAAAGAATAACTTAGCAATTTTTTAAGGATATCATTAAACAAAAAACAGACTTCAAAAGAAAACTGTTTGCAACAGTCTGTAGTTAGGGATATAAGGGATATAAGAGATATATGGAATAACTTAGTAATTTCTTCAACAGAAAATGATATCTGTTATTTCATTTGTACTTCAAATGGTACAGAAGTACAGTATTTTTTATAACGGACAATTTGACAGTTTTTTAAGACGTCATAAGCTGTAATCAGCCAACAATATTCGGACGTAGAATTGTGACTATTTTTTATATTTTTTATTTGTACCTCAAAGGATACAAAGATTATAAAGGTACAAGCAGTCTGTTTGCAACAATTTGTAGTTAGAGAGATAAGGGATATAAGAGATATAAGGAATAACTTAGTAATTTCTTCCGAAATTAACTCAACAGAAAATTATATCTGTTATTTCATTTGTACTTCAAATGGTACAGAAGTACAGTATTGTAGGTTACAAGGTTACATTTTTTAACTTTTAAATATTTTTTGAAGGAATAACAAGGATATCGTCAAATGGGATTTGACACACGTCAATGAGATTTGGCCATTCTTTTGTATCCGATTGTATAATTTTTTTTCGCCTATACTACATATCAAAGGATACAGAACTATAGAATTGTTTATTAAGTATCCTTTTTTTAAGTATCCTTTATAAGAAGTAACTTGACCATTTTTGAAGATATCGTGAAACGGTTAAATTTGGCAAAAATGATTCAACAGAGAATCGCTTTTGATTTTGTGTTTTAAAGAATATAAAATTGTAGCATTTTTTATTTTTAAATATCTTTTATAAGAAGTAACGTAAGTGGGCGTTTTTGAAGACATCTTAAAACGGGATTCAAACGAGAATTGAATTTTAATAATTAATTATTTAATGTTGCCGTGTTTTTTTTAATTTTTTTTTAATATCATAAAGCTGCCAACGAGATTTTTCAAAAAATCATTTGTATCCATTTGTACTGGTTTTGATTGTGATAGTATTTCAAATTGTGATATTTTACAAAAATGTTGGATTTAACATTTTAGTGTTACATCTAGATACATAGTATATCTAGATCTAGTGTTTGTCTTTATTTAAAGAATAGGAGTATAGATGTACGTAGAAAAGGACACACTCTGTTTCGTGCCCCTTGCGTTCTCTCTCATTCAAATGAGAGCATACTCGAACGCATGTAACATGAGAGAGACGCAAGGAACGTCTACGTGCACCTTTGCCCCTACCCCTTAACAATCGGTCTAGATATTATATTATTATATATTATTATGTATATAGAATTAGATATTATATCAGAAATTTAAAAATGCTCTATGTTTTTGAATTTTTTGAGAAAACGAATAAAAAAAGTGGTACAAATGATTTTCTCAAATACCGTTAGCAAAACTAAAATATCTTTAAGTCGGCTGATCATTTTTTACCATCTTGTATTTTAATTCTTTTAAATATAAAATCAGGCGCCAAGTTTATATCATTATGCTACATTTTATCTTAAAAATATGTTTGCAAACAATGTACATGTTTACAAAATTATACAAAAACTGCTTTAGTATAAGCAGAATTTTCGAAAATCGCCGTCTGACCTCTATATTCGTTTTTTTCGAATATATAATATTTATATATTTAAAATAATTATTTAAAAAATTTTTTAATTGTATATGTATATATACAATTGGTTATATGTTTAACAAGCGATTGTTATGGGAAGATGAAAGTCGCGTTATACAGACGCGATGTAAGTTAACATTCGACAAGCGTTTGGAGAGTAGGAAGAAAATCATTTCCTGAAAGACGGCGCGTATTTGCTCGTTGACCGTACGCAAACCATACGGCGCATAGACTCGAGAGTTTTTACCGTTCTGTTCTTTCTACCATAATTTATTTTCTTGAAGCGGACGTCCATCACAATAATTTTACTGCTGTGACGACGCGTAGACGATGTAAGAATTACACGACTTCCTATATGACGATTGTACAACAAAACAAAACGCGCATATAGCTGTATATAAGCAGAAATATTTATTACGCACCGATAATACCAGTTTAAAATTTACGTTCCCATAGTCAGCTCTGAGAGTTGGGGGGGGGAGGGGGGATATAAGTAAATTTCTTAATAAAAAAGAAGAGCTCCACATAACTCGGGGGGACTAGCTCCGGGGTATGCAGTAATGCATAAAAGTATTGTGTGAAATAATTTCGAATTCTATTACACTACGAATTCAACTACTAATAAAATACGATCGTTTCAACTGAATTCACTATGTGAACATAAAAATCAATTTTATATATATATGATTATACAAGTTTACATTGCACTGAATAAATTGTTAAGATTTATATAAACAAAAATTAAAATAGAATTCGAAACTTCGAAAATTGACAGTTTCTAGAGACCATAGATCATAGATCGTAGACCAGAGACACTATAAATCAGAAATTATTAACTATACTATATACCAAAGACGAGAAACGAGAGACCTGAGACCACAGACCATAGAAACCGGAATTTAGAGAATTTACAGTTTCTAGAGACCATAGATCGTAGACTAGAAACGAAAAACAAGAGCTCATAAACCATAGACCAAAGACCAGAGACCATAGAGATGAGATTATTATAAACTATAGACCAAAGACGAGAAACGAGACCACACGATCAGGGACCACAGACCATAGACCAGAAATCAGAAACCAAATCAGAGCAATATATATATATAATTATTTATAATACTGCAATTACAAACCACAAAATTAAAAAAAAAAATTATAAGTGATTGTGCATCAAGATACTATTATTATTTTTATTTTAAAATTGGAAAAATTTGATAATTTCGTTTATAATTTAAGTTAAATTTAACAAAAAATATCAAATTTTACTAATTTCGTTTATAATTGAAGTTAAATTTAAAAAAAATATCATTATTATAATTAAGAAAAAATTAGACCATAAAAATCATAAAAATTATAAATTATTAACCATTATATATATAATAATCACAATTATATCCCAAAGGAAATTCTCAACTTAATTTATCTCACGTTCTCACCTCTACTCTTTCGCCCGCATGTCGCCCATTTGCGACCGCGTGTCGTTCATCGAGCGATAACATATAAAACGGGCACCTAAGATAGTTGTTTCCCAACTATGCTAAAACAGTTTCTAGAGACCATAGATCGTAGACCAGAAACGAAAAACAAGAGATCATAAACCATAGACCAAAGACCAGAGACCAGAGAGATCAGATATTATTATAAACTATAGACCAAAGACGAGAAACGAGAGATTAGAGACAATTACAAACAAAAAAAAATTATAATTGTGCATCAAGAAATATGATTAAAAAATATGAGACATTTAAGATAATGCCATACCGATTCAAAACAGTAATACATGACACGATCGCTTATGCAATCGAAGCTTCACGGCGATTTACGTCGGTTTCAGATCGAGACAACGGCGGTAGCTGCTGCCAGCCCGCTTTCCTGGCACATTCCAAGGCCGTCCTTGGTCGGACGCAGCGAGAGGGACAGCGAAAATGGAAGCTGGGCTCATCACTTGCATCCGAACTCCCCCTCAAGAGGGTCGACATCATCTCAAGGATCAACCGCCAGTACACACGTAAATTTTATCTCCTTTATTCGATAAGAATATTAAAATAACTCCCCTCCCTCCCTTGATTTTAAATTTAAATTAAAATTCTATATTAAATTAAAAGTCCGGAATTAAATGATGCAAATCTCGCGAAGCTACTTTACTTTATCAGACTTTAATCGTTTGATAGATGTTGACGATAAAAGAAATTTCGCGAATAATTTAAATTGCGCATTAATTAAAATTTTTAATTGGTATTGACATCAAAATGATCCATATTATATAAATAAATCCGTATTATATATAAGAAACATGAGGGAATTGTCGAACTTTTCAGATAATAATCGAATATTTTTTACAGAGCGCCGCGTCTGGAACGTTGCTACTCACAGCCGCGAATCTGGCAAATCTCGCCGCCATACATCCGCCCACGGTGACAGCACCAAAGCAGATTGACACCGCCTCGGTGGCCAGCAGCACCCATTTTACGGTCGTGAATGGTCTCGGCAGACCGACCACCGTTTACAGGAAGTCCTGGTGCGCGCGAAACCAGCTCACCGTGCTCGTGTGCACCATGAGCTTTCTATTCATGGTCGGTCTGCTTGCCGGGATCCTTTACATGGAAAGTAAGTGCAGCAGCTACAGCCGCGAATTCCTATTGCTACATCCACCGCGTGTTTCGACATCGCGTGCGATCTCTGTGAATTCACCATCCACAAAACCTTCTCACCGGTATTTATCTCTGATTGCAGTGAGGGCTCGCGACAAGTACAACTAGGCCGAGGGTGACGAGAGGAAGAAGCAGCGAAGACGACAAGTGACCGTGAATGATGATCATCTTGATAGAAAAAGGCAGCAAAGAAACAGAGCTGGCGAAGAGCGCGGTGGAGAGAATGAAGTCGAGAATATCGTTTTCAAAGAAACGAGAAAGAAAGAGAATGCGCGCTTGATCCAGTTCACGATATTAATTTCAATTACTCGTATTTATATGTATATTTTTGTTGTATTAGACCGTTCAGGCCGCTCTCAGTTAGCAGACGTTCTCGGCGACGGTTAGAATTTTAAGTATATACAAGATGTTTCGGTAAAAGTGAGCAATCTCTCGTGGCCATGTAGAACAGGTAAAAATAATCCCATAAGTTCCTATAAAATTTTTTTCTATAATGCATCTTTATCGAGATATTTGTCTTTAAAGTTAAAATTTTTAAAGTATTTTTCTTAAATAACGCTTATATTACTCAATACATTTTAATAATTTGTAATAATTATTTTTATATTAAGTAAAGAACTTTAAAATAATGACAAATTCCTTGATATCATATCGGAGAGTCAGGAGGCAGACCTTTTTTAAGCAACACACAAAACTTTTCAACAAACATTTTTTTTTTATTTTTGTTTTTTTTTAATTCATCTTTTTCTAAAAAAAAAATATATATATATATTCTTATAATATTTCGTAAAAGTTAACTGTTTTCGAGAAAAACACATTTAAACGATACAAAATAAACTTTTACGAAATAAAACAAGAGTATCTTTTTTCAGAAAAAAATGTGGAAAATCTAAAGAAACACTTAAAAAGAAAAAAAATGTTTTGTAAAAAGTTTTGTAGGTTAAAAGGCTTAAAGGTGATCCATCCCTGATTCCGACTTGATATTAAGAAATTTGTATCCATGCTATTTTAAAGACCTTTACTTAATATAAAAATAATGATTACAAATTATTAAAATCTACAGAGTAATATGAGTAAGAAAAATATTTTTTCAAATTTTAACTTTACAGACAAGTATATCGATAAAGATGCGTCATAGGAGAAAAGTTTATAGAAACTTATGAAATTGTTTTTACCTATTCTACGAGAGATTGTTAACTTTTACCGAAACACCCTGTATATACTGTATTGCACAAAAGTGTGGTACGTGAAAAGTAATTACATTTGTGTAATGAACAACGTATACTATTAAGGAATTAACGCGATCCTCGCGATGGGATAGCCTTGCTTATATTTATATAGGAACTATTTCTTCGAATCATATCGCGAGACACGATTCGACGAATGTTTTATTTTATATTAATTGACCCCTTACCGCTAATGCGTGTGTAAAGCGCAAGCAACTTTTTCTAAAATTTCTTCACTATTTTATGCATGATTATGCATGAATATGCATTATTGCGACACCCTTTTTGCACACTATATACTTTTTTCGCATAAAAAGATATATGTGGTAAGGGGTTACGGACGACAGTGATAATGCAGTACGTGATTGCTTCAAATAAAATGTACTTTTAGCGCAACGACGCTTATCTTTCTTGGTTCTCAACCGATTTATCGTTCATTGTAAATCGCGTCGATATCTATCGAGAACTGATGAAGAAAGATCCCTTTTCGCGTCTGTGATATTGTATGCGTATTAATCGTCGATTCAAGACAAGAAACTGTCAAATATACTTTTCAAAATATTCGCATGTTTCTTTAAATCCTCTTTTTCAGATAAAAAGAATATTTCAATGCCACATGTGTAATTCGCAGTGATAAAAAAGAATACACTTACTTCCACTTCTCCAAGAGTTTGTGTCCATCTATAATTCGGCATGTCTGCGCCATTACCGCTGTTAGGTTTCAGCTTACTTTTTTCTTTTTCATCTTCTTCTTCCTCATCCGCATTGTCATCCTTGGAATCATCATTCTTATCCTCGATGATTTTAGAGTGTTCATTATGATCACCACTAGGACCCGCAACAGCAGTGTCCGTTGTTAATTTCTGTAAAAACAAAAATTTTCAAGTATTAATTTCAAATAAAATTAAAAACCAAGATTTGTCATAATTAATTAATAAAATAAATTAAGGTTATAAAGGACCAGCACGATAAGTGGAGTGCAAACAATGACAAATATTGTTTGCGCCCCACTTACACTGCGCTGGTCTTTTATAACCTTATACTAATTTATTTTATTGATTTATTATTAATTTCTAATAAATCTTTTCATCGGGAAATATAAAATAATATATTAAAGCAGTCTTTTTGAAATATATACCTTATTATCTATTTCCTCTTGTAACTTAAGAGCCTGTTCATCAGTTAACTCGACTATTCTAGAATCATTATTTATCTTTTCTCCTTCGGCTTGTTCTTCTTTTCTCTTCTTTTCGACTCTCTCTTTACGTCGTCTTTCTTGTTCAACTCTTTCCGCTTTATCAGAGGCAGCTTTGGCTAATGCGTTAGCTTCATGTTTCTTAAATTTGCTCATGACAAGCTGCACATAAAGAAACAATTATATTGGTTAGATAAATAGTTTCTAGAATAATCTAACAAACTTAGTATATAAACTATGTATATACAACAAATATAAAGACAACTTACTTGTTCAGCTGCCCCTTCTCCACCTCCAGTATAAAAATCTGTTTTTCTCGCCAGGAAACTGAAGAAGGTATCTAGTAACTAAAAAATCAAGTTCAACGTGAAATAGATTTTATCCCTCGAATTAACCTCAAATAAGAGAAAATAAAACTTACGTCTTTCACACCGTCTTCGTGTTGTTGTGCCAATGCCAACAACATTCCATCGAATTGCTCTTCTTTCTTCGTCATTATTCCTGAATATTCGTATATATACTGTTCGCTTTATGAAAAAAGGCCACAGTAATTCGTACCGTTCTGACGTCTATAATGCAGCTATTGTTGCTACACGCACGTTTCTACGAAACATCTCGAATTATCGACCAAACCTAACCTAACCTCAATTGAACGACAAAAATATCGCCCTCTGAAATGAAATCCCTGACGAAGATTTCGAGTGGAACCTTGTTGCTACTTGACGAAACCTCTACACGAACATCTCCACATCCTCAACCAAAGGAATCTAACCACCTGAGCGATGAAACAGATTGAAACTAATATCGGGTCGGATAAATAACCGACTGCTCAAGAAATTTTATATTTATTTGTTTGTATATTCGCTCTATATTTTAAAATAAAAAAAGAAAAACACCTATAAAGATAATTGTGCGAGCTCTCCAATATAAATTGCGTTCAGCTTTTATAAACTGAACACACGATTTTTATGTAGGCATATACATATATATATATATATATATCACTCACCGATCCGTCGAGATGGTCTCTCCCCGATGTCTCTCCCCGATGTTTCTCCACGATGTTTCTCCCCGATGCTTCTCGATTCCGCTTGATTAAGCCTTTTTAGAAAGAGGTGTTATAATATTTTCAATTCAATCAAAATAAATAATTTCTCACTCACCGATACGTGCAATAGCAGTTGTAGGAGTTGTAGTACAGCACATTGATCTGAAAACAAAATATTCAAATTATGTAAATGTATATACATGTGTGTCTACAGGGTGTTTTAAAAGTCTGGAAACGATCGAATACTTCAATGCAATTTATACAAAAATGTTTTTATTTTGCATACCTCACAGTTGCCCCGCTGTCGCCCGATGCCTCCCTGGGCCTCCTCCTCCTCTCTTGGTCCATGGTAGCACTCGCGAAAACACGAATAATTACGATCGCCCGACACTTTACACGGCACTCCCGACACGCGAAACTTTACACGGCACTCCTGATGCGACGCGTATTTCGCGTACATTGCACAATGAGAAAAAACGATGCGAAAATTATACTCGCGTGCAGCTTATCAGCAATGCTATCTGTAACAAATAAAATATATACATATATATAGAGATACTTAAACAAAAATTGTTTCTTTATAAAAATGTTATTATATAATTATTTTGCTTACCTCACAGTTGCCCCAGTGTCGCCCGATGCCACGCCGGGCCTCCTCCTCGTAGAAGAAGCTTCGAAACACTTACGTTTTTACGTTTGCGACGCGCGGCGACGCCCGGATTTTAGATATCACATTTTCGACGCGTTTCGGTAAAACGTGAGAATCGCGAGAGCTTATTCGCGCGCAAATAGAACCGATGCTCTGTTTTCGCGTCGCTGCTTTTTTCTAGGCCCACTTATCGGAAGGCCTCATCGAACGACAATGAAGCGGCGACAACTTCACGACGCACTTAGGTTAGGTTAGGTCAGGAGTCGTCGATATTTTAAGAGTTTTATATTTCACAATTCAACGACGTAGAAATCGCGGATCGCCAACGCCGAAAAACTCCGTCGAAATTCGCGTCGAAAGCGTCGCAGCAGATAATTCGATCCGCCCGTGTAGTAAACTCGCCCATGTAATAGACTCACTCGTGCGATCGCGACCACGATGTCGGTACACTATTTCGCGACGCGATCGGATTTATATGATAATTAAGCACTTAAAAACACTAAATTCACGCTCGTACTGTCGCGGACCGGCGATGAGCGCGCAAATGTCGATCGCGAACAATCGAAAATGTACCTAGCAACAGCAGTATTGATGTCAAATGTCGGACGTCGGACTGCCGGACTGGCACTGTCAGTTACGGGACGCGCAACGCGCACACGTCACACGTTGCGACAAGATGGCCGAGTCGTAGTGGTGGGGGTCCAGCGTAAATATGGCGTGTGAGCTCGGAGCTCGGCTCGGTTCGGCGTTCGGCGGTATATCATTATTTAAAAATTTATTTCGCAAATTAACGCTTTAATCAGCTAATTTCTTGTGAGAAAATATTTAATCGCATTTAAACAAACTTTATATATTTTTTTTAATATATCATTTTTTTTAAACATAAAACCAAAGAATGGCAAGCGCGTGTTATGTTGTTCTAGTATATTTAAAATACAAATGATATCTCTTTTCTAATTATGCAAATATGTAAGTTTGACATATTATATAGAAGCAACAATAGATATTATCACTAAAAAAGTCGAGAAATATTAAAATGCAAATAAAAAAGCTGAATATGTTTTGTCAAAACTTATTTTTTAATCAAAGTTTAATTTATAATATTTACTATTTAAAAATTCTAAAGATGTTAATTTACTTTAAATTTATTTTCTTATTCTTTTAAAATATTAAAACGAGAAAATATTTTATATTAATATTTTATATTATTTCTAAATTAATTAGAGACATTTTAAATATAAATGATATTTCTTTTCTACTTATGCAAACGTGTAAATTTAACATATTATGTAGATGTAACGATAAATATTAATACTAAAAAATTCGAGACATTCTATATTAAAATACAAAATAGAAGAAACTGAATGTTTTATCGGAACTTACCATATTTTTTAATAAAAGTTTAATATATATATTAAATATTTAATATTTAAAGATTCTATAGATGTTAATTTATTTTTAATTCATTTCTTATTCTTTTCAAATATTAAAACGAGAATATGTTTTATATTAATATTTTCTATATTAATTCGAAATTAAAATGAGACATTTAAAATATAAATGATATTTCTTTTCTAATTATGCAAATGTGTAAGTTTGACACATTATGTAGATGCAACGATAGATATTATATTATTACTGAAAAAAGTTCAGACATTACAATACAAAATAAAAAAATTGAATGTTTTGTTAAAAGTTATTTTTTAATAAAAGTTTAATTTAAAATTTTAATATTTAAAGATTCTAAAAATGTTAATTTATTTTTAATTCATTTCTTATACTTTTCAAATATTAAAACGAGAATATGTTTCATATTAATATTTTTTATATTATTTCTAAATTATTTCTAAATTAAATCGAGACATTTAAAATATACAAATAATATTTCTTTTCTATGCAAATGTGTAAATTTAACATATTGTGTAGATGCAACGATAAATATTAATAATAAAAAAATTCGAGACATTCCACTAAAATACAAAATACAAGAAACTGAATATGTTTTATCGAAACTTATTTCTTAATAAAAGTTTAATGTATATTTAATCCCATACGACACAGATTAATATTACGTATATTTAATCAAATAGTTTGTAGGCTCGTTTGCTCTTGGTACCACAATAATCTGCACCCAATGTACTGTTGAAATATATAAAAGATTAATTTTTGGCTCGTTTTAAAATATTGAAAATAAAAATTTTTAAACCGCGGACTAAATACGGCGCACAATTATATTACGTATATTAGATCAAAAAGTTTGTACGCTGGTATGCTGATGGTACCATCAAAATCTGCACACTATGTACTGTTAAAATATATAAACGAATAATTATTGGCTCGATTTAAAATATCGAAAATCGAAATTTTAGCGCCGCGAATCCCATACGGCGCAGATTAATATTACGTATATTAAATCAAAAAGTTTGTAGGCTCGTTTGCTCTTGGTACCACAATAATCTGGACACAATGTACTGTTGAAATATATATACAAATAATTTTTGGCGCGTTTTAAACTATTCAAAATTAAAATTTTTAAGCCGCGGACGCAATACGGCGCACAATTATATTACGTATATTAGATCAAAAAATTTGTACGCTGGTATGCTGATGGTACCATCAAAATCTGCACACTATGTACTGTTGAAATATATAAACGAATAATTTTTGGCTCGATTTAAAATATCGAGAATCGAAATTTTATCGCCGCGAAACCCATACGGCACAGATTAATATTACGTACATTAAATCAAAAAGTTTGTAGGCTCGTTTGCTCTTGATACCACAATAATCTGCACACAATGTACTGTTGAAATATATAAACATATAATTTTTGGCGCGTTTTAAATTATTCAAAATTAAAATTTTTAAGCTGCATCCCAATACCGCGCACAATTATGTTACGTATATTAGATCAAAAAGTTTGTACGCTGGTATGCTGATGGTACCATCAAAAGCTGCACAGTATGTACTGTTGAAATATATAAACGAATAATTTTTGGCTCGATTTAAAATATCAAAAATCGAAATTTTATCGCCTCGAATCCCATACGGCGCAGATTAATATTACGTATATTAAATCAAAAAGTTTGTAGATTCGTTTGCTCTTGGTACCACAATAATCTGCACACAATGTACTGTTGAAATATATAAAATATTAATATTTAATATTTAAAGATTCTAAAAAGATGATAATTTATTTTAAATTTATTTCTCGTCCTTTTCAGATATTAAAAGGAGAAAATGTTTTATATTAATATAATGTTTATCTAATTTCTAAATTAAATTGAAATATATTTAAAATACAAATGATATTTCTTCTCTAATTGTACAATAATGTAATATGTAGATACAACGATAAATATTATCCCCTTTCTAAAAAAGGCATGTTATTGACATTGTTGTCGCTTTTCCGCGATGCTGATTGGCTCTCTGTCGATTCGCGTTATGTGTTATATTCGTAGCATCGAAAGGCTGTCATCACGAGGGTTAGCAGTTAGCAGTTTGACAGTTAGTCCAAAATAAAATTAAATAAAATAATGACATGTTTTAAATAATATGTTATAATACTTTAAATTTTGATTAATATTTTTGCGGAAAAGAGGCAACAATACTTGCGAGAATCGACTTAATATGTCTTTTTTAGAAAAAGACTAGAATAACACAAGCGCGCGTTATGCCATTCCTCGATTTTATTAAAAAAAGTATGATGTATTTATATAAAGTTTGTTTAAACTTCATTAATATTTTTTTACAGAAATCAGATGATTAAAGCATTACATTGCCAATTAAATTTTAAAATAAAAATATGTTATAAAAATTAAAATAATATATAATTCCTTAAACTCGATTAATATTTTTTGACAGAAATCAGCTGCTAGTTGTTATAAATATTAATCGAGTTTAAGGAATTATATATTACATTATTTAAAATATCATTTTAAATGTTATAACATATTCTTATTTTAAAAATTAATTAGCAAATTAACGCTTTAATCAGCTGATTTCTGTAACAAAAATATTAATCGAGGATAAGATATTACAACATATTATTTACAATATATTGCTATTTTAATTTTTATAACATATTACTATTTTAAAATTTAATTACCTTACTATATTAATATTTTCTAATATATTTATTTAATTAAGAAGTAGTATATTTATTAAGTTAAGAATAAAAGTGAGACATGAATACAAATTTACAATTAAGGTTTCGTAGATATAATTTTTAAAACAAAAATTATTTTCTTAATTAGAGTCACAAATATATTTCGTCCGACACTTTTCGATAATCTTGATATAATTCGAATTCCGAATGCGCAGTAGAAATGAGTTTCGACATATATTACCGCGATATATGCATGCAGTCACGCATAATTCGTAATAATGTGCAGACAATGAACTGTTAATAAGATTAATTTTTTGCACGTTTTGAAATATCGAAAATTAAAATTTTTAAGCCGCAAATCCCATACGGCGCAGATTCATATAACGTATATTAGACCAAAAAGGTAGTACGCTGGTATGCTTATGATACAAAGATAATCTGCAAACAATACTATTGAAATATATATACGATGAATTTTTGGCTCGCCTTAAAATATTAGAAATCGATACTTTTTTACAGTTGACCCTATGCGACGCAATCTTATTCCATGTATATCAAGTTAAAACATTTGTACGCTGGTGTCTGTTTGGTACCAAATGATTCTGTAATCAATGTACTATTAAAATGTATAATCGATGAATTTTTGGCTCGTCTTAAAATATTAGAAATCGATACTTTTTTACCGCTGACCCTATGCGACGCAACCTTATTTTATGTATATCAAGTTAAAAAATTTGTACGCTGGTGTCTGTTTGGTACCAAATGATTCTGTAATCAATGTACTATTAAAATGTATAATCGATGAATTTTTGGCTCGTCTCAAAATATTAGAAATTAGTACTTTTTTGACGCGGACCCTGTGCGACGCATCCTTATTTTATGTTTATCGTATTAAAAAATTTGTACGCTGCTGTCTGTTTGGTACCAAAAGATTCTGTAATCAATCTACTATTAAAATTTATAATCGATGAATTTTTGGCTCGTCTTTAAATATTGGAAATCGATACTTTTTACCGCTGACCCTATGCAACGCAACTTTATTTTATGTATATCAAGTTAAAAAATTTGTACGCTGGTGTCTGTTTGGTACCAAATTATTCTGTAATCAATGTACTATTAAAATGTATAATCGATGAATTTTTGGCTCGTCTTAAAATATGAGAAATCGATACTTTTTTGACGCGGACACAGTGCGACGCACCCTTATTTTATGTGTATCGTATTAAAAAATTTGTACCCTGGTGTCTGCATGGTACCAAAAGATTCTGTAATCTATGTACTATTAAAATGTATAATCGATGAATTTTTGGCTCGTCTTAAAATTTTAGAAATCGATACATTTTTGACGCGGACCCAGTGCGACGCATCCTTATTTTATGTTTATCGTATTAAAAAATTTGTACGCTGGTGTCTGCATGGAACCAAATGATTCTGTAATCAATGTACTATTTAAATGTATAATCGATGAATTTTTGGCTCGTCTAAAAATATTGCAAATCGATACTTTTTACCGCTGACCCTATGCGACGCAACTTTATTTTATGTATATCATGTTAAAAAATTTGTACGCTGGTGTCTGTTTGGTACCAAATAATTATGTAATCAATGTACTATTAAAATGTATAATCGATGAATTTTTGGCTCGTCTTTAAATATTGGAAATCGATACTTTTTACCGCTGACCCTATGCGACGCAACTTTATTTTATGTATATCATGTTAAAAAATTTGTACGCTGGTGTCTGTTTGGTACCAAATGATTCTGTAATCAATGTACTATTAAAATGTATAATCGATGAATTTTTGGCTCGTCTTTAAATATTGGAAATCGATACTTTTTACCGCTGACCCTATGCGACGCAACCTTATTTTATGTATATCAAGTTAAAAAATTTGTACGCTGGTGTCTGTTTGGTACCAAATGATTCTGTAATCAATGTACTATTTAAATGTATAATCGATGAATTTTTGGCTCGTCTTTAAATATTGGAAATCGATACTTTTTTACCGCTGACCCTATGCGACGCAACATTATTTTATGTATATCAAGTTAAAAAATTTGTACGCTGGTGTCTGTTTGGTACCAAATAATTCTGTAATCAATGTACTATTTAAATGTATAATCGATGAATTTTTGGCTCGTCTTAAAATATTGGAAATCGATACTTTTTACCGCTGACCCTATGCGACGCAACTTTATTTTATGTATATCAAGTTAAAAAATTTGTACGCTGGTGTCTGCATGGTACCAAAAGATTCTGTAATCTATGTACTATTAAAATGTATAATCGATGAATTTTTGGCTCGTCTTAAAATATTAGAAATCGATACATTTTTGACGCGGACCCAGTGCGACGCATTCTTATTTTATGTTTATCGTATTAAAAAATTTGTACGCTGGTGTCTGCATGGAACCAAAAGATTCTGTAATCAATGTACTATTAAAATGTATAATCGATGAATTTTTGGCTCGTCTTTAAATATTGGAAATCGATACTTTTTACCGCTGACCCTATGCGACGCAACCTTATTTTATGTATATCAAGTTAAAAAATTTGTACGCTGGTGTCTGTTTGGTACCAAATGATTCTGTAATCAATGTACTATTTAAATGTATAATCGATGAATTTTTGGCTCGTCTTTAAATATTGGAAATCAATACTTTTTACCGCTGACCCTATGCGACGCAACTTTATTTTATGTATATCAAGTTAAAAAATTTGTACGCTGGTGTCTGCATGGTACCAAAAGATTCTGTAATCTATGTACTATTAAAATGTATAATCGATGAATTTTTGGCTCGTCTTTAAATATTGGAAATCGATACTTTTTACCGCTGACCCTATGCGACGCAACATTATTTTATGTATATCATGTTAAAAAATTTGTACGCTGGTGTCTGTTTGGTACCAAATGATTCTGTAATCAATGTACTATTAAAATGTATAATCGATGAATTTTTGGCTCGTCTTTAAATATTGGAAATCGATACTTTTTACCGCTGACCCTATGCGACGCAACCTTATTTTATGTATATCAAGTTAAAAAATTTGTACGCTGGTGTCTGTTTGGTACCAAATGATTCTGTAATCAATGTACTATTTAAATGTATAATCGATGAATTTTTGGCTCGTCTTTAAATATTGGAAATCGATACTTTTTTACCGCTGACCCTATGCGACGCAATATTATTTTATGTATATCAAGTTAAAAAATTTGTACGCTGGTGTCTGTTTGGTACCAAAAGATTCTGTAATCTATGTACTATTAAAATGTATAATCGATGAATTTTTGGCTCGTCTTAAAATTTTAGAAATCGATACATTTTTGACGCGGACCCAGTGCGACGCATCCTTATTTTATGTTTATCGTATTAAAAAATTTGTACGCTGGTGTCTGCATGGAACCAAATGATTCTGTAATCAATGTACTATTTAAATGTATAATCGATGAATTTTTGGCTCGTCTTAAAATATTGCAAATCGATACTTTTTACCGCTGACCCTATGCGACGCAACTTTATTTTATGTATATCATGTTAAAAAATTTGTACGCTGGTGTCTGTTTGGTACCAAATAATTCTGTAATCAATGTACTATTAAAATGTATAATCGATGAATTTTTGGCTCGTCTTTAAATATTGGAAATCAATACTTTTTACCGCTGACCCTATGCGACGCAACTTTATTTTATGTATATCAAGTTAAAAAATTTGTACGCTGGTGTCTGCATGGTACCAAAAGATTCTGTAATCTATGTACTATTAAAATGTATAATCGATGAATTTTTGGCTCGTCTTAAAATATTAGAAATCGATACATTTTTGACGCGGATCCAGTGCGACGCATCCTTATTTTATGTTTATCGTATTAAAAAATATGTACGCTGGTGTCTGCATGGAACCAAAAGATTCTGTAATCAATGTACTATTAAAATGTATAATCGATGAATTTTTGGCTCGTCTTTAAATATTGGAAATCGATACTTTTTACCGCTGACCCTATGCGACGCAACCTTATTTTATGTATATCAAGTTAAAAAATTTGTACGCTGGTGTCTGTTTGGTACCAAATGATTCTGTAATCAATGTACTATTTAAATGTATAATCGATGAATTTTTGGCTCGTCTTAAAATATTGCAAATCGATACTTTTTACCGCTGACCCTATGCGACGCAACTTTATTTTATGTATTTCATGTTAAAAAATTTGTACGCTGGTGTCTGTTTGGTACCAAATAATTCTGTAATCAATGTACTATTTAAATGTATAATCGATGAATTTTTGGCTCGTCTTAAAATATTGGAAATCGATACTTTTTACCGCTGACCCTATGCGACGCAACTTTATTTTATTTATATCAAGTTAAAAAATTTGTACGCTGGTGTCTGTTTGGTACCAAATAATTCTGTAATCAATGTACTATTAAAATGTATAATCGATGAATTTTTGGCTCGTCTTTAAATATTGGAAATCAATACTTTTTACCGCTGACCCTATGCGACGCAACTTTATTTTATGTATATCAAGTTAAAAAATTTGTACGCTGGTGTCTGCATGGTACCAAAAGATTCTGTAATCTATGTACTATTAAAATGTATAATCGATGAATTTTTGGCTCGTCTTAAAATATTAGAAATCGATACATTTTTGACGCGGATCCAGTGCGACGCATCCTTATTTTATGTTTATCGTATTAAAAAATATGTACGCTGGTGTCTGCATGGAACCAAAAGATTCTGTAATCAATGTACTATTAAAATGTATAATCGATGAATTTTTGGCTCGTCTTTAAATATTGGAAATCGATACTTTTTACCGCTGACCCTATGCGACGCAACCTTATTTTATGTATATCAAGTTAAAAAATTTGTACGCTGGTGTCTGTTTGGTACCAAATGATTCTGTAATCAATGTACTATTTAAATGTATAATCGATGAATTTTTGGCTCGTCTTAAAATATTGCAAATCGATACTTTTTACCGCTGACCCTATGCGACGCAACTTTATTTTATGTCTATCAAGTTAAAAAATTTGTACGCTGGTGTCTGTTTGGTACCAAATTATTCTGTAATCAATGTACTATTAAAATGTATAATCGATGAATTTTTGGCTCGTCTTAAAATATTAGAAATCGATACATTTTTGACGCGGACCCAGTGCGACGCATACTTATTTTATGTTTATCGTATTAAAAAATTTGTACGCTGGTGTCTGCATGGAACCAAAAGATTCTATAATCAATGTACTATTAGAATGTATAATCGATGAATTTTTGGCTCGTCTTAAAATATTGCAAATCGATACTTTTTACCGCTGACCCTATGCGACGCAACCTTATTTTATGTATATCAAGTTAAAAAATTTGTACGCTGGTGTCTGTTTGGTACCAAATGATTCTGTAATCAATGTACTATTTAAATGTATAATCGATGAATTTTTGGCTCGTCTTTAAATATTGGAATTCGATACTTTTTTACCGCTGACCCTATGCGACGCAACATTATTTTATGTATATCAAGTTAAAAAATTTGTACGCTGGTGTCTGTTTGGTACCAAATAATTCTGTAATCAATGTACTATTTAAATGTATAATCGATGAATTTTTGGCTCGTCTTAAAATATTGGAAATCGATACTTTTTACCGCTGACCCTATGCGACGCAACATTATTTTATGTATATCAAGTTAAAACAATTGTACGCTGGTGTCTGCATGGTACCAAAAGATTCTGTAATCTATGTACTATTAAAATGTATAATCGATGAATTTTTGGCTCGTCTTAAAATATTAGAAATCGATACATTTTTGACACGAACCCAGTGCGACTCATACTTATTTTATGTTTATCGTATTAAAAAATTTGTACGCTGGTGTCTGCATGGAACCAAAAGATTCTGTAATCAATGTACTATTAAAATGTATAATCGATGAATTTTTGGCTCGTCTTTAAATATTGGAAATCGATAGTTTTTACCGCTGACCCTATGCGACGCAACTTTATTTTATGTATATCAAGTTAAAAAATTTGTACGCTGGTGTCTGTTTGGTACCAAATAATTCTGTAATCAATGTACTATTAAAATGTATAATCGATGAATTTTTGGCTCGTCTTTAAATATTGGAAATCGATACTTTTTACCGCTGACCCTATGCGACGCAACCTTATTTTATGTATATCAAGTTAAAAAATTTGTACGCTGGTGTCTGTTTGGTACCAAATGATTCTGTAATCAATGTACTATTTAAATGTATAATCGATGAATTTTTGGCTCGTCTTTAAATATTGGAAATCGATTCTTTTTTACCGCTGACGCTATGCGACGCAACATTATTTTATGTATATCAAGTTAAAAAATTTGTACGCTGGTGTGTGTTTGGTACCATATGATTCTGTAATCAATGTACTATTTAAATGTATAATCGATGAATTTTTGGCTCGTCTTAAAATATTGCAAATCGATACTTTTTACCGCTGACCCTATGCGACGCAACTTTATTTTATGTATATCAAGTTAAAAAATTTGTACGCTGGTGTCTGTTTGGTACCAAATTATTCTGTAATCAATGTACTATTAAAATGTATAATCGATGAATTTTTGGCTCGTCTTAAAATATTGGAAATCGATACATTTTTGACGCGGACCCAGTGCGACGCATACTTATTTTATGTTTATCGTATTAAAAAATTTGTACGCTGGTGTCTGCATGGAACCAAAAGATTCTGTAATCAATGTACTATTAGAATGTATAATGGATGAATTTTTGGCTCGTCTTTAAATATTGGAAATCGATACTTTTTACCGCTGACCCTATGCGACGCAACTTTATTTTATGTATATCAAGTTAAAAAATTTGTACGCTGGTGTCTGTTTGGTACCAAATTATTCTGTAATCAATGTACTATTAAAATGTATAATCGATGAATTTTTGGCTCGTCTTAAAATATGAGAAATCGATACTTTTTTGACGCGGACACAGTGCGACGCACCCTTATTTTGTGTATCATATTAAAAAATTTGTACGCTGGTGTCTGCATGGTACCAAAAGATTCTGTAATCTATGTACTATTAAAATGTATAATCGATGAATTTTTGGCTCGTCTTAAAATTTTAGAAATCGATACATTTTTGACGCGGACCCAGTGCGACGCATCCTTATTTTATGTTTATCGTATTAAAAAATTTGTACGCTGGTGTCTGCATGGAACCAAAAGATTCTGTAATCAATGTACTATTAAAATGTATAATCGATGAATTTTTGGCTCGTCTTTAAATATTGGAAATCGATACTTTTTACCGCTGACCCTATGCGACGCAACCTTATTTTATGTATATCAAGTTAAAAAATTTGTACGCTGGTGTCTGTTTGGTACCATATGATTCTGTAATCAATGTACTATTAAAATGTATAATCGATGAATTTTTGGCTCGTCTTTAAATATTGGAAATCCATACTTTTTACCGCTGACCCTATGCGACGCAACTTTATTTTATGTATATCATGTTAAAAAATTTGTACGCTGGTGTCTGTTTGGTACCAAATTATTCTGTAATCAATGTACTATTAAAATGTATAATCGATGAATTTTTGGCTCGTCTTAAAATATTGGAAATCGATACATTTTTGACGCGGACCCAGTGCGACGCATACTTATTTTATGTTTATCGTATTAAAAAATTTGTACGCTGGTGTCTGCATGGAACCAAAAGATTCTGTAATCAATGTACTATTAGAATGTATAATGGATGAATTTTTGGCTCGTCTTTAAATATTGGAAATCGATACTTTTTACCGCTGACCCTATGCGACGCAACTTTATTTTATGTATATCATGTTAAAAAATTTGTACGCTGGTGTCTGTTTGGTACCAAATAATTCTGTAATCAATGTACTATTAAAATGTATAATCGATGAATTTTTGGCTCGTCTTTAAATATTGGAAATCCATACTTTTTACCGCTGACCCTATGCGACGCAACATTATTTTATGTATATCATGTTAAAAAATTTGTACGCTGGTGTCTGTTTGGTACCAAATGATTCTGTAATCAATGTACTATTAAAATGTATAATCGATGAATTTTTGGCTCGTCTTTAAATATTGGAAATCGATACTTTTTACCGCTGACCCTATGCGACGCAACTTTATTTTATGTATATCATGTTAAAAAATTTGTACGCTGGTGTCTGTTTGGTACCAAATAATTCTGTAATCAATGTACTATTAAAATGTATAATCGATGAATTTTTGGCTCGTCTTTAAATATTGGAAATCGATACTTTTTACCGCTGACCCTATGCGACGCAACTTTATTTTATGTATATCATGTTAAAAAATTTGTACGCTGGTGTCTGTTTGGTACCAAATGATTCTGTAATCAATGTACTATTAAAATGTATAATCGATGAATTTTTGTCTCGTCTTTAAATATTGGAAATCGATACTTTTTACCGCTGACCCTATGCGACGCAACCTTATTTTATGTATATCAAGTTAAAAAATTTGTACGCTGGTGTCTGCATGGTACCAAAAGATTCTGTAATCTATGTACTATTAAAATGTATAATCGATGAATTTTTGGCTCGTCTTAAAATATTAGAAATCGATACATTTTTGACGCGGACCCAGTGCGACTCATACTTATTTTATGTTTATCGTATTAAAAAATTTGTACGCTGGTGTCTGCATGGAACCAAAAGATTCTGTAATCAATGTACTATTAAAATGTATAATCGATGAATTTTTGGCTCGTCTTTAAATATTGGAAATCGATACTTTTTACCGCTGACCCTATGCGACGCAACCTTATTTTATGTATATCAAGTTAAAAAATTTGTACGCTGGTGTCTGTTTGGTACCAAATGATTCTGTAATCAATGTACTATTTAAATGTATAATCGATGAATTTTTGGCTCGTCTTTAAATATTGGAAATCGATACTTTTTTACCGCTGACCCTATGCGACGCAACATTATTTTATGTATATCAAGTTAAAAAATTTGTACGCTGGTGTCTGTTTGGTACCAAATAATTCTGTAATCAATGTACTATTTAAATGTATAATCGATGAATTTTTGGCTCGTCTTAAAATATTGGAAATCGATACTTTTTACCGCTGACCCTATGCGACGCAACTTTATTTTATGTATATCAAGTTAAAACATTTGTACGCTGGTGTCTGCATGGTACCAAAAGATTCTGTAATCTATGTACTATTAAAATGTATAATCGATGAATTTTTGGCTCGTCTTAAAATATTAGAAATCGATACATTTTTGACGCGGACCCAGTGCGACGCATACTTATTTTATGTTTATCGTATTAAAAAATTTGTACGCTGGTGTCTGCATGGAACCAAAAGATTCTGTAATCAATGTACTATTAAAATGTATAATCGATGAATTTTTGGCTCGTCTTTAAATATTGGAAATCGATACTTTTTACCGCTGACCCTATGCGACGCAACCTTATTTTATGTATATCAAGTTAAAAAATTTGTACGCTGGTGTCTGTTTGGTACCAAATGATTCTGTAATCAATGTACTATTTAAATGTATAATCGATGAATTTTTGGCTCGTCTTAAAATATTGCAAATCGATACTTTTTACCGCTGACCCTATGCGACGCAACTTTATTTTATGTATATCAAGTTAAAAAATTTGTACGCTGGTGTCTGTTTGGTACCAAATTATTCTGTAATCAATGTACTATCAAAATGTATAATCGATGAATTTTTGGCTCGTCTTAAAATATGAGAAATCGATACTTTTTTGACGCGGACACAGTGCGACGCACCCTTATTTTATGTGTATCGTATTAAAAAATTTGTACGCTGGTGTCTGCATGGTACCAAAAGATTCTGTAATCTATGTACTATTAAAATGTATAATCGATGAATTTTTGGCTCGTCTTAAAATATCAGAAATCGATACTTTTTTACCGCTGACCCTATGCGACGCAACCTTATTTTATGTATATCATGTTAAAAAATTTGTACGCTGGTGTCTGTTTGGTACCAAATGATTCTGTAATCAATGTACTATTAAAATGTATAATCGATGAATTTTTGGCTCGTCTTTAAATATTGGAAATCGATACTTTTTACCGCTGACCCTATGCGACGCAACCTTATTTTATGTATATCAAGTTAAAAAATTTGTACGCTGGTGTCTGTTTGGTACCAAATGATTCTGTAATCAATGTACTATTTAAATGTATAATCGATGAATTTTTGGCTCGTCTTAAAATATTGGAAATCGATACTTTTTTACCGCTGACCCTATGCGACGCAACCTTATTTTATGTATATCAAGTAAAAAAATTTGTACGCTGGTGTCTGTTTGGTACCAAATGATTCTGTAATCAATGTACTATTAAAATGTATAATCGATGAATTTTTGGCTCGTCTTTAAATATTAGAAATCGATACTTTTTTACCGCTGACCCCATGCGACGCAATCTTATTTTATATATATCAAGTTAAAAAATTTGTACGCTGTTGTCGGCTTGGTACCAAAAGATTCTGTAATCAATGTACTATTAAAATGTATAATCGGTGAATTTTTGGCTCGTCTTAAAATATTAGAAATTGATACTTTTTTGACGCGGACGCTGTGCGACGCATCCTTATTTTATGTTTATCGAATTAAAAAATTTGTACGCTGGTGTCTGCATGGTACCAAAAGATTCTGTAATCTATGTACTATTAAAATGTATAATCGATGAATTTTTGGCTCGTCTTAAAATATCAGAAATCGATACTTTTTTACCGCTGACCCTATGCGACGCAACCTTATTTTATGTATATCAAGTTAAAAAATTTGTACGCTGGTGTCTGTTTGGTACCAAATGATTCTGTAATCAATGTACTATTTAAATGTATAATCGATGAATTTTTGGCTCGTCTTAAAATATTGGAAATCGATACTTTTTTACCGCTGACCCTATGCGACGCAACCTTATTTTATGTATATCAAGTAAAAAAATTTGTACGCTGGTGTCTGTTTGGTACCAAATGATTCTGTAATCAATGTACTATTAAAATGTATAATCGATGAATTTTTGGCTCGTCTTTAAATATTAGAAATCGATACTTTTTTACCGCTGACCCCATGCGACGCAATCTTATTTTATATATATCAAGTTAAAAAATTTGTACGCTGTTGTCGGCTTGGTACCAAAAGATTCTGTAATCAATGTACTATTAAAATGTATAATCGGTGAATTTTTGGCTCGTCTTAAAATATTAGAAATTGATACTTTTTTGACGCGGACGCTGTGCGAAGCATCCTTATTTTATGTATATCGTATTAAAAAATTTCTACGCTGGTATCTGCATGGTACCAAAAGATTCTGTAATCAATGTACTATTAAAATGTATAATCGATGAATTTTTGGCTCGTTTCTAAAAAAAATTTGATTCTCAGTTGTTTTTTGTCTTACAATTATAATGTATTTTCAAGAAAACATTTACAAGAAAACATTGACGTTTAGGTTATAAGTTATATATGCTTTTGAGATTTTTTTTCAATTGTGTATGCAAAAGCCAATGCATGGCTTTCGACAAAACGGAAAGATTCGTAAAACGAGTGATGTCGACTTCTGCCCGAATAGGTCCAGGGATTTACGACATATCGGATCTATCAAAGCCAACTCGAGATCCAGGTAACTTATAATGTACAATAATCTTGAATTTTTTCGTGAAATTTGCATTCGCTCGCGTTGTGTATGCTTTTATATTATGCGACTGCGTGTTCTATAGACAACGCTTATCCATTTTTGAGCGGAGCGAGCAGGCAGACACTCAGCATACCAAAAGACGCGCATAAGTTTCCAGGTCCTGGCTGTTACAATATAGAGGCACCACGGAAACGTATACCAGAACGTGCATTTTCTCTATTCATGCCTCATTTATTTGCAATTTTTCTGTGCTCGATATCGGCATGTATATATGTACATTCGACATTCTATGAGATTCAATAATTTACAAGGTGGTGTCATCGATTACACCGATGTTAGATTTAAAGAAAAGGTGTATGAAGGTCCAAGTCCAACAGAGTACACTTTGCCGGATGATTTGTTCAAGAAAACATGTCGAAAAATAAGATCTCATCCTGGCACTTTGCGTGGTCCCGCAGGCAAAGTATAAAATATATTTCGTTTTTATATAAAATTAAATATTTTCCTTTCCATGACAGTAATATATATGTATTATATGTAAATAATATACGTATCAGTATATTTTTTTCAATATTTAACGTGTGTGAGCATTTAATATTTTATAGAGAAGATTGTTTTTTTATTTATTTTTTTTTATTTGTTATTAATTTGTCAACGTTTGTATTAAATTATTAATGTTGTATAATGCTGTATCACATAATGTTACAAGATATATAATTAATTAGTTGTTTTTGCTTAAAAAAAAATATTTTTTTTTATATATATAAATGATTGCACATGTGCTCAGTTTCATGTACATTTAAATATTTTTATTTTTACTTGTAATATATTCATCGTATCTATTTGTTACATTTAGCTATGGCTTGTTCGTCCTCCGCGGATGTTTATGTATTCAACAGGCCTATCTATTCCTTCGAAACGTGACATCGGCGGATACGACTACGATGAACACGGGGTGTTTATGAAAAATTCGGTCATCGAGCATAAACCGACCGATTTTTACGATGTTCCTCGAGGGGTATGAAAATATTGTGCCTTCTGCTTTATAAAAGATCTTGCGAACGATTATTTATACCGTAGGAGACAAACTTTACTACTTTGAAATACAAAGGAAACTTTTGGAGCAGAATGAAGGGTAGAGATGACGAACGGACTTTCGTGACACCGGGTCCTGGGGACTATGAGCACGAGACAAAGAAAAGTCTCGCCCAAATACACAACGAGAGAACTAGGGAAGCGAAAAGAGCCGCCGCTAAGCAGCCGCGTTTCTTGGAAGCTTTGTACCAACAAAAATTACGCCAAGTAATTTTAAGAACATGCTTTGTAACTTTCGCGCAGTCACCGGTTCTTTCGCGAAAACTTCGAGCCGGGAAACTTTTTTTATACTTGTGAATCGTCTCATGAAAATCTGCTTTTCCATAAAGAACTTTCCGGCTCCCAATCATTACGACCTATCGAAAAGCGTGTTTGATAAATACAAACGTATTCCATGTAAGTGTGACCGACATATAAAAAAGCCTCTACTTTTCAACCAAACAGCAAAGGTTCATTTTTATTATTTCTTCTCATGTGTATGTTTTTCGATAATAATTATACAAAAAGGACTTATTTCTTTATTTTAGAGATTCGAAAAAAATTTGGAATCGGATACACCTGGACCTGGAGAATATGAAGTCGCAACTCAACAAATTTGTTACGGTTCTATTCTACATGCACCTTTTGGCACATTCAGTGCTCGTTTCAAGAGAATTGTTGATGTGACGACACCAGGTATATATTATGTAAATAAATGTTAATACTCACGCATCAAATTCGTGATAAATTACATGGATTTGCATTGTAGGACCTGCGAATTACCACACAGAAGTCGGAAATTTAAGTTTTGAGTCTGCAAAGCGTTTTAAGAATAAGTATGAAAAGATGTTCGATTATCTAAAGTTTTACAAAACACTGACATTATTAAGCAGTGATGATGAATGTACCTTAACCGATGAATGCGAAGTAACAGATGAGGAAAAATGTTCAGTATATCATGCAGTCTTTAAATCAAGAGTGGAGAGATTTCCAAAAATTCGCAAAAATGTGAGTATATTATACAAAAGTTATATACATATAAATTAAATAGAAACTAGTTTTGTAATCTTATATATAACTTACTCGATTATACAAATAACAATTCTGAAAACTAAAAAACATATAAAACATAATATGTTAGCAATAATTTGCATAAATTGATAAGATTGGTTTAACAAAGTATTAGCTATAAAATCATATAGTAAATAACTCGTATATTTCTTGAAACTATTATTATAATATCCACAATTTTCAATTATTAAAAAATTCTGTCTTCCTGTATGAACAAACTTATATTTAGACTACTTAAAAAGTAAGAGATTAATTATATTTTTTGTTTATATAATACAATATGAGATTCACAAAATAATGAGAAGACTAAAAAAAAAAATGAATGAAATAATAAATTAAAATAAGCAAAAGAATAACATATCTATTATAATAACATATTCAATGGATTATTGTAAAACAAAATAGTGATGAGTGCTGCTATAAATAGAGTAATAGAGCAATCGAAATTACTTGCGCAACGCTAACAAGACGGCGAGAAACTCGGGCTAGTAGTCACGGTAAGTCTGTGGTCGGACGTCCGAAGATTCTTTCGGCTCGCTCAGGAATCTGTGGGCTCGGTGGACTCGAGTAATCCTGGAAACGCAAGGTAATCAGGAGACCCGGAGACGAAATTAATGGCAGTGGATCGGACCGATGCATCTGTACCCGGGGCGATTCGGGGCTAGGATCCAATCTGGCCGTTAATCGAGAGCGTTGGGACGAGATTCGATGCCGCAGCTGGTAGATAGACCAGGATAGAACCGTCAGTACGACTTGCTGCTGATTCCGCTTGTGTTCGATGAGTTCGTGTAGGTTCGATTAGCTGATGGCGTCTCACTTAAACAATTGAAACGGTGCAAAACTGTAAACGCAGTTTGATGCGGCTGCATGTTTCGCGTTGGTAAACTAATGCGGTTATTAACTAGTCGTGTCAATTCTTTGTCGAAATAAATCATTTTATGATAACTTGAGTGGTTATCAATGAGCATCTTTCTTTTCGTTGGACCTGTCAACAGCGGCGTACCAATCCTGGAAGCTGTATTTGCATAACGTAGGAAAGGAAAGAGTAGAGACTGTACGCCGGAAATGACATTTTGCTGTGCTCTGCAGGTCATTTCCACGTAGAGGCGCGTGGCCAGAGAAATCACTTCCGGCTCGCTGAGCCGGAAATTCGAGCCAATCCCTGCTTGGTGTCTCTGTCTCTGTAATGCGAATTGCGGATTGCCGGAAACATCGGCGCTTAGATTTGTGTCGAATCGACGTCCACCCTAAGTGATTAAATTATGAAGGAAGCGGAGTTTTCCCCTCTTATTATTTCACAATCTTTTAATTTTATCGAACAGGATTTTTGAATTTTCTATCTTAGGACTTGTAAAAATAATTCTAATGTAAAAAAAAAATTGTAAATCAGTATTAAAAAATTTTCTATGGATTAAACTCGTTTAATTTTCATAGGATGACGTACCGGATCCGGGTGCTTACGAAGTTTTATCAGCCTTCAAGGCTAATCGTGATAGATGCGATTTCCTTTGCCGACGATTAATTTCACCCTTCGGATCACGTGCCTGTCGGTTTCCGATGACATTAAAAGGCGATTTCCATGTACCAGGTATAAAGTAAAGTAAATAAAATAAAAAAAATTATCAGGGAAACCTTTTCATTTTTTTTTTTTTTTTTATTATGCATACATAGGTCCAGCGCATTATAATATTAGCGGAGATATATCAAAGAATGTAAAGCATGGCGTGATATGTTATGCACCTCGTGAAAGAAAGGAAGATATCAAAGGACCAGGACCATTGCATTATCACGTAAGCTTTATTGTTTTACAACTTAATAAATAATCGATGATATATTTTATTAAATACTCATTGTGTGTCAATATTCTATTTCTATTTCTGTATAAGTTTTGTATCAAATAAAAATTGTAATTAGCTATATATAATTACTTATAGAGAATATTAAAAATGTAAAAAATTATAATTAACTTTTTTATATATATATACATCGCAAAAGAATTATGCGATACACATTTGAACGCATATCAGTATGCATACACGATTATCCTTTAATCACATTATTTCTGATGGATTCTGCATTAGTTTAATCTCGAGAAATTATACTTAATGACATACGAGTGATTGCCTTCGATCGGCTTCAGTCTTTAATCTTCCGACTCGCAAAAGCATTCGATAGTATTTACTTAGTTGTAACATGGCAGGATATTGCGTGCTCGTAGCATATGAGAGTAATACCGGATGCTTCAGATGGTGATGTATGAGGTACAGCTATGAGATGGCTGGCATCCTGCATTATTCCGTCTGTTGTATTTTTGCCATATCCGTGTGTAGAGTGTACAAAGTGGCTTCATAAATCGCAGATATATTAGAAAACGCAACTTAACTATTATAAATATTATATATGACTTCAAAAAAATATTTATAATTAAACATTAATTATTATTTAATGAAAAACCAATTAGGAATATACATATTTAATTAATTAATGATTTGCAACATAGATACATCCATACATTGCATCATCCGTTCTGAAGAAATCTTTTAATGTCACTTTGGGTAAATCGAAAAACATGAATGTTATTAACGAGATTCAAACTCCGTGGCACTATCGACGATCGAAGAAAGTTCTCCATTTTTTCTCTGTACCTCCCAAGAGATATCAACATTGTACCACTGTCTGATTTTGACTGATTATAAATTAATATATCTTATGCACTCTCAAACATATAATTACAAATATAATTATTAAAAAATATATACATATATAATATTAATCTTTTATAATATTTTTTCCATATATCCTTTAGAAATATTTGTACTTTTGACTTGTAACCGAATCATTCTTACAGTTAATAAATTATTTAATTTTCTAGTACTGTCAGTTTCTGTAAATTATTTACGTTCATGGAAAATATAATACACAATATAATATAATATAAAAATATAAAAATTTCATAAATATTCAAACAAGGAAAAAGATTGTAGTGCAATACATTTCTTTTCATACTTTCAGGGAAGATCGCAGCTAACAATAAGATCAATACTGCGAAAGTGGGAAATCGATGGCAAAAGATGTTCACTGAACTGTAACAGTCAAATGTAATGACGCGTAAGGAAAGGCAAATGTTTTTCAAATATAAGATCATGCAACTGGAAAGACTACGGCCATACTTATTACCCATAATATCAAGGATAAAATGAAATTTAACGTTCTTTGATGTGTGTATAATAAACCAATGCGGTAATATCGGAAAGAGAAATAAAAATATTATTAAGAATAGGCATTTTGTTATCTTCAATATGTTATGTTTAATTCTATATTATATACCTTTAAAATTATATGTATTATATACTTTTTAAAATATGTATTTTTGTATTAAGAAGAAAATACATAAAATTGATTATATTACCAAAATACTTCGATTTTCTTGCATAACATATCAGGCATGTACAATATTAATTGAGCTTCAGAACATTATGTAATTACATATTAGTAATAACTTGATAATTATTTACGCATATATATTTTTGCATTTTTAGTTTGTAGAAAACTTGTCTATGCATTGCATTCAATATTTTAAAAAAATAAAGATTTATTAAAGAAATATTAAAGTGCTTTTTTTATATTACATTTTTATATTACGTTATTTCAAGAATACTATATCATCTGGAATAACAAACCAAATGTAATATTTGAATATCATTTCTCTTCAACTGAAGTAAAATACATAAATTTTCTTGCCAATAATAAATTTGCAGATAGTTTCCATTTCGGGGTAGCTACTTCGGCATACCAATGTGAGGGCGCATGGAATGTAACGGGTATGACATGAATGAATATAATCAAATTTTAATTAAAATTTTTAAAAAAGTTTAGAGTGTTTCCATTACTATGCTAAAAGTCAAATATAACTTTAGCGTTAGTCTGACAAACTGTAAATTTTTCGGATCGAATTAATGGCGAGACTTCTAGCGATTTTTATCATACGTATGCAAAAGATATCCAGCCAGCAAGTAGTTTAAAAATAAATCAATAATTAGAATATTATAAAATGTAATTATAATTTTATAATAATTTAGCTATCTAATTCAGATAACAGCTTTTGTTTGCATAATAATTTGGTTTGTATCTGAGCCGAATTCATCGAAATTCGATAGTTAGCTATATTGCAGAAAGAGCGCATAAATTTTACAATAATTGGCTCACGTATCCGATATTCAATCAGTCAAACTAGTGATTATCTGAAGATCACAAAGACTATAATAGATTACAATAGCAATATAGAGAAAATTCGGAGTAGTTACGGCTACTTATCAAATTAAAGAATCATGGAATGTCAGTGGTAAATACTGCGCATAATTCTTAATTAAAAATATTCAATCGTCACAGTGCGTGAAATTATTTTGCTTTGAATAACATATTAACAATATAAAAAAATATGAAATTAAATTAACATAAAGCATATTAGTCTGATCGATAATATATGTATAGTTATGTATATTAATATACACGTATTATAATATACATATGTCTATAGACACTAATGTATTAAAAGTATAGTATAGACCAAAAGTATTAAAAGTAAAACTGAAATTTTAATGCACTTTTACTCCATATAAATTGCTGCATATGTTTCGATAACACATAATCAATACTGTTTCGAATTGTAATTAGTAATTTATAGGCGAAGAGCAATCCATTTGGGATTACATGATGCACGTGAATCCAATTATCAACCAAAGTAATGCTGATATGGTGGTTAACACGTCTCACGTATATATACAGAGGATATTAAACTAGCGGAAAATCTTGAAATAAGTAAAATATTGATAAAACGTAACACGTAAACACTATATTTGTGATTAAAACAGGTATCTCTTTATATCTTAATATTGTAATTAAAAAATACTTTATTTTGATCTCTTTATTTATAACTGTTAAAGAAAGTTATTAAAATATTCATTGTACATTTTATTTATAGTACAATTTATATACAATATCGTTATCCTGATCGAAAATTCTATCGGATAGTTATTTCAAAAAACGAAAATGTCATTCTTTATTCCAATTACTTCATCAACGAGATACTTGTAAATGGAATGCAATCTATAGTCATAATATTTTATCGGAATCTTCCATATACTTTGCAACAATTGGGTGGTTGGATTAATTCGTTATTAGAATAATGTATCCTGAATAATGTTAAAGAGTATAAATATTTTAATTTTACATATGTTATAGAATATACAAATTTTAAATCATATTACAAGGAAGATATTTTATTTCCAAAAAGCATGCAAGTTGGTATGCGGGGATATTATGACATATGATGCTTAGGCGTCATCTAAGAAGTTTACTCATTTGCTGTCTAAAATGTTTAAGATATCCTTGTCACGGACAAGAATTTTGCCGCATGACTTCGTAAACTTCATTAACAAGGATGCTATAGGACACTATAATATTGTCATTAATGAATTTATAGCAAATGCATGACACCTATGATTACCATGTTTGATTGGACTCAATTTACAACTTTTGAAAGGATATACAAATCCTATACTAGTAAAATTCCAAGATTATGCTAGAATAATATTTAAAACCTTCGCGCGGAGATGGAGTATATACAGTGTAAACACACAAGTAAAAGGAAGAAAACTTGATTCCATATTTTTCAAAACTTTGTAATCTTGAAAACAAGTGTGTGATTTTACGTATATGCTACAAAATAATAGAAGATTATTACATTTCATAACATATTTTATAAAATTTTACAATTTTTTAGATGTATATCGCTCTTTCTATATGCTCATTCTAACTCTGCTTTTAGATGAAATTTTGGGTTACCATAAACGAGGCGAACTTGATGGCGCACTCTGACCGCAGTACGCATATAGCGGCAATTAATCAATCTGGCATTGCAGATTATCTTTGCGGTCATTATATGCTATTAGCACGCGAAAGTGTATAATATGTATAATGAAAATTTTCGCCAGTCACAAAATGGTATGCATTACCAACATGTATAATAACGGCAGGACTTGTTATATTCAAGCTGCTACAAAAGTTCGAGTCGCGAACTTTTTTTTATTTTAAAATCTAAAAATTCTTTTTGCAACGTATCAAAAGCGCGCTTTCACGCAATCGGCGACAGGAAAAGTTGAAATAATTCAATTTTATACGTGGATGGAAACTGCAAAATGATGATTCACAAACTGATATTTACGGACAGAGAAGAGGCCTCCGCAGTAGTACAATGGCTCACCCATTCAATTTTTAGCAAAAGCGGCGAACTGATGAGAAATCAAATAGACTTCAAAAGTCTCTTTCAAGAGGACTTTCTTTCGTTCGCGACTGCCTTATTTCACGGACAAAGAAGTGCAACTTATCAAGGGTTCCGCCGATTTCCTCCGAAATTAATTTTGACAGAGAATTTAAAATACATGCAGCAGAAGTTATTTGTCAAGGAAAAGAAAAGGTATTTGTCAAACGTTGATACTGCATTTCTTTCGGAAAACAAAAATATTAGTAATACACGTATTGAGATAACAAGCTATTAATTATTACGAAAAATTAGAGATCAAATTTCATACGTCACATATATATATAATGCGCAAGGATAATTCTTGTAAAATAATTTAATTGCAGATTACAACGTCGGTTCGCAGTGATATAGTGTCGACTTTTAATATTTTAAGACGAGCCAAAAATTCACTTCTTGTATATTTCCATAGTACCATCGAAAATGGTCGCTGAGATTTTTAAAACATGAGTTATACATTCGACAATAGAACCAACAGAAATGATTTCTGTCATTAGAAATAGAATAGAAATAGAATATGAAGAAATATTATATGCATGTAAAATAAACATGAATGTAAAATAGATGTGCACAAATATAATGGCGCATATAATCTGTTTAAAGAGGACTTGATATTATACGAAAAAAATCTAAGTAATTAAAATAAAAGTTTCACTTGTGTCATATATTGCTAAAAGTCTACTCTTGCGTAAAATACATTGCGTAAATTTTTATAAATCCACAATTATTAAATGGACTTGACTGTGCGTTTCCTACGTCAGCGTCAAAGTGTGTGCATAAATCGATAAGTCTTTCCCCCCGAGGTAATTCGCGTTATAACTGACGCTTTGTGCGCGATTAAAATGGCACTCACGCGAATTCAGGCAACGCCCGTGGTACGACAGGGACGCGACACCGATGACAAGGAGCCGCGTAGGCAACGACCCGCTAATTTCCTCGCCAAATCGTCACGCACGGCTTGCGTCTGGGAAGCAATTCCGCAGATTCTTGCCTGCGAGGAATGTCGCCTTTGATCGTCTCTTGCGAATGTCACTCTAACAAGAAACGACGGATGCGGCGGATAACTCCGCAACGGCGTATCCGCGCGGGTCCGACCTTTTAATGCCGCCGGGATAAGCCCTTTGAAACGTCGCTCTACTCATGCTGGTTCGATGCAAAGGAAACGACATTTGTCACAAGTCACCGGAAGCACGGTAATACTGATCATCGCCCGACGACGACGACGTTCGACGGGCGGAAATAGAGCTACCGCTTTAACATATCCTGCGACACAGTTATTGCTCAGTTACGTGCATAAAATGAAGAAACGTGCTGTATCGCTAAAGTTTCATCGTGTACATTTAAAAGCGACTTTCTGAAATTTCATATTTTTAGAAAAATATTCGTGTGAAGAGAAAAGGCATTGAAAAAAATCTATACCCATGTATATATAATATACGTATGCACTACTTACACAATAATTGTTTTATATTAATAGATTATATATATAATGGCGCTACGGGCGATCAATTATTTCGATAAAACACGATCTGATATTATGCGAATCGTGAGCTCGTGTAATATGATGAGGGTGTATGTCTTCACCGTCTATGCAAGCATCTATACTTGGGCACACGTCGAAACGGTGAACGCGCGATTCGACATTTTCGGCAATGTCGAGCATCGGGCGCTTAGTTAATCGGTACATTTTGGGTCTGGCGTTGATAATGTGGCCGTACGCGAGACTGGCAACGAGGGCGACATTACCGTCGCATCCCCACGTCGGACAGGACCGAGGGTATCAATCAGTGGTACATGAAAGGGGCGCGGTTCGGCCACGTCCGTCCTCCGATCTCGTATTGTCTGCCAAGGACAGATAGACAGCGCGTCGACATTCCGACGTATCTCTGTCCGATGACGCTTCTGTTACTGAAAGTGTCACGCTACTTTGTTCTAGTGTCTGCCATGTAAGTGTCTCCTCGATGTACGGCGATGCTATTGTGCCACTTGCAGCTTTGTTGGTTTACAACTAGGTGAGAGAATGGAACGACAAAAGACTGTACATTTGCGTGTCGTTGCATAGCGCCGTATCTTGTCAGGCTTTGAAATAATATGAAATGCAACCAGATAACAGCATTTAATGAATAATTTAGATTTCAAGACTACTTGAAAGTTATAAAAGAATACTTGCAATAATAAATCGCGAAATCTTTTCATTTGAGAGCGTAAAAAAAGCGCTAGAATTACATGTAAAATAATGTTACTAAAATAAGTAACCGTAATTTTTTTTCACAGTTAAAGTTTTTCTCCAAGAAAAGTAATATTTTTTCCTTGAACGTAAAACAAAAGGCTCGCGTTCATTCTTAGTAAGTGAAGAATGGCTGGCGAAGCGTGGACCTTTCTCCTTCGAGGCGACCCCCTCGAAAATACCCCGAGTGTACCCCAAAGACAAAGGGTTCTTCCGCACGGCTGTCTCACTTTTTCGCGATTCACGCAGTCGCTCGCAAAAAGCCATTGTTTGCGCGTATGATGACGATGTCTGCAAAAGTCACCATAGGGGTAGGCAGGGAGAGGACTATCCCGCTAGAAAGGATGTGACGTTGTCTCTTTGACTTTACTGGCACTTTGCTCGGAAATGGCAGCCCCACCGGTGCATGTCATCCCTTTCCTCCCCATCGTATTTATACTCTTCTATATGAACAATTTGTAAGATTGCATAAACGTCTTCCTTTTTTTTGTCTAGAGACGAGCCTTAAAAGAGCATGTACTTATCTTTTTACAAAATGTTTTAATCAATAATTACATTCAATTATTAATAAATTTAATCAATACTTTAATGAATAATTATTATAAAATTTACGCAAAATATTATTTAGAAAATTTAATCAATATTTACTTTTTGTTGCAAAAACAAAGTTTGCTTTCTAAGAAGCACGGTTGCAAATCATCTGATTAAAAAATCAACAGGCGAATAAGTTTCACGAAGAAAGAAGTTGGCACATCGAGAGTCTTCGAACTTCGGAAAACTTTTAGCAAGACTGTAACTATAAAGCAGCAGTGTTTCTCGTCGCTTTCTCTTCGCGTTTGCGAAACCGACACAAATGGTAACAATTGCACAACCGAGGGGAAGGAAAAGTAGTAAGAGCTTTTTACTTCGAGCGATCATATTCGGTCATTTGGCCAACAACAATGGTAGAATATCTCTGATTCACTCTTTTCTGCGTCGCTCCTTTCACGATATATTCAGTGCGTCGTAACTCTTATTCCATTGAATTCGAAAAGGGATCGTAAAATCGAGCGTTGCTTCAGCCTGAGCTATCAATGATGGAATTTATGTCGAGGAAGTCGCGACGCCTCATTTCTCGATGATGCAGATGCCAGATGATCTCCACTTAATGCGGATATTTTGCGTGCAAGAGATATTTTGAAGAGATATTATTACGGAAGTAAGATATATTATATAAAAGTCATTATACCCATGATAAAGTTTAAGAAATAATCTAAATAAATAAAATATAATGAACAATTTTTCTTAAATCTTGAAATTAAAAAAATATCAATTTCTCGTTTTTTTATCACGTACTTTAAACGCATTTTTTATATTCCACAAGGTGCCGAGTAATTATTTTCTTCAGCATTTCTCTCGTCCGTGGCTGATTCTCGCGAGGTAACGAAGACACATTCAAAAATGAATATTAAGGTTCCCAGTCGCGCCATAAAGGAAAGCCCCAAACGATCCATAAACCAGCTTTCAAGCGGATGAGGAAAGCCGCCGCACAGCTCGTTACCTCTGAAACAAAAAGAGTTCGCCGACGAGCTGCAAACTGGGCCGATATCGCACGAAAAGACGGAACTCCGAAAAGTACGTGGCGAACAATGAAGTCGTCTGGCGAAATGTTCGCGGACAGGCTCTTTCAGCCCATAGCTGACGGTACACGAACGGGATCTCCGTAGCTCATCCTGGCAGGTACTTTTATCTTCGCGGCGGGCGCGAGAATGTACTCGCGAGGTATCCGGTGGCAACGCATCCGGCGAGTCGGGGAACGAAGTGGCTGCTGACGAGAGACGAGGAAAACAAGGAAGAGATAGAGAAGGAGAGAGAACCTATTCGTCGGCCGGTGGTGGCGAGGACGAGGTGGGTTTCGGTCCCGGTGCACGGCGTTATCTGTAAGGGGGGGCGTCGACATTTAAAATGCAGATTAGAGTACGGAGGAAAGGGGCGCAAACGCAGACGTAAACGTAAGAGCGTTGGGTAGCAAGTGTTTTATTGGGGCCAGCTTCCGTTTCTGCCTTCCCGGCTCTGGGTAGACGATGCAGCGTGGCACGATGCCACCGCGCAGATAAAGTCACAGCCCCCGAGCTTTAACCGCCCGCTAATTTATTGATCCCTGATTTATTTGACGCGGCCGGCCGCCGCAGCTTTAATTGCCCGCGAAGCGAATTTGACGAATTTTAATAGGACACGAGAGAGCTGCTGCCGATGACTTCTCCGCCGCTCTTTCACGCGTGATGAATTTCAAAACGAGAGGGGAAACTGTCTTCGTTTTACAAATGCGTGTGTCGGAAAAGTTTTGGCAGAGCGCTCTATCATAGTGGAATGGAAACGTCACAATTTGATCTGTTTGAAAATTACTACTATCTGACGAATTGTTTCCCGCGTTGCAGTTGTCGATAATGCTATATATCGTAAAGAAAGATTTTTTTGCATTACACTTCCTTTACAATTTTTTTTATCAACTATATTAAATTTGATTTATTATGATTTATTATGAAAATATATTCGACGCACTTTATGATAACTCTGCGCATCTTGTATCAAGTATAATTTTATTTAGTTCGTTTGTATATACAAGCATTTAACTAGTCTATTAATCAAACATTTTTGCATAACATCAGATCATGTACAAGATATATAATCTCTCGTAGAGATGTATAATTTTTGTTAAAAAATGTTCGCGAGATGGATTGACCGCGAGATGATTCTACTTGCACAGACATTTCTGCTTCCTCTATCCGTGAAATTATTCGATCGATTAAAAGATAGCTCTCGCTCGATAGACTGCCCTTTGGTGAGCAATTACGAACAGTTCGAGACCGGCAATTGGAATTAAAATACATCAAATTAATCGACTAGCTAGGCAAGACTTGGAGAGCGTAACGCGATTTACATATCTGTACAAGCTTGTTTGACTTTAAGTACCACGGCAAGATCGATTCGCCGTCCGAGCAGCACGCGACTACGAGCAATCGTGTCGGGAACTCGATGAAAGTTTACACAAGCAATTGGCACGGGAAGGGGATCCTTTCGCGACTTATCGGAGCCGAAGATCAAAGCACGACGATAACTCAAGGCAAACCGTCACGATTCGAGGTAAATCAAGAAGATCTCCGGAGATCTCGCCGAGAGTCTAATCCGACGAGTTTTGGATGCGGAATATGTAAATGCGAATTTGCGCAGGTGGCAACCGCAGGTGGTGCCGATGCTCGCCGAACTTGTGGAATTCCGATGTAACGAGCTTGAAGAGCGACCACTTTCTATAAAGGCGGATATAAGAGTCATACGGATGCATATATTGAGAGAGTGATCTGTCGATCATCGTTCAGCGCGGAAGGAAAACATTCGCGAAAGAAAGCGCAGCCTCCGGCATCACTACCACCTCCACCACCATACCATCACCACTATCACCGTGACCGTCGTCGTTGTCGTCGTTGCCGCTGCCGCAGATACCGCCACCATTGGCAGCAGCAGCAGCAGCAACACCCCCGACGACAAGGGGATGAAGAAGAGCGTTGGTATCGAAGTGAGACGTATATATACGTATATATAGAGGTGCGCGCACGTCGGCAAGTTCAGTCGTCCACCGCGTGCCGACCCGCGAGCATCGCGCAGCCACCCTCCCTTAGCGAATTCCTCGTTTCCCTCGGTTTCGCTCGCTATCGTGCTTCTCGAGGGGTTCGAAGGCTGGTCACGTGTCCCCCCTTTCGCACGCTCGAACGCGAGTGCAACCATGCAAGTGCGAGCACCCTCGTACAGATTCGTCATATAGTCTCCGAGATGAGCCGCGACTAATTGTCGTTGGCATTTTTCGAAGAGACACGGCTTCTCTTTTTGCAAATTGAAAACTTTGCACGCGCGGCAAATATGACACTTGATCGTTGGATCTGTCATAGAGATCTCGCGTGCGACGAACAATTGATCGGGATTATTTCTATTCATCGATCAATCGCGAATGCGATCTGTCCTGATACACGAATCATCGGTGCACGACTGTGCATTGCGGATATTTATTAAAATCGTACAAGATATTAAATGAAATTTGACACAATAATCACCGGTTATGAAGTTCAAATCGTTTGAGGAAGGTGATAATAAGCGCGACACTAGTAAGACGTGTCAGCGTAGAGCATGAAATTTGTTGTGTCTATTAATTTCTCCAAGTGGCACCGAATAAAACGCCGGTTTGAGTGAAATGTGAGGTAAAACGAGATGGAGCTGAGGATCAGTATTCTTCTTTTAACGCTTCTTCGCCTTGCCAGCGCGCTCGAAAGTAAGTAACGAATAACGAAGTAAAGCATAGATTCACAAGTTTGACAATATCTGTTAATTATTTTCCAAATGTCAAGATTCAATTAGCTTCACCACATTTACGTAAAATACAACTGCATCTCGCACGTTGATTTTTATTTAAAAATAAAATATAACATTGCCCATTATATATCATGTTATATTGTTAGGTGCGCCGAACAAATCTAAATATTAATAACTATTATTGCAACGTCGGCGCTTCCGCGACCACCGAAAATTTATTTCGCTCGCTTCCGGCCAGTCGTTCGAAATCGCGACGTAAATTTACGTCTCGCGTTCCTCGCGTAAGCCCCTCGTTACGGATCGTGACATGTTTTCTCATGAGCGTGACAGTCGGGGGTAATCATCGTCCACCAGTGCCTGGCTTACTGCGACGAGTAAAACAAGAGAGGCGCAATCGTTTCGGGATATAATAAAGTTTCTGCGGGGACTTAGAAGCGGGACGGCGAACACGAAGCGTAAAATCTCCGTGAGATGTAAGCGCGTGGGGTTGATATACGCGCGTGCGAAATCCGCTAAAACGCATCGCTGAGCCTGCTTTACCGTTTCGCATCTCTTATTCAACTCGACAGCTAAATATATACGTATCGCGTCTTCGAATAGCGATAGACTTTCGAGGGAAGGACGAGCAGAAATGTACGTTCGACACGTTATCGGATCCGATAATGCACCATTAGTAATCCGATAACGCCGTCTCCACACATCGTCGTTTCTCTTTATCGCGGTGACGCGGCTTTAGTCCCCCTCGATGGACCAAGAACGAGCCCCGCGGCGACGATTTAATTCAATCGATTCGATATGAAAAATTTGAAAACGTATGGATAATCGGGGGAGAGGAAGGATTATGCTGACGGCTCTATCGGATTAGCGGAATGAATCGCGTTGAAATTATCGATTTTTTCCGGCTCGCACAAAAGGGATAAGCGTGTGCTCGCTATATGTAGGTACGAAGGAGGAGAATGACGCGGAGGAGGATGACGAGGAGAGTTATCCTGTCGAAGATTATGATTACGGTGACTACGAAACCGCGACTATAACGAGCGATACCGATCTCATCGCTGGCGGTTCCCTGCCGATTTTTCTGGCGGAGCCCGTCGACACGTTTGTCGTCAAAGGGAAACCGGCGACGTTGCACTGTCGCGCCGCGCACGCTCTTCAGGTAATACACTAATAATTTCTAATTTGCACCTCTTTTACGTTTAACGTTTTCTACGAAGATCTGTTGCCTTATTACATATATTTTCTCGTTACCCCCAGGTATTTTACAACTCGCTCCTTTGTATTACGCGAATCCATGAGAGTATCATTCTCGCACAATGCTCTTCTTAGGACTTTTCGCGGAATGCCTTTCTTTGTCTTTATTTCCTTCTCGGTTCAGAGAAGTTTTGTGCATGGTTCTCTTTCTCTCTGCTTCCTTGTTCTTATTACCCACTTAGCCGCAATTTAACAAAGACAAGTTGTTTCTTTCACGGCACGCGAAACTGCACGCTCCACCGAACTCTTTTCCGCAGGTGTATTTTCGCTGCAACGGCGAGCGGGCCGAGCGTTCGCAGCAGCAGGATTTCGTCGACCCTCGTACTGGAACGAGGGTCGTCGAGGTCGAGTTGAACGTGACGAGGAACGAGGTCGAGGAGTACTTCGGGAAAGAGAGATTCAAGTGCGAGTGCGTGGCATGGTCGGGACCAGGTCAAATTCGAGGGCAACCCGCTACGGTTGAGGTCGCCTGTAAGTATAGAGAGTCCTCCACATCCTTTGTCTCTTTCTCTCCCTGCCAGGCTCTCTATCCCCTGTGTACATTCCCTCCATTCGCTTTGAATGATTCTTTACCGACGTAAAGGATTTTCCTTCTCTCGTTGCGGTAATGACCATGCACCGCTCGTTTCCGCGATACGTGACGTGCTCTAACTCAGGAGATTACGTCACTTTCACTCGTTAATACGAGGAGAAGCACGAAGTCCCTTTGAACGGACACAATAGTAACAACTATTTCAAAGATTTCCGTCCTCGTAATTCACGTAGGCGTGCTAATTCGCGGAGTGTAAAAATAGATAATTATAAATTTATGATAAGCTTATTATACACTTGTAGTATTACCGTAATATGCAATTATATTTCTCGACATTCTCTCTTCCTGCATATAATTGCACTTGCGTGTGACGAGATGTCCCAGAAAGATCTCATGCAAATCACGTCTCATTAAATATGCGATGAGTAGTCTCGGTTATTTCATTATATGTACTATTATTATTTATAGTAACTTTGTTAATATGATTTTCGTAACTCGTTTAAAGCCCTTGACGATACTCGGATGTGAAGTTCATCTCCCCTTCTCCTTTATATTTTGCAATGAGCCGGAAGATGGAACAAATTAAAGCGACAGAGCGAACGCGATTCGGTTTTCATCAAGTGTCCTGTGACGCGCAAATCGAGTACAAAATCTAATCGATATTCTATTGCAAACGAAACGACAGACGCGTAAGCCTCGAAATAGCGTTACGTTTTTTTCCAGAGAGAGGAAACACAGGGACAATCTCTGTCATTCAACGCGGAACATTCGTCGGTTATCAAAGCTAAAATAAAGTCGCGTATACAGTCGCGATAAGCCGTATGAAAAGTGTATTTTGGTATTTTTTCGTGTATGGAATTCCAATAACGATACGATTGCATTGGGATTGGTGGTGGGCGCTTCGTGAAAAAGGTGTAGCGCAAGAGCAATTTTCATTTAGACATTTCGAGTCGCGCTATCTCGCGCAAATAAGCGCGGCAAACAGGATGCAAAATTAAATCGGTATTTGCGTTCAAACAGAATGCCGACGCGCTTTCGAAATTGAATCCATGATGTCGATCAAATCGATGTGTACTACGCGATTTGCCGTAGAAACGATTCTCCGCGCAACAATCTTATTCCACTTTCGAGCAAACGAAGCGCGGACAATTAATTTCAGCAAGAGCGATGACGCGCATTGAATTATTCGTGCATGTTTAACGTTTAAATATTTTGTCCTCGTAGAATAATGCATTTTCACGGACGACGACGAAGAAAATAAATTGTGCGGAACAACGATCGTACTTGCTATTCATTAGAGGGGAGCAAAGTTCGAAATAGAAGTTTATCGCTCATAAATGCGCTCACAAGGTAGAAGTAACTTTCGCGTGGAGTCATTCGTACGCGAGTTCTATGTAAATGAAGAAAAAAAAATTAAATTTTGTTAAAAGATCTTTGATAAAGTGACGTATTAAAATTGCATTTGTATCTTACAACGTATCGTATGAAAAAAATCCTCGAAGCCACAGAGACAGGATAAGTAAAGGGGCGCAACATAAATGCATTTGTAGATGGTATCCATAACGCGGACTTTGTGATGGTCGGACGTATCATCCATCAGTCCGGTCTACGTACATATAACGTGGGCATATAGAATCCCGCCAGTTTCTAAAGCGCGTAACCGCCGCGTCGCGGTACACTATACGTCTATAGGTAGCCTCGGTCCCGGTGCTTACGCTCTTCAACGAGAGCAGATATGAAAGCCTCGCTTTTTGAGCGCGGACGTGGCGCGGCAAATAATGCCGCGACGGATAGCCAGGTTGGACGAATGACCGCCGTTATGTGTGTTCCGTGGTTCTCGCGCCGCAAATCTCTTTCCGCCTTTCTGATGGCGAAATCGTGAAAGCCCTTTCGTATGTTTGTACGCGATCCCCCTAATATCGCTGAGTACAGATATCTCTCTCTCTCTCTCTCCTTCTTTATTTCTCATCCGACGTCCTCTCGAGCGTGCTTTTTCCCGCGAGCGGATATTAAAAAACTGCCTGATGGTATCGCCTGGCCGATACATAGATCTGAAGAAGCACTTCCTGTCGCCGCCGTACTCGCTGTCAGTGGAGGTCGGTCGTAACGCGGAATTGCGATGTTCGCCACCTTTGGGTGTACCGACACCGAAGGTATATTGGTTGAGGAACGGCTCGCCTCTCGAGACGACGGCCGCCGGCGCCGCTTCCGCTCCCTCCGACGCGGATCCCAACGAGGCATCCGCATCCGGCTTCGTGCAATCCGCTGACGGACATTTGCTCCTCGGAGAGGCCGAATTGAGGCATCAAGGCAACTATTCGTGCGTCGCCGAGAACCTCGCCGCGAGGAGGGTCAGCGAACCGGCGGTGCTTACGATTTACGGTGGGCTATTTTATTTTTATCTATAGGTATACAAACTGGAGAACGGATTAAGAAATGCTGAAGAATGGATAAAGATGCTAAAGAATTTATGGGTCTATATCAGCTTATATAGTCTCCTATTTTTAGTCTCTATTTATTATATTGTTATTTATATATATCTGCCAAAAAAATCTCTTTCTTATTTATATTGTATCCTCGAGATATATAAAAGAATGGCGTAGCCAATATCTGCACCGCAGATATAGCTCTTTGTCACGAACTAAATTCGAAGTCGATGCGCTTGCAGATTTCACGGTGATTAAACTTTGATTTTCTTATTTTTAATTGACGTTGCATTGGATAAGCAATTCATTCACGTCTCGGCCTGTTCGAGCCGCGGGGCATATAACAAGATGTTATTTGTTCCCGTTTTAATTTCGTCGATATTTTTTTCTCTCTCTCTTCCCGATCCATTCTCAGTGAACGGCGGGTGGTCGTCCTGGTCCGGGTGGTCAGAGTGCAGCGTTCGCTGCGGTAGAGGCGTACAAAAGAGGACAAGAACATGTACAAATCCTGTTCCAATCAACGGCGGTCAAACGTGCCCAGGACCAGCCACACAAAGGGTAGAATGCAATCCTTCCTGCCCCGGTAGGTAAACTATAAAGACTCATTCACGCGACACACAAAATAATATAGAGTTATGTCGCGCGACTCGTTATAGAATATACGAATTAACAAACGCCCTAAATGTTAGACGTTTAAGCGCTATAAATATGTGGTCCTTCCCCTGATCAAGATACGCGGATATAGATGTATCTATTCTTTCGCTGACTCGCAAATCAGATAATCGCAATTTCACCGAGATTTTCAACTTCACCTCGTTGCATACAGCGGTTGATGGCAGATGGTCAACTTGGTCCTCGTGGTCCGTATGCGGTCCTGATTGTTCGAGGGTAAGAAGGAGATCCTGCAACGACCCCCCGCCGAGCAATGGCGGTCGTCCCTGTCAAGGCAAGGACGTCATCGTCGAGTCCTGCTCCACGGATCGATGTAATGGTGAGCTCCAGCCGAGTTTCTCTGTTTCTTATTGTTCTTCGTGATCCGCGCTCGATGCCTAACGATTTATCTGTGGGAGGAGCGGCCTTTTTAATCGCCCCGCATTCGATTGCTATTCGTAAAATTTGATGACTGCATGCGGATGATTCATCGACAAAGACTGCCTAGATGGATGAAATTGAGATATTTTCCAAGCCGATTTCCAAAGCGATTAGTTTTTCTAAATGTCGATGTACAGTCTCTCTTAATGTAAATAATTATTATAGCATATGAAATAGAGACTGAAATATTTTTTCCTTTATTGTATGCAGCGCTCGGACAAGATGGTCCAAGAGTATTTAAAGAAGGTAAAGAAACGATTTAATTATTTGTCACAAGAGCTTTCGTTTTCCAAAGAAAAAGAAAATATTTTTTCTTTTAGCGACTAGAGCAGTAGATTACAGAAACATTCTCGCACTGTGGATCACTTTAAGCTTAGCCGCGATAATTTTGGCCGTAACGACAATTTTCTTCGTTCGTCTGATGCGCCGAAAAGAAAGAATGGAGGCGTTGTACGGTGTTGCGAGATTAGACTTTCGTCGTCCGGATGATCTCGCAAAATCAGTCGTTTCTAAGAACGAACGCTCCGTCTTGGCTAGCGATAGGCGTCTCGAACATGTAATCGACGAATCGAATGCCGTCAGATTACCCAGGTATATCTATTTCCGATCAAAAAATAATGAGAACACGGTACACGATATATATAAATCAATATCCGGTTACATCAACATAATTTTACGATGCGTTGACGCAATGTGCAGATCCTGTTCCGAGCATCATTACGATGTTCCGCAATTGTCATTACCGTCGACAACGAGACCATCTCCGAGCTCCTCCGTAACTAGGTCTTCTTGCAAGAATTCGCAACGAGGACGCGGCATGTCAGATAATGAGGAGGGACGATCTTCTCGTAAGGAATTCCGATAAGTTCGAGAACACGAGAGCTCTTTATGCAATCAGTTTCAATAAATCAATCTCTTCTGGAAAATAATTTTGCAAACAAGATAGCTCGGATTCTCTCTTATTCGATCAAAGTTGAAAAATGAATGCACGTCGAACAAAATGTTCGATAAATTATTTTAATACTTTTTTTTTCCGCGTGCCCGGATGAATGCTTTTCATCTATGGCAAATTGCATTTATATATAACCTCAGGCTCGACATATCAAGCGAATCCAGAAAGCACAAACGAAGACGGTGACGAACAGGACGACGATGAAAGACCGGACGAGAACGAGCGATCCGCGCCGGATGACGGTAGTGGCTTTATCGTGAAAGCCGTAATCGATGAGCAAGGTGCTCTCCTGGTCGTACCCGAAGTAGGCGTTTCGATGTCTGTGCCGGAAGGTGCGATTCCGCGCGGTCGTCGACACAGTCTGCATCTCGCCGTTCTGGGAGAAAATTCCTTTAGACCGAATCTTCCACCTGGACTTACGTTGCTGTCCGCCGTGGTGGCCTGCGGACCCGCGGGTATCGATCTGGTGAAACCTGTGATCCTTCAGTTCGAGCACTGCGCTGAATTGAGAACCGGAAACTGGGAGCTGAGTCTGTGGTCCGCGGAGATCGATCTGGAGACCCGTTCGAATAATTCTACGAGCTCATCGATGAGCTCGAGTGGTTCGACGTCCGTGACAGTCTGGCGTAAGGTGCTGATGCTCGGCGGCGATCCAACGAATATGCCTGGTCAACCGTTTGCGCAACTCGATCATTCCGGTGTGTTCCTCGTCACGGAAACCCCCAGTGTTTACGCAGTTGCTGGAGAAAACTCGGTGGTCGCACCTGGATTGGCCGTGAAGCGGCTTTGCATAGCGGTTTTCCTGTCTCGCGAACGCGATCACGTCAGATGCCGGGTGCTCGAGGACACGAAAGCGTCATTCAAGCTCGTAAGCGAACAGGTAAGTCCGAAATGTGTATGTGAAATTTGCATGCCGACCATAAACATGTGTACGTATAGAGATTATTAGCAGTATAGTTTGTATAACGAATCTTCCTTTGCGTTTTTTTATATATTAAAAAAAATATTAAAAAATTTTTTTTTTGACAGAATCAGCTGATAACTGTCAAAAAATATTAATCAAGTTTAAAGTACCATAATATATTATTTAAAACATATTATTTTAATTTTTATAATATATTATTATTTAAAAATTTAATTAGCAAATACTTGATATTTTAATCAGCTGATTTCTGTCAAAAAATATTAATCTAGTTTAAACAAATTTTATATTAATTTTTTTAATATCATTTTTTAAAATACAAAATAGAACAATGGCTTGCTCGTAGTACGCGCTTCTGTTGTTATAGTGTTGTAAAGAACATGTTATAATACCTTATCCTCGATTAATATTTTTTGACAGGAATCAGCTGATAACTGTCAAAAATATTAATCGAGTTTAAAGAATTATAACATATTATGTAAAACAAATTATTTTTATTTTTATAACACATAAGTATTTTTAAGTTTTGTAATTAGCAAATTAACGCTTTAATCGGCTGATTCCTGCCAAAAATTATTAATAAAGCGTTAATTTGCTAATTAAATTTTTAAATAATATGTTATGCAGGAACGTCGTTTAGGTAGCACTCACATCGATCATGGTACTCTCGGATTTCGTGCAAGCGGCACCTCGCTTCGCATCGATCTCGAAGACAGAGAGAGCGGTTTTGCCGAGCGACTGGAAGTACCTTACCGGCGCATTTGGGCGTCCTCGAGGATAAGTATCCGGCGTACTTTTAGAATAGAAAAAGTCGCCGGCGACCTTAGACTCGGCTTCGAGCTTCGTGCTTGTCAACGTGGTTTCGAAGATCAATGCTTGCTTCTTAGGATCGATCTTGATCTTGCAAAAAGGAATAACATGAGCGGGAAGAGGAATGCCAATAAGACGGAATCCTCGATTGTCTTAAGAACGAAAAATTCGGCAAGATCCACGGAATCCGTTGTACCGAGACCCTTCAGGTATTTCTTATATTTATTTATTTATAATTTTAAAAAATCGAAATTAATTGATATAATGAAACCAATGAAATTTTATTTCGATTTGCTCTAGATTTTCTAAGACGCTTAGAAAGCAATTATGTCAGTGTCTGGATCCGCCAAGCGCACGCGGAAATGATTGGCGGATGTTGGCTCAAAGACTACAAGTAGATCGGTGAGTTTTGAATATTTTACAATCTATCTTCCTTTTGCGGATTTGCGAAATAAATTTACGCCGGCGTAACATTTTGCAAATCCACAGATACGTCGACTATTTTGCGACAAAAGCGAGTCCAACGGAACATATTTTGGACTTATGGGAAGCTAGACATCGCGAAGCTACGGCTCTAGCAGATTTATTAAACCATTTAAGACTGATGGGACGCGTTGACGCGGCTAACGTACTCGAGAGTCGTCTGGGTCCATGGATCTAAGAGATTACAAAAAAAAAAACTTACACTGCCACAAATAAACGATACGTAAATTTATAACACGAGAGACAAAATTTTTGTAAATAGAATAGTCATTATACAATATTAACAAAGTGGACGTAGAACTATGTTGTATAAATATTGATCATATTTGTACATAAAAGTCGTTTACAACAAATACTTATGTAATGCAATATTTTTTTATACACCCTCATATGATCCTTCTTACCCGTAAATTAAAACGACAAAATTACTTCTTCATAGTTATTAATTATTTATTTCTATTACATCAAAAGTAGAGATAATTATCATTAAAAAATTTTAGTTGAATAAATGACATTATATTAATAATGTTTTTCTCTCATCGACGAAAACATATATATTTTGCAAATATTGCAAAGAAAACTTGGTAATATGATTATTTATTTTTGAGAACAATATATTTAATTAATTATTAAACAAACATTTTTCCTTTTATATTAATTTCTTTTAACTGATTTATTATTATTAAAGTCAATAATAATTTGTCTCTATGTTCACTTCCAATGCATTCTAATTGCATTGGATAGTTGTGCAAATTCAATCTAATGAAATACGTCTTTAACGAACAACATGACGGAGAGCGCTCGGGAAGGTCAGAAATTACAGATGACATTCACAACCGCATATGCTCAATTTGCACCTGAATGCGCCGATCGTCGTCAGGTATCCGGTGGTCCTCGAGCGAAATCGAACGGAAAGCGGAAGCTCGCTGAAGGATCTAGTTGTGGATAGGCGGGTATTTAGATGCCATTTAGACATATCGTATCGCGACACAAGCATTCGAGGAAGGCTCCCAGGTATCACGTCTTGGACCAAGGATGCATAGGATGCTCGAAACAATGGGCATTATCCCGTCTCCATATAGGGGTAAGGGTCGAGAGGTTCGGCAAGGTATAGGTATGCAAGTACGGATGGCAGAGCCAGCAGCCCCTATATAGGTATGTACGTATCCCTCTGCTTCCTCTACCGTCTCCCTTCCGCCACCGGTTTCCTCTTACCATTCGTATTAGTCTCTCTCTCTCTCTCCTCTTCCTTTCCGGATCCTCTTGGAAGGATGAGAGGCGAAGGGGGTGGTAGCATTTAATCACAGGGGCCCGCTGGTGGTAATTCCACCGGACAATGCCTGTTGACCCGACTCGTCGGGGATGGCCACCCTTTAATCGCTATGCGATTCGCCAACCACGAACCCGATATCTTTCTCTTTCTTCCGCGAACTTTCGTTTTTTCGTTCCTCTCTCGATGCCTTCGTTTATTTGGCGCTTCTTTCTGTCGAAAATTCGTTTACGATGGAAGAATGTGGAGGTTGATGGAGGAATCGTTCGGTACTTAGTGACATTAAAATTAATGTCACGTCTATTTTTTATGCAGGCCTAGATGTTGAAATATTAATCAGTAGAAAAGAGATCAAAAGAAAAAAATCAGCGGTAAGTATATTAAGTTCTGAATCAATTTGTGCATTTCTTGCATATAATAAAAAATGAATAACAGGATATTTAGCTAATTTTATAGATAACTCGGCCATTTCAGAAAAGTGTTAATTATAATATTATAATTATTTTCTTCATACATCTTCTCATTTTGTAAACGGCATCTCAGAAATAGATATCGCATTTCAAGATGCAAGATCGACAGTGAGAACTCAACGTTCGTAAAATGCGGTTGCGTTCCGTTCGACAGATCTTTAAGCGTGTTGTATACGACGTTGCGGTTACGCACGAGTCACGGTTCGCGCGTAATCCACGGGTGGGTCACATAAATCGCGCAGACACAGTATCGTATTAATTTCCCGACTAATCGCGATTGGGATCTACAGGCAATTACGAGAAGGATCGTCCAATCAGATTGTACGCGCGGCGCTTTACCCGCTTCCGTTAACGCACCGCGAAGTCACGCACACGCGCAACGCACTGCACCGGACTCTGGACAACCGTACAAAACATGCGCCCACGCCGCTCGAGGGTGGCTTATGAATCGGACATATCGCGATCGAATGACGTGGAATCAACTTCGTACGTGTGCCCGGTACAGTCATTAATTCATGCCGTAGACCTGAACGCGGGGCGACCAAATACAATAACATCCGTCAGTGTTTTAACTATCAGATTCTAGGCATTCGAGTTAGAATTAATTTTCATTCCATAGAAACGCATCGATGATATATAATAATTAATATGCGATTAAAATAAAAAAAATATTTAAAAAATTCAGAGCGAGGGTATCCGCTTTCAAAGGAATGCAATGAAGATTTTGACATTTGAATGGCAGTAGCTATTAATGGGGTTGAGTCAGAATATTTTTTTCGCAACACGATCTCATTAAAAATGAGATGTGCAGACTGTCAGAAAGTGGACCTATCCTATAATAAAATATATGGTTGTAAAAGGACATGCGTATGTGTTTTCCGGTTAATAGTGTGATGCACGTCGTGGTTAGTGCACGACGTTACAGATCGCCGAATGTGCGTGTAACGCAAAACCCGTCGGTATATCGTCTTTCAAATAATTACTTTTCGTCGAAAGGAAATGAAGGAGGATCCCGAGGATAAGAAGGGTATATACGACCGTTTCATACGAGGGAAGATTGCCGTATGCGCTAACGAAAGGAGGCTCGTGAAGGATGTGGAGGTAGTTGAGATCTTATCGAGAATCGCGCCCCCGGGGAATCCAATCGTAAATGACGAAAACTGAAATTACGAACAGCCACCGACCAAGACTTGTGCGTGTCGAATAAATTAACCAACCTTTGCATGTCTTTAAATTTTTTTGTTTAAACGAAACGAAAATATTTTAGACCAATTTAAATTCCGTCTGGTATCATTAAATGTCATTTTTATTGCGATTCCATACGTCGTTCTCTCTCTCGTTATACTTTTATATATTTTTCTCAAAAAATATTTCTCTCTATCTCTACCTCTTCTGATAATATTTTTATCATATTTCCGATGTGTGTTTTTATATTCTCTATAAATATATTAATATAAAACGTGTCTGTGTTTACTATTATGCAAATACATCGAATAATTAAACGCATGACGGTGTTGAAAATTTAGATTACCAGTACAACGTGAGTCGCGATAAAATAGCGATGTAATAATAAGAGGGGAATATTGCCATTTATCAAGTTAACTCGTTAGCACAGCAGCTGGTATTAAAAATGTTCGAAAAACCGTTCGCGTATGCAGGCGTATACATGTCGACGAGAAAGTTTTGCGACGAGCAAAAATTCCCGAAGCGGAAACCACCGCCAAAACGGCAGCGAAAGGAAGAAGAGCATTTTTTCACTGTCGTTCGCCAGGATTTTTGTAGTGCTACCGAAACAAAAAGCTAGCCACATAGTTTCCGAAACAATTTCGTCGTGGAATTCCACGACATCCGCGGCTAAAGGGCAGTAAATTTCACGCGTATTTCGTATATGTGATACAGTTTGTATTGAAATTGTTATCAGAAGAAGAATACGAATTTACGAAATTTATATACTATAAAATCGAGAAATACATGATTACTCAAGTTGTGCCTTTTGGCAACAAGTTATGTCAAGATCGAAATAATTTTTTTATTCTACATGTAATTATATTATTTTTTTCTTTACTATGTTTCTTTTCTTTAAAATATTTTAATGATATAAGAGACTCTAAATAATTTTTTGGCAGTTTTGCATTTATCATTGATATATTAATAAAATTTCAGGCATCTTCGTAAGGTATAAAATCAAGATAATTAATTTATAAATTAATCAAATATTGTGCAAAAAGAGATGAAACTGTTATTCGTATTCTAATATGTATCAGTGTCGCTCTAATAGAGAAGCAAAGAGAAAACGTTGTAACGTGTGACAGTGAAATATATTTCGAGCCCGACGAATTTGTTTAGCGCGTAATCCTATTCCCTTCACGGTTGTAAGCGAGTATCAATGTCTTGATTTGCTCGTGTCACCGCGCGCGTCTTCCTTCCAAACCGTAGCAATCTGCGCGAGAGACATTTACATGGGAACGCCCGGCTTTAATCCGCGGCACGGCGGTGCTGAATTATGCCAGCGGCGTAATTTGCATAACCCTTGCAGGCTGGCCCCGATAAATGACGATTCGCGGAAAATTGGCTCCCCGCGCATCGAATTAAATCCGGCGCTTAATTAACAGAAGTTTACAGCGCGCGCGGACGAGAGTCGCCGCAATTTCGTCCGTCGCGACCGCGCTTAAGCGAACGTCGCTGTCACGTAAATCGCAAGAACTTTCTGCCTTCGGTACTTTACACACACATATTTACATCTTGCGATCTAATTAAATGTCGAGATTATTAGATTTTGTTTTGGATTCCAAAGTTTTGCGGAGAGAGAAGCGCGAAGAAATAAAATACACGTATGTCAACTGTCAAATATTAGGGAAAGCATTATTTTTGTTCCTCTTTAATATATTCGGTGGTTACATTAATTACGATTCAATTAAAACATTAAGCTGATTAAACCATCGTCTTCTCGCATTTCCTCAAATTGAATCAAAGCAAACTTTGAACATTAGTTGCATCGAGAACTGTATCGAGTAATTACGCTCTTAAACTATCGTCAGATAACACAGTCGAGAGAGAACAGTTCAAAGTTTCTAAGTAGCATTTAACCCAAGGAAACTGTTATTAGTTAATCTCTGAACTTTGCTGTTCGAATAGAGAAAAAAGAAAAACTCACGTTAACCAGTGTCCTCCTTTAGAAACGCGCATAATCACAGCTTATATCGAAGTGAATGGCTTCAATTGGTTTATACTTTTAACGTTTACCCATTGAAATCATTATACTGTGATGGTTAACATTTTTTCTTTCCTTGTGTTCTCCCTGTTAGTCACACAATTGGCAATTGCGCCAACCGCGCAATTAAAAGTAAAACGTCAGTTACTAGATAGTTCAATGACCTAAATGCACAACGGAAATGAAGTATGGTCGACATGATCCATAACTCGAAACTGAATCAAAAGACGATTACCCGACTTGTATCTGGCTATCATATGTATATGTGTTTGACGGAATCTTATTCTTTTCTCCTTGTCTCTTCAGGCGGCGCTCTTTCATCGCGCCTGATACTGATGGTGCAATTTATCGTATTAAACAAATCACTCTCATATCTCTTATATGCACGACTCGGCTTAAAGTATCTCTCTCGTGAGATCGTCAGCGTCTCTTCTTCATCTTTCCGCGCGATTATGCAATTGTAACTGCTTTTGTCAGCTTGACTTTTCACATATCAGACTTTTCACTTGATCTTTACTTGGCAATGCAAGGAAAAATATATTGAATATGTGATAATTCATAAGAGTAGTTAAATATTTGATATCTAAACAGATGATATTCTAATAAACTAAATAGATGGATGAAGCTTGATTGTTCGAATCTCTAATCGCTACATAGTCATGAATACGCCATGTTAATAATGCAATTCGTTTCGCTTTCATTTCCATGCCTCTGTCTCGCGGAATGGCATTAATTATCAATCATAAATTGTGTCAGTACGCGTCGCATTTTAACAGGTGGATTCATGCATAAACATGTACCCACGGAATCTACGATCCCCAATTGGTCATGTAATATTAAAAATGTAATATCGCTACATATTGTACCGTTCGTCGTGGGCTTTTTCGCTGCTAATGACGCAATCATGCAGCCCGTCCCCTTTACTGGACGATGTTTCGAATTAACAAATTGCCAGCGCGCCTCTCGCCGTTCCGCAAATGCAATTTCGTACCGGTTTTAACTTTAAAGTTCCGTGCATGCGCATACTAATTTGAAACCGCTCGTTTTTTTATTCATTGTTTTATTTTATCCTCTTTTGAGCCAATTTTGAAAGTAAAAAGTGCAACGAGAACTCAAATCGCATTTGTTAATTATATCTTCAAATCATCACTCTCTCTTTCTCTTTGTACTGCAACACGATTCCAAAATTTCATAATGATGAGTGATGGTGATTTAATAATACTGTAATTAATAATTCTGAATAATTTGAAATTACACGATGCGGGTAATTTTAATATAATTTTGTCACGTAATCATATTTTATAAAATACAATATATTTAATGCAATAAAGTGAGAGAGAGAGAGTGAGAAATTGCATTGGAAAATTGCAACAATCTCTAGTTGTGCGCCAGATTTGATAAATAACGCTATTTCTTACACACATTTTTGTCGCGATTCCATTTCGTGGTTTCGCGGTAGAAGTGATAGTTGTCAGAGGGACGAAGAATTGAAAGAAGTTTTATATGATCTGATACTGATAGATGAAGGGAGAGAGCAAACGTCGAAAGAAACGCAGGTTTCCAGTGTGTCGCATTTTCTGGACAGTGAAGAACCGACTGTCGTGTCGCGGAAATTAGTTCCGGTTTCTGAAGGTTCGGAATCGACCGTCATCCTCTACCACGACCGTCAAACGTCAGACGGTGAAGATGTACACGAGGGGCGACACTTGGCGAGAAAAAGTCCGATCAAAATCGTGTATGTCGAAATAGAACAAATCGTCCGTGCTATTAACGACGGGCGACGTCGCCCGATATTTGTCAAAAGCTAAATCGTTGTAAACCTCGTCATTATGGGAACTTCAGAGGCGTAAAAAGGGATGATGGATGATTCGGCTCACAGTTGACAATTGCGATAAGCGCACAATGGCCTTCGAATTTTGTCTGCTAGGCACTTCATGACGTTATACATAAATTGAAATTCACATATTAAATTCAAGTGGGTAATTGATATGTGCCGACCATACGCGCATTAAATTTAATGAATGGCCACGTATCTATCTCTACGAGCGCATACTCCATTTACAACGCTGCAAACCGCAATGATGCCGATAATTCATCGTGGTTTCGCGTAATTCGTCGATGCATATATCGTTCGTCGATTACTGGCGGAATGTTCGCATTATGTATTAATAGCGACCCGATAACTTTTGATATGCCTGAAAAAATATTCGTATAGTTAAAGATAGCACCTTATCGCTTCTATTTGTTCAAGAACTGAGCTGTAATCGAGCATTTCAGAAAATCGTTCTCTTTATCACGGCCTTACGCACAAACTTAAGTAATATCGCACTCGACGGAGAAAGGGAAAGGGATGAAAGGGGGGCCTTATAGGGCCGCTATAAATACGGCAATAAATCGCCACTATAAATCGCTGGCTTTGTTACCATCGGTATCGATATTGTCGGTCCCAGGCCTCGTTGTCGTATCCAGGTTGGATCTCGAATCCGACGATGACAACGAGAAAGAGGCGGCAAACAAGAAGAAAGAAACCGAGAAGGAGCAAACACCCCCGTGTGGGACGTGGCACGAACGCACGGACGCGTTTCCATAAGAGGACGAGGAGGAGAGGATGCTCTCGATAACGCTCTCTTGTTACCTCGAACGCGGACACGTCGCGCTGCGTGTAACAGAGTCCTCGAGAACCGGGCTAGATCGAGCCGTTCGATCTTTCGCGTAGATAGGACGCGATTGACTCGCTCCAAGTATCTCGATTCTCTTGGCTGGAGAGTCCATCCGAAGCACCATCTTGTCGCAAGATGAATTGGAAAGGTGTCGTCATCGGAAAATGTCAAGGTTGCAACGGGGACCACTTCGCATTTCGCATGACAGTTAGAAAGACGAGTACAAGCGCCAATTTAACTTTTCAAGTTGCTCTTCAAGATTGAAGGAGAGTTTGTTAAAGAGACAAGATGTACTTTTTTTTGGAGAAACTAGAACACTTGAGGTTTGTGTAAAGATGTAAAGTAGCGAGTGTTAATTATCTTGAATTACTAATAAAACGAGGTACGATTTGAGTAGTTAATTTCTTTAATTTCCGTAAAATCTTTTCGTGTTGATTTGTCGCGAAACTTAATAGATCGCTTAATGAATTGGGAGCTAACAATTTCTTCTCGTCTGTCCTCAGGGGATATTTCGAGTTTTGTTAGTTGCATTCTCGTGGTTCCAACTGCGTTTGTTCAATAAAACTCCTCACGATTTCCCAGATATTGTCCACTGTCGTGTTTTAATTTCGAGCACTGAAAGTGCTTTAAAACGTTTTTATTTTAGTTACTTCTCCACTGCTTTCTTTAGTTTCTCTCTATCCGACCGAATACTCGATTGATATCATCTTATTCTGGACTTTATCCGTCGCGAAAATTTCATTTCCTCTCATTGTTTCCGCATCAGACCCTCCTTCAGGAAAACTTCATCACGAGAGGGATCTTCGCGTGGTTTAACGCAACTAACTTCTTATTAAGCGCGTATTAGACTCGTTCGGCGGAAAGGAAAAAGAGCACAATGGGAATCTCATCGAGAGAAACGTATTACATAAATATCCCGATTATTATCGTATATAAAGACGCGATATACTTTGCCGAAAATCTCGCCAACTCATGCCTCCTTTCTTCTCTCTCATGCACCATAATTGAAACGGGACGAGAACCCTCACCCGTCGATCGTATCGTCTCGCTCCGTGACCACGTGCACTTCTTCAATGAGAGACTTCGCTCCGCGGGATCCCGGACCGCATTATCGCTTGGTATACGCCCGATACTCCTCGCTCCGGGCATTCCGAGGTAGCCCTCGGCGCTATCGTATTTTTTCGTCTCCCTTAGATTTGCACGCGCCTTGCATGCGTTCGTGCGTGCATGCGTGTTTGCTCAGACGTGGGCGAGCAACGCGAGACTTCCCGTAGATTACGCGCGATCTCTAGACGGTTTCCTCCTCTCGTGCTGGGGAAAAATCGGGAGGAGGCGAGCCGAAAAATTCGGAACTACGGTCGCGCACGAGAGTATAGAGCCACGCTTTATTTACGACGTTATTTCCGAGGAATCCGCCGGTATACGCTCGTCGCGCGGTGGCAATTTGGTCGCATGGCCGTGTTACCCGCTAGCCGGGCCGATGTAAATGCAAATACAAATGCATTTAAACCGGCCCGGCCGCACGCCGTCTCTTCTCCCTCGATCGCGATCTCTCTTTCTCACTTGCGGATCCACAATCGCGACTTCCTCTTTCATCTCCAGCATCCTCCTCTCGCTCTGTCCGAGACTCTGCGGCCGTAACCGTTAATCCGTGCCGCAACTAACCGCACACGAATGTGCGAGCGGCGATTGCACACGTACATGAGCAGCCCTCTCAGTAGATCTAATACTCTCCAGGGTCTGCGAATCCCGAGTCTAATACTGTGAGACGCTATTTTCTTTTTTTTTCTCTTTTTTTTTCATTATTTTTGCATACGCGCGGTTAGTTTTTTTTCGGCCACGAGGATCTATGAAGCGAAAGACGGGGTTGCTCGAAAGCATAGCAATGCTAATAGCTATGAGTAGAAATTTGGTCCGGCATTCCTGATCTAGCGTTTGCCAAATAAGGCACAAATATGGTTTTTGAATGGTATACCGAATTCGGTAAGCCAGATCCGGTAATTATTTGGGTTTTATCAGTTTCTAAATAAATACAAAAAATTCTTTTTTACAATAATAAATATATACATTTATGATTTGTTAAAATTTCAATAGTGAATAAACAAATTCTTGTGCAAATAATTGTAATAAAAGAAATTAAATAATGTATTTTAAGTTTGGCGCATAAGTCTGGTCCGAATAATTGCCGGATCTGACTGCCTAATCTGATTATTATTAGGCAGTCAAATCCGGCAATTATTCGGACCAGATTAATGTGCCAAATCTAAAAAAAATATATGTAATTTCTTTTATTACAATTATTGCACAAGTATTTGTTTATTCATTATTAAAATTTTTACAAATTTTTAATTATATACATTTTACAAAATTTTAAATCATATACAATATGTTGATAGCGAACATATATACAATACGTTGGTATCGAAAATATTCAGATATTTTCGGATATCGATCGTAGCGCCATTAGTGCGTATATATATATGTATTTTGAACTTTTATTGACATTTGAGTCTTTGGGCTTATTGTCGTAACGAAAGTTATATAAGTGAGTTAGTGTTAACAAGATTTAGAATATTTAATTAAACATTTTGTTTCTTATTTGAGTGTTCAGTTTTTGGTTAAATGGATGAAGTAGAGCGTCGTCGTATGCGTATACGTGAATTGGCACGTTTACGAATGTCAGAGCATCGAAGAAGACAAAGAGAGAGAAGACGAGAAGACATGTTTGAACATAATCGTGAAAACTATGATATTTTATTAGAAGAAATGCTAAATAGTGACGAGCCAAATATAGAAAATTTTAATTTAGAAAACTCTAGATCCGAAAACAACGATAATCGAGAATTAGAAGTAGAAGAAAATTTACATACATCCTCAAATACTAATGAAACAGCAAGCGATTACAATGAAAGTAACGATAATGATGAACACGGCGAAGAAAATGAAAATGAACAGCAAATTCATGTAAACGCGGATATTCGTGAAGCCAGTATCATAGAAGATGATTTTTCAGATTGTTTTGAATGTTATGACACAGAGATTGAAGAACTTCGAGAATGGGCTTTATTAGGAAATCCTGCAATTTCTCATTCTCGTTTAGAAGCATTGCTGAAGATTTTGAGGCGCCGACTATTACCTCAACTACCATGCTGTGCTAAAACTTTCCTGGGAACTACATCAAATTATAAGATCGAAAAATTTAATAATGACGAAGAAAGTGAGTTTATTTATTTTGGTCTCTCGAATCACCTTCAACAATATGTTAACCCAGAATTACACGAAGGAGCGGACACAATCTATCTTATAATTAACGTTGATGGAGTGCAATTGTTCCGCTCAAGTTCTAAACAATTTTGGCCTATACTGTGTCAAGTTGACTGCGAAGACACTCCTTATGAACCTTTTCCGGTCGCCATATTTTCAGGTAATAAAAAACCTAACAACTTGGACAAATTTTTGGAAGATTTCATCAACGAAATCAATGAATTAAATATAAATGGATTATTGGTAGATAATCACTTGTTCAAGATTTCTATAAAAGCATTTGTTTGTGATACTCCTGCACGTGCTTTCTTGAAAAAAATCAAGGGTCACGGAGCTTATTGGGCATGTGAAAGATGTACGGTGCGGGGAGAGTGGATTGAAAATCGAGTAATCTATCCTAGTGACGATTCTGAAGAGAGAAGTGATGAGTCTTTTCGTCAACAAACTAATTCCAGTCACCACACTGGTGTATCACCTTTAATTAATATTAGACCACCTGTAGATATGATTTTTCAATTTGTCCTTGATTTCATGCACCTCGTATGTTTGGGTGTAATGAAAAAATTATTACATTATTGGTTGCATAGTAAACTAACAATTAAATTGAGTCACAATGCTCAAATGTTATTGTCAAAACGTTTGATAAATTTGCAGTCTCAAATACCTGAAGAATTTCAGAGAACTACGAGATCTTTAGTAGATGTTGAAAAATTCAAAGCTGTTGAATTTAAATTTCTCCTTTTATATGCTGGGCCAATAACTTTTAAAAAAATATTGCCTGAACAAATTTATAAGCATTTTCTGCTTCTGCACGCCGCTTGTAGAGTATTATGCTTGAAAAAAACAGCTTTACAATATTGTGATTTTGCGAAAACATGGCTCAAGACCTTCGTTAAATTATCAGCATCGATGTACGGAAAAAGCAGTTTGATTGGAAATATGCATTATCTTGTCCATTTGGCTGATGACGTAAAATATATGAAACGTCCTATTTCCAGCATTACAGCCTTCCCATTTGAAAATGCTCTGGGGAAGATAAAAAAATGTTTGAGATCAGGCAATAAACCTCTCGCACAAATATGTCGACGTTTACATGAAAAATTTTCTATATCGAAAAGACCTGAAAGACTTCCTTCCATAAAAATAGTGAGAAGTCTTTGTGCAGATGCATCTGGGAAAATTATTATAAAGCGAGTATTTTATAAAGGTGTAATTCTAACGCCAAAGGCACCAAATAATACAATTTTGTTGGATAATGGAACACTCTTGATGATCGACGAAATCTACCTTCCACCTAATGAGACTTTGGACAATATTAAAATTCGTGGCATTAAGTTAGAGAAAAAGAAACCGCTGTTTACGTATCCCTGTGATTCAATTGATTTAGAAATGTGGTATGTTAAGAAAAATTACAGAAGTGTAGTCGTGTGTAATTTAAATTGCACTTCGCAAAAAATGGTAACTTTGGATATGAGCGACGAAAAAAAGGAGAGAATTTATACGATGCCATTGTTACATATGTAACATTCTGATGTGTAAAAGCATGTAAAAAATTAATCTTTTAAATTGTTTTAATTGTCCTTAACGCGATTAGGTATGTATAATTTTGGATACCATATTATATTATAAGTGTTCTTGAATTTTGTTTGTTCTTTAAACATCCTGAAAATGTATTTAAATTTTTCATAGATTCTTGATTTTTTGATTACTTCTAAATATTCAGCTAAAGAGTAGTTGAGACTATTCGAGAAAAAATATTTTATCTTATTTTGTAAATAATATATACAATATATTTTTTATTTATAGATTTTTAATGCATATATTAATTTTCAGTAACATGCAATTATATCGACTTGATAAAGAAAATGAAGTTTTTAGTTTCTTCTACATCTTTATAATACTATTGGAAAATCGTGCAATTTCCTTGAAATGTCCTGGAAATGTCCTTAAATTTCATTTTCAAATTTTACTAGACACCCTGTTTGTAAACAAATAAAAAAAAAACAAAAAAGGATAGCGCATAATGATTATTTGTTTGGCAACGCTAGTTTCAATATGTCAACTGAAAAGGTATGATATAACCTTTGTGATATCTTTATGTACTCGTAATTTTTTCATGATTTAAACAGTTTATTATAATATATGTTGATGTATCTTATAATTCTTTTCTAGATGCAATCAAAGTATAAATTAGTGGTTTTTGTGCAAAATAAAGGGAGATTGAAGACTATTGAAATTATACCTTCAGCATGGATTTATCACGATAATTTACTTGATAAGTTATTTGCTTATTACCCTGAGAATAAATTAAATAATAAAGATACGTGGAGAAAAATTGAGGAATCAATTAAACAATGCAAACCACCACAAAAGTCGTGGCCTGTATACGAAGTAGATATACGTGGCACTGCAGGTAAAAAATATATATATATATATATATATATATATATTATGCGTTATTATGCGATTGAAATCTGTCAATATTAAGTGTGTACTATGCATAACTAGTAAAATTTATGCTTAAGAACAATTTTTGACACATTATGCTATTATGCTCAAAGCATAAAGTACCTATCCCTAAGTATATTATATTACAATATATTATATTTATTATATTATTTATTTATTACATTATTTATTTATTTATTTATTATATTTATTTATTTATTTATTATATTATATCATAGAATATTTTCTCCTTACATTTTAATATTATTTTTTCTAAAAAATGTTTTCTTGCTTCTATTTAATTCTCTTAGATTGCTATGAAGAGGCTGAGCAAAAACTTTCTAATTTGACACGACAAAGCTATGTGTTTTCGACAGATTGTGAAATATCAGCCAAGGAGAAATCACTACGTGAAAAAAATAAATACAAATTTCTTACAATAAAAAATAACCCTAAAAAAACTAAAGATTTATTTGACAGTGCTCGGATTAATTTAAAAAAACAGAATAAGCCTTCAGACAAATCTTTTTCTAATAATGAAACCGATTCTATTTCTCACAATATTTCTGAAAGAATATCCAAAGTAAATTCTATATATTCTACTGATTCGACGGATTCATCTTTTTCGAAAACAAAATCTAAATTAAAGAAAAGAAATGTTGCAAAAATAAAAAGAAAGAATCTTGAAGATTCTAAAATTAAAAAATTTAAACGAATCAGAACATTATCTGGTTCATCTTCAGACACCACTTCTTTAGACTCGGCAATGCCTCATTCATTAAAATCTTACAATAAAGATGCAAATCTATTGGACGATCATACTTTGGCTGACAATGAGAAACAAGAGTCGACAGAATCATTTTCATTAAAAAATTATACAGGAGAAGAATCCATAGAAACTTTTAACATATCTTTTGATGGAAATGGACCCGATAAAGAAGACAATAAAATGGATAATGACGGTAAATTTCAATGTTTTGTACAAACTAAAAGAGCAAACCAGTTAATAAAAATCATAATTTCTCGATATTTGTTTGTTTCATGATATAGGAACTGTGATGGAATTAATAAAAGGATGCTATGAGTATTGTCGCAGTATAGATCGAAAAATAGATCGTATAAAAGGTCAACTAATTGAAATAAAAAATGAAATTAAACAGTCGAAAGCCATGACAAATCAAAAAGAATACTTAGTCGATCCTAACTTTGGTCATGATGAAGAGGCTGATGGCTTCAAATTACCGTGCAGTACGATAGCCACCTTAAACACATTCGATACAAAATTAAAGGAGGATACAGCATATAGACGAAAAATAGTAAATATTAATTTTAATATCATTATAAATATCAATTTTTATTTGAAACAAACACATATGTAGCTTTGTCGTGTCAAATCAGAAAGTTTTTGCTCAGCCTCTTCATAGCAATCTAAGAGAATTAAATAGAAAAGTTTCTATGGATTCTCCTCCTGTACAATTTTTTAATGATTCTATAAATTCTTGTTTCTCATTATCAGCCAAAATTGTAATTTTAATTTTTCATATAAATATCAATTTTTTTGTAATATCGTGCGAGCAAATTTATAATAAATTATAATAATCATAATAATATTATATTATTATATTATATTATTATATTATTATATTATATAATTATTATTAAATATTATTATATAATTATATTATTATTATTATTATTAATTTTGATATATATATATATATATATGTATATATATATTTTATTTTATTATAATTAATTTGTTAATTACAGTGTGTTATGATAAAATCCCTTATCAGTAAAGAGCGTTCAATTCCACGAAACCTCGGTGAAACTATTCGTAAATTTATCACTAAAGATGTAGCCAATCAAATGACTCCGTTAAAACGAGTACCTGGAAAAGCAGTTTTCGCCGAATTAAAATTGTACGATTGTCTTTATGGTGAGTAGAAATTTTATATACTCCTTAAACTATATTAAAAATAAAGCATGCATTTAGTGAACCTGCATAAGTATAATCATTTTTACGTAATATTATGATTTCAGCAATATACTCTCTAATTTTTAAAAATAATAAACAACCGTTATCAAAGAAAACATTTGAGACTGCAATCAAGGGCGTTATAAACAATTCCATGGACTGGTCCGGTGGACGTTCAAAACGTAATAAACTAACAAAATCCGATTAATAAAGTTAAATAAGTTATTAAGTTTAAGTTATTTATGTAATAAATATTATTTATTGATGTTATAATTTCACATCAGGTGTGAATCCGTTCCATATCCTTTCCGTATTTATGTAATAAATATTATTATTTGATGTTATATAATTTTATATTTACATATGTAATATGATCAAATAAATAAAAATTATATTTGCCTAATCAGGACATCACTAATTTCACATCAGGTGTGAATCCGTTACATATCCTTTCCGTATTCTTTCCGTATCCGTTCCAGATACGGCACGTGTGATTCGGTCCAAACTTGGACATCGCGTAACGCACCTTATCCGGGCCGAAAACGGTTTGCCGAATGAGGGCCATACGTTTGAATCGGCATGCATTGTTAGGCCCGATCTTTTGCCGGACCAAATTTCTACTCGGGTAATAGCTAATAAATGGTCTCGACGGCGAGAGCGGATGTGGCTCGCCGCGGTCTCGACATTAAAAAAGTTGTCGGAATACGCAATTTCTCTGCGATGACAACCTTTCAGCATATTATTGCAAACTCGAGAAGAGTGTATTACAATTTTCTTCGTTCTTTCTGAGTGGTATTAAGCTGACCTATTCACTATTAATGCTTTCAATACCGAAGCTGTTAAGTTACACGATCTTTCCTCAATGACAGATTGCCTTTTATATCAAATAATCGATATCACGAATAAAAAGCAACAAGCTCTGATATTTTCGAGTAATCGATTTGACATATTTTTTAAAGAATTTTTAGCAATGTGCTCTTTATCGTTTTAATTAAGTATTTTAAAGCGATTACATCCACGATGTTGTCACGATGAGCCGCGGTTCATATGTCACCGATCCGTAGTCAATTCTATATTTAGATCTCAGATGCACTCTAAACATTCGCTCGTCGCGTTGCGCTCGATGTCCCGTGAAATTTGCATGACTTTAATTCATTCTATTTTGCAACGGATTTATTAACACGTTCTTCCTCTGTTCAATTTGTCTGTTTATTTGCGGAGTGATATTTCTCGAGTGATTTTATTCTACAATAGTTTTAAAATGTATACTATCTTTTAGTTGATATGCAAAAGATCAACTCAATTAATAAAAATATCAAAATACAAATGTCAATATTAAATTATTCGAAATAATTGCGACATAGATATTTGGCAGAGACTTTAATCTATAAATTATCCGCGGCGTGAAATTTATTTTAAAAAATTTGAAAGATTTTTCTCAGAAAAAAACATACTTCTCCCTCTATCGTGCGAGGGTGTTTCACTCTTTTCACCAGGGAGAACTCACCCCATCGTATATACGAATCATAGCGGACGTGTCTGGCGACGACAGGATAAAGAGGCGCTCCTACACGCACTTACGTCACGTCCTTTCCCTTTGTATTCCCGCGCCATCCGGTGCGAAACCATTCGCCGTCTTATCAGTGCGGAGCGAGCGCGTCCAGATAAGGCACGTTGGACGCCCAGCAGCATAAATTGTTTCGAGAACACTCGCCAATCTCGCGAGCGATTCGCGAACAGTAAGAAGCGACGAATGGGTCGTTTATATGCTCCACATATATATTATATATATATATATATATATATATATATATGTATATATATATCATGTATACATGTTGCACTATACAGTCTCTTATACCTGTAAGTATAGTATATATGGTAGCGACCGTACTAGGTTTGTTCACTACCATCCAGGGAACGAACTTCTTCCCTGCTCATCTCTTGTCTCTTCGGAATACCAGGAAGTTCGATCGTTGAAACCACAAGAAAGTACTTCCGCGACATTGCTTGTCTCTCGCGACGATCTACCGTAATCTTCGAATGTCTCGGACACGCTGTTGTGACACGTTACATCGAAAAGAAAAAAAAAGAAACGCGTAACACCTTTCGAATATCTGTTGAAGATTGTCGAAAAAGGACTGTTTTTAATTTTCATGTTAAGATGAAAGAATGATCGATGCCTGTTGATAATATAACGCGAGTATGTTTTATTCAATTAGCATTTAGATATTGGAAGCTCTTTCGTAGAGCTCACATTTTTCGTCCGAGAAATTACAGTACCTCGATTTCGCCAAGAAAACACTCGGAAATCCGCTTTTATTGGAGATTGTGCAGCGATTTAAACGGGAGAATGCGGCCGAAGCTCTTTCGTTTGCTGGAGTTGGTAGATAGCAAGATGAAGACGAAGGATGAGTATTAGCCAGGGCAAGAAAAGCGGCTCCAACGCGTTACTTTCGTTGGTAAACCGTGGTCAGCGTTTTTCGAAGATCTTACCGCGATTTACAGGAGCGAACGTTATTAAAGGGTTTTCGTTCGCAGCGATTCCGAAGAACCGGAAGGGAGAAGAATTTCTGCTGCGAAGGTTGCGCGCAATGGAGCTTGACCAGCACCGAGAATTTTATTCCTCCTTCAAAACAGGTATGAGCAGAGAGGAATGAAATAGTGGGACCGGAATGAGAGAGGGAAACATTGTCGAGAGGAGAGGATGGGGACGGTGCGGTGGTTCGTTAGCCGATGTAATTTCAAACTTGCTGACTGGTCCCCGTGTATGAATGGATTCGGGGGAAGGTGATCGGAGGACCAGGGAGAGAGAGAGAGAGACTCGCGAAACCCCCATTCTATCGGGCCGATGCACCCCGTATTAAAGCCCAGGAGCGGATTAGACCTTCGATTGACCCTCCTCAAGTTTATTCTATGGATCGCGAACCGTTTGACCGCTCAAGAAAGGCGAACTCTCAAGTGGCGCGTATACAAAATCTTTCTTTCAATAGTCTTTCTTTCGTTTTATTTTGGTGACTTTGCCTCCGCATAGGAGGTAATGGAACGGCTTTTAGCAAGCTGAATAGGGAAGTCGGTAGACTGATGAAGATGATTTTAAATACCTCACGAGTGCAACTTAAGGATAACGGCTTGCAAATATTTGCCATCTTTTTTTTAGCTGTAACATATCTCGATAACTATATTTTCATTATTCAGAATCGTACAAATAACATTTTATAATATTTAAAATCTGTATATATATAATATCAAAAAATATTATCAAGCGGTTAAGTGATCAAATGGTTTCTCATCAGAATCGATTATTCTACATTTACATGAGCGAATTGTAAACTTTCGTTCTGAGAATTGACGTTAACCTGATTGCGATTCTAGCTGAAATTAATGTGGGGTCCTTGCCAGATTTCCTGCGTATATAAATCACACGATAGCTTGTGTAATCCCATGAGCTTTAAAGGCGATCGTCTTGAGTTCGGAGTTATTTGTAAGCATGAGTGGGCGAATATAGTTTTATTTTCCGTCTCTCCTGAGTCTTATAAAATATCGTATACATGCTCGGAAGAAAACAATTAAAAAAAATATTTTAATAAAAAATAAAATACGAGAAATCTCTTTCTACTAATAATACGTAGCTTTTCAGAAGACATAACTTTTAAAACAATAGCATCATAAATTGATATTACAATAGATATTAATAGTAAAATGCTAGTTTATAAAATAATTGACGCAATCAATTGTCTCTTTATGTTTGTATCAAGCAGGAAATTGTCGTCTTTACAATTTATTCCAGTTCTCACTTGAAGTAATTGTATGCTACTACACCGTTAATTTTCATGATATTTCCGTAGATAGTCCGCGACATTGTTTCTCGAGCTTGAGAAATACTTTGAAAAAGAAAAGCAAGAACGACTGAGCAAGTTGGCGTGCCGCGAAGCGTTAAAAACTGTCGTTACTCATAATTAACGCCGAATCACCGAGGCTTTTACACGGATGAAGGCCTTGTAAAGCAGGGGGGATTCGTGACAGTCTGCTGTTAGAATAGTTGAGCACGCAGGCACGATATTATGGAGAATTCCTAGCCTTCGCTGAATGTCCACGCGCTGCTTGAAACAATGAAAAAAGTCTCACTGCGATCATGAAGTTAGTTACGTGAGCAAAATTGTTTCCACTTCCTGCTAGTGATATGCATATTATCGTAATCCGGTACATTCTATGGATAATTATTTCTCGAAATTTTATATTTTGCATGAAAATTATCCATTAAGAAAGGCTTTACCTGGAAAGGCTACGCCGATTATTGTATTATTTTTGTTTTTACTCACATAAAAATTTTAAAAAATTAAAATTAAAAAATGTGTCGATAGTTGGTGTTAATAGTACAAGAATTAAATAATAATTACAAATATTAAATATCAATACCTTGGCTGTCTTCGCTCTCTTCTGAAACAAAAGACTCTTTCAGAGTTATTTTTTTTAATTGTAACCGCGCATAATTTCAGATAATTGCAGACGGCATAAGAATAAATCCGAATGAAGTGCTTTGAATATTGGCCAGATAGCCTGTATACAAGTTTTCCGCGGTCTTTATAATCACAAAGCCGACCACTTGGCGGACTAGTCCTTTCTTGATGAATAAACTTTTTCTCGTAGGGTTTGCCTCCTGCGAATAAACGAGGCACGCCCAGTCATTTGTGCAAACGTATAAAAGCATCGCGAGAAAGGCAATGAATTGCTTTATTCGACTAAAAAAGAAGCGAAAAGTGGGAGGAATCGCTGCATTGGTAAACAAGATGTTAGGGATGGAAATCGCGACACAATGATAAGCACGTACAATATAAATCTTTTGATTTTGCGTAAAGAGAGAGTAGCATTTGAATGATTAATTTTAATTTATATTCTTATGTGCGTTGATTAAAATATATCAAAATTATATAAATAGAATATATACAGTCTCGAACTTTAATACCACGTTTTGTAAGACAAAAATAGAATGACGTATGTACTCTATAGTATATAAAATCAAATAGAGATGGTTTAATACGCAAAGATACTTGTGTATTTACCATAACAATTCGAACCCTTATCAGTAACTTTTGTTCGAGATTTTGACGGGGGTTGTCCGAAACAAAGACGGCAATTTCTAAAGGCGCTTCGTTACGTCGGCGGTAGTTGACGTCACCACCGACGTTGGCGAAAGGCCGCAACAAAGGAGCTGAGATCCACAAAGAGGAATATTATTCCTGCCGGGCGTAATCCTACGGGCGAGTACGAATATTTATTACGCGGGCCATGTTAAAGCGGCCAGCTGAATGCGAAAACAATGGCGGATTTTCCTCAATCTGACTCAGCCACACACGAATAACGTGGTCTATTCTGATTTATAGAGGACTTCTTTCTCTCGTTTTATATCTCAGGAAGAATTAGTCTTCCGGTCAATGTTGTAATACTCGATAAATGTGCGTTTTAATACTCTTAAAAGCATTCTGTAATGACACAATTAATATTTTTGCATGATACAAGAACGAAAAAGTATTAATATCATAAAATCAGTTTTAATTTGTTGAACGATACAATTTTTATACTATCTAAGAAAAATATCGAAAATATATATTTTCTTAAACGTTTAACAAAGATAAACGATTAAATCACAATTTTGCGTAAAGAAGCGTAATATCGCGTGTTTCTTCCTATCAAAGTCTAGATTGTCGCAAGGGAAGCACAACGGCGGAGGTAAGACATTCTTTACTCCTTCGTCATACAAAAGGAGTTGCCGATTTTCATGGTAAGCCCATCTCTTTACCTAACCAGCATAACCGTCATTTCGCGCAGAGAGCAAAGCCGGCGCCGTCGCCGCGCGCGCTCTTTCCGCTCTTTTACCCTTGTTTTAAAATATTTGGGTTTTATGAACGCGCTCGCAGGGTGCATAAATTATACGATATTCCGTGTAACGGTAGAGAGAAGGAGAAAGAGAGATGCGAAGAAGCGAAGCGTCCGGAATATAATGTCCCGTCGGCTTTTTCCCCAGACACAAAACACCACCGGTAAAGCACACAAATTGCGCGACGAGAGAAAGAGAGGAGAAGGAAAAGCCGACCGCTCGGATGTCACATCGAATATTCGTGGAATAAATTGTCACGTTCCATACTCACACATACACCACACAAAACCAATGTATTTTAACTGTATAGGCTACGGCGTTTTCTGATATTTCTGCGGTATTCGCATCAAACCATGAAAATTAACATGACGCAGAATCGACATTATATTCGTCATAAGTAAAATGTTTCTCATTTCTCGTAATTGTGTTAATATGTGGAAGGACCTTTTTATATTACGATAATCTTGGATTAATTTACTGCATTTGCATTTGACTTGTTAGAAGGGGATATATATGTATAGGTAGTCGTAATAGGTTTCAGTTGTAAGGGGTATTGAACGGAATTCTCTATTCGTTATAAGAGAAAGGGTCATAGGTGAAATGTGGGTAAGACGCATTTATCTTCGTTTGAGACGAATCGAGTGCGAATAGCCGAACACCGATAACCCTCGTACACCTGGGATACGGATCGACTTATTTCCGACAAATCGGCACGAATGGCGCCAGGATTTCGATTGATCGAACGAAACATTCTCCCATCCCTGAGACCCTCCCGAGGGATTGGAACGTCCCCTCCGGTCCCGTCGCGTTTCTATCCACAACGACGAAAGTCGAAACTTTCCTCGGTTCCGACCGTGAAATCCCTAAGCGTAAAGGTACAATGATTTGCACTGTAAACGTAGAGAGAATATGCGTCCTGAAGCTATTTTCGTCAACTTACGTCTATTGCTTCCGCGGAGGGAAAAAGCTGATCGTATTTTTTATTCGTCGACACAATAGCGCACTCTCTCGTCCCTTTATGTTTATTAAAGACACAATAACGTCTTGCATATAGAACATTTATGAATCTCGTTTGCGTTACATACTTCTTGATTATTTCATTTGGCCGCGATATAAAAAGACATAATTGGAAAGCCGCGTCGTTACGTCATCATTTACCGCACTTGTCAAGCCTCAATCTGTCTCGGATAACGTCTCTCGCTTAATTGCGCCACCTTTTTTTCCCTCATCAACCGCCGTTTAAATATTCTTTGAAGGCCAGACGCAAAATTCTATTCGTTTTATTGGCGGCTCGCTCGCCCTCTCGTTCTCGTCCTCGTGTGCCAGCTCACGCTATACACAGGCGCGCGAGGCCAGACCTGCGAGATATTTTAATTGTCGCCTCAAAGCACAGCGGGCCCTAATGTAAAAATTCTTCGTCACTCGGGTGAAATATGAGAGGAGTTGACGAGTCGCTAATAACCTCTCCGCGGAGCTACTGACGGCGAATTTAAAGTTCCCCCGACGAAAACCCTCATCCCCAAAGTGCGATTCTACTCACATCTTAATCTAATGCATTAACACTTTCTCGTCTTACACGTGCAAATCTTTCGTCTTTTAAATATAAAATTACAGTTGAATTGCGCTAGCATTCTCTATTTATTTTTTATCGATATAATTTTTATTTATTATTTTAATAAAACTAAGTAATCATGTCTTTCTGCTTTATTCTGTAGAATCTCTTCCTCCCTCCCTCTCTTATAATTATAATTTATAAATATAATTATTAACATTAAGGAAATGTAATATATATATATATATATATATATATATACAGGATTACTTGAAATATTTTCACTATTCACGGAAGCGTTAAATATTTACGTTAAGAGTAATGGCTATTCGATAGGCGATTCGAAAAAAACAGACTAGAATGGCAAAGCGCATCGAACCGTTACAAAGGATTTCATTCCACCGATAGTCGCGTTTCGATTTCCGAGGCTCAGGTGTCTGAATGTTGAATTTAGTCCCCGGGGCTCGGCTGTGCACAGGAGCCCCGTGCAGAGGAAGTTCATAGGATCGCACGCCGAGTAAATCGGGGTGCAAGGGGATCGGCACTGCAAACGCGAGCCGGTAAAGAGAGCCGTTGGAGCTCGTTAACACGCCCTTTCGACGGACCTTAAATCACTCGTGTTCTCGAAGAATTGGAAAAGAAACTTTATAACATTCTGAGATTAAATTGGATTTCCCCTCCCCGTCCCTCTCTCTCTCTCCGTCTACACGTACGGAAAGAGCATGCAAAGGAGGAGAGGTACGAGCTAAGAAACTCTCCATGCCGGCTTAATTTTCCAGGGACTCTTTCAGAAGTCCGTCAGTTAGCCACGGAAGTTAAATCGCCGCGAGTATATCGATTAGCAATAAGAGAAACGTTTACTTTACGAAGTAATGAATTTATTCGGTATAAGTTCGCGCGGATCGTTATACTTGTCGAATGAACTCTCGGCAAAATTTTCAGAGAATATATGTGTATCGTACCTGCTTTTCGACAGTGATTTTTCACCAATTTGACGTGCGAAACGTCAATTTTTCACTAATAAACTTTTTTTTCTAGCAGTCATTCATTCATTCTCTGCCTCGCTCGCTTTCGACGACGGTGAAAAATAATTTGCCGCGCGGAGCGCAACTTTTCGCGAGCATTTCGGGTCATTTGTCCGCGGTAGCACCTCGTCTTACCAGAAGGAACTACTTTAATATCGCCCCAACCACCTATTTCATATGCATGCCGCGACGCGCGATCTCGTTTTCTCTTTTTCTCTCGGTCGTCTCCCGCCGCGATCCCTTCGTCCAATTCAGAGGAAAAAGCACACGTGAGCGACCTCGCGCGCGCTGGTTAGAAATGGTACTCGTTCGTAACCCTCCACGGACAGGATCATTCGGATCATGCTCCGTAGTCTGAGGTGTGCGCGCGTCTGGCGTGTGAAAGAAGGAATCACGGACATAACTTTAAGTCCGACTACAACTACCCATTTTGCGCTACGGATAAAAATCCTCCGTGTTACATGCGAACTTGCTTGCCACTCAGACAGATCTCATGAGAAGCTGAAATTGAAACGGAAGTCTCGCGGAACACGAGAGAGATCATACTTCTTTAAATCCCTTAACACCCCTGACTTAGAACGTAGAACACCACGGCTAAATATACTGAGTCTTCTGGAAGATTTTGATTACTTTGTAAGAAAGTTCTATATAATTAGTAGAATGTGCTTACATGGAGCATAAAAAAGAGCATTGTTTTACGTGGCATTTGCTCTCAGAATTATATTAAATTTTATATATCTTTCTTGAATCTGTGTTTTTAAATCCTGTCTTATTGTTAGAATATGAATTAATATCCTCTCTCTCTTTATCTCTCTAATGCTTCGATATATTAATTATCTAACAACGAGTTTCTTATCAATGTTTCTAACAATAAGTAAAGAAAAAATCACATGATAGAAAAAACTGTCTCTATGTTTCATAGTGTTCGAGAATGATAATAAATTATTCACAACGTGCTCGTGAGTAATTTACGCTCTAAACTAAAGTTAACTGCTACCCGGATAGGATAATTTTAAGAGCATATGTTACATCAAAGTGGCTTTTAATAAAAAGCATCGTCGAGGAAACATGGCTTAATAATGTAGGAAAGCTTTCGTCCGCTCTCCATTGTCGCTTGAAAGTTGCGCAAATAAAGAAGACGCGGTAAAGTCTACAGTTATTGGTACTCTAACAGCAGGTGTTTGGAATGATTTCTCCTGGGATTTTCCGATTCTCTTTGGATGCGATTTTTTTCATTCTAACTGACAAGCGAAGTCTACTGTGCGTATAAGAAATCAGACACGGAAAAATTAGTAGAAGAAACGCGATTAAGTCAGACCGAGACGTGACATCGAATCGCATGCTGTACTTGTCATAAATTTTAACATTCTCGTATATCTTTAATTTTTATGTGGACATATCTTGTACTGAGAATTTTATTGAAGCAATATGTCAGAATATTTGTATTAGAAACATAAATTTTTCTTATATTTCTCTCAGGATAAAAGGTTTATCTTCTATCTACCAAATATAATATATCACATCATCCATCTTATATAGACCTAAAGAATAATAAAGAATGCATTTTTTTAGCTTTATAGAATAATAACATATGTTTGACGATACATTACGCATTAAATTAGTGAATTATGCAGATTCTTCCGCGTTTGCGCTGCGTATAATAAATCGGAGTCTGAAAAAAATGTCATACCTCTTCGACATCGATCTGAAATCACGTTAAAGCGCGTGGGTTGGTTTCCGGCGAGCGGGCATTTTTGCCGGAACACGATTCAGGCCTCTGTCATTTCGGACGATTCGTTTTCTGCCTGCCTTCGTCGTGGCGAGAGCAGAGGCTCGTGAGAACGTAGGTGGAAACACGAACTTCCAGAGGGACACTCGCTCTCTGTCCACCGTACAGGCGAGACCACGATCATAAATTCACAGCATGCGATCTCGCGCCGGAATCGTGTCTTCATAAAATCTTAGATCGAAGATTACCGCGCTCTCGACGCGTCGCACGCGAAAAAAATAATTAGACAGACGAGCTTTTATATCCACGACGGATATATTCCAGATATGTACATAAATTATCGCCAAGATGTGTCGCTAATTCTTATTTATTAGGGCATTTTATTTTAAATGACTGCAAGCTATCAAATGAAATAAGGAGCTCAAGAATAGTCGTGCTACAAGAGGCAACTGATACTTTCACGGAAACTTTTATTCTTTTAATCATATTCTAGTTTCTAAAAAAAATATCGTTTTTGAGTTTAATATTATTCATTATTTAATAATTGAATTTTATTCTGAAATATTTTTCTATTTGCAACGCAAAGTTTTCTATGTGAGAAAGAAAGAGAAAGAAACTGGAAGAAAATATTGTAGAATTAAATCTCATAAATATAAAATTATGCAATAAACAATAAAAATGTATATAACATTTCCTGCGTAATTTTACATTTATTGTTCGTGTAACTTTAAATATTATTTTACAGGGAAGAGAACTTCCGGCAGTTGACACTTTACACTCGCCACTCTTGGGTCCGTAGTTCTTGCTCTTGTGAACGAATTAAAACATTACGAGATTTTATACGAAGGAATGATTAAAGTGTACATGCAAAATCGTCGGTGCGCAACACCGTGCTCGTCGTAACACCGTGTGTTTTAAAAATGTAAATTAATAAAATCTCCAAGTGCGCGCAAGAACAGTACATATCCTAGCCGCGGCCAGTGAGACACCACCGCGAAAGGGTTTGGTGTAATTTATGCTCGTGCTCGTAGGGTTGGTTTACCCCATAAAGCAAGATAAATACACGTGCCGTACCTACGCATATTTTTAAGCTCTCTCCTCGTACACGTGCGGATCGAGCGCAATCGAATTTTCAGGCATCGTATTACGACCGGCAAGCTGCCGCACGTGGATGGAAATAGGTTTGAAGTAGCGTACGTAACTTCAACTACCCGCTGTAAAATTCTTTCCTCGGTAACTTAACTTTCTTGCGCTTGGCAGGCAAATAAATTTACGGAATCGCGGAATGATGCAGGAGCTGAACGCAACCTAAGGGTCGGCCAATACGTGCGCCACAACTCCGCATTGCTCCGAGAAAGTATACTCGTATATATCTCTCCCTTCTCAGGTGCTTTCTCGAGAATATGAGAGATATGTTTACTGCCCGTTCACTAGTCTTCCTACTCTTTCCTTTTTACTTGAGCCAATGTCTATTGATCATTCTGTATTATTTACAATTGCATATTTCTACGGCGTTTTCATACGATACGTTTTCTTTTAGTGCAATTTCATTAATAACTATCGTAGTCTTGTATAATGAAAATAAATTAACTGTATATAATGTTAATAATTTTATAATGTCTACAAGTATACACCAAGAAAATAATAATACAACTTGTGTATCTGCGTCAATTCTTTTTTTTTTCTAGAGTTAAACGATCGGGATTTATATCGCAGTGCATTTCTCGGGAATATACGTATCAGTACATATATCAGTGCATGATTCGCGAATATAGCCATGTTATGATTTTATTTCAATCATGTCCTCCGTTTTATAGGAATTGCTGGCGCACCAGTACTAAACGTTTCTCGAACTGGAAGCAATTCATGCTTGCGTGCTACTCGGGGAAAATGCGCTCGTATATCTTTTCTCGTTCAAGGTGTCTTCCCGAGAGATACGTTTACTACCCTTGCTTTCCTTATTCTTTTTCCTCGCTTCCCTCTTTTCTCTTTCTCACCCTCCTCTTTCTCTTTCTCTTTCCTTTTTTTTTAGACCATGTCGATTGATCATCCCTTGTACTATCGTATAACTTAACAAAACGCATCGAACGCAAATCATCCGTGTGTCTCACATTTATCATCGAAATTATTTTTGCAATTAACTCTATAAAAAATATGCAATGAATTAAATTATTCAATTTGAATTCAGTTATGTGCCAATTATTCTAAAGTTATTCTAAAATTTTCTAAATTGATATACATTTTTGTTCAATTTAATTTTTATTTTTGGAAAATTCAATTTTATATTCATGACAATATGTGTGCGAAAAAAAAATGGATTATCTTTTGATGCGATTATTTCAAGAACGATGTTAGAAAACGTCGTGCCAAGTCTCGACGGAATACTTTCGCACAATCAGTATCTCTTTTTCGACAACGCACGTTTATTCGAGAAATATATTAAACGATAACTTGTTGTTCGCGATGCAGTTTCCTGCCGTCACAGACGCAACAGATGACAAAGTCGCGACAAGGATTGTTTCAGAACGGAAAAGTTTCCGACGCGCTTCGTGTCATCCATTATAGAGGAAAGAACGAACGAGAGTAACGAGTTGACAAACGACAACAAGACCGACGAAATCTTCCTTAGCATGAAAATGCACTTTGGGGATCGAGCACATTTACGATCCGTAAGCGTTTGTAACGTCTCCATCCATCACGCTTCTTAGAGTTCGATCGTTCGATTGGTCCTCTCGGTATGCTGATTAATGATCGGCAAGTCGACGAGCTATCGAGGGTGCCCCAGCATCGAATTTCCTCCGTGGATCGACGTGGCCCGTTAATTCGCGAAATCCGACCAGTGTCCATCGGTGTCTGATTTCTTCTTATTCCTTACTGTTCTTTCATTTCTTTTTTTTCCCTCTTCTTCTTCTTCTTCCTTGAAGAATTGCGGGTGCTCCGTAGCTTCTTTCAATCAATGTCGATTAATCTCGATTTGGGCGCATCTCTCTCTACATCTTCCCTCTTGCGAAATCCATTTTTTTTCGGCGCGCTTGTACTGCAGCCTCTCTCAACTAAAGGGCGGAGAGCGCATAATTATTCATCATGGTCTTTGCCTAATTCCAGCTCGTTAATCACCGTCTTCGAGCACCGCCTTTCTTAGGTCAATGACTCGCGAGATATCGAAACTCTAAACTTTCTTATTGATCTGAATTAAATGAACGCCGTAGATTTTTGTCATTTTAACTTATTATCAATCTCAGATGCTGATTATTTTTCAGTTGTACATCTGCTACTGATCGATACGTTGAAAATGTCAAATTAAAAATTATAGCAATGCCGAAAATAATATTTCAAGAAATTATTATTATTATACAGCTTCAAGAGACGTTAGAAAATCTTCAAAGGCATCAATTTAATTTTATGGAAGCGTGATATATTATGCGCTTGCGTTTTTCATCAGCATTAAATATTTGTATTCATTATTGTGCAATAAATGCAAATAGATAGCACAATTTCTAGTTGCCTGTTGGCATACCAATTGCCTAACGCAATGTGGATGCATTTAATAGTCACATAATTGATCGGTAACCACATTCGTGCTAATAATATATCAAACTATTAGCGTAATTACTATGGTAACATTATACATCACGAGATTGTTAGATGCTTGCAAATACAGAATTAACGTATAGATGCATTTTTAATACAAAATGTCATCGCGCACCTGTCTGACAGCCGAATGGCGAGATAATCGGGAGTTGCGAGAAGAAAAAAAAATTAAAAAGAGGTAACAAAAAATAAACAAGAGATGAGAAACTGAACTATTTAATTATTGGAAGAAAGTCAAAATTGAAGGCATAAATGTTCCTCGATATTCAGTCGCGAGGGAACAATCAATTTCGAATTTGCCATATTGATTTCGATATTTTTCATCGAAAGCCATGCAATTCTTCCATGAGATCTTCGTGAAACTAACACTGGAACTTGGATCGCCCGGTGTGTCCTATCGATCAGTGCCTTATTCAGTCTGAATTATCTGTACGTGAGAGCGCTCGTATCCACTCCCTTTCACCGTACTTTAATTCACTCTTTCACCCCCTTTCCCTCCGTGTCACCGTTAAATCTTTACGCCACAGCGTATTTGGCGCGATTCCTTCCTGTAATTGACGCTCATTCGATCCGTTTACGTACTCCGGTGGATCTCTCTCGGACGCTGTTTTTGTCCTTAATTACTTCGCTCGGCGTGGTACCGAAAAAGAAAAGCGACGAAAGAGAGGAAGGCGGGGACGAGCGGTATGCTAGGAGACTCGTTAGTTTTCATTCGGGTCGCCAAACTAATTAATTTCGCCTGGCCGCGTGTCTTCCGTTTAAATTGTGAAAGGAAGAATCAAGCAAAGAGAAGGGACTCCTTTTGACCGCGCTTCCCCAATTAGACACGGATACATAACCGTCGTTAAATTAACTCCGCGCGGCGCAGAGTGTCACGTGGGAGATTGATCGTTGACGGTCCTCTTTCGGAGAACAGACAGCGTCAGAGGAGACAGCGTCAGAGAGAATCGTTTTCACGGTCGGAATATATGAACGCGCACACGTGCACAAACTTGCAATGCTCTTTTATGCGGGTGACGACGGAGAAAAATCGTGCATCTTCTTCGGAGTTGAGAAAGTCTCTTCTTTATGATGCGACGTCAAGCTCGCATATATGCAGTCCCAGGATGCACTGATGTTATTGTGCGACAATATATACGTCACAAAATTGAGTCGTTTCTTGATGGGAAACAATTGAACATTTATTATGCCACTATAATATAATAATACCTTATTTTCCAACTACTAGTCTAATTGCAAGCGATGCTTAATACAGTCGCGCCGCGATTTATGATAATCGCGTTTTGACGATTTTAGTTTTGCCGAAAATTTCACGATTATTATATCGTTCGAATCATATATAGAACATTCACAAAAGAAGATGTCGAGAATCTTGAAGAGAACGCCCATAATTGCAGTCGCATACAATACGAAGAATTCCTTCTATTATATTTCTTGCTCTCTTTCGTGGCGCAAGAATTTAGATCTGTACAACAGTGAATCGCGGAGGGGCATAAAAGGGCTTGGGTTATGTCTGGATTCACTGGTGTGTTCGCGCAAAAGAGACTGCATGGGAAGAGCAGAGAGTCGTGCACACCCTGATTACACCATAAATCGAATCTCGGCCGACCGCGCGGAAGCTCGGATTAAATGAAATTCCTATGCCATCTCGTATATCTTTCCGGTTTGCAGTGGCGGTTGCTTCGGCAACGAGAACCACGTCAATGTAACGTTTCCCCGTCTGAGAAGCTTTTCGAGACGCTTTGCATGAAATATACAGGAAGATTTGAGGGCGTGGATCTCACCTTACTCTTATTAAATGCAATCTACTAGGCTGATTGATAACCACATCGCGACTGGCGTACCGCTCTGCGGGGAAACAATAAATCTAGAATCCAACAGTTAAAATGCGAAATTGCTGGATATCCGATATCCCGAAGGCTTAATATATGGGATTTTAAAATATTCCCGTCAGTTGTTTCCGTCAGATAAAGAATTGCGGAGTATTTTACTAGATAGATAGCAGCTGCAATTTTAACATGACGTGTTATAACTAGAGAATACACAATATATATAAAATAATAATATATATTATATTGTACAAAATAGTAAATGCATAATATTACATATTCTGAGAAAGAAAACGAAAAATCTTAATATAATTAATATTAAAATTAAATTAATAATTATGAATGTGAAATTGCATGCAATTTAACATTTAGATAGTGTGTGTACAAGTGATTTTTGTATTCTTGATTATATTTTTTGAATAAAATATTGTTTTCCATAAATAAATATATGAATTAATTTTCATGAAAATATATTTATTTCATTCAATTACACCTTCCATTCTTTTGTGATGTTCAATATTCCATTGATTGCACCATTGGTTGGCGCGATGTTTCTATCTCAAGACGCTATTCGTTCCGACAGTGCACGTTTCGTGGCGTTACATCGTCTCGTCTTGGCCGTAGAAAGAAAGATGGACAGATAAGAAGGGCGAGGCGGTGATAAAGGAGAAAGGGGATGATTCGCGTCAGAGGAAGAAGGAAAGAGATAAAGCGAGAAGAAAACGAACTGAACGAGTCGAACACGATCTTTGAATCGTGGGCGAGCAAACTGAAAGATCGACAAGATCGATAAGATTGCTCGACCGCAGTTCAATGCTTGCGGTTGAATTGTCAACTGGTTTTGTCGATTCATCGAACGATCAAGATTCGGCACCGCGGAACACCTCGAAATTCCGCGAGAGAAAAGACGCGTGGCGTATTGCTGACGCATCTTTTGATGCTTCCTGGTTGAAATAAAAATATAATTGATGATCTTATTTGGCTATTCCATGATACTGTGGTCCATTTAAAGAGCCAATATTTTATACGATATTTGCTTTCTATTGCTACAAAAAAAAGTATTCTTATAATCGCATTTATTCGATTTTAACACAAGTCCGATGTAAAGTTCCAATTGCACAGACGTGCGAAAAACTTTCGATCAAAAAACTCAATTGCAGAAAATGCGGCTGTGTCTTGAACGACTTTATAATCGAAGACCTTGACTCAGCGGATTGCCAAACGAAGCCGGCGTTCCGGTTCTACAGTGCCGTGAAAGTATCTGGCTTTGGAAAGTTTTTAACGAGCTTCTTCGCTCGTCTTTTCCTCGGGACCGAACTGGTGTTTACTCTGGTAAAGTAAGACCTGGTGACGCTGGTACCCGTAGATGGAAGCGCGGTGTACCATCGTTTGTTATTTGTTTTCGTCCCGCGGTTTACCGGCGAAAAATATACCTTCTCCTCGAAATGAAATGTGCAAGAAGCGAATGGTCCCTCGACCGTTTGTCTTGCGTGCCTCGTGGCGATGTTAATTAAATTGCTCGGCATCGAGTCTTATCGAGAATTAATATCAATTAAAAGCAACGGTCTGTCGGCAATCGTGATTGATTGCGCTGCGAAGTAACGAAACACCTTGTTCATTTAGAATTCAAATACCTCGTTACTTTCCATAATAAACAAACGATCCTCTGATGCATTGCTTCGTTCCTTCTATTGTTCTTTCCATGGTTTCGTACAGATGTAACATTTGCATATGTTAATTTTTACAAATATTCCTGTATACTAAAAAAAATTTACGCTGAAACTTTATTCGCAATTAGATATACTCCGAGTATTTTTAATAAGAATTAATTGTTATATTTTATAATTCTTTCTTTCTTTCTCTGTGAGAATAAACAACTTATTATGCATATTAATTATTAATTCTTTCCTTTTTTGATAATGATATAATTTTCCCTAAAATCTTCAATGATGTGAAACTCAGTAATATTTCTCTCTTTATCTCTCTCTCAATATTCAAAGTAGCCACGGCAAATCTTAGGATATAGCTCGGAGTATCCATAACTGTTTCCCTGCTTGCGTTGTTAAATCCAATTACAAAATCCAATTTACATACACGCGTGCACACCGTCCCAGTGCGATACTTACAACAATTTTAACTAGCTAGAAACCAGATACTGAATGAAGACATTCGGCCATTTCCAGGCTACGATTTTGCTGGTCGACCGCTTCTACGGAATCACGTCATGAACTTTGCTCGTTACAAGCGCCGGAGCGGACGCACGAAGAGGATCGTGCTGCGACGTTAATCCTTTGACAGTTCGAGAACGGGTATTTGCCGAGCTAATGTCACGCGAGAGAACAGGACGAGACGGGGAATGGCAAGATGGAACGAGACGCCGGATGGAAGAACAGCGCGAAAGGGGAGGAAACGTGACGGGGGACAACCCTCGCGCGAATGTCTGACCCTTTGTTTGAGCTCTGTCAACCGAGATACATTTTCCGTTTCGCGCCAAGGGTGCAAAGCGATTGTTCGGCGCTAGAGCTGCGCGTATAAGAGCACATCTCTCAGCTGCACTTACGCGCATTACAGCACCCTCTTGTCTGCTTCTCTTACTGCACAATCCTTCATGGTAACCACCTCTTGTATCGCTCGCATTTAAGCGATACAAAAAATAAAGTCGATATACATATCTATAGTAAATGTACTTAAATGAATCTGTAGTATGACGCAAAAATATAATAGTTAATGCAATTACATTAATCAATGATCAGTTATCTCTTCAGCTATCTCTTCACGACGATATATTGCGACGAGCGACATGCTCGTGCGAGCTAAAAGTAACAGCTATGAAATATTCATGGCATAATAACGGTGAGAATCACGGTGTTTCGTGTATATTCGCCAGGTGCGGCCGTCGCAGTCGCTGCACCGTGCAGATGTAATCCGTGCTGCTTAATCGCGCGCCTGGAGTATGTCGGGAATCGGTTGTAGCGCAGGAATCGGTATTAGCACTCTCCGCGATTATGTAAAGCTCGAGCGATTATGGAGATAGAATTAAGCTCGTGGCGCGCGCCCGCGCACTCAAACGGGGTTGACGCGTGAAGAGAGGGTGAGTTGCGAAGGGAAAGGGGTGGTAAACGGTGGAGGAGGGAAGGCGGTATGGCATAGAGCAAGGGTTGCGAGTGCTTTTCGCGGAGGTAGCGTAGCCTCTCTATGACCGAGGGAAGGAGGGGGGAAGGGAGCTCGCAATTCCCGTAAATTAAAGGACAATCGAGCCGAGGTCACTCCCCATTGTTACTGGCTCTGATTTCAACGGCATGACCGGACAATGCGCATCTAGCGAGATTCGCCCTCGTATTTCATGTAACTGCCAAACGCTCGTGGTTTCCGGCCCGAAAGAGAAACGCAGAGACGCCGAGCGAAGAATATAAATACGCGAAGAACGATAATAATAACGAGAAAAAAAAGAATGAGAAATTATATTTTTCTTTTGCCGATATTATTCCTCGATATTATTTAGCAATTATTCGTCTCTTTCATCGCATTCAGAAGGATTTTGGACACCATTCGATCTGCGGAATCGAATGATTTCTCGTGGAACAAGCATCTATAATTGTACCGCAGGGTGGTCGTTTAATTCTTAACATGTTTACTGCCATACAGCAAACATTTAATCCAAAATATACAAATCTTTTTTAAAGAAATTTTAAAGAACAGATTAAATTTGATATAATTGCGAGTAAAAAAAATAATAAAAGCTAAATCGTTTGTCATAAATATATTTTCCCAAAGTATATGTGTGTATGCAAGAAAAATGTATATAATTAATTTTTACAACGTTAAAGAGACTGATCGTGAAGAGGAATTCATTGCCGGAGTACTTCAACCCTTTATCAGAACATCGATGGCACAATCGACAACGATTGAAGTCGGGAATGAAAGCATGATCGAGGGTCGTTAATTTCTTAACTAACAATAAGATCCCATTTTGTGGCTTAGACATCTTCTCGGATAGAGTCAAGTACACTTATTGGCACGTCGGGGAGGGTATTGTTGTGCTCGAAATGTCGATACGTCCGTTCCTTGACGATTCAATATTCATCCACCCCCTTCATTCATGGCACGTCGTAAAGCCAGTGCTGTTAGCCTCGAAATCATTGTTATCGCACCTCGTCTACCACCGAGATGCTTTGCTAAGGATCGAATGGATATCACTCGAGCATTCGCCTGTGGAAGAGGGGTCCTACAGAAGAGGATCCTTGCCGGGAACATATGGGATTTCCTACGGTCGATCACTGCCGATCCGCTCGAACGTGAAATCGGATCCAACCGCGAAGACGAGTTCGAGACGCGTCGTCGCGGCGACGGCCTTTTAACCTCACGACTTCGTATTAAGGTGGATGTAACGGTAAACGAGCTTCCGAATCGCTTGGTTACACATCCAGGAAACCGATACCTTGTTGCTACTTGGTGTAAATAGATCGGAGAGTGTAGAACGAGCCCGTATCGCGTCAGCTCGCTCTGCGGGAGAAATCTTGTAGAAAAACGTTATACGTGCGCTGTATATATATATTTGTAGACGATGTTAGGTAACAGACCTTTTTAACGATAACGGATATTTTCTAAATTAATGTTTTTTTATATTTTTAGGTATTTATTATAAGAGCGAAAAATGAAGATACCGAATCTAAAAATATTTTTCCAGCGATCTATCGTCGTTTCCAAAAATACAACTGAAGTATCTCGACAAACATTAAAGTGCATTCGAGCATCTCTCCACGGAATTCTATCGCGCTATATTTATTTTAGGTATTTCGCGACGTTCAGCCACAGACAGGAAGATCCCCGCAGCACTTACCCGTAATTAATGATATCCTATAGAAAGGATTAACGTGTAAACAAAGTATATATATAAGTACACATTAGTGCTCGATCGAAGTTCGGCACATATATCGTGATAACGTTCAAGTTGCTCCATGCCCTGGGTATTAAGGTGGCTGCGTCGAATAGACCTTAATCCGGATCTCTATACATCGGTGTATTCCGTCATTATACATTATACTCGCATGTATATCGGTTCATACGAGACGTCGAAGCTTGACTTATGCCGATGGCCCTCACTCGCAGATGGTTATCTCTCGCCTTTACGAGAGAGTCGATCTCTTCGAGCTCGTGCAAGCGCAGAGCGCTTAAGCGATTTAACGTAAACACACGTAGCAATTTGTCCCGGGCTTTATGTCGCCCTCGGGAAAAAGGAACCCACGCGCTCGTTCCGTATCGTTCTCGATGGAGCAGAGAGGAGAAGCGTATCCGCGATATGACAGAACCCATGCAATGAGAACGGCGAATTGGCGAAGAAAGGAGCAAAATGTAAAGTGAATTTTAACGAAGAAACAGCTCGTTTTGCTTTTATTTTGCCCGCGGATATTACGGATGAAAAGAAATATGCGTTTCGTTAGCAATTTTAAAGATAAACAGTACGTTGACATTTTATTGTGCAAATTTTTTCAGACGACTAATTACACAATCGCTAATTTTGCATCTTTCGATAGAGCGATAGCATGCGAGAGAGGATCTTTGCGTTAAAATCTCCGCTCGCGAACGGAAACGAATGAAGAAATAAAGTAGGTGAATTTATTATCAAGTTTCAAAGCAGCTCTTCATAGATATTATGTCATATCTCTAAGATCATCAGATGAATAAATTATCGCATACTTGTTTCGTTATTAGATAAGCTATATTCTCTCACAAATAGATTGGCGTCACGATTTTAATATTAATTTAGATTTTTATATTGATATAAATAAAAGATCTCTCTCGCCAAGACATACGCAAATATAATCTTTTAGGAAATGATCAAAGATATTTCTTTTTATAAAATAAAAAAAAATTAGCACCCTAGATATGTCATCAGTCACCGATCGAATGACGTTAATTGGCCGTTTTGGAATACAAATGCGGAACGATACGAATGATCCCACCGTACATTGTTATCCATCTTTGTCTGCATAATGACACGGGCTATATCTATGGTGCGCGCATATTTGCACCGAGCGATGTTTAGTGCAAATCACAACCCGCATAACGAGATAATCGGGGGGCGTAATTAAAAACAATGTCGCGTCACATATGATTATGCGCGGCTTGCGAACCAGTGACAATGAATATTGCCCGATTGCAAACAGACACCGCGCGTAATTGGCTTCCGCGCTGCGGCCGTTAAACGACGGACGATAAACACGCTTAACGCATTTCGCCAAATATGTCGCGGGATGATCAATGCGATTGACAGAATACGCGGATAACGCGACGACGCGTCCGACGATTTAATCATTAAACCGGCGACAGTGTGCTGCGTAGTTTCGTTGGTTCGCGGCATTTACTAACAAATGAACTTTGCCAGACAAGACGTGAAGCGCTCGCAAAGTCACGGGCAAATCGGACAAATTGAAGATGATTTGAGGATACCATTTTCGAGGATGCACTCTCGAAGATACTGTATCGTAATTATTTATTTAATTTCTTCTAGACGATGCAATCATACTCCAAGTGTTCTTCTACTCCTACTCTTATATCCTATAAAAATCGACACCCTCGCTATCTTTTTAAATTGCACACGACCTGACGTGCGACTTACTTCGAAATTAAGAATAAATCGTGTAAATTATTGCACCGAAAATAATCTTATTTCGAGAATAAAAATTTATCCATAGCACAATTATTTCCATAATTTTATAAGGAAAATTTTAACTTTCTCTGGGCATATTTTTTTCAAGATATAAATACATGTATACCCTGGAGCTATTCTCACCGATACGACATACACGCTGGTACAATGTTATGTGCCGTCTGTTATGTATTACGTCATTTGAAGCGGATGACCGTCTCTTCGCCGCTCTTGCGCTTATACAGTTCAACAGAACGTCGTCAATATGTATATATACGTATCGAGCGTGCACGGGGTTGAGGAACCGTCGGGTGGAACGTTACTATCTCTCTCTCTCATCGATTGTATCTCTCCTAAAGGGTTGTTCGTAGGATCTACCTCTTGCGTAGAAACTCCTTAATATTTCAGCGAGCGTGCAGCTGTCGTCTTCGCAAACTCGAGAAAACCTACAGTTCTCTTACATAGCCTCCACGACGAAAGTGCGGTTGTGTGCGCGGTCGTGACGAGAGATAAGGAACTCGGCCCGATATATAGCTCATTCGCGGTGGTGTTGGTCCGTTTTGGAAACGGGCGGCGTACAATTGTTATTAATTCAACGGGCGCTAAGAGGACCCCACGGACCGACCGCGGGACAAACCGGAATATCCATTAGCCATCGGTTATTCATGTTGAAAGTTCGTCGCACGCGAAACGGCTTGCCGCAGCTGTCTCGGTGATACCCGGGTATCGCAATGTCAAAACGCGTGATCGGACAACCTTCAAGGAAATTGATAGATATCAGCGAGAAGAGTAATCCCGGGGGGGGGGGGATATGAAACGTATAGTTTAGCAGGGTTCGTGCAATTCTATTATTACTATTATTATTGCTAATGCAATGTCACTCGAATTCATTTGAAAAATATTAAATATATAAATTAAACAATTTTATATGCTTTGCTTTCTTTTCAATTTCGAGAAAGTATCCTTTTTATTTGTAAAAGATAATTTATTTTTGACTAAACGCTTTTCGAGTCTACCTCTCTTCTTTTTCGTTTAACGTTCACCAATACGCGAAGAAAAAGAAATGTTTTACAAAGTGGAAATAAACGTCACTTAGCTTTCACCACTCGCGGTTGCATGGCGAACTTTTTCGAGGCAAGACCGAATAAAGAAAGGGTCCGATCTAGGGATACAGAGACGTTGACGTTATTTATAATGCATGAGACTCGAGGTAATAGAATACTCGTACATGCAAAGCGGCGACCAGCGTTCCTAGGAAAGCAAGTCGCTTTCAACCCCTTCGACAGAATTTTACTTCCGTATTACATGCCGGCACAGAGTATCTGTATCTAAGTTTAGAATTATGTATCGTGCAGTAAGCGCGTCTCATCAAACTTTCACGATTGCGACGAGAAAGAAAGACTCGGAGAGAACGAGTATAATATAATTTGCTGAGCGAAACGTTTGGTACTTTTTATCGGAAACAGCTTAACGCATTTCGATCTTTAATCTCTACTTCTTTTTTTTAATTAAGCTTTTACCGAATATATACTATCTTAAAAACAATGGCAAGCTCACTTTTTAATTTTCTTAATTGTATAATAACGTTGCTTCAATGTCACGACTATGACAATACGACATTCGCATCGTCGTAAAAATAAGAGTCCCCTTTTCATTCGACGCACAATGGCCTTATTCGCGAAACGCCCACCACCAAGAAGAAACAAAGACCTTGCTTTGAGACCAAACTTTCATCATCCTCAAGGGCATGCTTTGCAATTTGCAGCGACTTGTCGCGCGCGGCAGAAACTCTCTTAAGCTGAACTTTTCTCTATAAGACTTAGCGAAAAAGAGCAACTATCCTCGACGCAGTCTACTCCTCGGCATTACGGGGAGCGGGACAAAGCTCCCAATTCTTGAAAGCACTCCGCGAGATACGTTTCCCTGATCTCGACACACACTCGGAACCAGGCAGCGATTCTGCGATAAGCGAGGATTTGCTCGCGCTCGCAAAAGTACGCGGGAAGAAGTCGATCGTGCTCTCTCTCATAAAGGGAGAATCGCCCCCTTTCCGAAGATGGCGACAGAGAAGCGGCACTCTCGAAAGGATACTCTCGGAGGATTTTCCGGGCGTCGGAGGTAGCAAGTCCCGGCGGGCCTTTCACAACGAGAGGTCCTCACAATACGTCGTTACGGGGCGGCTAACCCTCCCCCGGCCGAGGGCTCGTCGAGTGGATAATCGTTTTAGGGAGGGCGCCACAGCCACGGTATTACCGCCTTTGTGGCCCATGTTTGAACGCCGCTGGCACTCGGGCAATCAGGTCGATTCACAATCAGCGTACTTTCCGCACCATGACCGATCGCCGACGTTCTTGTATGACGGAAATCGCTCCTCTCCCCGAACGAGCGCTTGCGTGCGAGAAACGAGAGACGAGGTGCAAATATTGCGGGTTTCGGCTTCATTCTGTCTGATCGGTCCGGCGTCCGAAAATCTCGTATTGCGATATATTCCATTCACGAATAATACATTTACTCTCTGTCTTTTTTTTATATGGAAGAAAGTTGTAATATTAAATCGATATATCAGTTTAAAATATCATTAATAATGAGAAGTTTTGTATCTCGGAATAATAATTGAAGATATGACAAACTACGCAAGAATAGCAACAATTACTCAAGGTCCTATTCGGGGTTCCAGACAGAATACATTTGCAAGTGATGACTAATTCATCGGCTCATGAATAAAATGTTCACGATCTCCATTGTAATGTACCTTTATCCATTGACGATGCAGCATTTCGAACGCGTGAATCCGTGTTGTACACACGGGAGGAAATCGTTATATGTGCGAATGGAGAGTTAATTTCCAACTGCCAAAAAAGTACAATAGCAGTAGTCGCTATTGCTGATAGAATTCCGAATGAGACAGTAAATCATTTCAGTCTCATTCATTTTCATAAAATCTTTATTTTTCCAGGATTATCAAAATGCGTAATATATATGAGAAAAGCGTAATGTAAAAATCTCAAAATTTAATCATAAATTTAATTCTCACAAAAATCAGAAGAAATTATTATTTTTTCACTCTATATAATTCCCTCGACATTTGTCTCTAAACCGCATAAAAATCGTCCTGAATAAACATGGGGTAACTTCACTGGTTGGATGCACGTTCTCTTCAGCAAATTAAAAAAAATAGACATACGAAGAAGGAGGAGGAGAGAGAGAGCGGGTTCGCAAGCATTGCGAAATAAAGTTTCACCGGGGCTAATTCGATCGGAAAAAAATTCCGAGGGGATTTCCTTGCGGACGGGACGAGGTGCCGTGCGCGCGTGTAGAACTTTTTTTTTTCGTATCGGGCTGAGTTTGGATCGGACGTTCGTCCATTTATATGATTAAATTCCATCTGATACGCTCCCGTTCCATTCGAACTTTATAGACAAGCTGTGCGAGAAAGAAATCCGAGAGATAAAACCGATTTCTTTGAAACGTCCCGACGTGATCCGCTTTCATACGCGTCGCGTCGAAGGTGACAAAGTAACATAGCTGGTAAGCATCTCGTTTTTAGATTATAATATGTATATTGATTATATTCCAAATGCTCTAGAATATATTTTATCGCTCGACTCTGGACATTTCATCTGTCATCGATCTTTGCCGGAGATCCGGCTGTCGCAGCGACAGCCGAACAAATTTCAGACGTCGATAAAACTTAGTTGAACAGGTCCGAACCTCCGAACACACGATCGACGACGCTTAACATTGCCGCTGCTTTCGATGGAAGAAGTTTCGCCGGACATAACTCACCGTGAAGAAAGTCTCTTTCCCGCGCAAACTTTGATAAATATCGTATTGGTGCAGTGATATAATGTTTAGAACTTTCGCGGTATAATCATAATGCTCAACGAGTTAGGAAACTAACGCCCACTAATGCTACAACTTTTAATGGCATAACACTGATAGTCGCTCGCGAACTAGTATCGACGTTGAAACAATGGCGCGGCATCGCGAAAGTTTCGATTGTGTTCCTAGTCTGATTATGAATTTTGACCAGGTAGAGCGTGTTATCAATTTAATCTCGGTATAATTATGTGTGACGAATTAATTCACCATATATTGCATTCCATAAACTTGATTCATCAAGTCATTTGTAAGTCTTAATTACGAAAGACACAATTTTATTTCATGCATGTCGAATAGCGGAAAATTGACGGCTATAAATATATATTTCAGATCAAGCTGTGATTCAGTTTTCTTCTTATTAAACTTGTGTGTACATTAGTAAGAATTTAACAATAAGTATAAGAAATATTAAATTTCTGTCATAATTTTTCGATATGTTTATCTTCCAATCTCCTCTCTGATGATATAACAATAGTAATAATTGTAACGGCAACGATAATAACGTTTCAATATTAATTGTATTGCATGGTCGTGACTCAAGGGAAAAGGGTAACGCATGCGTGTAATTAGATCTTCACGTGCACCTGAATCTGGTGGCATATGGTCACTGCCACGTGAAGCGGACGGAGGCTGCGAACAAACATTCGCGCCACATGCTTGATGCAACGATATGTAATTATATTATATATATATTTTCTCGAATATATATGTATGTTTCTCCTCTTCTCTTCTGCCTCTGTCTACGCATCAGTAATCAGGTGGCTGTACATTGGGTGGCTTGGTGGAACGGAAGTTTCGGCGTAATTCATCGTGGAGAGCCCACTTTGCCGTCGACTGCGTCGTTGCAAGTCGCAGAGAACGAACAGGCGTCGGAGAGAGAATTTCAGAAACGAGAGGGAGAAAGGGAGAAAAATTCTGCGCGAAAGAGAAGGGAGTAACAAAAGTGCGGGCGCGAGAGAGGACGTATCGGGCCGTACATCATCGTATAGTAGCGATCGGGGAAGAACGGCGAGAGACCCCCTCGCCCTTTTAGCATATCGTTACTTCGGCACTCTCGAGTACGGCTGCGTTTAACGACCGCGCGGGTGGAAAGGGTCGAGGCAACTACGCTAACCCCCGGCGACGACCCTTTCTACTTCTTCTTTCTCACTCGTCCTCGACGTGCTCGACAAAAAGCCACCAACCGTGCGGACTCGGAGCGCAAAGAGTGCTCGCGACGTCTCAATTGACTCGGTAACAGCTGATTTATAGCGCCGATTCTCCACGGCCGATCTCCGCAAAGCGCCACTCCACACCCGCACAAGAGCGTCACGAGAGAATAAGGTGCGAGATCCACCGACCGCTTTCTCTCACGCGCGAGAATGGATAATGTATCTATCTATCCCACGAACAGACTCTCTCTCTCTCTCTACTCGGCCAAGCCGTGAAATGCATCGAAACGGAATCGGACGCGGTGCACCTAGACTTGGATAATACAATGCTATTTAAATGTCCGATTATGATGTTTAATCCGTCGTAATTACTTCGGTCGGGCTCTTGGCTCTATAGCTTCTGAAAATTGCGCTAATATTCGGTGTGTAAAATCTGGAGGGTATATTTAAATAATATATTAATTTATAGATTTTTTAAACTTCATATTTTTATCAAAATTGAATATCAAGACTGTTACGATATCTCGTTGAATTAGGATAGCGCAAATTAATCGTCTCGATAAGAATTTTGCGACATCTGTGACTTTAATAACATCAATAGCTGCAGATTTATTCATGAGGGACGGAGGCGAGGTATTATAATTGCAAAGCGTAGAGAAACCAGTCAGAGAGAGTATTCGCGAATCCGTCGAGCATCGGGTTTTAGCAGGGTTAAATCCGAACGAATTTTATTTTATAGGCAGTTTTACATCGGGTATACAAACAGTGGGCAAAATTTAAAGGCTCGCGCAGGACCTGACGTATTTGCCGGCAGTAGTGAATCGCGCGCGCGTCTTTCGTGAGGAATTACGAGGAAGCTTAGTTCAATATTGACCCGAGCAAACGTGTGGCGAATATTATTACGCCATCTGCATAATTTCTGTATTCAGTCGGCGCTCTCTGAAACGCGTCTGTAATTACTTCGGTTGCCGTGAGGCCGTCGTCGTCTCGTGAGGGTGGCGACATTGAGCGGCGTTGCGGCGGTTTCGTCGTCGGGTAGGATAGGCGTTTGTATACGTTATGTAAATGCTGTATACGAGGTAATTGGACGAGCGTGCGAGAGTCCGAAAAGCCGAATTTCTCCGTGGTTTCCGGTGGTTTTCTCGTCGGACCGCCGTGACGCGAACCCGCATCTATACCCCGAAATCTCGTACTTTCAGTTTGACACGTATGTGCTTTATAGCGAGCCCCTGTTTAATCCCACGACGCTTTCGATATAGTATAAATCACCTTCGCGCGAGTAGAACAGCCTTAATTGACGTTCAACTTTTGCGCCCAAAATATTCAGCTTCTTTTACTGATAACGCGTTGGATTCGCAACACACGTTTACTTATTATTATACGAGTGGATTATTGATTAAATCTTGTCTTGCGTTATAATATAGAATTATATTATACGACATTTTATGAGATTTGGAGATCTTAAAGAATCATCTTGCTTTTTTAATATAATATTAATTCGTGAAACGTTGAGTTAATTTTTTATGCTCATTAAAATAACATTAAAATAACATTAAAATATACATATGTAAAAGTTATTTTTTTCTTCGTTTATTGTACCACAAGCTTTCATAAATAAATACAATGCTAATGGCACCAACTCTGTTAGTGTGCATAATTAGATAGTTACAATATAAAAGCGCATTTATGACAATAAGATACTTGTCGAGTGTTGTCACGTAATTCTTCATAAATATCCTACTTTTTCCATAATACAATAATTTTTCACATTACCTCGGATGAGTGTCCCCATGAAATATTGATCTCAATTCCACTGGTGGCCGAACGTAACCGAAACCAGTGCAAGTCGTGAGAACGTGGCAAGAAAACAAGCATCGTGAGAGACTTTTGTTTCATTTTGCCGTCACGTTCATGGGATTCGCGTGCCATCGCGTCGCGGATACTAATCGAACATAAAAGAAAGGAACTAAGTCGTCCGGAGAATCGACGTCGCCGACTTTTTTTCCCCGAGCCCGAGGGTAGCTTCCCGGTGTGCTTGTCGAAAGAACAATTACTATTGTCGAACGAACTTAAACTCCCCGTACGATGTGCTGCTTCGAACATAGTTACTCCGGAATTTTTCAGGATAGAGCCAATCGTAGAGCTTGCTTTATCGGTGTCGGTATTCTCGAAGTTCTCGACAAGACTTTTTATGCTGGAGTAGCGGCCATAGAACTGTCGTAGGTACAGTGATACTTAAGAATGAATAAATTTTATTTATTGAATATACTTTTATTGAGTCTAAGATTTTAATGCACTATAAAATTTTTATTACGGAATAACATTTCTGATTATTTTTAGGTAAAATTTACTAATCCCCCCAATATATAATATATACTTTAATAAGTAAATTGTATATAATTATTGTAGACCAATCATCAAGACATGTTTGTCTCCACGAATTATAACAATCGTTATTCTAGTGTGAGTAAACATTTTTAATATATTTATTTCTATGCATTAAAATAATTTTACAAAAATACTGATTTATATTTATTACAGAATTTTTTATTTACTGATGGCTATTCTTCATTTCGTGCTACTTAAATGTTGCAAGTCGCTATGTTTCCAATTAATGTTAACTACGTTTGTGGTAAAGAAATGATTTGCATTAATGCCGTATAAAATCAATACAAAACTTTGCTGCGGTTTGTGACAGCATTAATTAAAAATGATAGTTCTATTACTCATAGAAAGTGGCACTTGTGCTTTTGCTTTTGACACTATTATCCATGACGAAAGTGGAGGGTTGGAATGCTACTGGTCTAGTGTCATTATCGTTAATCACCGTCGTTATCATGAAGCTCTTTGGTATCGCCATTGCATATTCTGATTTGGTATAATCCCCCTCTCTCTCTCTTTATAAATTAAATTAAAGAAACGTTTATAGCGAATGAAATAAATTGCGTTGACCATCGCGTCGACGCTCGTTCACAAGCATTATCGTTCGCGTTAAATTCGACAAATCAATTGGCCGACAGGTGGACATGAGCGGCGACTGGTCGTATTTAATAGAATTTGGTTTCGGCGTTATATTAATCGCCATCGTAGTCGGGATAGAGTTGCTCGTAATCATGCACACGTTGACAGCAGTGGCTATTGTTGCTGCTGTATTCGGTACATTCCTCAGTTTGGTAAATATCGCACATTGAAACAAACGTTGTATTTAGCAATCAAGTAAGTTACAAGTTACATTGTCAAACTAATAATAACCGTTTGCTTTAAGCTATCGTTGATGGATCTTCATCAGAATATGAGCATCAATTCTTGGTGGTGGGATAAAAAAATGCTCAATGGATGTATATATCACGTGTTCAGGCAGTACACATTATTGTGGTGTATACGGATCGAACAGAAACCATACGTGATAAGGATATTCGATAGTATATCTCAGGAGCAAGAGCAGGACGCGACTGTGTTAAATGGCCAATGAAGTCTGTCCGTTCTTAATGCTACGTTAATTCTCGCCACGAGCAGTATTGGAATCATGGATTACATTTCTGATTTAAGGGATAACCTGGCCTTTTCGTGGAGTACGACGTTTCTCAGATTGCATTCTACGCACGGCATGACATCGTCACGATCGCATAAAGTATCATTAAAGAATCATATACGTGAGATATCGTCGATTCGATATTCTTACGATCCGCGTACGCGCATAACGGCTAACTAGAGGGACTTTGACAGACGGTATTCCAAAGAAAACACCGCACGCCGATAATCCCGGCCCCGATATCAGCGTAGAAACTGAGCTCGCCTTAAATTAAGAGACGCGGTCTTTTACGGCTGTCCGTTCCTTAAGTGCTATGAGGTAGTGTGTGTGCAATGATGTCCCATTGAATATCTTTAAATCTATTTTACGAGCAGCTCGCGATCTCTAAGCGCATACTACCGGTTTGTTAGATTATACGCATGAAAATGTTTAAAGTTTTAATTTTATCTGTTAAATATACTTTTTTCTTTCCTCTCTCTCACTCTACAAGCATCTATATATTTTTTATTATAAAGAGTAAAAGTGTATACCATAATCTCTTCTTGCCACAATCTTCTTCTTAAAAGTAAATATTATATTGTAAATATTATATTCGTTGTACATCAAGAAATATCTCTCAAGAAAGAAACAATCTCTCTCTCTCCATGTCAGATGTGTGTATCTGACAAGCATTCTGCAGTTCTTTCGTGCTTTCTAAACTTTTCACGCCGGCAAAAGTAGAATGTTTCAAGGACGTTCTTCTTCTTCCGCTCGACAATCACGCGAAGAAAGAAAATAAAAGCACAAAGAAACGTAGAAAGGCAATGGTAAATATTTCGCCATCTTCGCTGGGACTTGTCGGTCATAAAATGGTACTTGGAGGGACTCGAGGGAACGGTGCCATGTCGCGGTGCACAACCGGGCGTTCGGTGGTCGAGGGACAAATCTTATCGACCTGTAGCCTGTGGAACGGAAGGTGTGCGCGTCCTGTCGGACCACTTTCGGAAAAGCAAACAGCGGCGCCGGGCAGCCTGGGCAGGAGGAAGGATCGTGACTCTTCACGACGAGAGAGGGAAAGAGAAAATAAAACACGTAGCGCGATCTATACGCCGGAAGGGAGGGAGTAAGACGGATCAATGGGCCGGATGTGCGACGAAGAAGTAAGGAAGCACCTTTCAGTTCCCACGAGATTTTGCGGCTCGTGGTCGAGCCCGAGGGAGCCGATGGAAGCGAATCAATTTTACGGGCGGCCGGTCATCGATACCATGCCGATTGGCATCGATCCGATAGAGGGAAGGAAAGAGAGAGAGAAAGTGAGAGAGAGAGAGAGAGAGAGGGATCAAGGCGTTCCTTCTTTTCTCGCAGAGGGACGCGACGTGACGCGAAATTACCCGCCGTTGCAATCCGGACGTTCCGGCGCTTCCGCTCTCTCGTCTTCGAACGGGAAGCGGCTTAGAGAAGTCCTTGCCTCTTCCAATTTGCAGGAACCGGCTAGCGGCCGTCTTGTAGATCGACGACGAAACAAGACTACGTTATTTCCATCGAGCATGACGACTACCCGTCGAGCTTATTCCTCGTGGAAGCTCGCGCAGTTCCTGATATATACTGCATATGACAAAGTCAATTTTCTTAAAATGGAGAAACATGCTGGGGGGAAGCTTTCAGTTTGAACCAATCAGTGCGACTGAAGACTGTCGCGTTATCGTTTATATTTAAGAGGCTTCGCAAACACAATATCACTTTTTTCGAGAGACAATAGTCGTTTATTGTAAGCTTGATGCAACGATATCTCTTAGAAAAGTTTGACGGAAAACGAATGTATAGAACGTGTGCGAAAGACGGAATAAATTTACCGGTTTCAATTCTTTTTTTAAGATTGACTCAGACAAATCACCTCTCTTCCTAGCGATTTCCATTCGAGAGTCTTCGTGATTCGATCATTTACAAGTCGTTGCGCGGTATAACGGTATTGTCGAATCTTACGATAATAATAGCTTGAATATGATTTATGATAGTTGTAACTGTTCGGCATAATGATTATACCACAATTAATTTGATAAGAAGCGAGAACTTCTTGTAACGTAAACTTCTCATGTTTAATCGGAGAAACTGGGTTCCTTTCTCCCTTGCCTCCCCTTCTGCCAAGTGACTTAATGAGTTTTTTAAATATTTATTATGTCGTTATCGTCGTTGAATTGGGTTGCGAGGAGAAAATAAAGTCGCTTTGAAAGATTGAAATAAAATTGTAAAAGATCAAATATATATAATACGTGTAATTTAATGTCATAATGTGCCTTATCCATTTTGTGTCACGAAAAATCCAAGATTATTGCGTAACATAGTGAAAATATGATAATTTTAATCTAATGTTTTTCTAATATTAAAATTCCATCTAATGTTATTGGCAGAAATTCTGCGCTACGCTTTAAGCAATGTAAGGACTTTCGCAACAACATTCTGAAAACGATTATTTGATCCTTAATTAGGTAGATTCTTCGGAATTTGCCTATTAATTAGGTAGCTTCGTTAGAAACTTACGTCGGTCGGTCGGAATTTGGCAATCGTCAGCGTAAAAGGTGCAGAAGCAATGGATAAATTACTATGATGATCGATGTACCAAGTCTGGAAATGGAAGAGAGAAGACGCAAATTTATGGGAGAAGTTTACAGTCTTTGCAGAACTTTATGAAATGACGTGGCTGTAACTCTCTCTCTCGAGAGAGAAACAACTTAAAAAACTGAAAAGTAAGAATTAACGTCAGCCAGATGACATAAGGATATATATTTTAATATAAGTACACGCGTACACACACATCTTTGCTTCTCATTTATTTCTTCTTCGTCAAATTTGTAATCGTTAACGAGAATTGCTGTTAAAGGGAAACCTGTCTTGTGTCCTTTATTTCGATATCCGCCATCGCGTAAGTGGTATTTAAAATACTTCCGCAGACATATCATTGCTTTAATAACGTCACGCCGGTCTAGCAGTGGCAATAAAGCGCTTGAAATATTGCTGGGCAAATTTTCTTGCGGCGTGAGAGTCGAATCATGCCGCGTATAACCAGACGCAATTTTTCTCGTTATCGCGGGCAAGGTATGAAATAACGAGATTTCGCTATCGGCTTTGAACAGAGATCGGGGCGAGAAGTGAACTCGCTGGAAACATCATGGAGGAACGGCGGGTAGTGATGAGCCAGCGCCGAAGGGATTTCCATAACCGAGTCGACCGGACGCGGAGTTGCCTTGTCGACCGAGCTGTCGCTGCAACCGGTGCAAGCGTATTCGATTTTCACGGATCACATCGCCGGAAACTTATTATTCTCCGGTGGAAGGGACATCGGAAGAGAGCGAGAGAGAGAGAAAGAGGAGGAATACAAGTAACAGGTAGAAAGAGAGAAAGAGAGAGAGAGAGAGAGAGACAAGATTGACCCGTCGATGCACATGGAATCGAGAGACAAAAAGCGAGAGAGCCCGATACACCGTACGTTTCACAAATAGACCAACGGCGATATATACGTGTGACACGATAAAGACCTTCCGTCTCGTTTAGATTCGATTCTCGAGTGCACTTCCTGATAAAAATATCATCGTGATGGAAGTGCTCTCGCGAGCGTCAAGTTTGATTACGCAGAAATAAATTTTTACGATATCCCGCGATGATGGACGTTCCCTGTAACTGGCCGGCGTTCGAACCTTTAGCGCGGCGGCGATCAGAATCTTCAATTAGAAAAGTAAACGTACCTCCGGCGAGGAGGCATTGAAATTCGTTCAATTAACCGGCGGCGTCGGAGTCTGCGGAGCATTGCTCGATAATCAATTGAAATGGTGCTTTTATTGCGTCAGAGAGAGGGGAGAACGTTTTTTTTTTTTTTTTTTTCTTCAAGTTTCTCTACCCGTTCCCTATGTTCCTAGGTACGTCTACGGTGGCCGTCGTACGTCTCATTGTCGACGGGAGGATCACGATTTCGTGACTTCGTGAGCGCGCGGGGCTCTCCGTAAATGGTGGGCGTATCGATCGTTGGGCCTCGATGCCAATAAGATCCTTAGGTAAATCCTAAGCCGATGAGATGAGTCTCGAAGATCAGCGCGCAAAGAACGAAAGGCTCCGACCTGACGGCGGGCTAATCCTAATTGAGTCGCCTTATATAAGTCCGACCAGTCACTCGTACCTCCTCCGTTTCTTTCTTCCTTTCTCATTCATCCCCTTCCTCCCGCTCCACCCTATATCACGCTATCTATCGACGTTTGATACCGGGTATTTTCCGCCGCGCCAAGGTAACTTCTATGACGGATTTCGAAATTGATTTCTCTCGGCTGCAGTCTCAGAGACGAACATTTCCCGGTCGCGATGTCGTAACTTGAAGTCGTGAAAACGATCCAATCGAACGGTTGCGATGCCAGCTTGCTTATTCTAGGCAGACCGGGGTGAGTTATATAACGCTGGATGACGAAGTGGAAGACTTTGATTAAACTTCTATCAGCCAGTGTTTCTCCAGGCGGCTTTATTGGCTGTCGATGAAGCGCCAGGAAGGAGAACTCGTTGGTCTTGGTTCACGCTCTCTCTCTCTCGTTTTATTTTTATTAAGATTGATTTAAGATGGATTTATTCGGGATATTGGCTCGCATTAGCTGCACAGTCTCGTTCGACGTACAATACGGCAGAACGAATAGAGATAGAAAGCTCCGAGAATTTTTTTTTCTTTCTCCAATGCTACTTCTCTCCCGCGAATGCCATCTCGTTCCCGCTCTGCAACAGGTTTCCTCCGACATTCTAATTTTCTCGCGCAAAAACAAGAAGAAAAACGAGAGAAAAAAATATACGAATGAATCGAAGTCGGAGAAACGCAATAGTTTCCACGCAATATCTCGTTTCCTCGCTTTCTCTCTCGCATCAACATCGCCAACATCGTCGTCATTCGATCTGCCATCTCCTCCATCAGATTGTCTCGCGCGCCTATAGCAAGTATAGGTAAGGTATCCAGGGTCCAGGGGAAATAAAGTACAGCCGATGGGTACAGTCGTGATCCTTTGATCCATTGTCTCGACGAAGGGGATGCGAGGCGTCGTCGGAGAACCCCCTGAGAGTCCGTCGACGCATCGCGTCGGCGAAAAGGCGAATTCTAATTTGACGAATGAGAAAGTTTCAAGGAGGTCTACCGCCTCGAAACTTCCCCCGGTGGCACGCGACAAAGAGCGTCAAAGGCGGCAGAGGGAGGAGAGTTGTTACGATATGTAAAAAAAAAAAGAATATGAGATGCCGCCATCCGTCTCAGGCGAATGACAGAGGCCGCAAAGCGTCACCGTGTTCAAAGAGAGTATATATCTAGAGACAGGAACACTGTATTCTCACGTTTCACGAGTAATGATATTTCAGGGAACGTTTCGCACTTATTCGGCGGTTTAAAAGCGCGTCATATGTAAATTGTGAGTCTGTACACAATGTCCGCTTCTAATATTTTTAATCGACGAATCGGCTTTTTTATTTCTCGAAACGCGTCATAGAATTCCATTTGGACGAACAAGGCAGGTTTCGAAGAACCTCGTGTCTCAAAGCGGAAATGATTGATACGAATGAAGGATAAGGAGCGTCGTTCTTTGAGAGACACATCGTGAGCCATTAGGATACAAACTTAAGGAGGAAAAAAGAATGCGCGGACAGTGCGAGATATTGTCGCGGGATCGATCGAGGCGCGCGACTTCAAAGTGCGCGCGAGAAAAATACGACGAAGACGAAGAGAGCCGAGGGTGCATGGAGGCGAACACGAAAACCCGGCGCCGCGTAATTAATAACCGTTCGAGCGTGGGTGTCGTAAAGTGGCTGTCGTTAGTCGCTCGTTGAGACGGCGCCTCACAGGCTGGCTGCAAATCGGACTGGCTCTCTTGCGTCGCGTATTTCTCGCGCTTATCCTCCTTTTGCTGACGGGGTGGTGAAGGAGGGGTCTGAAAAAACTGATTGCCTGATTTAATAACGTTTCACGGCGGCACGAAGGACCCCGAGATAATTATCTTCTCTCATAGACGCCTATTGCTCGGCGAAAGCGAATCACGCGACTACCGCACGTTGCACCACCTTCGACTTTAAAGTCGCCATAAATCATCTTAACTGTTCGCTACGAGTCGTTCGGTAAACGATATCTGTTTTGTATTTGTATAGTTTGTCAATTAAACATTTCACAGAGTAAATATAATCTTGTTGTTTGATTTACACGCGTAATAATGGAGATTTGTATTAATTTTGCACATTGTGTCATTAATTTTTAATTGAAAATCTATGGGGAATGCATGTATATAACATTGTTTTTAATGATTTAAAACCGCTTATTATTTGACTTGCACGAAAATTTGATTTCCAAGATGTTAGTAGATTTAGTTTGCGTTCACGAGGGAACCTCGGGTGTTGGAATTTGAAGAATGATTACTTTTAATTCTACGACGTGTAAATATCTTCCTCGGCATTAGCATAAGGATAAATGCGCGTAGTTTCTACGCTTGTCATGTTCTTATCTTCCTCTTTTATCGGCACGTATATTATTGCTACACAAATGCACGATTCTACTTAGTCTTCGGCGTAAGAAGGCCGGAACTCCTTGCTAGGGGTGACGAAGTTTGGCGGCTCGAGGAGGGGCGAAGGACCGGAGGTGCCGAAGGGCACGATCGCAAGAGGGTACCGACTTGTCTAAACCGCCTCATTGTTTGCCCGAAACTCGATTACGGGTTAATAATGTTACCGTGACCCTTCGTTTCGTCTCGCAGCACCGTGTATACGTCCCGGCGGTTTTGAGGAAGACCGCATTGCTCGCCATAGTGGCGTAACCGATGCATGAAGGAGTTCGATCGGCGAACGATCCAATTATACCGCTGACTAGCTGTTTCTGGCTGCTCGTGGCTCGTTAACGGAAAGAAGAGAGTCCCGGGCTTAAGACGAGCTCGTAAGATTTCCTTCGCATCTCATCGGGAACGTCTCGACCGCGACGATCATTCGCGACTCGAGTTACTTCCGAGATTGCACGCAAGAGAACCGGACTGCGAATCAGTGGCTCACGTGGGTCTTCCTTCGGGCACGTACGTTCCTTGGGGGAATTGCGAGCTGTCGGCTAAGATTTCTTTAAGCCCGCAAACCGCCCGATCCGCCTTTACCGAGACTCTTTTCGGGGACGCAACGACGTGGTAACACCGCACGAAATCGGATTATCCGACGCCAGCCCTCACGTCGTTAATAATATATCGATATTGCGGCGGAAAATCCGGTAGCAAAGTTGCTAGTGATACTATTGAAAGTTAAGAAGAGAGGAGTCGATTGTCGAAAAGTTAAAAGAGGGAGACATTGAAGATTGTATTTAGCTTAAAAAAAGAAATAATGTTTAATGCGTCCTAGAATTAAAACAGACGAAATAAAAGCCTATTCAATTAAAAGTAATTTATTAGTGTTATGAAGACAAGAACGACGGTCGCCTAAACCAGTTATACCATTGAATCCAATTGAATCACTTAAGGATATTACTCTTGAAAGATGCGTTACTCTGGTAAAATTAACGACGACAGTCGCAGGAACGAATCAATACACGATCGAAAAGAAAAAAGACAGTCACATGTGTACAGCTGATGTCATTTGGGATTTAATTTTGCCGTAGAGGAATGTATCAAGCATCGCGTGCGCAATTTATCGCCATCGTGCCTTGGATAGCAATTAACGCTCGTAGGAGAAACCGGTGCGCATAAAACCCGAAGAGAATCACCCAAGTGTGGGGACGCGTGAGAAGTTTATTCCAGCCCGGCGACGTAACACGTCGTCGTCAAGAAAAGAGAGAATATCGTCTACGCAGCCGCGCCGGCCGAGTCGACCTTGGTCGGGTTTGCGAAAAATTACGACGGATTGTAAAGAGGATTTAACGATTCTCGTCTGGTCGGGCACGCCCTTCCGCCGCCGAAAACAACAAAAGCTCGCATTCGATAATTTGTGGCTCGCGAGCCACCGGCGGCGTGGAACCGGCCTCGCTGTAATTACCAAGGTAAATAATGCTTTCCCGACGTCCAATGGCGTAACACCGTTCGCGAATAAATTCGACTCTATATACGTGCCCGGGATGTGGAATGTCGCCCCCCCCCCCCCCTCGCGCGTCCACTGAACGAGAAAACGAAGAGATCGTTACGATAATCACGGATTCGTTTTTTGCTACGGAGATTTGTTCCGCCGGGGGGATTACATTTCCGGTCGCGTTCCCTAATAAGCTGCAGTAAAGTATCGACTAATGTATTTTGTACCAGCATCGCATGCGAGGATTTTTTTTAACTACATTGTGACGTGTCACCGCGATAGCTTCGACTACCCACCAGATTTCCACATGATTCGCTTCGACCTATCACGAGCTCTTGAAATCGATCGCACGAATAAAGAGCTATGCATGACCGTGTTTTAAGTAAATAGAATTTTTTATTTCTGTTAATCAGTTCAGCAAATATTTTTTAGAAATATAGTATTTAATTTTTTTTTATACGTTGCTTTCTTAACAAACTGTATATGTTAACAAATAAAATCTTGTACTACAGTTTAATAGTTAGTACTTAAATTAAGTCCTACACCCTGAAATATAGGATAAAAAACAATATCTTCGCAGTATTGTCAGTAAGTACAAAAGCTCGTATATAATTCTTAGAAGAAACATATACGTTCGCTCTTGATTCACTCTAGTGCAGCCTCTTCCGCGAATCCATAATTACGATTACCGGGCTGCATTGAAGAGACGGCGGGGGAGTCAAGATTGCATTTATTATCCGCCGCGAAACAGCGCTTCTCGCGCCGAAATTATCTTGGCAGCCGTCCAGTACGACGGCGGGAATGCTCGAAACGTTCGGCGAAATGAGAATATAATCGAGTCCACTTGAAATAAAGAAAAAGTTGAATAAACTGGGCGCGCAACAAGAGGCTGTGCAGCGAAGAAGCAGTCGCTGCAGGCGACGACAACGATGAATCCGCCGTCCATGCCGACGTCAATGATTTTCAAAGGAGAAGAAGACGCGAAATTTCCTTCCGGATCTTTTCATTCGCTGAAAACGTCTTTCTTCGCAAAGTTCCGCGGGGCGCAGCCGCGCCTCGATCGCCGGAAACCATACCTAGGGAACGATGGTAGACGTGTTTTTCGTTCTTTGATCATCTGCGACTCAACTGAATTAGAGATGAAGCCCTCCGCGACGGCTGTTTCGCGTACACGCTCGCTCGAATTGTTAGTCGTATCGTTACATCCTGAAGCGAAGGAGCTCGATCTACACAATTGCTTCCTTTTCCGCGCCTCAAAGACCCGATCGCGTTTCCCGCCAGAGTTTGATTGAGCATTAGTTATACATTGCCTGGTACTTGTCTGCTGCATATTGCTCTTTGAGATTAGATAGAAACGATTCCTGTATCAATTTTTTACGTCACTTTATAGTTAAAATTATAGTTTTAAGATATATTACTGTTTATTATTATTTTTGATGAATGTGTGTGCCACACATCAGTCGAGTTATCAATCCAGATTAAAAATAAAATTGTATATAATTTTGACAAATTACGTGTGTAATAAATAATATAATAAACATATTTATATAAAGATGATTAATTTCGTTTATACGGATCCTTGATCAAGATTCTGCATTTACGAGTCAATGTTCAGGAAAATAAAGGCGTTTGATCGCGACATATATCACGTTCTCATTATCGGGGAATAGCGTCGATTTCGGCAGGGGAAGCCGCCAATTTGCGCCGAGAGTCGAGATCCCCAGAGGCGCCGCTATTAAAAGTCTTTGGGAAGCAATTGAGCTGAACGAGAGATCTCTCGCAGGGAGGATTTGGCTTAATCGCAGCAGTCTTACGACATATAAAATAATCCAGTTTAACTACAACAAACTTGTTATCATAATAACGTTAAGTGCAACAATGGCAAGTAGCATTTTTTTTAAATATAAAACATTGAGTACATATCTTTTTATTTTACAGCCACACATAATTTTATAATCAGAATTATAAAAGTTAAGATGCACACTTGGAGAAAGAGAGACCTTGCTAAATATCTTCGTAAAATAGATCAAAACTGTCTCTGGTTCCACACTCAATCCTTTCTTCCAGGGAGCAAAGAGCACTCCTCTTGACATCCTAACGTAAGTACTGCGCCATTCAGGTTTCGAGGGGGAACCTCCAATTTGCGCCGATGCCCGACGGTCAGGGTCGCGTCCCCCACGGGTCGTGTGATTTAAGCCTCGTTCTAGTCTCGTCAATGGAAAAGAGAACACGCGAGAGAAAGAGAGAGAGAGGGACGAGCGTTAAACCGTGCGGGAGACTCGTGGCAGCGGCGCGGGGATTCGATGAAAAGGCAATTAGCCGAATGAAAATGTAACACGAGACCGCACGTGACTACGAAATACACGGGGGGGTTCGCAACACCCCCTATCCCTCTATTCCGCCATTGGAACGTCCGCCTGCACTCGTGCATGCGTGCCGCGTAATTGTCACTTTGTCAACGTGCAGTACCTACTCTGCTTACCCCGAGGGGCTTCGTCTTGTCGAGCGTGAGAATAGAGAGTCACTTCTTTTAATTGGCGCAAGGAGCTCGTCGCGAAAAGAGGACCGGGGAGGCGTAAAGAGAATGCAACAGGAAGAGGAGCGAAGCGAAATGGAAAGAAGAAAAAAGATGTCGGAAGAGATGTCGGAGAGAGCGAAAAGATCAGAGTCTTCCGGTCGTAACGGTAAGTTCGCGAGGAAGCTCTCTTCTCGAAGCTGCACGGAGATGAAACATGAGGCGAGAGAGATGCCGTCAGACCGCCGTAGAAAGAAGAAATCAAGCGTGATCGAGCATCCACCCGCGCTTCGCCTTCACCATCATCGTTGTCGCGCTCCAGCTTTCCCCTCCGAAAGAGCAGCGGCAGCTCCGACACAAAGGATGCCCTTGCGAGCGGAGAGTCGTTACTATGCCGCGGTTCCTTGTCCTTCCTTCCTTCCTTCCTTCCTTCCTTCCTTCCTTTCACTTCCTGTCACTTTCTAACGATGTATTTCCCGCTATTGGTTTCCCGCGCGAACAATAGCCAGAGGAGAGGACGAAACGCCGAGGGGAGGAAAAGAAGGAGATCCCGAGGGGGAAAAAACCCGAGGAAGAAAAAACAGATAGCGCACATCCTCCTTTTCTTCATCCATCGCTTTTTCCTTCGCTCCGCGATATGTATGTGTGCGCACAAAGCGATAGGGGAAAAGGAAGAGGAACGGGAACAGACGGAAGAACGATAGAAGGATCTATCGAGGAGCGAGAAAGGAGGCAACAGGACCGGATCAATTGGAGGTAATCCCTCGGGTAGAGTCTCCCGCTTCGCAGAGCATGAAATTCTTCCTGTCTCCTCGCTGCACAGGCCTGCTCGAAGAGTGGCCCTCTCTCTTTCTCCTCTCTCGCATTTCTCGCACACAGGTATCCGGAGAAATGTGTGTGTGAGTGCGCTGGAGAATGCACGTACACGTCGTCCTCGCTTCTCCTCTGCCCTAATCGCTCCTTATCCGCCCCCTCGGGCCGAACCTGAGGGGATACGCGCCTTGATTCGAGCCAATTACACCGGCGGTTCACAATTCAATTTCACCTAGAGAACCGACCCGGCCCTCGCAACTCGAAGTATCGATTATCGATCTACTTTCGCCCGCGCCAGCCGAAAGAGAATTTCGGAGAAACCTCTCGCTTGGGAATATCATGCATTGCGATGCAAATGCGAGAAACAATTCGCTACAACGATGAAATAAATAATGCAGTGATATATCGCCAAAAATTTTACTTATTTTTCTCACTTACTTTTTGGTCTTCTTTTTTATAAATATCGATTTCGTTTGAAGGCAGAATTCTTCTCTCTCGCGAAATCCAGACAGAGAAAGGTAGGTGCTTACTCGTGCATTTTTTATCGACACATCAAAATTGATCACCGACAATTTTTCCATCTTTCCGTCTTCCTCTCTCTTCGTCCGACTGAAGACCAAAGAAGTGAGAAAATGAGGAAGCGCGAGAGAACGAGAGAAGAGGACGGTAGAACCATAGGTCCGAATGAATATCGACGGTCCGAGAGTCGCGTGGGCGAACCCGCGCGCCTCTTTCCGTCTCGTATATCGCATCGCATTGTTTCTGACACCAGAGATTTATTATTTGCCGCCACGGCCGACCACTTTTTCCGTCGATTGAGCTCATTGTTCGCGAGACGATCGTGATTAAGAGACACGTTAACGAGCCGCATTGAGCGGCTTCGCTGGACGGCATGAGCGCAAAACCCGCGAGCCCGTTTCACGCAAGATCGAATGAGATTCATTACGCTTACGTGTAACCGATCGCGAAAAAACGGAAGGACGTACCGGTACCTACGCTGCTTGCAGTCTGCGAGTGACCAGTAAATTTCTGGCGAACGCCATCCAGCCACGTTTCGTTTCTCGATTTATAGCGTTTAACGGGACGGGTATTTTCGTTGGATATAGGGTCGCGTGCGCGTCACACCCGGCCGAGCAATCCAACAAACGAATAAAAGGCAAATCGATCAAAACCCGTTGTTCGTTTATTCGTTTTTGGCGGATTAATCGAACGAACACTTGCTCGTTTTTGGCTGGCCAGGTTGCGTGACCGATTCATTTAGATCGAACGAATCAAATGATTAATTTCTTATCTGCTTCAGTTGGTTAGCGCGAAAACTTGATCCTTGAATTGGACCGGGTATTTATAATCTTCTCATTCATTCATTATTCATTCATTATTAGAATTGTATTATATGACAAAAATCAATTTGAAATATTTTCTCTCTCTTTAAATATCTATAAAAAGTGTCTTTAATTATATAACATTATACTTTTGTGAAGGCAGAAAAAAAGAGAAAGAGAAAAGACACTAGATGTCACGAATGTATGCCATATGCGAAGGAATGTTCTTAATTAAGAGGCGGACATGTGTGTGTCACGCACTATCTGAAACGGAAGTTAGGCGATGGAGATGAACAGACGAGCTCTAAACTCTAAAGAGAACGATTTCATATACACGAAGTGGCAATCTACAGGACGCTTTGAAGAGACAACGTGTGGTTCGAATTAAATTTCTCGTGGCGAACTTCCGTTCAAATCGTACGAGGAGGAGACTCCTCGAGCGCGGCGCCAAGAGACGATAACATCGGACATCGCACGTGTTTTCATTTTACGTGTTGTACTCGTATCCGCGTACGGCCGCCAAGAATATCTTTGTGCCGTTCCGTCACGTAGGAGTGTCGATAAACGACTTCCAACTATACGTATAACCAAAAAGAGCTTAAAAATTATTTTACAAAATAATTTCTTACCTTGTGTCTGTATAAAAAATTTATCTCCAGTAAAATAAAAATCTTAATTTCTTTCATCCATAAATGTTTTCATTACTATAATATTAATTAAAATTTTATAAATTTTATATAAAAGCTCAGGCTGATACTATTTATGCAAGAGATACAGACAATTATTGTGTCAAAATAATTAATTCAATTTCGTGTTAATTTTGGTGTTAATATCTGTATTTGTGCTATAGATCAGACTGTATATCGATTGACATTCCTTAACGCGTTGTGCCGGTATCGCCGTAATTAAATTTTTAATAAATTCTCAGGACGAATGAACATTCCGGGCAATAATGTTCCGCGATATACAAAATAATTCGCGTGTACGAGGAAACGAAGTAGGACTTGTGCGAAGCCATTGTCATGTGACAACAAAGCCGCCATTCGGCACAACGCCCGGGTAGGTACTTCGGGATCGACGTTAAGGAGTCGACGATAGATCGTCGTAGTGACGGAGAGGCCGGGGAATTTCACTCGTTGAATATGGAGAGGCCAGAGGCCTGTAGTCGATCGCCCCTAAACGACATGCATTCAAGCTCGCGTCCGCGTTGTCATGGAAATCGAAGGACGACTTCGTCGTCGTAGGCACCCGTTGCGAACGTGACGGCGTCAACGCGTACTCGCACAAAAAAGCTGAGAGATTTCAGTCTTCTGATCCGATTGCGCGTCGTATAAAAAATGCGGATAAAACCCAATATTTGTAGCGCATTTTGTGCACAAGATAGAGTTTACATTATCACTGGAAAATCGGAGATCTTTAAAAAATAACGAAAACAAACAGATATTTTATTGCAAAACTCGGAAAGTTTAAAATATGAATGCGCAAAAAGCGATCTAAAAAGCACAAGTAATTTCGCTCGCGTTTGCAAACATTTGACAGCTCGCGATAATCACCCACGCAATTTAAAAGTGTAACTACAAAAAGGAGTACCACTGCGATTAGCGAAAGTGGCGGATATTCGCCGAGAAAAAAATTGGCGAATATCCGCCGCTTTATCTGGGCCCTCAGACCGGAATGAACTTAATCCGTAATCAGCTTTCCGGGAAAATCACATTCGCAATCAGGGTTGGTGGGCATATCAAAAAGATTCGCGCATGAACGACTCGGCGAGCAATTATGTTTCTGTCCGTCCGGGATTCTCCTCGTCTCCGAGAGAGTCGACCCTTAGACCCGTAATTCCCCGCTCTCTCTCAGGACAAAAAGTAACCTCTTAATGTTTCCCATCTACTAATTTTTTGGGGCAAAAGATATTCGCGCGCGTCAGCCGAAAGGTCGACTCGAAAAAACACGTATCGCGAGCAATCATATATATATATATATATATATATATATATATATATATATATATATATATATTGGAAATGATGATCTTCAAAGTTATAGTCTCTCGTGTTTACGACGTTCGTTATCATTCGTATAGTCGTCGAGCGAGATGCGACGTATTGATTTTTGACAAAAATATACGCGGTAAAATTTAAACGACAGATGTCGTTTCCGAGATTATACGGCCGGGATGGCAGCTCATTTTTATGGACGTTTCGACGAACGTGACAGGTGCATTCGCGTGCGTGTATTGGCGACGCGCTCTATATATGGCATCGTGTCAAAATCCAGACAGGGGCGACACGCGGCTGAGTACTTCTCTCTCGTAACTACGATTATACTACGATTATAATGTAAATTCGAGAGCAAAAATGGGAAACACCGCAGTGGATGATGTAGTACCCGGTGTGTACATTGCGCCATCGTCCCCCGATCTACTATCAATGGCGAAGTCACAAATTATCGTTGGCTATTAAAGCGCGGTATAATTAATTCGACGCGACTGTTTGGCGGCGCGCAATAATTATTTTTTATTCTGTTTTCAGGACCGATCCCTCTCTCTCTTGATGACGGCAGGACGAGGAAGGAGAAAAAGGTAGGTGAAAGAAACGACATAATAATTTCTGCCCAGGACTGTACCCCACTACCACTGGGTGACAACGTAGTTTCCCATGTTTTATGGTCAGTTCCGTGCGCCATGGTATCTGATTGCGTCATAAATCGAACGAGAAACGGCGCGAGGGTTGCAGCAAGCGCGATACACGACCTATGATTTCGTTTGCCGAAATTTAGCGGTCGCGTCCAGTCGTTCTTTTTTCCTCACACCGTAGTTTGAGTTCCAAAAGAAATAAAATCTGCAGTGTGTAAATACTCGCTGTGAAATAACATGATTACACGGGAATTCATTAATTTTAACTTTCTACATCCATTGGAGACGGAAATATGTGTATATTTCTCTAAATTTCTTAATTAATGAGTCTTTATCAGCATCATGAGTGAACTGCTCTCTTTGACAGTTGAGATAAATAATTAACGAATAAAAATAACTAAACGTAAAACTAAAACGCGCCATTTAAAATTATTACAGTGGTTAGAGGCATGGCGAGTAAACCCGAGAAAAATGTGCAGATGCCAGCGGGTAAGAACCTGATACCGTAGGAGAAATGTACCACTTAAGCATACACGTACCGTGCATCTGCAGGAACTATTTTTCATTAACGTATTCTACATTCCGCTAGACATACGAAGCAGTAATTTTCCTCTAAACAACAGAATATATATATGTATTTTTTAAAATATATATGCTATTATCATACTAATACTTGCGTATTTTAAAAATAAGTACTTATATATCCCTTCCTTGACACTCGACGCGACCGCCGTCTTCTTGTCAAATATTGACCTTTCAATGCGAGGGAAGATATCTCTCTTTCTCTGTGTCTGTCTACTTTCTCAGTAGGAACATATCGAAATCGCGTCTCGTAGAAAGAAATGAGATTTCGCTACGAATCGAAGTTCACGTCGAACGCAAAAAATAGTAAGGGTTCGAAATATCCTTCCGATTTTCCAAACCGGGATTTTTGCCGTTTTATTCTGACGTGAGACATGACGGCGATATTATTGTCTTTGCACTGCGCACTAGATATCAGTGAAATATGTAGCGGCGACTCTGCCGCCGACACTTCATTAATTACACTGGAACGAATTGGTGCTGGAGGGCAAAAATGATGTAAGATGGTAGATTAAAAGTAGAACTTTTTAATTAAATGAAACCGCTGCGTTTCCAGAAAGGATCAGGAAAGATATTTAAAACTATCTATGTATGTTGGTGTGTGTATATACAATATATATCATCGTAATTTAGATTATATTATAAAATTTAGTAAATATTTTGTAAAAATTTACTAAATAAATTACTTTATTTGTATCTCTTCTAATTTATTCTTATATATTATTCAGAAATTTACCAAGAAAAGTACCGATGTGCTTTTTTTACATAAATTGAACCAAATACAAACGAGAGTTGTTCTGAAATCATTCTACAATTTCACTAAATCAAATTTAATAGATAATTGGAACAGTAGAAGTGTAAATTTGTTGAAAGATTCATGGGCTTAATCTCGTGAGCGCGATCGTAAAAGGAAATTCATAGTGAATCAAGAGCGATTGTATTATCGTCCCGCTGACAGTTTTTACGAAATTTCATATATATCGTAACTAGCGAGCCCCTCGCAATCGTTAGTACGCCACCAACGAGGGGTGACTTACCCAAACGTACACAAACTTGTTAATTGCCGATATAAACACTGCAGTTTCCGGACTGGCGCCAGAGACGCGTCCTACCCTGTCGTCAAAATTCTCCCCCAAGCGATTCTGGTTTTATAACACCAATACCCATTTTACAGCATTCCCTGATGAGCTTCGATCGACGAGATTGTCTACCTAACGGGCGAATCCCTATTTTCCTGTTCCGACTTTTACAAACTGCTGACAAAAATCTGCTTCTCGCAAAAATGACAACTTTCATCATAAAAATTGTTCGACTTTTACATCGCATAAATATTGTTTTTTTTAAAAACGATATTCGAAGCTTCCTGATCAGACAGCTCGTCGACGATCAATTCCCTTGATGTCATCTACTGTCTTTTATCGCTCGTGAAACTTCCGTGTTGCATGTAATAATCCGACGTTTCCTTCACCGGCGATTTTTGCAATTTCATTCGACAGTTTCCTCGCAATAAAATAGTAATGGTATTCTTAGTCAGATAACACATGATTACGACAGAACAAATCTACTTGTAAAAGTCATCGAGAACTTGCGTTAACTTTTATTATTACGGCTTTTTATAGATTTTACCAGGTATAAAATAATGATATGTGTGTGCGGAGAAGAGTCGCTATATATTATTTGATTAAACTTAATATTGAATTCTCAGCCAGGAGAAAACACTTTTCTAAAACTGCCAGGAATCGAGCAATAACATATGTATGTGGAACACGTTGATACATATGTTTGATAAAAATGGTTTGCTTTTCATTTACGTGATTCAAAATTTATGATTCGCGGTTCGATATTCTCGTGTTAAAACGCGCATGCCTGAGTTCTGATATAACCCCGACGCGTGCAACTCCCGCGTCAAGATATCCATGCGGTAATTCGAATTTCAAACAGTCTGGCGAATTTCCATTGTGCTCGCAACGCAACGTATGTAATTGCTACGCTTGGATATCTGTAACTGGCTTGCTGCTGCGCTGCTGATTGGATGGCACGCTAGGTGCATGAAACGTTCTCTGGCCAATTTTAACGTATCTCCAGATTATTTCAGCGCGAGGGAGATCCAACTTTTTAATGATCTGTCACATGCAACGGCCTTTCCACGCAAAAAGAGTTTGTCTTGCAAAATTTTGTTGCAACAAACTTTTTAACGCATTTCTTTCCATCCGCCGATTGTGCTGTTCTTTATCATTCACAATTGCCGAAGCACTAAATCCAATCGATATCGGATTAATTAAATCAAAAATTGTTAATGCAAGAAACCTGATGAATTTTATATCACATGTATATAATGCACGTTCTTGTCGCAATATCTGATATGATGCACAGGCGATCCCATCAAGACCGGTTTCATAAAACGAGACTTCTCTCCGTGGAAGGAATTTGAATTATTACACAGTTTTTCATATTTACGACATCAATCGAAGGACTAAATTGCTGTCTCCTCGATGTAATAATTTTTTTTCTCTTTTTTGAAAATCCTTACCCCATTGCTCCGCAGTCGCATGTCGCGCCGTCGTTTTCCTGCGGCATAACGAAAAATACCTACACCCTCTCAGAATTTACTCTCTCGCAGGAGAACCAAAGTAAAGTTCTCCCTTTAATCCGTATCTCGCGTTCACGCCTCGATTGCCAAGCTACGCGGCATAGTTATTAAGAGAAACTTTGCCCTACGGACTTGCATCTCCCTCGCACTATCTTCCCCCTATCTGTCTATCTATCTCTTCTATCTGTCTCCTCCATCTCTTACTTTCTCGCTACTGCCGCTTTGCTGCCAGCGCTGATGCTGCTGCTTCGGTGTCTCCAAACTTTCGAACGTCTCAGGCAGACCGTGAAATCTGTCGCCAACGAAAATTCCAAGTAATTCGTCGACGATGCGGAGCCGGTCCCAACGTCGCTCATCGTCGATCGAGCTCCCCAAACGCGTACGTCTATTCGCTCGCTCAGAAGACAGGCAGACAATCAGTCGTGATTTCGCGCGTTCCTACAATGCCGGAGCTGTTCGAGAATTTACGCGCTCTATGCGGTCTAATTGTTTCAAGTTACGCAGTTCGCAGATACAGTACAAAGAACCAAAAAGTTTGAAACGTCTTTCGATTATGCCACAGGCTTCGTCGGTTTATTCCAATTAAAGAAGACTAGACGTAACTTTCGTGTACCTCTCGATAAAGAAAAAAAGATTCCAAACAATTCAATTTATTATATAAGCTTCTTTAAGATTGAATTCGGCGCGCGCAATCTTAATTTAATCATCAATAAGCTTGCGTTGAACTTGTTCGGAGAGATATTTCCGAGATAAACTCTTCGCGAGTTAAAGATAGATCTTGCTCAATATGTTAATGCTGCGCAAAGACGGCGTAGCTACGATAAATATTCGTGAAGTCGCAACAATGATAGGGCAAGTCGACCCACTCCGAGGACAGGAGGGAAGAAAGAGAGCTCTGCGCGACCTCCGACCTTACGTCGTAACCGGTTCGAAGTATATATACTCCTTTCGCAGCGTGCAAGTAGGAGAGTTCCCGTGGGAAACGGCCGATCGCGAGCCGAAATAGGAAGGTGAGAGAAACCGCGAAAAAAATCCAACAGGCTCGATACGTCAAAAGGACGGTGTGGAAAAGTGTCGCGTTCACGTTGGGATAAAACCGAGAGTTTTTACGCGGTGGCGACCATTACCGACGATAGCGCGTGGACGAGGACATCGGCGGTGCGACGCTGGTACTTCTGGAGGTGAAAGTTTCTCGAGGGCGGCCGAGGAAAATGACGACAAAAAAAAAAGAGAAGAAAGAAAACGAGCATGACGACGACGTGTCCCTCGTTTCGAAGTTCGAGACCCCGCGCACCGATTACTCTCTGCTACTTCGTTGGTCCTTCGTCCGGCTCGCATCTGCCGACTCCGCGACGAGAGAAACAAAGTTTATTCGTTTCGAGGTAGCCAAGTCTCTCCCTCTTTCTCTATCTCTTTTACTCGCTCCTTCTCGGCCGAGCGTCGCGCCGTAAAAAGGTTTTCGAGAAGCTGTAAAAAACGTGATTAAACGGCGGGTACAATGTAACATTGCTCGTTGAATGTGCGCGCCGCAAGAGAAACTTGGAAACTCGACGCGATCGCGCCCCTTTGCTCGCGCCCAGTCTGAACCGCTAATTTAAACGTCGTCCCAAGCAAGCCCGCTTTCTCCTCTTGATCATTTATTCGTTTTTCTTTCTTCGTGACTTACCAACAGTCACAAAGGAACCTAACCGCAGACGGACCGCCCCGTTGCTTCAAGAATGAGTCTTTACTAATCGCCTTTCTCGCTACTATGTGCTGATCGACGAGCGATCATTGTCGATGCGTACACATATTGCAGAACACAAAGTCCAATTGTAGTCGTTCGCTACCATTAGTTTGCGACAACCTCGGACAGGGGCAAGGGTTCCGAAATACGAAAGGAGTGACGAGGGATCGCGCGCGAAGGGCGATTTGCGTACGATGGCGAAAAACAATTAATGGACGCGGTGTATCCGGGCACACTTGTAAGCGAGAAGGGTACCTGGCATACACGACACATGGCCCATTACGAATTAATGTAGCATTTCACGGCGAATTAATTACACGAAGCCGGAGCCTCTCGAGTGTTCTCCGATGAGAGCCCGAAAGAGTCGGGCGAGAGAGCGCCGCTGACTCACTCGAGGTACTCGAGTACCAAATCGTTTTAATGGAACAACTGTTACCCGTTGAACGACCAGCGCACGAACCGTACGTATTTAAGTATCGCGTATTTTTTAAGGGAGAAGACCAGCAAGTAGGTTCTGTGTGCTTAGAATTATGCATGGAATCTGTAATTACGAAGTTTAAAACGAAATTCTACGCATACGATCTCGTAAAATGATATTAGGGATATAAATATCAAGAAACACATTTTTTAAATCTATAAAAATCTATAAGGGATGTCAGGCAGAATGTCGCACGCCCTGGCGAAAAAAGATGGTATGCAGAAGCAATCATAATTATCAATATATATATATATATATATATATATATATATTCGCAGTCTGCAGGAAATAATCGAGGGTGCTTTTTCCTTCGGCAATGGAACGCTTCGCAATAACTATAGCGATCGCAATAACTATAGCGATCGCAATTCGATAAACCAAAATGATTGGCGTGTATCGAGTTACGTGCATTTTTTCCTTTCTTTTTTTTCACTCTTCCGTCCGATTTTTCTCGCTCCGGAAACGGTAGGCTTTTTTTTCCGAATCGTAACAACTGCTATGATAGCCGCACCGTCCAAAAAAAAAAAAACAGGATTACAGCATCACCGAGTTTTTAATTCGATCAGCGTGACTCACGACGGGTGGCTACATGCCAAGTGAAAATCCATAAACTGTACGCAGTTTTGTCATGTCGGATGAACGACTACCAGGCGCGGTGGTGGGTTGAATGTGGTGGGAAAACCGACGGTGACCGAAAATCAAATTATTGCGCTACGGGCGATAAATGTTCGTTAACTCGTAGTAGTTCTCGCGTGTAGCACTGTCCGTTTCGATTTCGATTAATCGAGCAAGGCGCCTCGTTCGACGCCCGGCGTCATTTCGTCGTCGCTGACGCGCGAGAGCAAGAGCGAAGGAAAAAAGAAAAAAGAGAGAGAAAGAGAGCGAAAGGGATAGAGCAGACATAGGTAGAGTTTGGCGTGGCAGCTCCACCAATTTGTTTAAATTGCATTTCCGGCTAAACTGCAGCGGACTGTGACTGCGCGTGAATTATATTAGGAGAAGATTTGCGCTTGTATCTACCTTTTTTATACAGAGTCTCTCTAAAGTCTGACTCAGCCTTTTAGATTTCAGAAATGGCTTTAGATATGGAAAAATGTTTCAGACAAAAGTTGTAGTTGATAGATGATAAAATCTGTCTTCCTTAATATACTACTAATATAAACTTTTGTCTGAAATGTTTTTCCATATCTAAAGCCCATTTCTGAGAGCCAAAGAGCTGAGTCAGATTTTAGGGACATCCTGTACTATCTTTTTTTCGCGATAATCAGCGACTAGAACAAGCGGATATTTTTCTTGTCCTTTCGTCAGGAATAAGTCGGCTTCTTAGCCTCCGATTTTCTTTTCTCGATTCCGATAAACGGAATCTTCTATAAGTTCACTTGCCGACGATATCCGTTCCGTATTTCCTCCGTCCTCGAAACGGAATTACGACGGATATTGGATTAGAATCGTTTCCGATTCTCGTTATATCATTGCGATGCAAATAATTCATACCGACGTCAAGTATTAATTTTCCGATTGCCACTTTAACATCGTTATGATAATCGTGATAACTCATCGCAGCGAATTAAGATCTGGTCGAAGTGGTTGACAGTGTCGTTGAAAGTATATCGCGCAATCGCATAAATTGCACTCTTAAAGAGATAAACAGAGGACCGTGAGAAATTTATGACAGCGTATAACGATGATATATATTCGCGATATTGTCTCTCTCTCGCGTTTCGCAAACGTGAGGGCAAGAAGGTTTTAAACGTGCGCGCACAAAAAGACGGATATCGCTTATAGAACTTTCAGCGTTGTCTAACGGTTTGAATACCACGCACAGGCATTCAATCAGAAGAACGAGGCGGGCAAATAATAACGAGCCGTTGCTCGTGCGCGGAATAATTGGAGCCGTGCAGTTAACCGCGGAGATATACGTATACAAGTTCGGCCAGTACACCGAGAACTTTATATATACTCCTAGTAGAGGAGTTGCAGAACGATAGGTTGCCTAACGAACCAAAGTTCATTCCTATCTACCGGACGGACGCGCGAAACAATCGAACCAGCGTGCGTTCCAGACGTGATTAGCATGAGAAGAGGACGCACGCACGCCATCGCGCATTCTGACCGAAGAAAAAAAAAAAAGAAAAAAGTATCCGGAGAAGAATATCGAAAGAGAGGGGTCCAATAGACGGCGAAGAATTCGCCTTAATTACGCAGGTATTCTTTCAACGGCATTTTTTTTTTTGCGCGCGGTAATGTAAAAAAAATACTTCGCGCGACACGAGAGAGTTATGTAGGCGCAAATAATTCCTGATTTCCCGCAACAGATATTTCGCCGTTTAAGCCATTAATTCACTCGGAAGAGCGCGCAGCGACAGATCGTATAAATAAAAAACGAGGAACGATCTGTCAGACGCCGCGTTGCACGTGGGACGACGCGCAGCAGTCACGGACTTACGCACGGTAAACCGGTGTTTACGATCGCACGATGTCGACGAGGCGAAAAGAAGGAGGACGAAATCGTCGTCGCGGTCCGTAAATCTTCAAAGTACGCCGTCGCGCTTCGATCGTTCCAATCGATCGTGATTTCGAACGAGCGGACTCGCGTGACTCCGGCGTTAACGATTTTCACCCCGCAAAAAGTCGAGGGGACAAGTATAGCCTCGAGGGTCTCGTCCAAGACACGGTAATTTCTATGACCATATCGCTTATTCCTCTCTCTCTCTTTTTCTGTCGCTATCTCCATTGTCTGTTAAAAAGACGACATCGAAGGATGCACCTCTCCTGATGGAAAAGGAAGGAACTCTCGCGAACTTTACGCGTACCACCTTATCAGCGATAGAGCTACCTACGTGGCTATATTCGTTCACCCCTTCCGTTACTACCGCTTTACTACCCAATTTGCCGTGGAAGGAACGCCCGGGAGAATTAGGTTGGTTCCTCTTCGGGAATCTCTTCGAAAATTTGCCCTCGTCATCGGTCCCAGGAGAACCGGAAACGATTCTCGGGGTTCGAATGCATGCTCCTTTCCCTCGCGAGTATCTCGCCTCCTCCCAATCGTTTTTTGGATGAAGTGGATGAAAACGGATTAGGAGGGTACTTTAGTCTTGGAACGGAAACGCCGAGACAGCTCGTCGCTTCAGTATCGCATTATTATACGAAATAGTAATCAACTCCGTAAAGCGCTTAAAATAATTGAATATCTTGTGTGAGAGAGAGAGAGAGTAAAAATAAATATGGATTTTATGAGAAGAAATATAAAGAAATAAAATCTCTTAAATAACGAGCACAATATTAAAAAAATTAAAGTACAAAAAAATGCGTGAATAAATAATATCTTTGCGGAAAAAGAATTTTTCCTCGGTAAATAATTATGCTAAACAGCTCCGCGTTACAAAAACGAAATTCGAATATAATTAGAACAGCCTCGCAGATACACGTGTTAATTGCGAGTGTGTCTCTGGCCAGTATTTAATATTTCCCAAGCCGTAATTACGCCGGTAAGATTGTGCATTTTTATTTGGAAAAAGAGACATTATGACGAAGGCATAACGAGCAAGTAGGCGAGCAATTTTTCAAGCCGCTAATTACAACGGGATTATTTCATTACCATTGTGATAAAAAAATTGTATACGTCTCATGTGCTCTAAGCATACTATTTAACTCGTAGATTTAATCCCGAAGATTTTACATACAATCACCTGGCACACACCTACGCCATATGTACAAGAGATAATTTATTTCAATAAAAATTAATTAATTCACATGCACAGCGAAACAATCATCTGTGCGTTTCATAATGGGATTAAAACAGTTTGCGATGTTAATTATTTCTCGCCTTCTTCGCTCTGCTGTCACTTTTTAATAAGGTTCGAAAAAATCATCGCTGTTCTCGCTACAATCATTCTTCTCTGCGATCGACTGACTACAGTGGGAATTAGCATTAATTAACCTCGATGCGCGACACGAATTTCAACAGCGTTTTTTTCTCGCATGGATGGCGTAATCGAAAAATCGGAGAGCGCGTGCGCTAATAATTAATCAAAACAATGACACGCGGAACAAAACGCTTCCCTAACGAGGTATCCTCGCGTTGTACACATCGGATTGTTTTTTATTTATTTATTTATTTTTCGACAACGGCGACCATCACGCGAATGTCGCAATCCGGAATCACGCAGTACAGAATCGAGCGAAGGGCGGCAACCGCTCATTAGAAGAGGAATTAAATTTTGTTTCTCGAAACGGAATAGGTGAGACTGAAATGCTGGACCGCCGTCTCTTGCGCGATACGTACAGAGCCCCGAGCACGAAACTACGTGTAATTTCGCGCCTGGCTAAGCAGGTGCCCCGGTTGTGCGGGACTCAAATAAAGGTGAAAAGCGGTACTTCGCGATCTGCGAGACCAACGAGATGATGCGCTCCTAGGACGACTTTTCCCTTCCTCTCTTTCTCCTTTGTCTCTCGTGACCGCAGTGGAAATTCGGACGTGCGAGTTTGGACGCAATTAAATTTCACGCGATTGGTCCTCGACGTCGTACAATATTCGTCAAATAAAGGATAGTGCACTTGCAAAGAATGTATGAATTAGCCAAATTCGAATAAAATTTTGTATGTATATAACACGATAATCTCGTACGATTTAACGAAAAGAACACATCATAAGATGTGCCTCACGGATCGTGAACTTTGAGACAATGCTCTAATAATGCATTCAAACGTTGTAACAAAGGATTAATGCACAAAAGATCTTTTTTTCAAATTTCAAATATGATAAAAAAACAATGTAAAAATTAAAACCTGCTGTAACTATATAACGATGAATATAATGGGAGCCCTTTGAACAGAAGATTTAAATAGAAAGCTCGTGTATATATTCTTTTACTTGACAATGTGGTAATTACCAGTTACATGAGATAAAATAAGCACAGAGTAACAACCAAAAAAATTTTCTTTCTCATTTTTAAGAATTCCCTTCATCATTCCTTTCTCGTATCACTTGACAAAGTATGTACCACGTTTGCACAAGAATCGGTTCGTTGTGCAAGCGCACAACGTATTTTAAAACGGTTAATTGTTAGTAAGGCACTCGAGACAGCTTCTAACAGCGTCAACCCGTTTTCGTCGCCGTTTTTCTCCGGCTCTGCCCTCCACCGTCCACTTGTCGCGATCCTTCCTTTCGGACAAACGAAGAGACCGGCTATCTGGACACCGTCAAGTGGTTATAATTAAAGTTTCGCTAACGAGAGAATCCGTTCAGTCTGAGATAACGAGGTCTTCGATTTAAAGAGACCTCGGGGAACACGTGACAAGCGAGAGAGCAAGAGTTAGAGAGAGGAGGTGACTCCCATCAAGAGAGGATCTTTACTACCCGCGCGAGCGATTCGTGTACGCGCATACATTTGCGTGTGTATACATATGGAGGCGATGCCTATACGCAGAAAGTAACGTAAAAAGAAAGTTTATTCACCGAAGAGAGAGAAAAAACGACACTCTCACATACACGAAGGGAGACTCGCGTGCGTCTACCCCATTCCTCCCACCACTATGGTTCGATTGGTCGGTTAATATTTTATTCAGGGCGGAGTCGGATTTGCATACGTAGTGGGGCTCCGTTCCCTTCTTCCTATCTCTCTCTCTTCTCCTTTCGGGAGACGCGTGCATCTGCTTGGGACATAATACTGATGATATTGTAGTCGAAACGAACGAAAAGTGCATCAACCCATTCCAACGCGAATTTCAATTTTGATTCTCTGTGAAAGTAACTCCCCTGCGTATATGTCTCTGACAGAATATAAATTCGTCCGAACGGAAGTGCGATTATAATTAATAAATATTAATCGCACTCTTTCTTTCTCTCTCTCTCAACAAAGAATAATTTAGCCATGCAACCATTAAAATCCAAGATTTTTCATGAATTTTCAGGAAGCAGCGACGACGGTACCAACTTTACAAATGGATAACGCAATAATAGGCGCGCGCTATAATATGGCCTCGTGACATATGCATAAGCGGCGTCTGTGTAACAAAGCTTACTCTATTGTAACAGCGAAGCGCAATGTAAAAGATTAGTACGAGTTAACGCGACATTTCCATACCGCAATGGAATATGCATGAGAGGATGTACTGCAGCATCTGTGGTCCAAATAACGAAAGCAGGTCAAGTGATGTTTCATCTAGATGTATATTTTACTTTATGATTCTTCGCTATAAAGTGCTGCGGCGACGACGACGAGCCGCAGCATACTGATTCCTTTATAGCCGGCTAAACGTTCGGCTAAATTTGTATATACGTAATAAAATCACCGGGGAAATCTCATTAATTCCGCGATTACATTTTTTTTTAAACATACATAGCATATCAATTAATGTAAAACGATAAAAATTTAAGAGCAACAATTTTCGCAGAACAAAAGCAACCATTTAAATTAAATATATGAAGCTGGATTATTACTGGAATCCCCGTATAAAATCTCCCGCCGAATCCAATTAAATTACTCGAATTTATAGCGGTTGGAAAACTCGTGAACAATTTGACTAAAGTTTATCACTGACTTGCCAATTAACTGTGCTTACGCTGCGCAACGCCCTTTCACCGACGATACGTTACGAGAGGGAACAAGTGCACCTATATGTTAAAAAAAAAAAAAAAAATTGTCGAGCCGGATAAGAGGTTCCGGCGGAACGCATCGCTAATTAGTCGATTACCGTTCGCGTAAACGCTTTCACGTACGCCAATCGTCGCGTTCTCGGACTAGCAAAGCCTTTACGCGGCTACGCGTAATCTGATCACGCGCGGGGAGCTGATAACGCGCCCGCAAATACTCCACGTCACGTACCGGGGCTTAAGGCCGGATACGCGCCGACCCTGGGATGCACGACATACAATCGAGGGTCGCGAACACGCGGTCCCGCGTCGTGCGAAATATCCGCGAAACTTGGTGGCCTGTTCCATGAAACTGGCTGTTCAGGCAGAGGGGAGGAATTGCCTCTCGCAGGGTGAGGCGTTACTTTCGGGCAGCAAAAGCATGAATGCATATTTATGGGAATCAATCACGCGACGATCAAATCGTCGGCGGCGCACACGATCCAAGTGATATGAAAAAAATTTAAGAAGATTACGATTCGTGTTTGCGATATGCGTGAATGGAGCCGGCGGGACAGAGAGAATGACACGCGCCCGCGAGAGGTGATAAATTTATCGCACTCGATAGTTCGTTCGCTCGTGGGAAACGTGAAACGTATAACATTATCCGACAACGGGCGGCGGCGCGCCGCGAATACGAAGAGCTATGGATCCGAGAAAATGTAAGAGTGTGTTTCGGGAGAAATGTATCATTCACGATAATCGAAAAGTAGAACCGCGGGCGAACCGATATTTTCGCGCATTGCGCAATTTAATGGCAACAAATACATGGGAATACAATTCTTTAACATTGCATAGGTTGGATGTACTTTGATATTTTCCTAAATTTTTCTTGTTATATAAATTGTTCACCAGAATTGAAAAAAAAGCGTTTTTAAAGTGACCCAAAAATGTTTCGTGAAATGCTACGAGAAAAAAATTATGACAATCAGCTGTTTTGATGTTGACTGTGAAAGAAGATAAAAATAAAATTATTTCGGTTAGATAAATTGGTCGAAAAACATATACATAGTTGAAAACATCATTACGAATAAGCTCGTTAAAAACTACATGTTGATGCTGAGGGGTCCAATGGGATCAATATTGACAATCAGGCCGAGTTATCTTGTTAATCTTACTACCGGTCACGTCTCTATCCAACCTGATCATCTTCATGGCGCACACAAGCATATATGAAGCGGATCTCGACCGGTCTGCTCCGAAATGTCACATCCACCGGCGGAATTAAGCGACAAAAAATCATGTACGAGCTGATCCTTTCTAAGTTCACCTCTTACCACCCCTTCACTTCATCTCGTCCCGCCCTGTCCCCTCTTTCCGACACTGTAATGTCTTCGCGAGTAAGTAGTACCTGAGTACATGTAGAGTCTTGTCACCGAACAGTAGACTGGTTAGAGGAGGCGCTTATCGTAAGGAGGGATCTCTCTGACAGCCGCCAATTAAAACATGCTAACGAGCTGCTGATCCTGCGATATCTCGAAGCGGGGCCTAATTAAACTCGCGGAAGAGAGAAATGGAGAACGAGGCGGAGGAGGGAAAGCAAGAGAGGGAGAGAGAGAGAAGCAGAGAAACAGAGATGCGAACATGGAGCAGGAAAGCAAAGTAGAAAAGGTGAAGGAAGCGGAATCTACGAGATCTCGTAGCATCTGTATACTTATCGTCGATGAGCTTAACGACGATCTCACCTACCACCGATGAACCCTAATGACGCGATTTCCAAGTTCAAGATAGAGTTCTCCAACTGATTTATACGCATATATATTGTACGTGATCGCTGTATAGCGATAGAAGCTAAGCTGAATTCTCAATGAGAATATTCTGGCAATAGAATTTCTGTCAAATTGTACTCTTCTCATATAACTACTTGTATAACTTTTATTTTTTCTAATTAACTAATTATTTAATTAACTTACATATCTCGTCGTTTTTTGTGAAATACTTAAAAATTGTATAAGTATAATTTTTATTTAAATACATGAAGAATTACTTCAATATATAACAAAAATTATAACGAGAAATCTGTCTGATAGGGCGGTTGTATATTTCACTTGAAATCCGCGAGACTTAGAGTTTTCTAAGAGCAGGGGAGTCCCCTGGCATTATCGTGCAAGATGATTTGTAATTCGTGGTAAAAGCGTGGAGGGAACGTTTCAGCGAAAAAATATGTATGAGTTAAAGAAGAAGAATAACATCTTTGCATTCGACCCTTCCTGCGTAGTAGGGAGAAAATCGCTTTAGAGATCGAAACACGTGAGCTTAATGTTTCTTTATCCCATAACGTCGCATCAATTTTATTTAAGATTCCGTTGCTTTCGTTGAGATCTCAAGTAACAGCAAAGTGGGTTAAAATAATTTATTACAAGATTATAAATGAATTTGTAACAGATATTGTGCAATTTCGTATAAGTACCATATATATCGTAAAATAATAATAAATAAAATTATGTAAACATACAGAAAATTATATTTCGTGATAAACAGTATAACAATATTAGTGATAAAAAGCGATATCAATTTTGCTCGATGTTAATATCTACTTTGTTGTCGTAAAAGAAATATCGAAATGCCCAATAGAATGATTGACTAAAAGAATAACGGAAGCGTATACTATCAAGGAATGCACTTTTATTAAGGCTAAGGTCATCGTCACAAGTTTGTACGAAGGTAGGTGTTTCTGATAAGCGTAGAATCTGCGGTAACGGCAATAAGAAGTATGTTGTATCGACCTCACTGAAATCTCAATGCATTTTAAACAGCCATCGCGTGCGCGATATTCTCTCCACGTGAGAGCTTTCACGCTTTTTCATTAATGGCGAACAATTTGTTTCGCAGAATCGAGATCGCGTAATGGAACAAGGATTAAGAGTTCAGTCAGTCGCTTTACAGATGTATATATGTATTTTATCAACACTTTGCTCGTCGTTATCACCGGCGCGCATTATTCAACAGACATTATCTTGAGAGAGAGAGCGAGCGCCTGGACAATTTTCGCGTCCGGGAATCGGTTTGTGCAATCTGCTGCTTCTTAGCGCTATCGGTTTACTACCATCGTCGTCGACCATCGTCGACCAATATATAAATGGGCGAGCGACGACGTTCATGGAATAATCTGCGACTCGCAGATCCGGTTTTCCTTCCGCCATCCGATGGCGATTCGAATGGAGCATTTCGAAATATATAAGTGCTTACTTCCAGCACTCGAGGTAATATCGCACAAGCTAAGACCCGGTCATATCAGCCTTACACATTGAACGGTTCCCGATGCCGCTTCGGCAGTGACTGACCGCCGAATCGTCTTTGCGCGAAGGATAGATACGAGAAGAAGAAGAGCGAAAAACGAACAAAAAAAAGATGAAGGGAGGAGAGAAGACGGTCTTCTCTCTCTCGATTTCGTATTCCCGGAATCGACTGATTTGAAAGTATAACAATCCGATTTCTAAGCTAGTATCGTGTGGCGATCAACGTTAGGATGGTATTTCGATTCATGTCATATTATCGTTTTGCACGTAATGTCTTGAATGACCGCATTTCATTGTCCATTTCGTTGGATCTATCAGATTTTATGGCGGAAAAACTTCGTAACGTGACAGCTTGTTGCATAGCATACTCGTTCATGGCGATCTGCAGAAGCGATGATAGATTAAAGAGAAGATTAAACTTCTGTCTTCATCATAATTTTATGCTATTATATTTATAATATATTCCTTCTTCTTTTAAAGAGCTTTAATTATTAGCATAGTTAATTAATTTTTTTATCATTTTATATTCGCCATTTCATAATACTAGAACAACACAAGCGCGCGCGGTTTTATGTTTAAAGAAATGATATTTAAAAAAAAATATAAAGTTTAAACTTGATTAATATTTTTTCACAGAAATTAGCTGATTAAAGCGTAAATTTGTTAATTAATTTTTAATAATACTTTTTAATAATAACTTTCAATACACTATTAACTCCTCGATGCACACAACTGTCAAAATAATAACAGCCGCTCATAAAATAAACGCAACGACAGAATCAATCGGCAACGCCGAAAAGAAGCAAGAATATATTTCCAGATTTTCGAGAAGACTTCAGTACATTCGAGAATCAATAACATGCCTTTTTTAAAGAAGGGATTATTTAGATATTTAATGAACCAACGAGATATGGCGTTTAATTAAAAACTCCTTGGCTTTTAATAAAAAGACTTTTCGTTTAGATTTGACATTTTGAATTCTTTCTTTATAGTTTGAATGTGCAGGAGATAGCCCGGAGTAATGACTTAACTAATAATTTATGAGCAATATCGAGAAAACGATTGTAAACCACGTGCTCTCGTTTCGTCCGTCGAGTCGTTAAAGACGATTCTTTGTGGCCACATTTATCCGTTAGCAGTTCGTTTCGTTTTCAAACAGCAAATAGGAACCAAGTGTACAAGAGCACGTGTGCCTTTGAAACAAAGAACCGATCTCCCTTGATCTCCGACCTTTTCCTGTTACATGTTTCAGCAATTATCGTTGAGCTATACGATTAAGTCTGCGTATTAGATATTTTTCGGCCAAATATATTCAGCTACATCCATGAAAGCTATCGAGTTTTTCACCGCGAGATTTTATCGAACGTATCGGAAAGTAAGTATCGTTGTTAAATGGTTTTTAAAAATTCTATCGCGTATTCTTCCCCTCTCTCTCTCTCTCTCTCTCTCTCTCTCTCTCTCTCTCTCTCTCTCTCTCTCTCTCTCTCTCTCTCTCTCTCTCTCTCTCTCCCCCTCTCTCTCCTTTTCGTACCTATACATATATACATCCGCAATAGGTACTCTCATTGTCATTCCGTGTTTTACCCATCCCAGAGAAATAACTAATTCACTGCAGTAAGGAGGGAGGGTTGCAGCTGCGTCACTTTTACCTTTCCTCCCTCTCTCCTTCTGTCTATCTCTTTCTTTTGCCTGCGGGATATTCACGGCTGTATTTTCTGAGCTTCCTTTCAACAGTAGTCTTCCTCTCCCGGAAAGAGGGAAGACGGAGTGCGAAGGAAGCCGGAAGAGAGAAAGAGGAGAACGATCGACGGGGATGAGGTCGGAAGGGAAAGGAGTCTGGTCAATGCTCGCGAAAATTGGCTTCTAAATCTTGCGGCCGGAATGAGTGCCACCCCCCTTCGCCCCTTCCTCACCCAATTCCCCTCTCGATGGCGACCTCAACCCACCGCCACCTTCTCACGATTCTTTCCCTTAGGTCCAGCGAATCGCTAAGGTAGAGGGAATGAGAAACTGCTGCGGTCGGGAACGGAGCGAGGATGAAGGGGAACGGAATGGAAGGCCATTGTCGACGACGTGGAGGCTTACGGCCCACCCCACAGGCCGAAAATCCGCGAGGCAACTTTGCGGAACGGGACTTCCATAAGTTGCATTCAATGGGACATCGGTATAAAGAGGGTATAAAAAAAAGGGAAGGAAGGAGAGAGAGTAAGGACGGTCGTATTGTCGCAGCGGTGAGAGGATGTCCCTATATTCCTCGTCTGCGTTTGTATCTTATTCCCACTGCCTTTTGCGCTTTTTGTGCCGCTCTCTCTCTCTCATCGAGGGAGACCATTATTTGCTCATTTGACTCAATCCACGCAATTATCCGCGTGATATTCCTCTCTCTGCTATTTTTTTAATACCCGCGTTTCGCTCTTTTTTCGCGTCGTGGTATCATTTATATTTCCATTAGCGTTAATTTTAACATCGCGCTCGCATTACCGCTCATCCAGCATCAGTTGTTCGTGTAGATAGGCTCGTGCGGCCAGTATAACGATCATTAAAGAACAGAGATTATTAATTCCCTAGTCGTACCGACAGTACGCAATACGATGATTAATAAAGAACAGTAAAAGGGTTATTAATTTTACACATTTTTATGTGCAAAAATAAATTAATCATTCAATTAATTAACGAGTATAAATGAAGATTGCGTATATATATATGATTTTCAACTTTGTAGCGCAGAGTAAATATGGCAGGTGACGGTGACGCGCGCCACAGTTATTACAATTTCTTAGAATTCTGTAAGCAGAAATTTGCATGTAAATAGTTTTTATCTGAAGTTACCGGAAGTCGTTTCGGCTCGACTTCTTCTTCATTGCCTCGTGACGGTCGCGCAACAGGATCGTTACCTTCCACGGAGGTAGCTATTGGTTGCTACTCCGCGTCGACATAATCAAACCTGTCCATCTTGCACGAACTGCGAGCACTTGTTTCCATCCGGATCTTAATGGAGAATTTGCTTTGCAGATTAGACTTGTCTCGGTTACGGATCCGAGAAAGGCGTCAATTATCAACACAAAAACAAAACTAAACTAAAATTCTACTTAATAAGCTCATGATGAATATCTAAGATAATATCGCGGAAAAATGAATTATGTAGCAATAAAGAGTTTCGCGAAATCTTTCTGGAATTTCAAATTATACTTTGTATCTTTAAGTAATTTTCAAGAATAAAAAAAAGTGATATAATACCCCCCACAGTGAAACGAAATTTCAAATATACATTCCACAAGTGCAACGGTGTATTGCAGCTTATAACGCGATTGAAATTCGAGCAAGAACGAAGACGCTAGGATAGTAGACGTACGTGTACGATCTCTCGCTCTTAAGTATTCCAAGTGCATCGGCAGCCTTATCTCGGACATTATCATATCAGGAAGCTCCGAGAAGGATGGGACGCTCACGCACGTGCGTACCCCACATGTAGGCCCGGGGGCAACTAACGCCGCGTGCAAATACTAACAGACTGCCGGGTGTGGTCCCGACCCGTGGAAACGTGATCTCCGTGGCAAACCGCTGTTTACGTAGATAGAGAAGTGGCCTGCCTCCCTTTCACCCCCGGAGAGACGCTGTCCATCGAGTTGATCGATGTACACGCGCGTTAATCCCCGTTTAAGACACGAATGTCTATTCCTTCCGGTTATCTCTGGGGACGGACAGTTTCCGTCGCCGACGCGTGAGAAGTTTGCCAGGCAAATAGATGTCTTAACGCCAGGTGTGATAATGAGAAACAGCCCGAGTTCGATGAAATTCAAATTTTCTTCATGTATCATTCATTAAAATGTAATATAAATACAAGCGTGCAAATATTTAATTTTTCAGATAATAAATATTATTTTTCCAAAGCTATATGTTTGAAAAAAACTACATGTTCTCGATATGATAAAATGTTACAACGCGGCGATATTGAAGTCATTCTACTCCTCTACGCGGTGGTCCAGCGAGATTATACAGAGCAGAAAGAAGGCGGTTATACGCTTTGCACGACAGGAAGTTATCTGTTTGTTGTCTTAGGTCGAGTCCGAATGAAACGCGAGCGCGCTTCGATGCCGGCAGCGTTTGGAATTTCTTGGTATGATCCTAATCCTAAATAAACATACGAAGCGCCAGCAGTTATGAACGGGTTATGAGAAAACAATAGTCGTAGTTTCCGGAAGCACCTGCGACTTCCAATAAAAATTGCAAGTCGATGTTTTCGCACTTGGCGCTCATGTGCGATTTATTTCCGCGTTTGTATCTTAATTAACTCACGAACAAACTCTCTCGACAAAGAAATTTTATTATTTCATAAGTCTCAATATTTCTCTCAAGTCGAACAAATATTTCACATATTGTTAAATAATAAAAAGAAAAATATTTCTACAGCTATTAATTAATATATATTCAAAGATGGTTTTATCATTTAAAAATCATTAATTATTTGTCGAAAAAATTATGTTAATAGATAAAATGTTTAAAGTTAGGCAAGAGAAAAGAATTATTAATATCGTCTTTCACAAGCGTTTGCGTGGCTGAATATTAACACGAGAACTAGGCGCCAGTTGTATAACGCGTACAGATAGCATTACGTCTCATATATAAATCTTTGCAGAAACAGCTGTGCGTTCAAGATACGCCTATCAAAACGTTTTCCTCTTTGCGATAACTTTCTTCTCCTCCCATAAATTTTCTCTTTCTTTTGCTCTGTGTGCGTAACAGAGAGAGAAATTTGCTATATTTCAATCCCCTTCAATCCCCTTTATCTCTGCGCATCGTCACAGCTTCGCTATGTGATCCTATCGGGAGAGAACTCGGAATTCGGCCAGGGACAAACTTTTGTCAATCTAACGAAGTCGCTCGAATTATTTTCTTTTCCTCTTAGGTAAAACGATCATTTGATATATAACGAAATACATCCTGTGTTGGACTAATAAAACTTTTTCGGATATATATATATATATATATATATATATATATATATATATATATAATTCCAATAAATTAATTATATTTTTGATTAATTATTTAATTGATTTGTTCGCATCGTGTTGATTCGATCAAGATTTGATTCGAGGGTGATCTTATATATGATTTGCTGAAATGCATGATTTTAAAACGAGATCTCAATCTCAAATTTTGACATGATAATTTTATAACTATAGCATTTTACAATATTTTTTTGCAATTAATATTAAATTATAATATTTTTCGAACGTCATCTCACACCGGGTCCAAAGTAAGGCGCGATTAGATTTGTAAACAAAAAGCAAAAGGGATCGGCACAGCTGTTGAGATGCTATTACGAGGCTGCCGTTTACATGTTACGGAAGGATCCAGCTCGAATTACAACACTCGTTACGCAAACCACCGGCGTCTCCAATTCCGGAGCGCACTTTTAATGAGTCTCTGCCACGGTCAATTAGTTCTGAACTCCGCTGCCCTCGCAAGGCCGGAAGATTTGGATCGTTTGAGTGTTGGAACTTGCTCTAATGCGACGAGAATTGTAAGATAATCGTTATAACCTTTATAGCGTTCCGGAGAAATGGCGCAATCGTATTTAAATGGACATTTAATTAGTGGCGAAAAATTGCTTAAGACAAGATTGAGATTAGAAAGTAACGTTTTGCTTTCCTCAAAAAAATGTTGCTAAAAATTTAGAATATGAATCAATTGCTCGTTAAATTTATTCTTGTCGACAAACTAAGAATGAGATATTTAGTCTAAGAAATTAATTGCATGATATAAAATATATAGAACAAGTTATTTCACAAAGTTTGCGCAATATCAATTAGTATGCTAATCAAGATTATCATATTTTATATAACTAAGTTTAAAAATAAATTCTTTTATCAAAACTACTATCATAGTCATAGAAAATAACAAAGTTTCTCAATATTACGAATTATACTACTCCTTGCAGATGGCAAGAGCGACATTATTTATAGAAGAGAGTGCAATTTTATGTCAGAAAACACGAGAAGGAGGAAGGAGCGATCCGATATCGTAGTCACGACCGTATATATATGCAATGGTGCTTTTACGGTAGCAAGTAGGCCGACCATGCAGAAGAAAGTAGAACAGCGACATAAAGGTTAACGATCCACAAATGTCTGGGCGTTGATGAGAAATGCCAGTCTCGAAAATGAATAGCGCAGACTTAATGAAGTACGGGAAGCTGATAAGACCGGAGAGTTCTCTCATTCAAACAGCGCTATCGCGTTAAACGTACTTGTTCCGTACGTATGATATGGTATGGTATGGTATATACGCGATTCGACATCCGAGAAATGGGACGATAGGAATAATTTACAGCAACGCGTTCTGGCAACGATGACGAATCGAACGGGCAACAGATTGCGCTCGATTCCCGTAATTAGAATAACGAAGAACGCCGACAAAAGAGCGACACATGTCAGCGCGAGAAATATTCTCCGACTAACATGACGAGAGCGAGAGAGCTTCTCTCTCTCGTCGACGTTCTTCCGCCGATCTTTATCATCTAACAATGCGATAACGAGGACCATTAGCTTTTTGCTTTATTGAGTTCCTGCGGCGTCAACGACACGAGGGATCAAATAACCCTCATTAAGACAAACGGCTTAAACAACGCGCAAATCGCGTCCTATAGTCAAGCGACTATACGTCGGGCGATGGCCTGAAGCCATTCTCGAGATTATGCCGACACATTATCGACATTTTCTTTCGTTAGCGAACAATCGGCACGTTTATAATTAAGATTATCGATTAACGCCACGAGCCATCTAATCAAATTCTAAACTTTTCCAGGAAGCGATCCAGGAGGCCTATTCGCCATGAAAGAAACCGTTACCATTACGGCAAGAACGTGCTTTCTCATCTTATTTAATCCGACACTGATCGCCAAGCAATCTATCAAGTGTCAGCTCTCAATATATCTTACCGACAATCTGCATTTTATTGGGTCTCACTTTTATTCGAAGTCATTTCATGCATGTAACAGTGCAAAAATTAAAAAAAAAATTGTGAGAAGAAATAATTAATTGCATAGTCGCTTTTTATAATGTAAAATTTTTTAGACTCTCATGTATATTTTCGATAATTATATACAATACATATATGTATATAGCGAATGGCTCATCTCTCGTTTCTTTACATTCTCTTGTTTTTCGACGAATAAACATATTTCATGTGTCAAAATTATCATATTATCGCATATCCTCTGGAGTCTGTTTCCAAGCTTATCTAAAGACGGACAGAAAAACTAAATTTCTTCTTCTTGACAATACAGATTACACTTGAGAGAATACTTGACATCACTAAAGTTGTTTCTTTAAAAAAAAAAACTTTCTACAGAAGCTTCTTAGAAGTTGTACGAACAAATATACATATACGAATATTGATAGCGGAAATGGATTAACTGGTGTGACACTATGCTTTCAGTCACATCTTAATCATGTGTTCTTCTCTTCATTTCCTTCTAATTTTATTAAGAAATTTTTTGTCTAACTTTTAAAATATTCAAACCAAAATTAATATTAATTTATTATGATGATGTCGAGTCTTATCTTGTTATAATCAAAATTTAAGCATCAATGATATCTTCGAAGCTGACAAAACAGCGAGATCTCGCTCAATGCCTTTCTTTCGTTAAAATCATATCTAAAATGATCTGCTCGTTTTTCCGTTCTCTCGCTGCCTAGTCTAGATTTATTACAACGATCTCATTTCGAGGCACGTATAACGTTAACGTCAATAGTAAATCACAGTGAGTTTGTGTAGCGCTATAAAGCGACGCGAAGAATAATTATTGGCCGAAAATTTCGCTCAAGGAACAAGCGGTAAAGTTATGATTCTTTGAAAAAAATGACGCTCGTAGTGATGCAGCGAGGGCTCCTTTTTTCAGAGCTCCTTCTTGTCAGGGAGAGGAAGAGGGGGAACAGTACAACTAACGACGTGGCAGACTGAGTAAATCAGAAGGGAGAGTGACGATAAGTTTTTGCTCGTTACAACCGGCCTGGGAAGCTCATTACGCGGCTCCCGCGCTAACCCCACCAGAAGGGCGAGATGAAGGTGGAGGATGCGGGGTGGGTAGAAAGGGCAACGCGGAGGCAGGCTTCGACCTTTTCGCCCTCGACCAGCCGGCCGAACCAGAGAGTGGTGTGCTCGGAAAGGCAAAAGTTTCGCGTGAGTTTGTTACTTCGTCGGAGCTTTCGGTCCGACGAAAGCCAGACGAGAGGAAAAGCCGCCGATGCGCGGCTTCCTGCGGCGCGCAATTGCTAGAAATCTCGTCTCTAAAACTATGGTTAAGCGAGAAATGTAAAAAAAAAAAAAAAAACCTGGCGGGAGATTGATGCGATGGTGCAAGACGCCGCTGTTCGTCGTTCGTGAGAGAGAACGTACAGCATGATCGTTGCGGACGGAAGCTACAGGAGGGTGAGCGCGCTCCGTAATTGGATCTATCCGCTTTAAGGTAAACACGAACATCGCCGGCTCCCCAACAATTAGCAGAGCAATCGAACGGAAACATGCTATGCCTATTCTGAGGCGTACATAACGGTAACATGCTTTTTTGACCACAATTATAACTCTACATCTGTTACTGAACGTGATTAAACATTAGTAGGATCACCTTTTCAACCGCTAGTGTTTTAATAAAATTAATTATATACGCAGATGTGTCGCAGAAAATCTCTCAGCGGGTCTACATATTCATTTTGCATGAATTGTATTTATAAAAAAATAATTACAAAATAAATTTCATCCTCGCGGAATACCGAAAGAATGCGCGCTCGTCAAATGAGCGAAAGATATTCCAGGATACCTATGTTCCAGGTTCGTCGGCCGAATCAGCGAAAATTCCAAGATCGAGGCAGTTAAGTGCGCCAAGTTAATGCGCGGCAGGCAAAGGGTCGACAAAATAAATTTGGCGGTGACACCAGAGACTTTCCCATTCGCGGTCGTAGCGAAGCCCAACGACGGACGCTCATCGTTGTCCGTGCTCGGGCTTTAACGTAGGTTCGAGTCGCCTCCAATTACGTCCCAAACCAGTTTGCGGAAGGGTTTGCCAGCCGCGGGGACTGCCGACCGATCGGTGGCTCGGTGGCAAACGGCGAGCAAAGAGTATCTCGCGTATACCGGCGTGTGTTTTTTCAGGGACGATCACGCGCGCAAAGTGTCCCATCGTGAGTCGTTACTTTTAATTACGCGGAGGGGAATATCCGAGAGATTCACGTCGCGTGAGAAACCCCGCCGATCTTCTCCATCCTCTCCGCTTTCCTCCACCGTCACAGATAAAACGGTTAATAATTAGGAAGGTTGTTCTCTGGTGCGGGAACTGCCGGATCCTCGGCCGATGCCTCTCTCGGCGAGATGCCAGACGCATCTTCCTACTTCGTTCTGCGCCAGGATTTATAATCCACTTGGCGGCCGATTAGCTCTACTCGTGTCTTCCGCAATCGGGAGATTAGGGACACAGAACGAGGGATGCGCTAATTTTCCACGAAAAGTCCGACCATGTTCCCGCGCTTTATCCTGAGAAAAATTATGTCCGGCCGACACCGCGACTCGCGCTAAATTAGAGGAACTTTGACTTTTTTTCCCCCTAATTTTTTCTTATAATTACGAAAGTTTGCCACCGTTATACGAGAAATCAGAAAGCAAAATCGAAAAAAAAAAAACGATATTAAATTTTATTTTCGTTTAGTTGGAAAAATAACTTTTTTGCGCATAATTTTTTTCTTGCTCAATATTGCTGAGATAATGAGATAAGTGAAATGAAATAGAATAATACCTTCCTTCTTCATTATCAGATCCGAGCGATAATAAATTAATTACATCAGATTATAATTATTTTATCACGCGAATTGTTTTTATACAATACTACATATGTGCAGGTTTTAATAAAAAAAAATATAATAACCCGCGATATAAAAAAATTTGTAATTTCCTGGAACGTTTCCGCAATAGCCGTTTCTACGTATAGCGTACAATCAAATACCTACACATATACAGAGCCTTTCGCGTCGAACGGCGACATAAAGGAAATAAATTGCGGCGCTTTTGCGGAGCGAACGACAGCATCGGGAGGAGGATCGATCGATCGTCAGTCGGAGAGTAGAGAAATATAGCGGGAGGAAGGGCCACTCTTCCCCGAGCATGTCATCGAAACGTAATATAATATTTTCGCGAATGCGCGTCGCGTTTGGTTCCGGCCGAGTCCAGCGATCGCAAACAGTCCATTGTCTTCTAATCGCCTATGCACCCCAGTGGCTATCTCTCCATGAGATAATAACGGGAGCGCGCACCTGACGCGGGGACGCCCGCGGAAAATTATCCGTCGACGACGACGACAACGTATGTACGCGAATATCAAGTTTTCCCTCTGTCGCGACCGACCGGACGGTCTTCACCGACTGGTTACCAATTTATAGCGTCTATCCGACGGTCAGACGGCGGTGTGTATCCGCGTCGTGTCTACACGCGTTCGCTACAAGCGTCTAACATGCGTAGTCCATTAATCGAGAGAGCATACCGCTCGCGGTGGCCCGATGATACCCTCCTCTAAACCCTCGGGGCCGAAGGCCTTGTCCCTTCCACCGCACCGGCTCGTTTCTTCTCTACCTCGACCCGCTGAAACGTCGCCGTGGAAACGCAAGCCGGGCATATACGTTTTCCCTGAAACTCGAGCGGTGTTGAAGGTAGGATAGGCGTCTCGAGGACGAGCATGGGAAAGTGGAGAAGTAGAAACAGCGAGGAGACGAGGCAAAGACTACCAGACATCGTCTACGTTTGCTAATACGGAGATTTTCAGGGTATATGCGCTTTCTCTCTCTTTCTCTCTTTCTTGGTAAATTGTGCAAATAGATACCTGTCCCGAGGTACACAGTGGGTTCTTTAAAGTGGGACTTAGACTTGTTGTTAATAAATTATTGAGAGAAAATATCCTCAGATGAGACTCAATCATGTAAATTGATATAACTGGAAACACACAGCGTAAATTGATGAGACCGAGTAAACATCGATAGACATGTTTATTTAATTTATAAAATTAATAATAATAATGTAAATAATAATAAATGTTTTTTCTGCATTAAAAATTCTATTAGAAAAATTTTATTAGAAATGGCATGTCAAGTTCGCATAGATATTACCGATGACGTTAAGATTCTAATTCGCTATTTGACAAGACAAGAGTGTCCGCCGACTATGGCAGAAGAGAATCGCTCTTAAATTGAGTCATCTTATGTGGCCCGTGCTAGTAACGACGCGATCGTCGACTAGGGTCACGGTGGTACGAATACATTCATTAATCCAAATCAAATGTCGTGTCACAAGCTACTCGTAAGAGGGCCGGCTCGCTCTTTGTGCTTATTACAAAGCCATAACTTATCCCGCTAGTCGCGCTTATTATCGTTCAATTTAGAATAAACACACTATGAGCATTTAATTGACTTTTCGAACTGTTTCTTTCTGCTTCTTCTCCTTTCTTTTTCTTTCCGATTGCATAACTTGTAACTTCTTTGCACGGACCACCGCGAAGACCGTCTGTAAAAGTTGCCGCAATAATGGATTCTTTTATAAAGTATATATATATATACTTCGCCACTTGGATAGCCCGGATTCAGCGAAATCCTTTATAAAGTATTTAGACGGATCTACGAACACTCCGAGCCGTATCCGGCACGATATCCTCCACGAAGCGGTTGCATTATCTCGAGAGCAATTAGCTAAGAATACCGCTCTTGGGATGCAGGCCGCGTCTTATCAGTCTTTAGAATAAACATCACCGCCAGTGCTATTTATTATCATGGGACAGAAGAAAATGCTTGTCGCTGTAACTCCGAGAACTAAATAATGCTTCCTAGAGCAAATCCTTGTCTCGCGATCTATTTTGAGTCCACTGACTGACAATGAGTTTATATCTTTATTCGCGTACAAATGTCGTAATAATTGTTCCGTAAATGTCGCACGATTATAATTTGTACTTTAATTATATTATCGCTATGTAATACCCAACGAGACTTTGTTTAAATATAATAAAAAATTTGCACGTACGCGCATATAAGGTGACGAAGCGAAAATCCAACATTTCTCGTTACGAAGAACGAATTTAACTTGCATAGGGCGTTACAAACCCCTGATGACAGCATAGTTATGTGCGCTAGGTAAACAATCACACGGTTCGCTTCGACATATTGAATGTGTTTCGATAATGCACGTGTACCGTTTCCTTTTGTACACACATGCAAAGGGCGACGCATAGCGACGTTGCAGCTGGTGTTCGCGGCATTTCCATATATCGATCGTCTTATCCGGTGGAGAACCGCGAATAAAGCAGCCGGAGAAAACGATTTTCGACAGGCGGTTCTTCATAAAGAGCTCTGACTGGTATATACGAGATATCGATCTCACGGATTATAAGTTATCTGCAAACATACCGGGGCATAATTGATATAAACGTTAGATAAAAAATTTGTCCGCGCAGCTTCATGGAAATCGAAGCGTTCGCTGAGAAACCGGTTGATGTCAGTAATAAATTGAGACTCGGTTATGTATCGCGTAGCTAGTTAGCGTTAGAATGCAAGTGTCATCCGTTTGAACGATTCCACGTAATATATATATATATATATATATATATATATATGTATATATCGACCGTTTTAATAGACCGCGTTTCCCGTAATACGCGAGATAATAACCTAAGATACGTCACTTCGAATTAGATGCGATTACATGGCTCCAAGACGCATAATGTGCGCGTCAATTAACAATCGCACGTGTATATACTGTGCGGAATTTCAAACTGATAAATTAATTCGCCGAGTCGGGATGCAACGAGTTTCGCGTTTTTTTCTCTCGAAGTGAATTTTTTTTTAATCTCGTGGCACGCGCGCTAGAATGTCGAAGAATGAACGTAACTGTCCTGTTTAGCTGCTTTTATTTATTAATGAGAACCGGCCTCGTCGAGTCAATTAACCCGAGTCCGTGGAAAAACGCGCTCCCGTTTTATCTCTGGTTTATGCGCTCGCTTATCAATACGATACAAGTCGCGTGATAGGTATGTGTGTATTCGCGACCTGGACTTCCGAACGCGAATAAATAATGGAGTTAACGAGCGCCGTGCGTTGCACTCGGCCGACTTTCTTTCCGCCGTTCGATCGTGCCCAGTCGCCGATTTATTCGGAGCCACGCTGGAATCCACGGCGGGAACGTGAGCGAATTGGAAGAAAGGATCGATCCGATCGATCGATTGATTTCGATATAGACTGACAGATCACCGACGGCGGCTCGATCGTGCAGGGAGATAAATGGAAAAGCGCGGTTTTAATTTGCGCAATTTTTTTTCATTACGCGTGTAAAAGAATAAGAAATATATATTTTTATTTTAAATTCTTCTCTCAATTTCAAGAAGAACTGTAAGAACCTTGATATATTTTTGGCTTAAAAAATTTATTGATTCATCTTCTTTGTAATAAGAAAATCTATCTTTTATTTCACTAAAAATTCTAATAAAATAATCGAATATAAAAGTGATAATAAAATTATAAAATTATTGATAAAAATAAATTTACATTTAATCAATACATTATTTTCACAATTAAATCTTTCGAGTAAAATCCTATCATATATAAATATAAAAGTTTATCATCTTTACTAAAGGAGTAAACTCATTTAATTTTCCACAATATTGGACATCTTGATTATTATTTAACATAATAAAATATCGGCTAATCGAATATTATACATCTGCGGAGAAGATGCTAGTTTCGCGACAGTGAAATGTGCATCGGGAGACGGGAATATTTTCGAGAGTACAAAAAAGTAGTCTCTCTGTGGCCCCTCGGGCACAACCGTGCAGACGTGCGAGAAGTATGTACAACGAAGGCGGTTCGCGCGCCACGCTCGACGAAGATACGTCGGAATTTTAATATTTCTCGGCTGCGAGAAAGGGCCGAGTGTAATCCCCTTGACAAACGGTTGCCTCCTCCGTGATGCCTCTTGACAAACAGGGGCCATCGGTTTCGCGCGGAGCTACGTAGAGACAAGGGCGATGGAAGAGGAGAGACGAGAGTATCGCGGAGCTCGAACGGATCGTTCTCTTGCTGTTCCACGCGCGAGAGAAGAAGAACGGAATAAGGAGAGAGCATCAGCCGCCTGAAAGAGGAAGAAGAGAACGAGACGGTGAGCTCGCGCTTGGATGGGATCCAAGAAGTTTTGCCGCGCTTTGTCGCCAAAACAAATTGCTCGGGTCTCGTCGCGCAGAACGAACGTCGCTTTCGTTCCGTCGTTTTCGCCATAATTATGCCGGTCGATCGATTCTCCCTGGGCTGATGCGACCTGCCGCGGAAAAATACTCATCGCTGAATTCTCGCCGGGTTCATTTCACTCACGTTGGTGCGTTGGAGAACGCTTGGCGGAAGAAACGATTCGCCGCGCTAGAAACCGCGTATCTCCACGACGAGAGAGCCTTTCATATCGCGCGTGGGCATTATGGTCCCCGACTTTGAACCACACGCGTTCGTGGCGCGCCATTAATACGGGTCGTCGGATATACTCGACGAGCGACGACGACGATGACGACGGCTACGTTCCAAGATTCCGACTCGCGCTTGCTTGCTACTATTTTCGACTCGACTCGTCGCGACTCGCGCAAGTCGACTGTATCCACTCGAGAGAAAAACCAGACGTTCATCTAGTGACGACTGCCTGCGGCCCGTAAACAGCGCACATTCAGCTCGAAATGCGGGGGCGAATTTTATTTTCGCGCGGTACAAAGGAAATATTCAGACGAAAATATGTATGAGATAAACTGTTAAAAAATAATAATAATTTTCTCCATCGAGTGATTCGTTCCTAGAATTATAATTATGTGCGGTGTTACTCGTTTCAAGAGAAACAGTAGATTCATTAAATATAGAAAAGTACTTTGCGTCAAGGAAGTATTATTTGTATCATAACAAGCTGATGAATAACGGCATGCAGCAAATAAATTCTCTCGTGGAAGGAGTAGATTGATCTTCGAGCGCCAAAGTACCGTACAAATGTGCGCGCGTGGGATTATTAATCGACATCGCGATCGATTACACGCGGATTCTATTTTTTTATCATAGAGAACTTTCCAGAGATTAGTATCTACATACATTGTAACTCTCTCTTTCCTCTTTCTCTAGCGCGCCGTAATAAATATGTTACCGCTGATGCAGAGGTCAGCGCGAAAGGTTGGCCGACAACGTTCGTGGAATGCGGCGCAGCGTGGTTTAGTCGAGGGGGAGAGCACGGAACGATGATAAGGGACCCGGGAAAAATATAAAAAGAGCTGGTAAGATAACGCGGGAAGCGGGAGAGGGTGGAGAACTGCGGAGGGGGAGGCTTTGGGGAAAAGAATCGTGGCGGACAATTAATTTCGAAGCGTCGCGTCGAGGAAACGAGCCTGGGCGCACCTCGGCGAGGATCTGCATGCAAGAACAATTAGCTACACCTCCTCGTGGCTCACCTCCGCGATAAATCAGCGAACCGCATTACCGCAACGGCCAGCGCACACAATGCCTGTAATTCTCGCCCACTCTGGCAGCACCAGGATAGAAGACGTAAGGAAGAAGAGGAGAGATGAGAGACCCGGGCCGGCCTTCTCAGGTCCCCCTGATCATCATCCACCAAGACACGGCCGAGAACGAGGTAACGAGAATGTACACTTTGCGCCCGCCCGAGATTCGTCAACGCGCCTTCTACTCCTCGCTGGCGACAAGAGATTAATGAGAGGACCTCGCGGGATCTCTCGGTCATTGCGCCGAGACACTTCACCAGAGAGAGAGCTCAGCAAGAGCGGCGTAAAGCGTGAAACGAAGTCCCTAATAAAAAAAAAATTCGTCGTCGTCCCGGTATGAAGAAGGGACATTTGTGGCGGACCGAAATGATGTGGTTTCACAGGTTTCTCGTTCTTTATTGCAGCGCGATATAACGAGCGTTAATCTTTTTCCGTGCGCACCGACGAGAAAGAGAGAGAAGCGTGACATTGCTATAATTTTCCGGTGAGATTATAGTCTCTCGACGGACATTTATAGTCTTTAGCAATAGGAAAGGCGAAGTATCTAAAATGTGCCCGTGAGTCTAATTTTACGAGTTTGTTTACGAGTACGCACACTCTCGCAAAGGAGAGAAAAAAAAATTTTTCGTTATCCGCGTAATAGCACTTTACTCCGAATCCCAGTGTTAATTTTTCACCGGACCATAGGATACGCGACAAGAGTAACTAAATCATCCCTGGGTCGTACATATATGTTTTTCCAATCAGAATGTTTGTCGCCGTAAATCAGAGAGACCGAGATGTGCGTCAGTCGTACTTCTCCATTATCCGATCGTTATCCTTTCGTCCGCCTTTCGCGACGCGAAATACGCGCGGGGCTCCGGCTTAATAGGTTGACGTCTCGATCGTTCATGTCTCGCGCGAGAAACAATGAGGGACTCGGTGCTCGTAAACGCGGCGAGGCATTCGGACAGGACGATAAAGCCTCTCGTCGAAGAAACGATAGAGTCTCGAAGGAAGCTGTCGAGCCGTGGCGGAAAGGAGGAAGGAAGTACCGGTTATCGGTGTATCGGTACATCGAGCACCCGCGCTTACAGCTGATGGAGCGGAAACCTTTACTGCGCTCTCGGCCCGCCTTCGTAAATCGTCGCGGCGCTTACCGATTTTATTTACGCGCCGCGAGGAATGGTATACGGCACGTAGGAATCCTTCAGGGGTGGCCGGATATAGCACCGGCGGAATGCGCACACGGCATGGCACACGGGATTTATCGTCACGCGGATATATAATACCTACCACGCGCGCGACGGGGGAATCAGGGCGGAACAATGGCCGGGATAATGGGTTCGAGCAGTTTTCGTGGAAATGAAATCGCCTCTTTCTCTCTTTATGCTGGTCTCTTCTTTTTCTTATGTTTTTCTCGCGCTCGCGACCTTCCTTTCCGAAAAATGCGGGATTTTCGACGATGACGAGATGTTGCGAGAGGCACTCGTCGCCTCTCGTCGCCTCTCGTCGCCTCTCGTCGCGCGGCAAAAAGTTTAATGATGACCGCGGCGCGATTGTACAATATACTTTGAACGCTCGCAATTTCACGCTCAAGCGATTCGGCGAGAGGAAGAGAGAGAGAGAGAGAAAGAGAGTCCGAAGTACCCGATAATGTATCGTTAAGTGGTCAATGATGTTGAACACGGACGGCAGTCCAAGTATGTATGCGTTAATGCAGCGCCTGGCATATCTGGTTCCGCGCAATGCCATTTTTTGCAATATCGTTTATTGCATTAATGTTATTACAGCATCATTCGTAATTAGTTCCCCGCGAATTCACACTCGAGCAGCATGTTAAACACTTAATTGCATATGCAGAATGCTAAATGTATTTTCGCTGAAAATTACGTTGCAAATTTACTAGCAACGAGCGTTGCCGTTCCTAGCAAGTTATATCCTCGCGGACTAATATCCTGTATTAGATAAGAAACTCTAAGTTTGCGAGTTAATTTAAAAGAAATTGCAATGTGCAGGCTGTGCACGCTGGAGATTAAAGCAACTTGTTGCATGATAACGTGTTTGTTATCAGAGAAATAGAAACTACTCTAATCTCGCGCACAAAATTATGTTATGTATATCTTATAATTATCTTATAATTGTAGTAATATTTATAATGACATTCTATTAATTTAATTTATTTTAGTGCTTTTCGCATTGACTGAAACTTGTAGCACAAGTGACAAAATAAATAACAAGCTTATCAAACGAGTGACGATAATACCGGAAGTCCGAAAACACTAATATCGATGCTTATAACAAGTGGTTCGTATTATCGCGATCAATCAATGTTTCATAAATGTATCGCAGTAGAGGGTCTCGCGCAGACAATGAACGGTTTTCGACGATAGCGAAATTCCATCAGCGATCCATCAAGGAGATAAAGGGCCTATTGATTCGCCTCTAGGTGGAGAACGGGTTATCCGCGGTAAGAAGAAGCGGCGGACTAGATTCACTTGATCAATCATTCCGACAGTTGAAGGATGGATCGACTCGACCATGTTTACGAGAAAAATATCTGGTTTAAATTCTTCTCTCTGGTTTAAAGTCTTCTCGTTACCGAAGCTACGCGTTCCTAGTCTCGAGAGTATCCCGCTTCACCCCTTCAGGAAGTAATTTTTTCGAGTTGATCATTTTCGAGAACGGTCATCAGGATGGAAATTTTTGTGAATCACTAGGGAACGGAAAAAAGCTCGTATTTCACGAGAGAAAAGGAGAGAGAGAGAGAGAGAGCGCACAAAACGAGAGCGACAGACCGCGGGGGCGGTGAGACGCATTAAAACTCGTCCCGCCGATGGTGCGAGAAGTCCTTCGTTCTTGCAACAGACCCGAGAGGCAACAATTGGAGCGTAATTATGAACCGAGGCCTCTCGACGGCTGACTCATATTCAACGGTCCCATGATCTCCGTTCCTCCTCTCGTATTTCTCCTTTCTCTGTCGTCGTAGCATGATTCCACGAACGCTAGAAAAAGTATCTCGCTCTGGGCGTTTATCCGTGCGAGTTTGTGGTTTCTGACCACATGTTGGGATAGTGAGGTACTTAGAAGCTCGCAGGCCTGAGGCATCGTCGGCATCAGGCGCTTGCACGGTCCAGAGACTCGTTTGGAAATTTCGATAATGGCCCTATATTAAAAGCGGTTTAGTTTTATGAGTGTATGTCGGCTGTAAATGTATAAATGATAGGTTAAAACCTATTATTAGATGTACTTTAAAATTTCTTTTCATCTGCGAAGAGTCCAAGATGTTATCTGCCTTTTTGACATAATTAATATAATTGATAATATGAGAATTTTTATAGAAATTATATATAATCAGGATTTAAAAAAAAATGTATTTAATATACATTTGGAGAACAATATCATTTTCTGTTTCTTTCCCTCCGTGTTATGGACATATAAAATACTTAAAAAAAGCTATAAAAGAAAATTAATACATGGGGAAACTTATGGCTCCAAAGAATTTTACGTCGAAGACGTGGCTGGATAACATTTTCAGGACGATCGTAATATTGCTAGACTTAGTACGTTCCTGGACAGAGATATGCTAACGCCTCCCTAACAGAGGTTACAGAGCGTAACGCAACCATTCATCCCACACCCCGTCGCCGGTGTCCGGGTTCCGGACCAGGCCGGCGACCTGGTTGCGGCAGCACGCGCCAGGAAGTAACGGCTGCAACGGCGAATATGTTCATTGTATAGCGTGTCCGAGAAACCACCAAACGAAAAATGATAGAAGAAAAGCGGAAGAAAATGGTGCTGCGATATTATGCATCGATATTTTTCGTCGAATTATTTATTAAGAATTTAATTTTTTATTAATGTTAAATGAATTCATGAGATTTTTTTCATATGAAGTTTATTTTAATCGAAATCGAGGAAAGTGCGTAACTTCTACGGCATCCGGTAAGTATATATATGTAGGTATATCTTGGGCAATATTCACGCTCAAGAGGCGCCGACGATATTCATTCGTAAGCTTATCGGACTTCCTCGATCCGTGTAAATACGCCTCGCACGACATAAAATATCCGCTATACCGCAGACACCAGACAACAGGCTCCACATTCGCACAAGAACGTCGAACTTCGGGTCGATTGTAAATCACGATCGCGAACGATCGACATCCAGCTGGTTGTGGGTAAATCGATTCGGGCTTGATAAAAGATAGATCGCACGCGGAACTATAATAAGTGAGCCCAAGAAGGTGGATGATGAGGCTGTGTGTGGGCAGATCGTGCCACGTGCGAGAAAAATCGCGATCGAGCGTAATCGTATACGATTTCCCTTTAATAGAAAATTGCGATTAGTAATAACAGGATCGCGTGTGGCGCGTCTTGCGTAAGATGAAACCTTATCTGTACGTTCTTCGCACGTTTGTAAAAGATATGCATGACACAAATATAGATAAATAATTGTATATTGTGTTCAATGTGTGTATTCCGTTCACGAGCTATCTCTTATTGCGACAAGAATGTATATTCGAAGAAAGCAACTGCAGGAAGAATCGTATGCACATAGATAGAGAAAAATAAAAGGTGTATATGTCATTTTTATATTATATGACATTTATTATTATTTATTTGCCACATAAAATCGAATATCTCGTATTTAAACCACGAGGAACTATCAATTTTATTTCACGAATACAGATATCGAAAAAGACGCATCTTCAATGAAGATACGTATCCTCATTCATTCTTAATGCCGCAGTATTAAGCATTAGAGACTAGATTCTCACTCGATACAGGAAGTAACTAAATCAAAAGCGAAGAATCTTGGGTAAAATAATTTACTGCTGCCGTCTGTCATTTTTTCGTCAGTTTCTCGGGAACCCTCTGAACAATTAGACCTTTTATGAGCCGCGAAGATTAACCGGGGATGCCGCAAAGAAGACGCGCCTCTTTCACATCCCGTGCCATTGGCGTAACGGGCGGGGGAGGAAAGAAAGGAGGGAGGGAGGGAATGGAGTAGAGAGAAAGTCGTTTAAAGTGATGCCCGCCACGTGTTTCCATGCACGAAGTACCGTGGGTAAGATGCATGAAGCGACGGAAGCCGCGGAGGACGAACGCGCACCGTCTAGATAGAGGAAGAGAAACGACGACGCTGACGCCGGTAATAAAAAATTCCTTTTCACTTTTTTTTTTTACGGAAAATCCATTAGAAACAACGGTGCCATCGCGACATTATTAATATCCACCTCCACCTACGGGAAGTCCATTATATTTCGGGGAGATTTAAGCGCACTTTTAACCCCGTCGTCGTAAATATTTATGATTTGTTATTTGTACATGTGCACATATCACACATGTGTAGAGTCTCGGTCAGTGGTCCATTACGTATCTGTTTGAGATTCGAGATGGGATCGACGACTTGTAGTATGCTACAACTCATCGGGAACGATTCCATCTGTCTATAAGTATAAATAATAAAGTATATAAATAATTATATACTATATAGGCTTGGAATATTTATAGTATCTTGTGTGACGTCCACATAAAATTAAATAAATTAATATGGGGAGTAACAAATGGATCGATACGGATCCATGTAGTGATTGGCACGAGTCAATGAAGGTGGGCAGTTGATAAGAATATTGATTCACTATTATATTTCACCGTGGACAAGAATGACCTCCCACCTTAAAAATTCTTTAAGAAACAAGGGCGGGAACCTGCGCGGGGATTCTTGCCGCTTGGTATAAATAAGAGAGATAATGAGGATAGTCTTTAGACTTTTGACATTAGTCCTCAGTTAATTGTCATTAATCAGAAAATATAAACTTGTGTTTAAAACCTAATAAAAATAATTCAAATTAATCTGGAAAGAGACGTAGTCCTTTTAATTATCAGAATTCCAATAAAAGTTGTCGCTGTCAATAAGAATGGCAACAACAAAATTAATATTATAATAATTTGAATTTTGACTAAGATTGGCGCTGTCGAAGAGCATGGCGAAAATCGTCATAAATCGCTGACAATAGTGTGGCGACTATGATTAAACAGTCTTAATTCAAATTCTAATGTTTCTCAATTTTTATTAGATGCCCAAAAAAGCAGGCAGACGTGTTCAAATTAAGAGGATTACGTTTCAAATTAAGGAAGCTATTATTAAAAATCAAGATCCTCTACCTCTCTATCTAAAACTCCATACTCTCAAATCTAATCCAACTCCTAAAAAAATAGAATATAAATTAATTCCAATCCACTTTAACATCAACTATCCCCATTGGAAGACAATAAACAAAACTGATCCTCGTCGCAAAACATATAAAATTCGGTATTTATTCGGCCCAGAGGATTAAATAATTAAATATTAACCCACAAACAAGGTCTAATCCCGAGTAAATTTCTTAAATGATTTGACCCAAAATAGACCAAACAATCTTAATTGTCCGGACGTGACAGTATCTTGTAACATTGAGGAAGCAGCAAATGTCATCTGATTTTACGTCATGCGAGCATGGCAAGAAAGTTTCATGTATTTAGTTAGAGCTTGACATCTAATCCGATCTTCCCGCGGATAAAAATTATCCTCTCACCGATACGAGAAAGGATATTCGTCTTCCTTCGCTCTCTCTATCTCTCTCTCTCTCTTTCTCTTTTTCTCGGAAATACCGCGGATCCTTCGGATCCTTCCTCCTTGTTCCGTTCGTCATCCTACTACTATCTATCACTTGCCTTTCTCCTTTTCATAGGCAACGTTGCCGCAATAGTTACTATAGACGTATAGCTTTGTACATGTAAATTGCATCTCCGAAAAGTTTTGATAATTAAAACAATTAGAAATTTTTTTAAACAATCATTTCGCCCAAAAAGACTATCTGCAGATATAGAGATGAGACGCCGGTTTAAGATAAATTCCAAATAATTGAGATTCATTGTTTTAAATATAATATTTAGATAAAGTTAAAAGTTACTTTATTAGATTTTAAATACTATAATGTTATAAATCTATGTAAACCTGACGCCTGACTTTAAAAAATTTAAGATTAATAATATAGTTTGTGCTTTGTGCCTTTCTCGTTTGCACCTGCTTGTATTGCATTTTATTTCCATACTTTATTCTTTATTCGTACCTCAAAAAGTTGAAAATTGACCAGTATCTACCTTTAAGATATTTTAATTTTGTTAATATTTTATTCTCGACAGTTATTTATACTCATCTGTATAATCTGTCTTTAATACATTGGTATCTTCAAGAACATAAAACTACAGTATTTTTTTATTTGTAACTATTCTTTATAGAAAAATTAATTGGCAATTGTTTTACGATAATGTAAAAAAAATTCGACAAATTTGATTGTAATCCATTATCAAGGGTTTTTTATTTTTAATTACTACTTATATAAAGGATAATTTGACTATTTTACAAGATATTTTTAAACTTTAAATATCCTTTATATAAGAAACTACTTTGTCGTTTCTAAAGATGTCGTAAAAAACAGCCAACGGAATTCGACAGAGAACTGTTCGTATCTGCGTCTGTATTATTTTTTATTTGGTTTACATTTTTAAAGGATATAAAATTATATGCATTTAAAAAATTTTTTACTTCTTATAAAAGATAGTATAGCCATTTTTTAAGAAACTGTTAAACAGTCAATGGAATATAACAGAAAGTCAATAGTTTGTAATCATTTTTTATTTTGTTTCTTAAAAAATAACTATGTATATAATTTTTTATATTCTTTATTTTATATATATATATATATATATATATATATATTTCTTTTCTTCTTTCTTTCTTTCTTTTTTTTTGATACAAAATTATATACATTTCTTAATTTTTAACTTATAAAAGATAACAGCCGTTTCGAGATATCATCAAATGGTCATTTAACAGAGAATTGTTTGTATTCATTTGTACCACATTTTTTTTTCTTTTTCTTTTCTTTTCTTTTTTTCTTTCTTTTTTTCTTTTTTTTTTGTGGATACAAAATTATATACATTTTTTAATTTTTAATTACTTCTTATAAAGGATAACTTAACAATTTTATTAAGGATATCATTAAACAAAAAACAGACTTCAATAGAAAACTGTTTGCAATAGTCTGTAGTTAGAGATATAAAGGATATAAGAAATATAAGGAATAACTTAGTAATTTCTTCAACAGAAATTGATAACAGAAAATTATATCTGTTGTTATTTCATTTGTACTTCGAATAGTACAGAAGTACAATATTTTAGGTTACAAGGTTATATTTTTTAACCTTTAAATATTTTTTTGAAGGAATAACAAGGATATCGTCCCATGAAATTCGACATAGGTCAATGGGATTTGATAGTCTTTTGTATCCGATTGTATAGTGTTTTTTTCGCCTATACACATCAAAGGATACAAAAAGAATATAAATAAAATACAGGAAGATACAGAAAGATACTGTATCATTTGTACTTCAAATGGTACGGAAGTACAGTATTTTTTAGGATACAAGGTTATATTTTTTAACCTTTAAATATTTTTTGAAGGAATAACAAGGATATCGTCCCATGAGATTCAACATAGGTCAATGGGATTTGATAGTCTTTTGTATCAGATTGTATAGTTTTTTTTTTTCGCCTATACATCAAAGAATACAAAAAGGATATAAAAAGGATGCAGAAAGATACAGAACTATAGAATTGTTTATTAAGTATCCTTTATAAGAAGTAACTTGACCATTTTTGAAGATATCGTGAAACGGTTAAATTTGGCAAAAATGATTCAACAGAGAATCGCTTTTGATTTTGTGTTTTAAGAAATATAAAATTGTAGCATTTTTTAATTTTTAAATATCTTTTATAAGAAGTAACGTAAGTGGGCGTTTATGGAGACATCTTGAAACGAGAATTAAACGAGAATCGAATTTTAATTTTGTTTGTGCTTTAAGGAGTACAGAATTATAGCATATTTTTAATTTTTTAAGTATCCCCTTATAAGAAGTAATTTTGCCGGTTTTTTTTTTTAATATCATAAAACTGCCAACGAAATTTTTCAAAGAATCATTTGTATCCATTTGTACTGGTTTTGATTGTGTTAGCATTTCAAATAGTCATATTTTATAAAAATGTTGGATTTAACATTTTAGTGTTAATTCATAGACATAGGCTATATCTAAACAGAGTGTTTGTCTTTATTTAAAGAATAGGGATATAAGTGTACGTAGAAAAGGACATATTCTGTTTTGTGCCCCTTGCCTTCTCTCTCATTCGAACGAGAGTATACTCGAACGCATGTAACATGAGAGAGAAGCAAAGGGCGTCTACGTGCACCTTTACCCCTACCCCTTAACACTCTGTCTAGATATATTATTATGTCTATGGTTACATCAGAAATTTAAAAATGTTATATATTTTCGAACTCTTTGAGAAAACGAAATAAAAAGTGATACAAATGATTCTCTATCAAATACCATTAACAAACCTAAAATATCTTTAAGTCGCCTGATCATTTTTTACTATCTTGTATTTTAATTTTTTTAATATGAATGAAATAAAATGCAATACGCGCAGTATTTATGAAGTCAGGCGCCAAGTTCACATCGATATGCTACATTTTACCTTAAAAATACGTCTCAAACAATTTACATGCCAAAACCATACAAAAACTTGCTGCTTTAAAATAAGCAGAACTCTCAAAAATCGATTGCGGTCTGATCTCTATATTCGTAGATCGTCTTTTTTGAATATATAATATTTAAATATTTAATTATAATTATTTAAAATAATTATTTAAAACATTTTTTAATTGTTTTAATTATCAGAACTTTCTGGAAAGGTAATGTGCATGCCTAAGTATAATTCTCGAAAATCGACTAGCGTTTCACTTCAATATCTATAGATATCGAGATACGGTTATCTTTATTTTAGTTTCATTAATTTGTTTTCCCTTTTAAAAAACTCTTCTTAAAACTCATGTAAAACTCATGTAAAACTCATGTAAAACTCATGTAAAACTAAGAATAATCGACACTAAGGAAAATGCCGTAGGACAAAGTGAGACGCTGCGTGAAGTTGGCGTAACAGTTTATAATAACAATAAAGCATTTTCACAACATAAGGCGTAGCTTTAATGGTCGTATAATTACTTATTTAAAATATAAAGAATTCTAGAACTATAGAAAATTAAACAAAAACTCTTAATTATTTATGAGTTTCCACGAAATGTGGAGACGCCAACTTCACACACACGAAAGCTTTTGAATAAAAAAAAATATATCAAATATATGAGAATACAGAACAGTTACTCCGGAGGTAGCGCTCAAACTCGGACGATATTGGCGAGATTGCGGCGGACAAGTTGCTCAACCGGCAGTAGCCGCACGTATTGCGCCTTGCGAAACAATAGAAGCCCTTGAGCGTGTTGAGCGAAGGACTTCCGGCAAGTCGGGGAGTCTGCTGAAGATGGGAATGTTGCGGGGAAGCGCCAGTATCTCGGTGCTCGAAGGATAACGCGAGTCGTTGTCGAGTTGAAATGCGCGGAAGTTGATTGGGCTGTTTCTCTCGTTATCGAGAAGTGAAAGTGGACGAGAGCGACGGAAATGGGGAATGCGAAAATTCAACATTTGCAATTAATATCTCGATATTCGCGAAACACCGAGATATTATCAATAATAAAAATATCATTAGTCGCGCTCTCGACGATAAATTATATTCTTCCTCTTTATTCAACTCGGCGTACGATTACTCGCGTTAATGAGGCAATTAATTGATTCGAATGACTTTCATGTAGGAATAACAGACAGCAGCATCGTCGTTCTTGAATAAAACGCGAGTATATTAATACGGAATGATACGAAAATTAATAGTCTGTGCGCATCGGCGGTCCATTATCCGATTTTTCGCTGGAAATCGATTAATCTGAAAAACCTTCTGAAACCGTAAGACATAATTACTTATCTTAATCCGCGTAAGTGGAAGTTTTACTTCGAAACGGACGATGTTTCTTCTTAATGACGTGGGACGAACGATAATCGAGTCAGCCGGTCGACTTAACGTCAATCAATCCGAGCAACATCGCTTCCTCGGCACGCTTTTATTTTGTCTCTCTCTCGGCTGACTATAAATCAGTGTGTTTTTACGGATGCGCTTTTTCCGTTGGAGCTCCGACGCGCATGGGCCTGATTAAACGGGTTATTAATTACAACCTGCTGACGACGTGAATGAATGCGGTACGCTCGATAAATTGGGGAACCCTCTTTTTTTGTATATTTTCTTATCCTAGAATGCCCCTGGATCACGAAATATATTATATGTCTGTCTGTAATGCAACAAACTGTAATATACGATAATATTTTCGGATGGTTTGCTTTATGGAAATTTGATGAACGTTTTGATTTTAACTTTTTGCTACACAAATAGTTAGAGACAATTATTTATTATTTATATTAATGCAATTTTTTGTGACGAGACTAAAAATTTAATCACAGATTTTGAAGTTATAGGAAAACAAATATTTTCTCTTTTAACAATAATATGTTCATTGCAATGTTCTCTTTGCAAACATTTTGAAGAAAATTCATTACGAAAAAACAACGAATCAAAAGATGATATTTGAAACATAGTGGCAATAATTGGTAAAAAATCTGTAGCTACTCGTGTTCTGAGAGAATTTCGATTGATCCAAAATGATAAAGCTCGCGAATAAACTATAACAACGTTTTCTTCGAGATTGGGCAAGGAACGGTTTCGCTGACGAATGAACAATGTCGCGTGAGAGTCTTAGAATGCTTGTGGAGAGCAGAAGGACGAGAGGAGGAAAAGAGTAGAGGAAAAACGTGTCGGAGGCCACGAGGGTTGCATACGAAGAGATGTGAAAATCGGGCACGCTGTCGTCTGATGCCGAACAAAAGCGGAGATGAGAGTAACGTCAGAACGTACGCCGGAAAGCAACGAACTCGACCAACTCCGTCTCCGAGAGGAGATCGAGGACATACCGGCGAAGGTATATAGAGACACACGCGAGATAGATCCCATTCAATTTTCATATGGCCCTCAGGAACCGCCTGAATCCAGAACCATGAATTTTCTCGAGATCTCGTGACCGGGCGTAAATCCTTCGAGGAATTAAATTCCGCGCGCGGTACCCGCGAGAGAGCCCCGGGTAGGTTCTGACCTTTTTAAATCCATTATCAAAATTACACGCCTGCCACCGCCGAGCTATCGACCGCTATTCCACCGCTTGCGGTCATTCGGACAAGATATGACCGTTACATTATTGCTCAAAAAAAAAATTATACTGAGAAAAGATCGGACACGCAAGAAATCTCGCGATATCAATTAAAATTGATGGATGAAAATTTATCGGCGATTGATCGTCTCTATCTGCAACTATGCTCGAGATAGATGATGAGAACCTTCGCAATAAGACGATCTTACGAGGATACAATTTATTAGGCGAAATGTAATTAAGAGAGATTCTAAAATGTTTATCAATTAATTTGCAATTATTATAAATTTAACAATAATTTTAGATTAAATAAGAAATTGTATAATAGAGAGTTTCATACGCTCTTTTAAGATTGATAGAGCTCGTAAACATTATAGAAACACTAATTTAAAAAAAAAAAAAACTCATTTGCATATCTTAATATGTAGGATCGTTGAATAAGAAAAGAAATGTGTTTTATGATAAATTTCCGCCGAGACTCCATCAGCGTGTAGTCGTAAGCGATGGGAAACTTATCTCCGAACTTACATCGAAAGACAAATTATCACATGAAGACATCGATCTTCCTGATTGATATCTGCGGACAAGCCGGAACAGATGCGAGCGAAGTAGCCGTTTCGGTAGGCGCGGGAATAAACGAAAAAAAAAAAAGGAAACTAAAGCGGATGAATGAAGACGAAATCTCCAGAGAGAGTGCAGAGAAAATTCTGTCGTAAACCAACGCTTTACGTTCGTCGTTGGTGAGCTGGAAAACGTACATCTATTGTACATTATTCGCTGAAGAGCGAATTAAGGCGAATAGATTTTTCCATCTATCCTCGTCTCTCTCGTTTAAAAGAGAGAAAGAGAGAGAGAGAGAGAGAGAGAGAGAGAGAGAAAGGACGACGATGCCGAGTACCACGATAGGCAGAAAGAGCACGCGTACGTGCCGGCGTTGCACAAAGGGCCCGGTGTTACACCGATGCATTGTGCAACGGTCCTGCAATCCATTGCGAGAGCCACGGGACTGTCAAGAGAGCAGTTCCTGGCCCTCTCGACTCTAAGAAAAGTAGAGAGAAGAAAAAAAAACAGTGGCATGAAACTGTTCCGTCGACCACACGACGACGTCAAGGTAGACTGAGCGCCGGCCAGAGAGTGAATCGCAGCGAATCTGCGTCGGCGGAAGAAGGACAACGACTTCTATAGGTCTGCAGCTGCCAGATAGAGCGGTCCCCATCAGAGCGCGAAATGAACAAAATCTACACCTGCAAACCCGTGAATACAGGTTTGTGGGTGTGGACGTGGAATTTTTTCGGAAGAGGGATAGAAGGGGTATATCGATCGGGCTTCTCCGGCGCACTCGGTTCTTTCCAGAGCTCTGTCGCGTCCATCCCTTTCTTATCCTCGCTCCGACGAAGAACTATCACCGAAAGGACAGACGGAACGGACTTCGGACAACCCCATCCGTCTATTAATCCGACCTTTTGTACCTACTATCGATCACTCCCTCCGCGCTTTGGGGGGCACTACGTATCTCTCTGAGCCATCCTTGATATTCTTTCTCTTTCCGTATCCAGTACTCTCGCCCAGGTAAAGCCACACGCTGCGTAACCGAAAGTTCTGCGGCTTGAGCCAGGAATTGTTGCGATCGTGCCGTGATATAATGGAATTGTTGCGAGATTTTTTTTCGACTTTTCGAGTACTCGATCTTGAGCGCGAACCCACCAATTTTAAAACCTCGGAGTTGAAATCTGGGTCGAATGCTCGCGGCGGGATGTATTATTATTTTCCGAATGTGTTTCGCAAAATAACTACGAAATATAGTTACGTAAGAGAGAATCGAAAAGTCTCGCTTTCATATTTATAGATTTGTGAAATGTTCGAATAGTTAGCGCTGCATTGTGTCTGATTCTTGCACGTTAACGTTAATATCTCTCTACATTACGAATAAAATAGAAAATTAAATGGTGCTAAATTTAGCGTTCAATGCGACGCTAAAGAAAGCGAGAATACGCGATCTCACGTATATCCTCTTGCATAAGTTCATAGAGATACATATACGGAGCTGATACACGTAATCTTCGTTGATTGTTGTCGGAAGAATTCTCCGACTACCATACATACATACGTGTTGCTCCTTCGGGCGCGTTGCAAATAAAGATCCAAGCATTGTAACACGAGCATGAGTTTATGATTCGCGCTTCTACGCGCCTATATAGAGGCGAACAATGGACTATCCGATGGTGTACAAAAGTTGTCGTCATTAAACTACCATATGCGAGCGCGTGCGCACGTATATATGCACGCATGTTCGCATCCGAACTTTAACTCGCCGCAAAGTCCCATTGTATCGACGATGGTTTACGACCGTGGATAATAATAATCAGGAAAACCGACGTGTGCGCGCGTGGAAAAGGGAGCTCTCGGCTCTCTTCTTGCACGACGAGCTCTTGCGAGGAGCTCTTCCATGGAATTCCATTCTGAAAACGTCGAAGCAAACCCCCGCAATCCCTGTGGTGGATATATTCGTGCTATTACACGGCAGTTTGCGAATCGCTCGTGTGTTCAAGAGGGGTTGGAAGGGGAGAGAAGGGAAATAGTAGGCACACGCAACGACGACACAATTGTGAGCGGCGGCGAGTAACTCGAGTAGGCTCTCTCGGCGATCTCTCCCTGGTCTCTCTTCGCTGCGGGATATGCATTTGTGCAACAGGCTTTTATACCGAGCCGTTGCGCTACTTATGCAATCGTGAATGCGTCGGTATCCCTTTTCCCCTCTGCCTCCCGCGTACTACGTTTCAAATACGTCGTGCATACTCGATGCTTTTGCCCGCACGAGATATCCGCCTCAAGGAGACGAGGAGACTATTGGTCGAATACCGGTGCAATTTTCCCCCGAGTTACGAGGGTTCGTGCCGCGTTGTCGTTAGTTTGGAATTTAACGAAATCATTTTTTCTTGCGCCATACGACACGCGAGAATCAACAAGGGAGACAGAAGTCTAGTATTTCATAAGAGTTGTTGATAAAAAAAGCTAGATATAAAATTTTTTTTGATGAATTACACGCCGCATTTAAGAAAGATACATATTTGACAGTCTATTGCACGTTTAATTAAGTCTCAAATTTTATGATACAGAGATATTACATATTTCGTTTGTTTCGATTCTGTTGTATGATAAAGTCGAAGCAGGAATTCCGAAATAGCTTCGGATGGAAAGAGAGCCCGAGAGCGACGTAGAAGACAGGAGGAGACTAAGTCTCGATCCTCGATCCGTCGTCCAAGGACGAGGAAACGACGCGATGCTCTCGTAACGTACGTATAGGAAAGGAAAAAGGACTTGTCCCGAACGATTCGACGCGCATTCTTCGGACGCATGCTCGGCAATTTGCGGTATACGAGGGCGCTTTACAATTAGTGGTATCTTCCGAAGCAGCATTCTTTACCGAGCTTCTTGGTTTCGATCCCACGCACCACTCATCGCTCTAGCGAGGGTTCTCTTCTCGATGGTTTGTCGTTAAGCATTAATTGAGCTCCGGACCGAAAGATTACAGAGAGAGGATCCTCTGCGCAGAATGGTATCCGTGAAACCGAATGAATTTGAGACTCCGACATCCTTCTCTCGTCTTTCGCGGCAGCCCTTCTCGGTGTATCGTTTCTTTCTCTTTGTCTTTCTTTCGCTCTCTCTCTCTCTCTCTCTCTCTCTCTCTCTCTCTCTCTCTCTCTCTCTCTCTCTCTCTCTCTCTCTCTCTCTCTCTCTCTCTCTCTCTCTCTCTCTCTCTCTCTCTCTCTCTTCTTCGGGCGCGGTTGCTGCTCTTCCGAGACGAAGCCGAGGCCAACCTGTTATTAAGGGACCCCCGACGATTAGATTGCGCTAATGGCGAACCGCTGTCTCCTCCCGAGAGAAGAATCGGCCTCTCGCTTCTCCCGTCCTCCCCTGACGTCCGGTCCGATTCTCAGGAGTTGCCGTCCTCGCGGAAGATCGACGGGAAAGCGTTCCGCCGACGAAAATTCGTGCTATCGCGCCTGTATCGAGTTCTTGCTTCGTATCCTGGGTCTTTGGCGGCCGCCGGGTACTTGACGCTAATTCCATTAGGAGAGGGAATCTGCGCCTGATCCCTCTCTCACTCCTTCCCGTCCCGCGAAGAGACGAGACTGAGTCTTCTCGTCTCCTCCGCCGTCGGTACTCATTTAAGCGCTTCGTATTTCCCATGGGAACCCGACAGCCCCAACAAAGGCACGAAAAACGTTTAATAAATAAATTGATCAGGTTTCTTCCCATCCCGCGTCGCGCTACCCCTCGGTCTCTTTTTTTTTCTCCTACAAACGTCCGTCCCGCTTCTTCTTCCTGTTTGCTGCTGGCAGAACACGCGGCGGTAGAGACGACCCCTCTCAGCTTCCGGAAACGCGATACCACGGACTCGAATCCAACTCACGTTTCATTAGCTCGCTAATACCCGGGAGATGAGAACGTTCCGCGTAAAGGAACGCTTGTTTCTATTATCGCGATTGTTGCGATCGTGCCGTGATATAACCACGGGAGGTACTCGTCGGTCGTGTACCTCCGTTAATTGAAAATCGCGATAGCGCGGCACGGAGTGCGGAGAAGTAAATAGCACGTTCAGATTGATTGGGTTTATTGAGTGAGTAGACTCACGATGTAATGTTCAATGATACACCCTGAATGGGAGTTTGATTAGTAGGCATTCGGAGGCTGCGCGAAAATACACGGTCGTTAAGTCCCGATTCTGATAATATGTAATCGAAATAAATATCGTTTCACTTTATCCCGTGTGTGTGTGTGTGTGTGTGTGTGTGTGTGTGTGTGTGTGTGTGTGTGTGTGTGTGTGTGTGTGTGTGTGTGTGTGTCTGTGTACTCTTTGTCGTCTTTTCAGAAGCCCGTACTTAACGAGCGATTTTGTTAGCCTTTCGTAAATGCGTAAGGAGAGTATTGTTATTATATAATATCGACGTGAGATGGGTTATTCGTTAATCACGTAAAAACGTCTATATTTCGCGGACCTTTCTCTCCTTTATAATACAAGCTATATTTTTTCCTCCCTTGATATATAAAACTTCGAGTGAGTCATCAATTTAATTCGCCCGCAAAATTTTCATTCGCAGACTCGACGCGCAAAATAATATATTCTCTGTCAATACTAATTATCCGCGATCCTCGCCGTGAATCTCCAACATGCGTAACCAAATCAAATGCTCGGAAATTCGAATGTCCCCCGAGTAATCGGGGAAACAAGCAGGTTGGACTAACATTCCTCCTGCGAGGGTATGCGATGTACCATCCGTGACAACCGGATGGGATGAATATTTAACAAAGTCTGCGGCCATCTCTCTGTATACACGGAGAGATATATACACTCCGTCTCGTGCGGCAGTTCGGACAGTACTCTGCGGCATCCGCGTGTGCACAGCAACGACTGCAGAGAACAGCATCCAGGCTCCCACCAGAGCGCTCTTTTCCTCTTAGCTGCCTCTCCGCCTCCGTCAGTACCTACACCATCACGGCATCGCCTCCGTCGCTACTACTGCCGCCACCACTACCATCACCACCATCACCATCACCATCGCCACCACCACCATCACCCTCACTACCACCACTACCATCGCCATCACCGTCGTTCTGTCCGCGATACCTCCACCACCACCGTCAGCGACCTCCACCACCATCGCCACCACGTTCGCCCAGCACCGGCGCTCAAGAGGCGAAGGGCCCCGAGATCTCCGCGCTAGACTACGAGTCAGTTGGCCGACATGAGCCGCGCGTGCTGGGGCTCCCGGTGTTTATCCGCTTTTAACGGCTAATCCCAAAAACGCGTACTCTCGTATATATATATTAGGACGTGCGCGTGCACGTACCCCGCTCGTGAAACGTACACGAGGGGTGAGAACGACGGGTTTCTCATACAGTTTGTACCTGTGAGGGGAGAGAGAATTTTTGACGTACGGATCTCTGGCTCCAATTTTTTTGGAACGGCGTGAATAGCTTCCGCGTGACGGAGAGAATTTAGTGTTCTTTGTTGCTGCGTTGCCGCGGGATCACGGATACGAGATATATCGATGTGAAAAATAGTTTATCCTTGAATTGACGCGAACGTATATGTATATCGATAGTCGCGATCCGGGAGTGAAGAATGACGTTACGACGCGCAGTGTAACGAACTTGCAACGATGATAACGTCAGTGTCAGTGCAGTGGGGTTAAAGTGCCAGCCGGTTTATGGATAACCATGCTTCGCTGATTGGCTGCACGAGTAAGTGATATCCGGCATTAGTTGCGTAATGCGTCGTGTAGCGAATTTTTCTTCGACCTAGGAAATGTGTCCCGATAGCATATGTAAAATAGTCGCTCCTAGTCGAAACGTGCGCGGAATACTATTTGTAAAACGCTATCTCTCACGAGAATATCACAAATCATTTCGCAAAGCTGCGAAATAAAATAATAAAATTGGAGCACTTGTGCATTACGATATTTTGTTACAAAAAAATATTTTTTTTTAAATTAAACTTGTCATATATTTTTAAGAGAGCATAATTTTTTTAAATGTTTCTCCTTTAAACGTGATTTAAATGAACGCTTGAACGCTGACAGTCTCTCGCGACATTTTAGACGACTAATCGAGATAAATTCTCTGTATGCTCCCGAGCGACTACGAATATTTCGACGATTCATTCCGGTGACTGCACATTTTCAAAAGCCCGCTAGGGACCAAATCGAAAGACGAACGTTAGCATTTAACCCCTGCACTCCCGCTGGGCCACATCTACACGGTCCAAGAGTCTCCGGGAGCCTATTAAAAACTCGCGGCGTGTCATAAACTCATGCTCGTCGAACTCCAACTTAGTCCTTCCCTCTGCACGTTCGGCCTCTTCCAAAATACCGGTTGTTACGAAGCTCGATTCGGTGATCACCTCGCGATATCAACTACCGGATTTGCGCGAAACGACTATAATCTTCAACCCCTGCTGCCGCGCTTTGGCAGGTTAAAGGTACGCCGATATTACAGGTCCGCGCATCAAATAAATGAAGTCGTTGGAAAAATTATACGAGCGGCATTAACTCGAGATATACGTTATTACTTGTTGCTTCATCGGAGTTATATTTACAACCCTCCTAAACAATGTTTAGAACAACTAGAACAATCCAGAACAACCAAAAAAATTGGATTTTTCAAAAAATGGGGGCCGCTACAAAAAACCGTTTTTTTTGCGTTTTTTGTCTTGTTTTTTGGTTTTTAGTCTTATAATTCTGGAACATTATAGAACAAACATAAAACAATCTGGAACAACTAAAAAAACATTTAAAATTAAAAAATGGGGGGCTAACTTCATACACATCAACCCTCCCCTCTTATGTATATGTGCTGCCGGCGTAAAAGTTGGCCAAGAAAAAATAACGAAATATGCGAGACATTTTTTTTTAAAGACATTTGCGAATTTTATCTTGAATCAGCTGTTTTCCCAGCTTCACCGAACAAATGAAAATACATGTGGGATCGACTGCAACTCGTGTAAATAAAATAGCGTCGAACGCACGATAAATGGCTCCCGGGTGATCGGGGTAAACCTACAGAGAGAAAGACTGCGCGCAAAGAGAGTACGCGTAATCATAAAGTATCCTCCCGTATGCACCATCGAATAGAGATTTACAAGTACTCGGGGGCACTTACTAGGATTACGTGTACAGAAGCACGTTCTTCGATACGACTTAATGGCAGTAATACGTTGCCGGCGATTTACGTCTCACGTGTATGCCTACATCTTTTATCCGCGCTTTAAAATTTTCTACTATTGCGCTACCTATCTCATATCTACACGAAGGGAAGTTTTTCCGAAGATCTGTAGATTACATACGATTCTCAATAATACATCGTTATTAGGTTGCTACATTGGTTAGATCGTTGACGAGTGATTTGTACAACGATCGATTCAATCATCGGCCTTTTCGACGATATCCTGGTAAGAAGGATGATGGTATCATACATTTGCGCGTTTATAACGAGAAAAACGACTGTTGTAAGCGCGGCATTATCCCCTCAACAAATCGGTAACATTATGCTTCCAACTATTTACGGCATTTATTGGCTGTGAATCGTTAGTCGTGACACTCACGACCTCACAATCGCTCGTAAAGATCGCGTCTTTGTGGCACGAGTAAATCTCTTGGAATGGAAAACGCTCGATACAATACTCGATGCATTCGCCGAGTGAGCGCGAGTCGTTAATTAATAATATCGCGCTATCTCTTTAAACTGCGACGGTGGAACGTATTAATCATATTAATGGCACCGTACATTAATAATTATCGCTTTGTTTCGTTTCACGGCCGTCATGTTCGTTAAAACAATTTCGCGTATCGTGCTCGCAGGAAAATGTTAACTAATTATACGCTCATAAATTTCGCGATAATAATAAACGCGAAAAAAGATATTAAAAATATTAATAGAAATGATAGGAAGCTCTACTCGCGACTATCCCGTCGCAAAATTATTTACACGCGACCGGGGGGTTAAATCGCGGATCGATAAACGCGATCTCGAGTAACCCGGCGACGTACGTACATACATGTATGATTCCATCGTTATAAATAACTTTGGAACGCGATAGTGTGATGTCGGTCTCGAAACGATTACAAGAGAACAGATCCGGCCGTTGACTAAACATTTCGACCCTTTTATGAGCCCCTTCGAGGCAGGTAGGCGCTTCGATGTTCTCACGGAGGCCCCCCCAATGAATCGACCGCCACAGATGGGGCCTTACGCGTGCCAGGTGGGCTCCTTTCGACGACGTTGAGGTCTTCTCCAGCCAATGCAACAACGACGTTTCCTGCGAGCTGATCGAGACCGCGATACCGTGGCGTTTCTGCGAGACCGGCCCAGGGGCCCCATTGATCCTAACGTTACGATAACGAAAGACGAGCCAAAAGCGAGTTTTTGATGGTCGGAGCACGGAAAGCACAGAGATCGGCAGGGATCGGCGATGCTATGGGCAGTCTTCGGGGTACCAGCCGTCTTTCACGCACTCGTAGCACGTACGCACGAGTTTCCTGTCTTCCTCAACGGAACTCCTCGACCGGGCACGTGTATGACGTATCATCGTATACGTACAGACGCGAACGGAAGTCGGAAAACGCGGGGGTGAGAAACACTCGACGAAGACGCCGGCGGCGGCGGCGGCGACGTATAAAATGATAGACGTCGGCATAAAATCGTCTACCTCCCCCGAACACGAACGTGATCAATGCGCACGAATGTGTACCCTTCCGCGAATAATATCGCGTGTGAATGGCGTATTAACTTGCTTCAAAGTATGTATCGGGCTGGCCGAGCCTGGCCTTTACGCGGATCCCGTGGAGATTCGAGAGTGTAGGTTTCGCGTAATAGTTTCACTCCAGAATATATCCCGACATGATATTTTTATTCATGATGAGGAGGGGGTGGAAGAGGAGAATTTCAACGAACGCATTACAACGAAGCGCGCGATAAAGTTGAAATTGCTCGTTCGGAAAAAACGAGGAAAAGCGGTAATAAGCTTTTTATATGGTTTTAACATCGAAAATGCATCGATCGATATTTCAAATTTCATTGTTGAAAAAAATGAACAATTTCACTCAGTATTATTTAATTTGCTATTAAACATTAAAAAGCAGAGAAAATGGAGCTAATATTTTTTTACATATCTTATCCGTAAAATATTGCATACATATGGCTATTTCATTTCTCATCAAGATTTGTCGAGTCTCTTTTCCGCGCCAAAAGTAGTCTTAATAATTTAAATTCTCGTTGCCTTCGGCTATATATAGAGCGTACATGTGGCTGCGCAAAATCCACAAGCATCTTGCAAGAAACGCGAACTTAGGAATTTATTTATAATTATTTTCGCGTTGTTGCACGAGAGGAAGAGAAGCGAAAGTTGAAAGCGCGACGATACGGAATCCGGCGTGGATGAAGAAGAGACGAGATGTTGGTCGAGAGGCAAAGCCTCACTGTCGGTGACGGCGACATTCAAAGAAGCTCGCGCGTGTCACGCTCAGTCAGTGTATTTACAGAAAGCGACAAACGCAGTAAAGGCAGAAATAAAGGGACCCATTGGCATAAGGCGCCTCGCTCCGCTTCATTATTTTTTTGAGGGCCCTTTTCTGCGCAGGGTTTCTATAGGCGACTCCGGACTGTAGCGATCATTATATGCGACTGTGAAACGCGCCAGTTAGTCGTTAATATCGTCTCCGACAAAGTCAAATAAGGTCTCTCCTCCTTTCAATCGCCAAGTACCACCCAACGCAACGGGCCGAGGGCCCAGTAACTGTGGGTCCCTTATGCGAAAAATATATTCACGCGACGACGAATTTCTGACTCCTATTAAGCTGGCCCCACCACCAACGCCAAATAAAGTCGCACCTATCGATTAATTTAGTGCTAATTATGTGCTAATTTGTTGCCGTAGTCCGGATTTTGTCGCTCAAACCGTTTAGCAGGAATTAACGTGACGTTTAAAGTGACATTAAGCTAGCCCCCCCCCCCCCATAATGAAAAAAATATATAGAATGCTCCGCGCCGTGTCAAGTAAAAGTAACTCTAAAAATGTGTTGATCCTTTGTTTTTGGTATCAAAATAATCTACAGACAGTGTACTAACCAAATAAATGCAAAACTGAATTTGTTGCTCGATTTTAACTATCAAAACGCGACGCTTTGTCGCCACGGAACACATACGTCGCGCGGAAATATATCATAAAATTAATAAAAAAATTAGTTGCTCGGCTGTTTTTGGTATTAAGATGATCTACAAACAATATGCTAACTAAATAAATGCAAAACCGAATTTGTTGCTCGATTTAAACTAATTAAAAACGAGACTTTGCGCGACTTATATGTTCTGCGGCGACAAAGTCTCGCTTTTAAATAGTTTAAATCGTAAATGTAAATTCGCGAATTTATACCATTAAAGTGATAAAATAATTTGTTGCTCGGCAGTTTTGGGTATAAATATAATCTACAGACAATGTACTAACTAAATAAATAAGAAATTGAATTTGTTGCTCGATTTAAACTAATTAAAAACGAGATTTTGCGCGACTTATATGTTCCGCGGCGACAAAGTCTCGCTTTTAAATAGTTTAAATCGAGCAACAAATTCAATTTCTTATTTATTTAGTTAGTTTATTGTTTGTAGAATATATTCATACCCAAAACAGCCGAGCAACAAATTATTTTATCACTTTAATGGTATAAATTCGCGAATTTAGCTTTAAAGTTGAGCTTTAAAGAGTTAATATATGAATGAACGGGAAGCGCGCACGAGATGAAGATAATAAAGATAATCAAGAAACGAGCAATTTCAGCGTTTCATTCGAGTCGAATCTGCGCGAAATGCTTTTATATGTCCCCGAATATAATAGTGTGCAATAAAACTACACACGAATAAAACGCCGAAATAAAAATGCATTTTAACAACAGTTGCACATATATACGCGAAATTTTATGTTATGTAGCTCAAAATGTTTAAACGAAGGCATTGAGTTTCAATTAACCGACTCGGCAGGATCGTATAACAGCTTGGTACTAACAAGCTTTGCATATACGCACGCTAGATATATGTTCGCGATCATAAGTTTGCCTCAAATGTTATGTTTCTGCGCGAAATTTGTTGCACGATATGCACACATCGCGTGGATTTTAAGCATCTCGCTGAGAGTTTAAAGTATCGATCGATAAGCGAGGGAATAATTCTCGTAGTAACATTCGAGGTGTAATTACGAACAGCGATGTTGTTTAAACACAAACGTAGATTAATATATGTGCGGCGAAATATATGTTGCTAAAAGTTTGTTGTAGAGAGCAATTGCGTTTCGCAGGCAACATTATTTAAAGATAAACTCTGAAATCTCATGCAAAGTTGACTCATTTTTGGCCTTTAAATGCATTTAGTTTTAAAAATTTTGGATACCGATAATCCTAAAAAATTAATTATCGAGTTGATTCCAAAAATAAGTACTGTTATAGATATTGCTGGAATCATTTTTCTTTTGAGAAACCATGAATTTAAAAATTTTCTTGCATCAAAACTTCTAAAATTCTTCAAAGAAGAAATTAATAAATTACCGTTTAAATGGCAGAACAAGTTATACTTAATAATGGAGAACACATAATAAGTTAAAATATATCGTAAATAAATAAATATAAAGATTCAGTTTGTAAAGAACGGAATTCATTTACGAATGGAATCCAATACATTTCCAATAGACGAATCACGCTTAATAATTAATTCCGACGGTTATCGATCGGAGAGTCCCTCCTCTCTGAAGAAACAGCAGTCTCGCGTTCAAGGGAGCTATCGAAACATAAGGGGAAATTACCGCCTCTCCCTTCGCAGGCTTTCCTTTCACGGTAGCAACGACTGGAAATGAAGGCGCCGCGAGGAAATTTCGCGTGCGAGAAAGTGTCTGCCGCCGTTGGAATATTTAAATGCCAAGGGCTCCGCCAGCCACGTCGTAAGTGGCACTCTCGACTTTCCTCTAACCGTCTCTCTTATACTGCTTTCCGGTGGAAACAACGTTCAGCGGCGACCCGACCGACGTTAAACCTATTTCACCTCGATACTTTTTCGCCCCGGTTGCGTGCGAGATGGAATTTTCATTTTGCGCAAAGAATATATACCTTCCATACGTTAGAGCGAAGTAGGTTGCTTTATCGCGTTTCTCGAAATCTCACTGAAAGTCGTGCGCATTTTACTTACGTAGCTCTTTATGTCCCAAGATTTATGGCGCGCTCAATTATATTTCGCGTTCGCGGAAAATTATTTTCTCGCGCGTTAACGAGAAAACCCAGATGTGTTGAAATTGCTGTATTAATCATGCGTCGGTACTCGTTTATGATTACAGGTGCGGGCTCGTATCAAGCCGACGAGTGGCCAGTGTTGTGTCGAGTGGCGCCGAATGGTGACGGTTTTTAAGTGTGATATTTCGACTAAGTTCCTTTCGCTAAGAAGAGAAATGAACGAATGATTGGACAGAGGTGATCCCTGATACGCGCGATGAGACCGAAATCTTGCTCGCTGTTCCTCTTATTCTCGGTCCTCCTACCCGGAGTGGTTCCCTTCACGTCTGGCGAAGGTAAGTATAAGAAGTGCAAATCAAATTTATATATACATATATATAAAATTATTATATATATAAAGAGAGAGAAAGCTCAGCCGCGTCGCTCTCTCGTAAAACTTCAGGCTAGATGCGTTAAGACAGTCGAGGAAGAGATCTCGTAGAAGATCGTTAAGTTTGCCATTTAACTCATGCGGAGAGCCTGTAATGATCTCCCATTCCCGTGGATACCTAGAGCCCATGCGGCTAGAATATTCTCGCTCGAGGTACTCGCGCCAAACGCAACGTCCGAGTATTACTTTACGCGTAGTCCTTCCTTCTGTCGGACGTAGGCACCAGAGAGAAATGCGCGAGAGAAATTACTATTAGACTGTAAATTACGTTGTGTCATTACGTCGTTGATGGAACGATCACACCAGTCGTGTTAATTTGCCTCATTTATTTCGCAGAGAGACTCGAAACGTTTTATATATTTTCTTATTTTATGGTCGATAGGAAAAGGGGGGGAAAAAGGAGGAAAGAGAAGAAAAAATTACGCCCTTAATAAAATCCGCGAGAAAGGTTTCTAAATGCATTTCGGTAAATGCACGCGTATGTGTATATTTACACAATTGCGACAAGCCACTTGAAAATATCATCCGTCAACGCTCTGAATTGTAATACACGGAGCGAGATGTAATACACCGTGACTCGGGTGTTTCGCTAACGATCGCGAGCCGGGAAATGAAAACAGAAGCACGCCTTTTGCGGACTCTCATTAACCTGGCACCCCCACCATAAAAAATCGGGTTCGGCTATAATGCATAATTAAGTGCTAATTTGTTGCTAATTAATTGCCCTAAGCGCGAATTTTTTGCTCCTACCGATTAGCAGGAAAACGTAATTAAAGATGGGGGTGCTAGCTTGCCATTAAGCTAGCACCACCCCCACTTCCGGAAAACACTTATAGCGAGTCAAAAATAAAAAAAACCAATACATCAGAATTAATTGCTAATTAATTGCTCAAAGATACTGCAAACAGATTTTGAAAATTTTGAATTTTTAATTATGAACCATTATGCACCAATATGACATACTATAAGAGTAAAGTACACTAACGCAATTAATTGCTGCTATGATTTTGGTCTCAAAATGTTTCTCATGTTTCTTTGGTCTCAAATGAGTGTGACCGAGAGAGAGACCGAGAGAGAGACCGAGAGAGTGTGACCGAGAGAGAGACCGAGAGAGAGACCGAGAGAGTGTGACCGAGAGAGTGTGACCGAGAGAGTGTGACCGAGAGTGTGACCGAGAGAGAGACCGAGAGAGAGACCGAGAGAGAGACCGAGAGAGTGTGACCGAGAGAGAGACCGAGAGAGTGTGACCGAGAGAGAGACCGAGAGAGTGTGACCGAGAGAGTGTGACCGAGAGAGTGTGACCGAGAGAGTGTGACCGAGAGAGTGTGACCGAGAGAGTGTGACCGAGAGAGAGACCGAGAGAGAGACCGAGAGAGTGTGACCGAGAGAGTGTGACCGAGAGAGAGACCGAGAGAGAGACCGAGAGAGAGACCGAGAGAGAGACCGAGAGAGTGTGACCGAGAGAGTGTGACCGAGAGAGAGACCGAGAGAGTGTGACCGAGAGAGAGACCGAGAGAGTGTGACCGAGAGAGAGACCGAGAGAGTGTGACCGAGAGAGAGACCGAGAGAGAGACCAAGAGAGTGTGACCGAGAGACCGAGAGAGAGACCGAGTGTGACCGAGAGAGAGAGACCGAGAGAGTGTGACCGAGAGAGAGACCGAGAGAGTGTGACCGAGAGAGAGACCGAGAGAGTGTGACCGAGAGAGTGTGACCGAGAGAGTGTGACCGAGAGAGTGTGACCGAGAGAGAGACCGAGAGAGAGACCGAGAGAGTGTGACCGAGAGAGAGACCGAGAGAGTGTGACCGAGAGAGAGACCGAGAGAGAGTGACCGAGAGAGAGACCGAGAGAGAGTGTGACCGAGAGAGAGACCGAGAGAGTGTGACCGAGAGAGAGACCGAGAGAGTGTGACCGAGAGAGTGTGACCGAGAGAGAGTGACCGAGAGAGAGACCGAGAGAGAGTGACCGAGAGAGAGACCGAGAAAGTGTGACCGAGAGAGAGTGACCGAGAGAGAGACCGAGAGAGTGTGACCGAGAGAGAGTGACCGAGAGAGAGACCGAGAGAGTGTGACCGAGAGAGAGACCGAGAGAGAGACCGAGAGAGTGTGACCGAGAGAGTGTGACCGAGAGAGAGACCGAGAGAGAGACCGAGAGAGTGTGACCGAGAGAGAGACCGAGAGAGTGTGACCGAGAGAGTGTGACCGAGAGAGTGTGACCGAGAGAGAGACCGAGAGAGTGTGACCGAGAGAGTGTGACCGAGAGAGTGTGACCGAGAGAGTGTGACCGAGAGAGTGTGACCGAGAGAGAGTGACCGAGAGAGTGTGACCGAGAGAGTGTGACCGAGAGAGTGTGACCGAGAGAGTGTGACCGAGAGAGAGACCGAGAGAGTGTGACCGAGAGAGTGTGACCGAGAGAGAGACCGAGAGAGTGTGACCGAGAGAGAGACCGAGAGAGAGAGACCGAGAGAGTGTGACCGAGAGAGAGACCGAGAGAGTGACCGAGAGAGTGTGACCGAGAGAGAGACCGAGAGAGAGACCAAGAGAGTGTGACCGAGAGAGAGACCGAGAGAGAGACCGAGAGAGAGACCGAGTGTGACCGAGAGAGAGACCGAGAGAGTGTGACCGAGAGAGAAACCGAGAGAGTGTGACCGAGAGAGAGACCGAGAGAGAGACCGAGAGAGTGTGACCGAGAGAGTGTGACCGAGAGAGTGTGACCGAGAGACAGACCGAGAGAGAGACCGAGAGAGTGTGACCGAGAGAGACCGAGAGAGAGACCGAGAGAGTGTGACCGAGAGAGTGTGACCGAGAGAGTGTGACCGAGAGAGAGACCGAGAGAGTGTGACCGAGAGAGAGTGACCGAGAGAGAGACCGAGAGAGTGTGACCGAGAGAGAGTGTGACCGAGAGAGTGTGACCGAGAGAGTGTGACCGAGAGAGTGTGACCGAGAGAGAGTGTGACCGAGAGAGAGTGACCGAGAGAGAGACCGAGAGAGTGTGACCGAGAGAGTGTGACCGAGAGAGAGACCGAGAGAGAGACCGAGAGAGTGTGACCGAGAGAGAGACCGAGAGAGTGTGACCGAGAGAGAGACCGAGAGAGTGTGACCGAGAGAGAGACCGAGAGAGTGTGACCGAGAGAGTGTGACCGAGAGAGAGACCGAGAGAGTGTGACCGAGAGAGAGACCGAGAGAGTGTGACCGAGAGAGTGTGACCGAGAGAGTGTGACCGAGAGAGAGAGACCGAGAGAGTGTGACCGAGAGAGTGTGGCCGAGAGAGTGTGACCGAGAGAGAGACCGAGAGAGAGAGACCGAGAGAGTGTGACCGAGAGAGAGTGACCGAGAGAGAGACCGAGAGAGTGTGACCGAGAGAGTGTGACCGAGAGAGAGTGACCGAGAGAGAGTGACCGAGAGAGTGTGACCGAGAGAGAGTGACCGAGAGAGAGTGACCGAAAGAGAGTGACCGAGAAAGAGACCGAGAGAGTGTGACCGAGAGAGAGACCGAGAGAGAGTGACCGAGAGAGAGACCGCGAGAGTGTGACCGAGAGAGAGTGACCGAGAGAGAGTGACCGAGAGAGAGACCGAGAGAGTGTGACCGAGAGAGAGTGTGACCGAGAGAGAGACCGAGAGAGTGTGACCGAGAGAGAGACCGAGAGAGAGACCGAGAGAGTGTGACCGAGAGAGTGTGACCGAGAGAGAGTGTGACCGAGAGAGAGACCGAGAGAGACCGAGAGAGTGTGACCGAGAGAGAGACCGAGAGAGAGACCGAGAGAGTGTGACCGAGAGAGTGTGACCGAGAGAGTGTGACCGAGAGAGTGTGACCGAGAGAGAGACCGAGAGAGTGTGACCGAGAGAGAGACCGAGAGAGTGTGACCGAGAGAGAGACCGAGAGAGTGTGACCGAGAGAGAGACCGAGAGAGAGACCGAGAGAGTGTGACCGAGAGAGAGACCGAGAGAGAGACCGAGAGAGAGACCGAGAGAGTGTGACCGAGAGAGAGACCGAGAGAGTGTGACCGAGAGAGAGACCGAGAGAGAGACCGAGAGAGTGTGACCGAGAGAAAGACCGAGAGAGTGTGACCGAGAGAAAGACCGAGAGAGTGTGACCGAGAGAGAGACCGAGAGAGAGACCGAGAGAGAGACCAAGAGAGTGTGACCGAGAGAGAGACCGAGAGAGAGACCGAGAGAGAGACCGAGTGTGACCGAGAGAGAGACCGAGAGAGTGTGACCGAGAGAGAGACCGAGAGAGTGTGACCGAGAGAGACCGAGAGAGAGACCGAGAGAGTGTGACCGAGAGAGTGTGACCGAGAGAGTGTGACCGAGAGAGTGTGACCGAGAGAGAGACCGAGAGAGTGTGACCGAGAGAGTGTGACCGAGAGAGAGACCGAGAGAGTGTGACCGAGAGAGAGACCGAGAGAGTGTGACCGAGAGAGAGACCGAGAGAGAGAGACCGAGAGAGAGTGACCGAGAGAGAGACCGAGAGAGTGTGACCGAGAGAGAGTGACCGAGAGAGAGACCGAGAGAGTGTGACCGAGAGAGAGTGACCGAGAGAGAGACCGAGAGAGAGTGACCGAGAGAGTGTGACCGAGAGAGAGTGACCGAGAGAGAGTGACCGAGAGAGAGTGACCGAAAGAGAGTGACCGAGAGAGTGTGACCGAGAGAGAGACCGAGAGAGTGTGACCGAGAGAGAGTGACCGAGAGAGAGACCGCGAGAGTGTGACCGCGAGAGTGTGACCGAGAGAGAGACCGAGAGAGTGTGACCGAGAGAGAGACCGAGAGAGAGACCGAGAGAGTGTGACCGAGAGAGTGTGACCGAGAGAGAGACCGAGAGAGTGTGACCGAGAGAGAGACCGAGAGAGTGTGACCGAGAGAGTGTGACCGAGAGAGTGTGACCGAGAGAGAGACCGAGAGAGTGTGACCGAGAGAGTGTGACCGAGAGAGTGTGACCGAGAGAGTGTGACCGAGAGAGTGTGACCGAGAGAGTGTGACCGAGAGAGTGTGACCGAGAGAGAGACCGAGAGAGAGACCGAGAGAGTGTGACCGAGAGAGAGACCGAGAGAGTGTGACCGAGAGAGTGTGACCGAGAGAGAGACCGAGAGAGTGTGACCGAGAGAGAGACCGAGAGAGTGTGACCGAGAGAGAGACCGAGAGAGTGACCGAGAGAGTGTGACCGAGAGAGAGACCAAGAGAGTGTGACCGAGAGAGAGACCGAGAGAGAGACCGAGTGTGACCGAGAGAGAGACCGAGAGAGAGACCGAGAGAGTGTGACCGAGAGAGAGACCGAGAGAGTGTGACCGAGAGAGAGACCGAGAGAGAGACCGAGAGAGTGTGACCGAGAGAGTGTGACCGAGAGACAGACCGAGAGAGAGACCGAGAGAGTGTGACCGAGAGAGTGTGACCGAGAGAGTGTGACCGAGAGAGTGTGACCGAGAGAGTGTGACCGAGAGAGTGTGACCGAGAGAGTGTGACCGAGAGAGAGAGACCGAGAGAGTGTGACCGAGAGAGTGTGGCCGAGAGAGTGTGACCGAGAGAGAGACCGAGAGAGAGAGACCGAGAGAGAGTGACCGAGAGAGAGACCGAGAGAGTGTGACCGAGAGAGTGTGACCGAGAGAGTGTGACCGAGAGAGAGTGACCGAGAGAGAGTGACCGAGAGAGAGTGACCGAGAGAGAGTGACCGAGAGAGAGACCGAGAGAGTGTGACCGAGAGAGAGTGACCGAAAGAGAGTGACCGAGAAAGAGACCGAGAGAGTGTGACCGAGAGAGAGACCGAGAGAGTGTGACCGAGAGAGAGTGACCGAGAGAGAGACCGCGAGAGTGTGACCGAGAGAGAGTGACCGAGAGAGAGACCGAGAAAGTGTGACCGAGAGAGAGTGACCGAGAGAGAGACCGAGAGAGTGTGACCGAGAGAGAGTGTAACCGAGAGAGAGTGACCGAGAGAGAGACCGAGAGAGTGTGACCGAGAGAGTGTGACCGAGAGAGAGACCGAGAGAGAGACCGAGAGAGTGTGACCGAGAGAGAGACCGAGAGAGAGACCGAGAGAGTGTGACCGAGAGAGAGACCGAGAGAGAGAGAGACCGAGAGAGAGACCGAGAGAGTGTGACCGAGAGAGAGACCGAGAGAGTGTGACCGAGAGAGAGACCGAGAGAGTGTGACCGAGAGAGAGACCGAGAGAGTGTGACCGAGAGAGAGACCGAGAGAGTGTGACCGAGAGAGTGTGACCGAGAGAGAGACCGAGAGAGTGTGACCGAGAGAGTGTGACCGAGAGAGAGACCGAGAGAGTGTGGCCGAGAGAGTGTGGCCGAGAGAGTGTGACCGAGAGAGAGACCGAGAGAGAGAGACCGAGAGAGTGTGACCGAGAGAGAGTGACCGAGAGAGAGACCGAGAGAGTGTGACCGAGAGAGAGACCGAGAGAGTGTGACCGAGAGAGTGTGACCGAGAGAGAGACCGAGAGAGTGTGACCGAGAGAGTGTGACCGAGAGAGAGACCGAGAGAGAGACCGAGAGAGTGTGACCGAGAGAGACCGAGAGAGTGTGACCGAGAGAGTGTGGCCGAGAGAGTGTGGCCGAGAGAGTGTGACCGAGAGAGAGAGACCGAGAGAGAGTGACCGAGAGAGAGACCGAGAGAGTGTGACCGAGAGAGAGTGACCGAGAGAGAGACCGAGAGAGTGTGACCGAGAGAGAGTGACCGAGAGAGAGACCGAGAGAGAGTGACCGAGAGAGAGACCGAGAGAGAGTGACCGAGAGAGAGTGACCGAAAGAGAGTGACCGAGAGAGTGTGACCGAGAGAGTGTGACCGAGAGAGAGACCGAGAGAGTGTGACCGAGAGAGAGTGACCGAGAGAGAGACCGCGAGAGTGACCGAGAGAGAGACCGAGAAAGTGTGACCGAGAGAGAGTGACCGAGAGAGAGACCGAGAGAGTGTGACCGAGAGAGAGTGACCGAAAGAGAGACCGAGAGAGTGTGACCGAGAGAGAGACCGAGAGAGAGACCGAGAGAGTGTGACGGAGAGAGTGTGACCGAGAGAGAGACCGAGAGAGAGACCGAGAGAGTGTGACCGAGAGAGAGACCGAGAGAGTGTGACCGAGAGAGTGTGACCGAGAGAGTGTGACCGAGAGAGTGTGACCGAGAGAGAGACCGAGAGAGTGTGACTGAGAGAGTGTGACCGAGAGAGTGTGACCGAGAGAGTGTGACCGAGAGAGTGTGACCGAGAGAGTGTGACCGAGAGAGAGACCGAGAGAGAGACCGAGAGAGTGTGACCGAGAGAGAGACCGAGAGAGTGTGACCGAGAGAGAGACCGAGAGAGAGACCGAGAGAGTGTGACCGAGAGAGAGACCGAGAGAGTGTGACCGAGAGAGTGTGACCGAGAGAGAGACCGAGAGAGTGTGACCGAGAGAGTGTGACCGAGAGAGTGTGACCGAGAGAGAGACCGAGAGAGTGTGACCGAGAGAGTGTGACCGAGAGAGTGTGACCGAGAGAGTGTGACCGAGAGAGTGTGACCGAGAGAGTGTGACCGAGAGAGTGTGACCGAGAGAGTGTGACCGAGAGAGTGTGACCGAGAGAGTGTGACCGAGAGAGTGTGACCGAGAGAGTGTGACCGAGAGAGAGACCGAGAGAGAGACCGAGAGAGTGTGACCGAGAGAGAGACCGAGAGAGTGTGACCGAGAGAGTGTGACCGAGAGAGAGACCGAGAGAGTGTGACCGAGAGAGAGACCGAGAGAGTGTGACCGAGAGAGAGACCGAGAGAGTGACCGAGAGAGTGTGACCGAGAGAGAGACCGAGAGAGAGACCAAGAGAGTGTGACCGAGAGAGAGACCGAGAGAGAGACCGAGTGTGACCGAGAGAGAGACCGAGAGAGAGACCGAGAGAGTGTGACCGAGAGAGAGACCGAGAGAGTGTGACCGAGAGAGAGACCGAGAGAGAGACCGAGAGAGTGTGACCGAGAGAGTGTGACCGAGAGACAGACCGAGAGAGAGACCGAGAGAGTGTGACCGAGAGAGTGTGACCGAGAGAGTGTGACCGAGAGAGTGTGACCGAGAGAGTGTGACCGAGAGAGTGTGACCGAGAGAGTGTGACCGAGAGAGAGACCGAGAGAGAGACCGAGAGAGTGTGACCGAGAGAGAGACCGAGAGAGTGTGACCGAGAGAGAGACCGAGAGAGTGTGACCGAGAGAGAGACCGAGAGAGAGACCGAGAGAGTGTGACCGAGAGAGAGACCGAGAGAGTGACCGAGAGAGTGTGACCGAGAGAGAGACCGAGAGAGAGACCAAGAGAGTGTGACCGAGAGAGAGACCGAGAGAGAGACCGAGAGAGAGACCGAGTGTGACCGAGAGAGAGACCGAGAGAGTGTGACCGAGAGAGAGACCGAGAGAGTGTGACCGAGAGAGAGACCGAGAGAGTGTGACCGAGAGAGTGTGACCGAGAGACAGACCGAGAGAGAGACCGAGAGAGTGTGACCGAGAGAGTGTGACCGAGAGAGTGTGACCGAGAGAGTGTGACCGAGAGAGTGTGACCGAGAGAGTGTGACCGAGAGAGTGTGACCGAGAGAGAGAGACCGAGAGAGTGTGACCGAGAGAGTGTGGCCGAGAGAGAGAGACCGAGAGAGTGTGACCGAGAGAGAGTGACCGAGAGAGAGACCGAGAGAGAGTGACCGAGAGAGAGTGACCGAGAGAGAGACCGAGAGAGTGTGACCGAGAGAGAGTGACCGAAAGAGAGTGACCGAGAAAGAGACCGAGAGAGTGTGACCGAGAGAGAGACCGAGAGAGTGTGACCGAGAGAGAGTGACCGAGAGAGAGTGACCGAGAGAGAGACCGCGAGAGTGTGACTGAGAGAGAGTGACCGAGAGAGAGACCGAGAAAGTGTGACCGAGAGAGAGACCGAGAGAGTGTGACCGAGAGAGAGTGTGACCGAGAGAGAGACCGAGAGAGTGTGACCGAGAGAGAGACCGAGAGAGTGTGACCGAGAGAGTGTGACCGAGAGAGAGACCGAGAGAGAGACCGAGAGAGTGTGACCGAGAGAGAGACCGAGAGAGAGACCGAGAGAGTGTGACCGAGAGAGAGACCGAGAGAGAGACCGAGAGAGTGTGACCGAGAGAGAGACCGAGAGAGTGTGACCGAGAGAGTGTGACCGAGAGAGAGACCGAGAGAGTGTGTACCGAGAGAGTGTGTACCGAGAGAGAGACCGAGAGAGTGTGACCGAGAGAGTGTGACCGAGAGAGTGTGACCGAGAGAGAGACCGAGAGAGTGTGACCGAGAGAGAGACCGAGAGAGTGTGACCGAGAGAGAGACCGAGAGAGTGTGACCGAGAGAGAGACCGAGAGAGTGTGACCGAGAGAGTGTGACCGAGAGAGTGTGACCGAGAGAGTGTGACCGAGAGAGAGACCGAGAGAGAGACCGAGAGAGTGTGACCGAGAGAGAGACCGAGAGAGAGACCGAGAGAGAGACCGAGAGTGTGACCGAGAGAGAGACCGAGAGAGTGACCGAGAGAGTGTGACCGAGAGAGAGACCGAGAGAGAGACCAAGAGAGTGTGACCGAGAGAGAGACCGAGAGAGAGACCGAGTGTGACCGAGAGTGTGACCGAGAGAGAGACCGAGAGAGAGACCGAGAGAGAGACCGAGAGAGTGTGACCGAGAGAGAGACCGAGAGAGAGACCGAGAGAGTGTGACCGAGAGACAGACCGAGAGAGAGACCGAGAGAGTGTGACCGAGAGAGAGACCGAGAGAGTGTGACCGAGAGAGTGTGACCGAGAGAGAGAGACCGAGAGAGTGTGACCGAGAGAGTGTGGCCGAGAGAGTGTGACCGAGAGAGAGACCGAGAGAGAGACCGAGAGAGTGTGACCGAGAGAGAGTGACCGAGAGAGAGTGACCGAGAGAGAGACCGAGAGAGTGTGACCGAGAGAGAGACCGAGAGAGAGTGACCGAGAGAGAGACCGCGAGAGTGTGACCGAGAGAGAGTGACCGAGAGAGAGACCGAGAGAGAGTGACCGAGAGAGAGACCGCGAGAGTGTGACCGAGAGAGAGTGACCGAGAGAGAGACCGAGAAAGTGTGACCGAGAGAGAGTGACCGAGAGAGAGACCGAGAGAGTGTGACCGAGAGAGAGAGAGACCGAGAGAGTGTGACCGAGAGAGAGACCGAGAGAGTGTGACCGAGAGAGTGTGACCGAGAGAGAGACCGAGAGAGAGACCGAGAGAGTGTGACCGAGAGAGAGACCGAGAGAGTGTGACCGAGAGAGTGTGACCGAGAGAGTGTGACCGAGAGAGTGTGACCGAGAGAGTGTGACCGAGAGAGAGACCGAGAGAGTGTGACCGAGAGAGAGACCGAGAGAGTGTGACCGAGAGAGTGTGACCGAGAGAGTGTGACCGAGAGAGAGACCGAGAGAGTGTGACCGAGAGAGAGACCGAGAGAGAGACCGAGAGAGAGACCGAGAGAGTGTGACCGAGAGAGTGTGACCGAGAGAGAGACCGAGAGAGAGACCGAGAGAGAGACCGAGAGAGTGTGACCGAGAGAGAGACCGAGAGAGAGACCGAGAGAGAGACCGAGAGAGTGTGACCGAGAGAGAGACCGAGAGAGTGTGACCGAGAGAGAGACCGAGAGAGAGACCGAGAGAGTGTGACCGAGAGAGAGACCGAGAGAGTGTGACCGAGAGAGACCGAGAGAGAGACCGAGAGAGTGTGACCGAGAGACAGACCGAGAGAGAGACCGAGAGAGTGTGACCGAGAGAGAGACCGAGAGAGTGTGACCGAGAGAGTGTGACCGAGAGAGTGTGACCGAGAGAGTGTGTCCTCCTTAATATCACGTAGTCTCTCATCGGTATCCGTCCGATCGAGAAGGAACCGCGCGTTCTTCTCGCTGCGACGAAAGGTCAGGTCAGCTTTAATTATCGTAAATCAAACGAGCGGCCGCCGCACCGTGCCGAGGAGGCACCAAGTTGCGCAAGCACGATTATTGTTGAAATCAGGGAGAATATTGACGTGGAGGAAGCAGGGAAGGGGACCGAACAGTGTCTCGCGAATATGCGGGAGAACGGCGATCGTGAAATATCGACCGATCGGATTACGTTCCTCGGAGTCGTGATATTCTCGCACGATAAATTTTTTTTAAAATGAGATTATAGCACACGGTTCTTATGATTACCTTCAATTAATTATGTGAAATTATAAATAATGAAACAAGAATATCTCAAGTGAGCTTGAGAAATATTAACGATTTCGAAATCTGTCTAGGAATGAACTTTACACAATGCCCTTTTTCATTAACGCGTCTGCGCACCACGGGGCAAGTATCCGCGTCGCGATAGATAAATACAATCCGTCGTTAACGTTGAACGACAATGACGAGGATACGTCGGGAGCGCTAATTAGTTGTCCCTTCGAGAAAAGAAAGATCGAAGAAAAAAGAGCGTGGCATGGGAGTTTTCATGTGTAGTCGAGAGAGAGACCGAGAGAGAGACCGAGAGAGTGTGACCGAGAGAGTGTGACCGAGAGAGAGACCGAGAGAAAGACCGAGAGAGTGTGACCGAGAGAGAGACCGAGAGAGAGACCGAGAGAGTGTGACCGAGAGAGAGACCGAGAGAAAGACCGAGAGAGTGTGACCGAGAGAGTGTGACCGAGAGAGAGACCGAGAGAGAGACCGAGAGAGAGACCGAGAGAGAGACCGAGAGAGAGACCGAGAGAGTGTGACCGAGAGAGAGACCGAGAGAGAGACCGAGAGAGTGTGACCGAGAGAGAGACCGAGAGAGTGTGACCGAGAGAGAGACCGAGAGAGTATGACCGAGAGAGTATGACCGAGAGAGTATGACCGAGAGAGTATGACCGAGAGAGTATGACCGAGAGAGTGTGACCGAGAGAGAGACCGAGAGAGAGACCGAGAGAGTGTGACCGAGAGAGAGACCGAGAGAGTGTGACCGAGAGAGAGACCGAGAGAGTGTGACCGAGAGAGAGACCGAGAGAGAGACCGAGAGAGTGTGACCGAGAGAGAGACCGAGAGAGTGTGACCGAGAGAGAGACCGAGAGAGTGTGACCGAGAGAGAGACCGAGAGAGAGACCGAGAGAGAGACCGAGAGAGTGTGACCGAGAGAGAGACCGAGAGAGAGACCGAGAGAGTGTGACCGAGAGAGTGTGACCGAGAGAGTGTGACCGAGAGAGAGACCGAGAGAAAGACCGAGAGAGTGTGACCGAGAGAGAGACCGAGAGAGAGACTGAGAGAGTGTGACCGAGAGAGAGACCGAGAGAAAGACCGAGAGAGTGTGACCGAGAGAGAGACCGAGAGAGAGACCGAGAGAGAGACCGAGAGAGAGACCGAGAGAGTGTGACCGAGAGAGAGACCGAGAGAGAGACCGAGAGAGTGTGACCGAGAGAGAGACCGAGAGAGTGTGACCGAGAGAGAGACCGAGAGAGTATGACCGAGAGAGTATGACCGAGAGAGTGTGACCGAGAGAGTGTGACCGAGAGAGAGACCGAGAGAGAGACCGAGAGAGAGACCGAGAGAGAGACCGAGAGAGTGTGACCGAGAGAGAGACCGAGAGAGTGTGACCGAGAGAGTGTGACCGAGAGAGAGACCGAGAGAGTGTGACCGAGAGAGTGTGACCGAGAGAGAGACCGAGAGAGTGTGACCGAGAGAGAGACCGAGAGAGTGTGACCGAGAGAGTGACCGAGAGAGAGACCGAGAGAGAGACCGAGAGAGTGTGACCGAGAGAGAGACCGAGAGAGAGACCGAGAGAGTGTGACCGAGAGAGTGTGACCGAGAGAGTGTGACCGAGAGAGTGTGACCGAGAGAGTGTGACCGAGAGAGAGACCGAGAGAGTGTGACCGAGAGAGTGTGACCGAGAGAGTGTGACCGAGAGAGTGTGACCGAGAGAGAGACCGAGAGAGAGACCGAGAGAGTGTGACCGAGAGAGAGTGTGACGCGCCAGAATGGGAATTATTTATCTACTCTTGGTGCACCCCGCGAGAAAAATGGCCAAAGGAAGATGACGTGCGTGAGAAATGGAAGGCACACGTGTGTATACATACATATGTATGTGAGATATGATTTCTCCTATACCTTCGTTAGGTGTATCTCTCGTACCCCTAGCGTGCGCGCGAGGTTGTTTCGCCTGGTAAATGAAAAGCGGATGTATATGATTTAACGCTAGCGCGAAACGAGGATGCAATTATGACTTGCTAACCGCCTTCTCCTCCAAGATCTAACTATATAATCTTGCCTGCGTCTCTCTCGGATAAGTAACAATTATCTTGCAACAGACACGTCGCGAAACAATGCGGATATAGTAACGCGGTTAAAATTGCGCCAAGACTTATACACATACATTTGCAACGTCGCATCGAAGACCAACTTTGTTGATACATCGATTGGATAAAATTAAATGAAACACACGACTTGGCCGCACCTATGATCGAGCGTATGAAAAAGATGGCAATCTATCTATTCTCTAATAAGTCGTCGCGTGTAACTCGCGGATAATTGCCGCACTCGTTACTATCATCGTGATGTGAAAAACAAGCCTTAATGGCGATACACTTGCGGTTCGCTGATAAATATACAATCACGGCCTATGACCTCGTAATAATTTCAGCGAGAGAGTTACACGGCGCCTATCGCGAAGGAAAGGAACGCGGAGCGATCAGTCTTCTCTCGGTCTCAAACCTCTCTAGTCAACATAAGGCGTAATCATCAACGTCATCATCATCGGACGGGAAGCGAACCGGCGCCTAGCCGTTCTCCGACGTGCAACTTGGCCGTGGCGAGAGAGCGCGACGTATTATAAGACACGCACGCACACTCGCACGTGCGTGAATAATTATCTTGACGATTTATCGCGACGTGAAATCGCGTCATAATTTCGCCGTCTTGCGAACGCGGCCGCCTGCTGGCGTTGCTGAAGAAAAATATTAGCCGCGTTAATAATTAACGCGGGTCGCCCGCGGAGAGGCCGTTGTCGTTCTCACGTTTCGACCGCGGTAGCCGCCGTTTTGTGCAGCATTGCACACCTGGTTTACACCGGGTTGCGTCGCGCAATTTTTCAGCCGCGGGCTCATCGTTATCTCGCGAACGCGCAAATTTCGCGGCTTTTTTTCACATCCGTCAGTAACGGTCAGTACGCTGTGAGAGGTAAGAAATCGCGACGTGGTCGTCTTGTTGTAGACTTTACTACAATAATGCGATTATTATTCGCGAATGTAACCGTATCTATGTGTCGGAAGCTTATAACATATATTCGCTGGAAGAGGAATTGTGAGCATCGAGAGCTGAATTCAAGAGCTGTGTGCGAGAGATGTATTCGACTCTCTCGCGCGAGAGAATTTTTTACGACGCGCGATTTCGCAGAGACGGAAAAGCGCAGACCCGCGAAAGCCCAAATTCGGGCTGGAAGCTCTCCATTTCCTCTCGTGCGCGAGTATTAAATTTATGAAAGCGATAGCGTCGCCGGAGAATTTATGTTCCGCGACGCGCGGGATTATGCGGAGAAATTGATCGTTAATTCGTGCGCGTATATATACGGAGAGTTGCTTTGTGATTTATACCAGAGCTTATACACGAATGCAGCGTATATATGCACGAGAGGAACGCGCTTCGCGCAGCGGCGAAATTGATTTTTCGATCGACATTTTGGTCTCAAAATGTTTCCCTAATTAATTGCTGTTAAGATATGCAGTATCGAATTAATTGCTCCACGTTTTATTTAGAAAAATCGACCCGAAAAGGTGGCGGTGCTAGCTTGCCCTCAAGAGTAAAGTATGTTAACGCAATTAATTGCTGCTATGATTTTGGTCTCAAAATGTTTCTTTAATTAAGTGCTCTTTAGATATGCAGCGTCGAATTAATTGCTCCACGTTTTACTTAGAAAAATCGACCCGAAAGGTGATCGATTTTCGCGTAGTTTGTTTGCAGATCGGATATCCTTTCGAAAAAAAGAGAGAGAAACAAGAGAGGCAAAGAATATATGTATACATACATATGTGTACGTGCGTCATTTTAATTCTTGTCTCGTTTGCCCAACGCGTGCACCGTTTAACAAAGGCATCTCTACGTGGATAAATAAGAAAATATTTTTATGATCTCTCGTTTACGGACTTCTTTATTGACATATATAAATGAAAAAAGGCCATTTCCGAGAAGAGGTATTTCAAGATAATATAATATATATTTATTTCTGAGCAAACGCCATGTCTATGACGATTTTATTAAATTTTAGTTAGTACAATTTTCAAAAATACATTTAAAAGGGGTATTTAGATTTGTCGTAAATGAGAGTACTGAATTATATACTTTCTAGTTATCTTAACTAATAAACAGTTTTTTAACGTATGTTAAGGCATTAAAATGTATGTTAAAAGTATTATCTTTATTATAAAGATTTCAAATTCAAATTAAAATTAATAAAATTATTCTTGTAATTATACGGAATTATATAAAACCTCATTGTAACCTTGTTAAATTTAAACCTACTTAAATTTCCCTGAAACAAAAATTACAAACTCGCTAATGTATGCAAAATAAAAGAAAAATAAAAATATAGAAATAAATAACAAAAATGTTAAAAAAAAAAAATCCCAATTAAATTCAGCCTTATATACGCTAAAAATAAAAATTACTCTCTTTTATTGCATTTTTTAATATAAAAATCTTTTAATAAGAAAAAGTTTAACAAAGTCAGAATTACGAAATTTAGAAATATTAAAAGGCGCTTAATATACATTTAAATATTGATGATTATTCTCCTTGCTCATATAAGAATAAAATATTTATTATCTACAAAATTTTAATGTGCATTCTGATCTTTGCAATGATTAATTAGAAATTAATGGAAAAAGATCAGCCAATCTGTGCGAGTATAAGCACGTGACGAGACAGCCTAACAATAAGAGACAGCCTAATGTTAAACGTTCAACGAAGCGTTGGGATTAATAATCAAGTTTAATTATGTATTACGCCTATAGCAACCGTGTGACAAGTGGGGTCTCTTCTCGTTACGCACTTATATGCGCACAGATTGGCTATTTTCTTTAATTAATTTCTCCTTAATTATTGTGAAGATCGCAAAACGGACTTTTCTATTCGGTTTAATTCGCTCTATTTGCACACGAGAGATTCGGCGATTATTAAATCCTATATATACGGAATATTAAATTATTACAAGTATATTTTAAAGTATAGATTAATTTATTTATTAAACAATTAATGTGTTACGGGTTACGGAACTTAATTTATTTACTCGATCCGATTGTTTTATTGTGCGTCCTCAATTTGAATTATATTTAGATCGTTGAAAAGTCAAACGTTAAAGCGTCGAACAAAATATATTTGACTCTAACTCGATTCTCACAAGTATTGTTGCATCTTTTCCGTGATGCTGATTGACTGTCTCGATTCGCGTTGTGCGTTATACTATTCGTAGCATCGAGGTTGTCATCGCGAGGGTTAGCAGTTTGACAGTTTGTTCAAAATAAAATTAAATAAAATAACATAATATGTTATAATACTTTAAACTCGATTAATATTTTTGACAGTTATCAGCTGATTTCTGCCAAAAAATATTAATCGCGGATAAAATATTAAAACATATTATATTACTTACAAAATATTATTATTTTAATTATAATAAAATGTTACAAATAATATAATATGTTATAATTTATAATATATACTTATAATATATACTTCGTCCGCGATTAATATTTTTTAGCAGAAATCAGCTGATAACTGTCAAAAATATTAATCGAATTTAAAGTATTAAAACATATTATTATTTTATTTTATTTTATTTTGAACAACTGTCAACTTCTAATCCTCGCGATGACAGCCTCTCGATGCTATGAATATAACACACAATGCGAATCGAAACAGTCAATCAGCATCGCGGAAAAGATGCAACAATACCTACTTGTGAGAATCTTAACATGCCTTTTTAAAGAGGAAATGTTATAATATTTTAAATTCGATTAATATATTTTTGACAATTATCAGCTGATTTTTGTCAAAAAATATTAATCGCAGATAAGATATTATAACATGTTATTTAAAACATATTACTTTAATATTTTCAACATATTATACATATACACCCCTATTACAACTATAAAAATGTTATAAAATGAACTATTTCTCACTCACCGATACATAGCTGAGTTATAGTATACAGCACACATCGATCTGAAAACAAAATATTCAAATTATGTAGATACATATGTGGGTGTGTCGAATATACAATATCATAAACAATGCAATTTGGAAAAAATGTTTTTATTTTGCATACCTCACAGTTGCCCCGCTGTCACCCGATGCCTCCCTGGGCCTCCTCCTCCTCTCTTGGTCCATGGTAGCACTCGCGAAAACACGAATAATTACGATTGTCCGACACTGTACTCCCGACACGCGAAACTTTACACGGCACTCCCGACGCGACGCGTGAGACACACGCGTATTTCGCGCATTGCACTTGCAATGAGAAAAAAACGATGCGAAAACTATAATCGCACGAAGCAATACGTTCGGCACTCGAAAATCTCGGTCAACTCGCGCTTATCAGCAATGCTATCTGTAACAAATAAAATACATACATGTATTAGAATAATCTTATTATTTCGCATTACAACATACACAATATAAATATGTAAGCTAGAATTAACGATAGATATATCCACGGATCGCAACACATTCGCGCCCGCGACAACAGATTAAGTTGGGTTATGTTGGCAAGAAATTTTGCACCGAATTTTTCGCGAAATATGCGTTTCGAATAATTACGTCTATTATATTAACGTTGAAATTATGATGTGCGATTGATAAATATTACAATACAAAGGTTAGAAATCGTTTCTAACGATTATGCTTACTAATTAATCACAGCGGGACGCAGCTCCAACTGCCTGATACTCGCGGCGTTTCGGTAATGGCCGAAGCTACAAACATCGGCAACTTCATGCTAATAGCGCGCGCGCGATACTATATACATGACTTAATATTAATAATTAATTAAAACATAAAATCGAGGAATGGCGCGCGCTTGTGTTGTTCTAGTTAAATAAAAAAGAATGTAATATTAATAGATAAAGTAACATCATAAATATTTATTTCTCTCTCTCATTATTATTTGCAAGTAAAACTATTTTTTTATTTAACAACGCGGAAACTCATACGCTAAAATTAATAATTATTAATAAGTATTATGCATTATAAATGTTTCTATAAAAAATTAAAAAGCAGTTATTAAAAAAAAAAAAACTATTTCTTTGTATCAGAAGGTGAAGATGCCGCAGAGGAGGACTCCTATCTCCTAGAGGAAGACGATGTGCCTTCGGCTACGATAGCCAGCGATACCGAGTTAATTTCCGAAGGTGGCGGTCATCTACCAGTTTTTCTCACGGAACCCGTAAACTCTTTCGTCGTGAAGAACAAACCCGCAACTCTACATTGCAAGGCCGCTCACGCGCTGCAGATTTATTTCCGTTGTAATAATGTGAGAGCGGAGGATTCTCTGCAGCAGGATTTCGTAGATCCTCATACGGGAACAAGGATCGTCGACTGCGAGCTCAATGTCACGAGGGATCATATTGAAGAGTACTTTAGCAAGGACAAATTCAAATGCGAATGCATCGCTTGGTCTGGGTCCGGGCAGATTAAGAGCCAGCCGGCAATTATCGATGTCGCTTGTAAGTATATAATATATGTATATAAAAATAAGATCGTATTATTAATTCAATAAAATCTTCTCGAGACGATTCTAAATTTATTTTATCGACAAAATTTTTCAACTGAATAAAATGCAATGTGTATAGCGACAGTCTCATAACAAATTACTTTGTCTTTGTGTTCCCTTGTAATTATCTTGATTCTCCTGCCAGCGAAGTCGTTATTTAATTCTGTCCCTTAATTGACGACAATGCAATGAGCGTCGAGTTTCCAAGAGAATCAATTTAAAGGGACAGCCACTTGGCCGATTTCAGAGTTACATAACTCAAAAGCTACACATAAAAATGCATTTGGAGAGATGGAAAGATACGTCGTATAATATAAATTACCAAAAAATTAAAACGATAATCGCGATAATACAGAAAGATTTTGATATAAAATAGAATAAATTTTTTTCTTTCGCAAATATTATAATCTAAAAAAAAAAAAAAAAAACAAATAAGAAATTGAAGTACTTTATATATAAATTTGATAAATTATAATTATTTTGTCTTTTATTATTATTATTCACGTTTATCAAGACAAACACGTAAAATTATTTTTTTCAGATTTGAAAAAACAATTCGAATCGCCACCATACTCCGTATCGGTCGAAGCAGGCCAGAGTACCGAACTCAGGTGTTTGCCTCCGGTAGGAGTGCCACCACCGAGAGTTTACTGGTTAAGAAATAATATCCCCGTGGACACCGAGTCGGATACACTTTTAGTGTCCAGCGAGGGACATCTACTTATTGGTCAAGCGAAACTTAGCCATCAGGCGAATTACACGTGCGTCGCTGAAAACATCGCCGCGAAACGATTAAGCGAGCCAGTTAGCTTAACAGTATATGGTAAGAATTCTCTGTCTATATATTTTTATATAAAATTATATTTTTATATAAAATTATATATTTATATATATATATTATTTATTTTTTATATAAAATTATGTTTTATATAATTAATAACTCTGTGTATGTACCAATTACATATTTCCCGGCTGTAATATCTAAATATTAATAGTTAATAAAAAAATTCCCTCATCTCTCGTACACGTTTCAAAAATATTTTTTTTTTTGTTTCAATTAGTTAACGGTGGCTGGTCTTCTTGGTCGTCTTGGTCGGAATGCCACTCGCGATGCGCGAAAGGCGGTCAGAAGAGGACGAGAACGTGCACGAATCCTGCGCCCATGAACGGCGGCCAGCCGTGCCTCGGCCCATCTCAGCAAAAGATGGACTGCACAGCTTGCCCCGGTGAGTGCCCTTGAATTCATTATTCGCGCGCGCGTATAAGACTTTCGAAGAAGAGACTCCCTCTCTCTATCGAGGAATCTTCTTGCCTGTGTTTTCGTGTATTTCTTTGTTCTGACCGACTACGGCGACGTAGTCGCGAGGTACACTTAATGTGTAGCAAGCGAAAAAGGTGTCTTCGTCTTACGATAGACGAGAGTAGGTTTTGCCATCGCGAGACGATATTACCGATGCTGAAGAGACAAGACATTCTCGTTTGATTTACGACCTAATCTCTCCCCTTTCCCTCTCTCGCCGCATGTCTTTCCACATCGAAAGCGTGTCTGTCTCTTCGTGAGTCTTTTAAATCGTATTCACCTTTCGAAACGTTTGCGACATCTTAAAAGCTATCTATCCTCGTAAAGAATACGCGGACTGCATGCGAACGATTCAGCCCGCCGGAATTATATTGGAGGAAAATCGGTGTCCGCTTTATATACAATATGGGCGGTCAAGACATTGATCGATCCGATGTTCTTTCGACGTTTTTCACGCGAGAGACACGTTAATCGCCCGGCACTCATATCAATGCACTCACGACGCACTTTTTATTCCCCCTTAACGCTCGCTCACTTTGGGAGTAGCTGGCCCTTTGGAGGAATTCACTAACACCCTGGGTAAGTCTCTCCTTCACATGTGCATGAATCATGGTCCTCGGCCACGGACGGGAAAATTAAACCGCGACCGCAGCTACGACCGCGTATATAAGGGCGTTTTAATAAAACGTAGTAAACCAAGGGAAGCAAGGGAGCGCCGGGCTGTTTATCCGGTGGCGCTTAAGTGCCAATAAAGCAGCCGGGTTTGGTGAGAGCGAGAGACCGTAGAATGTGTAAACGGGTTCGGCGACGGTGTTAGTCACCAATCCCGGTTCTCTCTACTTTTCTCCTTCGCGCGCGATGACTTGAAGGGAAAAACGTGTCGATACGAGTCAATTATATGAAAGAGAAATAAACGTCGTTGTTAAGAACCAGTAACAACCGGCAGTAAACGTTAACCGAGTTGACAAGTATGATCCTCTCTCAACAACGAGACCGCAAAGGAGATTCGTGCGGAGTTACGAGCCCGTTTTGTTCGGTCCGAGTTTTTTTTTTATCATCGCTACACGTCGATCGAACGCGCCTTAACGACCCTCCAAACGAAGCGAGAGAAGTCTCCAACTTCCTCTTTTTTTTTTTTTCTCGCCCAGTTGTGGACGGCGGATGGTCCAGATGGTCGACATGGTCCGTGTGTGGGAGCGACTGCACGCACACGAAAAGAAGATCGTGCGACGAGCCGCCACCCAGCCACGGCGGGCGATCCTGCCAGGGTAAGGACATCAGTGTGGCGAATTGCACCGGCGGCATGTGCAACGGTAAGTCACCCGCTAAACTTTTCTTTACGTCTTGATTGCGTTTTCACGCTCGTCGCAATCTTTTTGCGTACCGTAAAGTTTCCGATGAAAGCCATCGCGCTATACCTCGGATAAGTTTTCAACTACGGATGTATACTCTTCGTTTCTCGTAATGTAAAAATAAGTGCCATCTTCGTTTTACAAACTTTTTAAAGTAACAATGATTTTATCGAAACATGATTTTATTCTCATTCTCCCTTTATATCGTTATTTTAATTATTTAAAGAAGTTTCTTTAAAATCGTTCTTCTAATTGTAAAATTAATAGATCACGGCACATAATCACGACGTAAAATAGGATTAACTAGCAGATTTACGGCAGTTTTCCAAAGTAATTTATCAGAAGACTTCGATAGTATCGAAATCCTTTAATTATCCAACTTACCGGCGCTTCCTTTTACAGTCAACGGCAACGTGAAGGTGGGCGGCGCTCATTTCACCGAGGAAGGTGAGTTGGGCAAGCAATAAAGCATTTTCTCGCTCTTTTAATCTCCGTCGATTCGTTTCCTTTTACGATTTTACCCCGCGTCGTTTCCCATGCCCGTTCGCGTCGGTCTCGGTCGTGTTTTGCGCAAAGAGAAAAGTTTCTCGATTAGATAAGCCGTAGGATCTCTCTCCGCGATGTATTTCGAACCACCACCTCCGATTCGTTCCGGATTTGTGTGCTCGCGAAAAAAAAAGGAAAGGATCAAATGAGAGATGAGAGGAGAAGAGTAGGAGGTTCCCTCGCGCACGCACCAGGGCGCGACCAAGGAACGTTCAACCGCGAAGCAAATGTCCTTAACTCGTCGTGCGACATTCTTGGATGGATTCTTCACGCCCGGTGCACGCCATTTATATTCCCGGCGACACGGCGCTATATCCCGGCGCGATCTGATACCATTCAAATCACGAGTTTTATGCGCCTCGAGAAAAGATGGCGCAAAATAGAAAGCGCGAATCGAACACAGGCGCGGTGAACATTAGCATTATTCATTAATCCCAGTATAATAACGCGGTATCGACGGCGCCCCAGTGTTGCATCGGACTCGTCGATCTCATCCACGCGTTTATGCTAAAAATATAATTCCCGCGGATGTGAAACGAGAGAGCTGCCCCGATCGAGAGACTCTGCCATCGCTCGCTTTACCTCGACGTATTTGCCAACGCGTTTTTCCGCGCCAATAACGAGCGCGCGGAGCGCTAGCTCTCCCGCGGTACTATTTACTTTTAATTACTCGACTGGTTAATTATTGACGCTCCCGCGAAGGCCCGGCATGATCGTCGCGACCCCTCGTCGCGTCGATCCAAACAATCGTAACAATGAGGTAGCCAAGGGTGGCCCACTGGTCCGCACAGACGCCATTCCTCCCCCTGCTCGCGCGCCACCCTAAGGTAGCCAATTCTATCGACCGAGGCACATCAAAGTTGCACGCGATACGGCTGCACCCTCCTCTCTACCCCCTTTGCGCCGAGGGGCGGAGAACCGGCTTTAATATCGAAGAAAATTATGTAATCGGTAGCCGTTACGCCCTCGTCGCGGAAGGGGAAAATTGATCGCGTATGCAAATAAAGTGCCATTATCCCGTAGCGTAGTAGCGACCCGAGCGTGTACACGATGTGGATCTCTCCTCGAGGGGGCTGGATCCCCGAAACGGCTCCCCCCTTCCCCCCTTCTTGAATCCAGAAGTGAGTTCGATTTTCCTGAAAGCGGCGATAAAATATAGATGCAAGATACGACCGTGGCTGGAAGGAACGTGATGCGATTTACCGCCTTACGCCGACAGGCGTCTTGCGAGAACCTCGAGTCATCCCGGAGACACAGGCGTCCCCGGTTTAAATATTTAAGACGCGATACCTTCAATCGAGATAACATTTAAAATGGACAGCTCATGATGATCGATATTAAGTGCGTTGAGGTAACGAATTATTATAGAGCTTTATCTCCGCGACGAAAAAAAAAAAATAAATTTCCAATAAATATAAAAATAAACTAAATAATATGAAGAAATATATAATTAATTATAATAAAATATTTTATTATAATTATATAATTATAATTCTTCATATTATTTATTTTTATACTTATTAAAAAGTTTATTTATGAAAGAAATATTTTATTATAATTATATATATAATTACAATTTGATAAATTTTTATTAATGACAGAAGATTTAAAATGTGCCCAATATATGCAACCTCTCGGAAGTAAAAATAAAAAATAGCTTCAGATACATTAGGTTCGGACGTATACGAAGCGTTATCAATGATCTCGAGGAAAATAAATCCCAATGTCCCAGCGAAAAGCTACTTTTTCATACTGTCTTCAGAAGGAGGGTGGGTGTCGCACGCGTTTCCGATCTTTGCCACATCCCGCGGAGTAACGACGTGGAACTATTGCGTTTTCGAAATCCTTCTCCTTTTTCCGAATTCGTATGCATTTTCGTCGCTGTCGTTTATATTGACGTGCGAGGCACGTGTCGGGAACACGGCGCGCGCCAACGAGGCGCACATGATCCTCGCGAAAGGGAGTTTGAGCTCGAAAGTCACGTAGCAGGGTTACGACCTACGTATGGCTTTGACATTCTAAAATTGGAAGAAGCTTAAGAGTGTCAGGCTCGCATGGCAGGCAGTTGAGGTATTTCTCGAAAAACTTTTACGACCGCGGGGGGACATTTTCTACGTCGTCGTCTCGTTGTCGTCGCAGAACCGGGGGCGCGGCTTCGTGAATGGTTAAGCACGCGAGCGCAAAAAATAATCCGGTAAAAAAAAGAAAATTGCCCATAATTCAGATAACTGCGCCGCCCCGCGTTTTACTATACGCGACCGAGTTTTATTTTTCGAGAATTTCATTTCCTTCGGTTACATTTACTTCCATTATCCATATATCCGGGACGGTGGTCGTAAAGCACCGCGATGAATTCGTTCCCTTTCTTTTTGCATAAGCGCGTCTCCGGGCGAGCCTCGAGGACGGAGGACGTACCTTCGCGTAATTTAATCTATAACGCCGCATGCTTCGTTAAATATCCGCTACATTATGATGCAGTCTCGGTCGATGGTTTTAAACCGCTTCCCACACCGCGGTTTTCGTCGACGACGGATTTTCTCTTCCCTCTCCCCAACATCAGACGCAACGCGGCAAAGACTCAAGATTATTATTCCGCTCGAAGCGAATTCGTGTCGCAGCGCTTTTATTGCGTACGTTAATGGCTGCGATAATAATGATCGGAATCTTTATAGCCGTACGAAATAACGCGGAGCTGTAAAACGATAAACTGACGCGCTGCTAAAGAAAACGAGCGTGTCGCCAGGCATAAATGGAGAGGAACCTTAAAACTTTTCTACGGCGTACTCATATTTAGCGGGAGCGTTTAACGCTCCTTTGGGCTTCTTTTGTCTCCGCGAAAGGAATCTCGCGTAAAAAGTAAATAAAAGTTACGACGTTAAGTATTCATGGGGAAACGATGCGGTCGTTTTACGCAACGTGTACTGAAAATTGCTCGCAATTTTCGCACCGTTTACAATAATAAGCGTTATTTAAGAAGAAAAGAAATTTTCGCGCGCGATTAGTCCCAATTAAAAAAAAAAAAAAAAAACCCCGGAAGAGATGGAAAACGTCGGAATGATTTTTACAGCGAATCGCCAGATGGATGTAGCCTTGTATGTCGGTCTAGCTGTCGCCTGCATAGTAATTGGTGGCTTGGGGATCTTTCTGGTGAGACTCGTGCGACGGAAAGGTCGCGATCATTCCTTGTACTCCATGGCTCGTAATGGTAAGCATTTTAGAAGTAAAAATCAATGTGTGCATGGGTAGCATTGAATCAAATAAAAAAATAATTAATAATTTTTTGCAAAGATTGGATTGTTTTCACTTTACGTTTAATGCACGCTCTTAAAAAAATGGTTTCCTATATAATTTTCTGTTCAGCATCATTAAAAGCTGAATCTCTCTCGCGTGACTCTCTGGACATTAGAAATGAGCAAGATACTATTTCGAGATCGACGTAAATAATTAACTATTTATATCCTGGCGAGAATATGAACTAAATATTTTTTTTTATTATCTAATCGACACGATACATATATCTCTCGTAAACGATGAATAAAACGCGTTCGATCGTAGCCCATACACGTAAAATCGGAATAGTATCTCGGCGGCGTTTATCCGCAGCGCGCAGAGATACCCACGAGCCGTCCTACGGCCGTGTGCGTTTCAGAATTCCAGCCGGAGTTCTTCCCGGATCAGGACAAGAAATTGAGTCTACAACCGGATGTGACGGCGACGAGCGTGCCGGCCTGCTACGAGTATCCTTTCGATCCGAAACTGTCGATGTCAAGATCCCTCTCGGAGCATCACTACGATGTACCGCACTTGTCGATCGCGCCTCAACCCTCGCCGATGTCGCCCACGCCGAGCACGTCGACCCAAGAGTCCTGCAGCGACAAGCAGATTCATTCCGACAGCGAGAACAGCGTAACTAGCTCCTACCCGTCCTCGGACTCGACGTACAACGTCGCTTCGGAGAGCGTCCGATTGCCGAAGCTGGAGGCCGGAAACGTCGCCAGGGCGGCGGTGAACACGCGCGGCGCCCTGCTGGTACTTCCGGATTCCGGCATCTCCATGTCGGTGCCGGAGGGCGCCGTTCCCAAACCCCTCCGGGCGGAACTCTATCTCGCGGTGCTCAACGAGGATCGTTACAGGCCCCGATTACCCGGTGAGTGCAAATTATTCATGGCTTTGCGCGTGTTACGCGCCGAAAACAGATGCCGAACTGCTTTACGATCGCAGCTGCGAACCTTCCGAGATGTTCGTAATAACGCGATGTTATTTTTATATCAATGCCGTTCCGCACGTGCTTCGGATTATATACCCTGCGTTTAATATTCGATATATACGTATCCAGCGCTACACTGATTCTTTTGTGTTGCAAAGAACGAGGATAAAAGAAAAAATTTAACAATCTCTGATAAAATTATTATTACAAGATCATATGTTTACGCGTTAAATCATGTTAAATATATTAAATATATTAAATTAATCAAGCGCGAAAGTTTAACGTAGCGGAATTTGTAACGCGATAACGATAACATACAATAACGGCATTAAGCTCGATAATGCATGATTTTACATTCGCGCCGTTCATTTTTCTTCACCGTATCGCATACGCGGTTCGAATCTCGACCCCCTTTTTTTCCCCGCAGACGGGATAACCCAGTTATCAGCTGTGGTGACCTGCGGTCCGTCGTCGGCGACCTTCAACAAGCCTGTGATCCTTCAATTCGAGCATTGCGCCATGTTGCATCCGGCAACCTGGGAACTGAGCGTTTGGGCGTGCGACGGTATTAACGTCGACGACGGTTCGTCATCGATGGCGAAAGACCACCAGTCAATTACATGGAGCAGAGTGCTAACTCTAGGCAATGAGACTATCAATACACCGCTGTTCACGCAGCTGGACCACGCGGAGGCGTTTATCGTAACCGAGCAGCTTCGCGGTTACGTTTTAGCCGGTCAGAGTTGCGAGAGCTCGATCGCCACAAAGAGACTGCGATTAGCACTCTTCGCCAGCCAGGCCGGTCAGTGTTGTGTCAGGGTTTACGCCGTCGAGGACACGAGGGCGGCCATGAAAGCCATCGTCGATCGGGAATCGCAGATCAGGGGCTATCTGTTGGACAAGCCGCGCACGTTGCTGTTCCAAGACAACGGGGAATCGCTCTGCGTCAGCCTTGAAGAAGTCGGCAACGAGTGGCAAAGCAAGTCGCCCACGGAACGCCAGGAAGTCTCGTTCCGGGACGTTTGGAACTGCCAGGAGAACGCCAAGCACGTGACCTTCGGCCTGGACACGGCTTTTGGCCCGACCACCACGAGGAGCTACAAGCTCCAAGTCTCGCAAGGAAACTCTGACACGAGACAAGTCTTCAGAATCGTTTACGACGGCGCAAAACAGTTAATCTCCTCGGGTAGCGTCACGAGACCACTCAGGGAAGTCACCGTGGTTAGCAGCGGACACGCTAACAACGCCACGACGGACTCGACTACGCTGCGACCCTTTCGGTTTACGAGATCCTTGAGGAAGCAGCTCTGCCAGTGTTTAGACCCGCCGAACGCTCTGGGTAACGACTGGAGAATGCTGGCGCAAAGGCTTCAAGTCGACAGGTTAGTGGCTTTAGCTCTTCTCTCTCGTCTTGCTTATTATCCATACTTAATTTACGACTTCTCTAGATACGCCGTATGTTTATACAGTAGAGTGTATAAAATTCATTCGTTAGTGCGAGGAGATTTGTGCGCTTCGATGCGGATAAAATAACATTCGATGGCAAATATTTGCTTCAATAATAAAGTCGAAGAATTTCTCTAACGATTAACGACCGATATATGGTTAATAAAGTTTATCCATTTCTTTTTACATAATTTTTTTGCATGATTATAATTAAAAAAATTATAATAACCGCGATAACGTCTAAAAGCGTAATCAAAATTTTATCGCGACAGAGTTTCGAGTTACTCGTCTCGTTACATAAACTTGCTTCAAACGCGCTCTATTTCGGCGAGTGATATATATCCGCTTGTACCACTTTCCTCGGTATAATCACGCAGCCGGTGTCTTCGTTGGTGTAACAGGTACATCAATTACTTCGCGACTAAGGCCAGCCCGACCGAGCACATTCTCGATCTGTGGGAGGCGAGGCACCGGGAACCGACGGCGGTGACGGATCTGCTGAACCATCTTAGAATAATGGGCAGAACCGACGCCGCCACGATTCTGGAGGCGCAGCTCGGCCCGTGGCTCTGAATAAACAGAAAACCGGATCCCGAGGAGCGTTTTCAGCGGTGAGTGAAAGTCGAGACCGTTGTACGCCCACCCGGGCGACGGGCGATCAGTGTGTATCGGTGGGTGATCGAACACGGCGACCGATGAACACGAAATCGATCAGTGAGTGAATAAGAGTGAAGTCCAGATCGAATGCGGAGAGGAAAAGAAGCGAGTGGAGAGAGGCGGGAGAACCTAGGTTCTCCGAAACGGACTCATCGAAACACTGCCTTAATTGTGCGCGACAAACGCGTCGGTACTTTTGTATATATATAAACGTGAGTTAATAGTGGCAAGTCCGGGGGAATTTCCTCTTAAGAAGAGGGAATCCTACAGACGCGAGTTTTAAGGACCGAGAAATGCTTATCCGCGAAGTTCAAGGCGGTGTAATCCGCTTAAAAAGAAAACCGTATATATATATAATTGTGACGAAGTAATTAGGGACTGTGCATTTAGACGGACATACACATGTACATACATACATTAAAAAAGGAAAAAAACACGCGCGCAGATGAATATGTCCATTTTAGATGGATGTTTCTATATAAATATATGTTATATATATAGATATATATTATATATACAGGACACCAAGTAAAGTTCGAGCGGATCGACAATATCCGCGACACCTCGACGCGATGACGCAATTATATTATATCGATTTGTTATAAACACGGACGCACGCGAGCACGAGCGAGTGATTATAATTTTTCTGAAAATCGTGCCAAAATTATCTCGGTTTTTTGTAAGCGTACGTATACACTTCCGTTTTTTATCGTTACATCAGAATTTCGTGAATGCCGTATAATATCCCTTTTATGCGTGCCGACAATACAGAGATCGCGAGAGTACACGAGAGTACACGAGAGTACACGAGAGTACACGAGAGTACACGAGGACGACGGTGCGCGATCGTATAAAACGAGCTAATTATAACAGACATGATTTAAATCGACGATTTATTTGAGAGAATTGTATATTTGTTACTTTCGACGAATAAAATATTCTTGTATACCTCAGAGTCAAACTCATTCGTTTTTATTAATATCTGCATCCTATATATTTTTCCCGTCGAGTAAAATATATATTCCATCAATCAAGTTCATTAATTTGCAAAATTTTGTTTCTCGTACTTAAAACAATGTAATATATTCTCGCGAAACGTCACTTTCATTTCTCGACAAATTTAAGCAGAGTTATATATCCACTTTATATTTATCTCAAAATTATATACGCAAATTATCTTTGCTTAAACTTGAAAAAAATAAATGCGAGATTGCAATATATAATCCATAAGATCCACGCGGCACTTTCTGACGTGAAATCTCATATCAAGACTTGTTCGTATACTGTAAAGAACGTTGTACCGTAATAACTCTGCAAACGTACTTTATCGGCATACTGTCAATAATTTTTTGCCAGCGAAGAAATATCCTTCTCTCGGGGTTGGTATTAAAGGCGCACCTTCTCGCAAGGGCTGTATATTACTTCAATTTCAGCTTGTCTCCGGACGTTCGACAGGGACAAGATATTCTATCTTCCGCCACTCCAGCTCACGATCACGGGGCTCTTCGCGGCAGCCTTTCTCGATTCTCTTTCGTCAAAAATAGAGACATGCGATTTCCACGTTTTTACTTGTTCTATCCATAACTATTAATTCTCCAAGCCTCATAATCAGAACTGTTACAAATTATTTATTCAGCGTGACATAGAAATTTTTCGACGTATGTCAACTAAAAAAGAATTTTTTTTAAAGTTTCTATAGTATTTTTAACTATTTTGGGTAGCACCGGACGAGTTGTACCAATAACTATAATGCTCGAAACGCTGAGATTGTTATATAAAATGTTATCGCAAATTTTCGTATGACAGGTGGAAAAATATCTGGCCTATCTTTTAAACTATAATAAATAGAGACATGCGGTTTCCACGTTTTTACTTGTTTTAACAATAATTATTAATTCTCCAAGCCTCATAATCAGAACTGTTACAAATTATTTATTCAGCGTGACATAGAAATTTTTCGACGTATGTCAACTAAAAAAGAATTTTTTTTAAAGTTTCTATAGTATTTTTAACTATTTTGGGTAGCACCGGACGAGTTGTACCAATAACTATAATGCTCGAAACGCTGAGATTGTTATATAAAATGTTATCGCAAATTTTCGTATGACAGGTGGAAAAATATCTGGCCTATCTTTTAAACTATAATAAATAGAGACATGCGGTTTCCACGTTTTTACTTGTTTTAACAATAATTATTAATTCTCCAAGCCTCATTATCAGAACTGTTAAAAATTATTTATTCACCGGGACATAGAAATTTTTCGACAATAAATAAAAATTTTTTTAATGTTTCTATATTTTTTTTAACAATTTTGGGTAGCACCAGACGAGTTTTATTAACAACTATTATTGCTCGAAGCGCTGAGATTGTTATATAAAAAGTTATCGCCACTTTTCGTATGACAGGTCTAAAAATTTCTGGCCCGACGTAAAATTTGCTAAAAGTGAAATAAATCGATATCTTTTAAACTATAATAAATAGAGACATGCAGTTTCCACGTTTTTACTTGTTTTATCAATAATTATTAATTCTCCAAGCCTCATTATCAGAACTGTTAAAAATTATTTATTCACCGGGACATAGAAATTTTTCGACAATAAATAAAAATATTTTTAATGTTTCTATATTTTTTTTAACAATTTTGGGTAGCACCTGACGAGTTTTATTAATAACTATTATTGCTCGAAGCGCTGAGATTGTTATATAAAAAGTTATTGCAAACTTTCGTATAACAGATCTAAAAATTTCTGGCCCGACGGAAAAGTGGTAAAAGTGAAATAAATCGATATCTTTTAAACTATAATAAATAGAGACACGCGGTTTCCACGTTTTTACTTGTTTTATCAATAATTATTAATTCTCCAAGCCTCATTATCAGAACTGTTAAAAATTATTTATTCGCCGGGACATAGAAATTTTTCGACAATAAATAAAAATATTTTTAATGTTTCTATATTTTTTTTAACAATTTTGGGTAGCACCTGACGAGTTTTATTAATAACTATTATTGCTCGAAGCGCTGAGATTGTTATATAAAAAGTTATTGCAAACTTTCGTATGTCAGGTGGAAAAATTTCTGGCCCGACGGAAAAGTGGTAAAAGTGAAATAAATCGATATCTTTTAAACTATAATAAATAGAGACATGCGGTTTCCACGTTTTTACTTGTTTTATCAATAATTATTAATGCTCGAAGCCTGATTATCAGAACTGTTAAAAATTATTTATTAACCGGGACAGAAATATTTCAAATAAAAATTTTTTTAATGTTTCTATATTTTTTTTAACAATTTTGGGTAGCACCTGACGAGTTTTATTAACAACTATTATTGCTCGAAGCGCTCAGATTGTTATATAAAAAGTTATCGCCACTTTTCGTATGACAGGTCTAAAAATTTCTGGCCCGACGTAAAATTTGCTAAAAGTGAAATAAATCGATATCTTTTAAACTATAATAAATAGAGACATGCGGTTTCCACGTTTTTACTTGTTTTATCAATAATTATTAATTCTCCAAGCCTCATTATCAGAACTGTTAAAAATTATTTATTCACCGGGACATAGAACTATTTCAATAAATAAAAATTTTTTTAATGTTTCTATATTTTTTTTAACAATTTTGGGTAGCACCTGACGAGTTTTATTAACAACTATTATTGCTCGAAGCGCTGAGATTGTTATATAAAAAGTTATCGCCACTTTTCGTATGACAGGTCTAAAAATTTCTGGCCCGACGTAAAATTTGCTAAAAGTGAAATAAATCGATATCTTTTAAACTATAATAAATAGAGACACGCGGTTTCCACGTTTTTACTTGTTTTATCAATAATTATTAATTCTCCAAGCCTCATTATCAGAACTGTTAAAAATTATTTATTCACCGGGACATAGAAATTTTTCGACAATAAATAAAAATATTTTTAATGTTTCTATATTTTTTTTAACAATTTTGGGTAGCACCTGACGAGTTTTATTAACAACTATTATTGCTCGAAGCGCTGAGATTGTTATATAAAAAGTTATCGCCACTTTTCGTATGACAGGTCTAAAAATTTCTGGCCCGACGTAAAATTTGCTAAAAGTGAAATAAATCGATATCTTTTAAACAATAATAAATAGAGACATGCGGTTTCCACGTTTTTACTTGTTTTATCAATAATTATTAATTCTCCAAGCCTCATTATCAGAACTGTTAAAAATTATTTATTCGCCGGGACATAGAAATTTTTCGACAATAAATAAAAATATTTTTAATGTTTCTATATTTTTTTTAACAATTTTGGGTAGCACCTGACGAGTTTTATTAATAACTATTATTGCTCGAAGCGCTGAGATTGTTATATAAAAAGTTATTGCAAACTTTCGTATAACAGATCTAAAAATTTCTGGCCCGACGGAAAAGTGGTAAAAGTGAAATAAATCGATATCTTTTAAACAATAATAAATAGAGACATGCGGTTTCCACGTTTTTACTTGTTTTATCAATAACTATTAATTCTCCAAGCCTCATTATCAGAACTGTTAAAAATTATTTATTCACCGGGACATAGAAATATTTCAATAAATAAAAATTTTTTTAATGTTTCTATATTTTTTTTAACAATTTTGGGTAGCACCTGACGAGTTTTATTAACAACTATTATTGCTCGAAGCGCTGAGATTGTTATATAAAAAGTTATCGCCACTTTTCGTATGACAGGTCTAAAAATTTCTGGCCCGACGTAAAATTTGCTAAAAGTGAAATAAATCGATATCTTTTAAACAATAATAAATAGAGACATGCGGTTTCCACGTTTTTACTTGTTTTATCAATAATTATTAATTCTCCAAGCCTCATTATCAGAACTGTTAAAAATTATTTATTTCGCGGGACAGAAATTTTTCGACAATAAATAAAAATATTTTTAATGTTTCTATATTTTTTTTAACAATTTTGGGTAGCACCTGACAAGTTTTATTAACAACTATTATTGCTCGAAGCGCTGAGATTGTTATATAAAAAGTAATTGCAAACTTTCGTATAACAGATCTAAAAATTTCTGGCCCGACGGAAAAGTGGTAAAAGTGAAATAAATCGATATCTTTTAAACAATAATAAATAGAGACATGCGGTTTCCACGTTTTTACTTGTTTTATCAATAATTATTAATGCTCGAAGCCTGATTATCAGAACTGTTAAAAATTATTTATTCACCGGGACATAGAAATTTTTCGACAATAAATAAAAATATTTTTAATGTTTCTATATTTTTTTTAACAATTTTGGGTAGCACCAGACTAGTTTTATTAACAACTATTATTGCTCGAAGCGCTGAGATTGTTATATAAAAAGTTATCGCCACTTTTCGTATGACAGGTCTAAAAATTTCTGGCCCGACGTAAAATTTGCTAAAAGTGAAATAAATCGATATCTTTTAAACAATAATAAATAGAGACATGCGGTTTCCACGTTTTTACTTGTTTTATCAATAATTATTAATTCTCCAAGCCTCATTATCAGAACTGTTAAAAATTATTTATTCGCCGGGACATAGAAATTTTTCGACAATAAATAAAAATATTTTTAATGTTTCTATATTTTTTTTAACAATTTTGGGTAGCACCTGACGAGTTTTATTAATAACTATTATTGCTCGAAGCGCTGAGATTGTTATATAAAAAGTTATTGCAAACTTTCGTATAACAGATCTAAAAATTTCTGGCCCGACGGAAAAGTGGTAAAAGTGAAATAAATCGATATCTTTTAAACAATAATAAATAGAGACATGCGGTTTCCACGTTTTTACTTGTTTTATCAATAACTATTAATTCTCCAAGCCTCATTATAAGAACTGTTAAAAATTATTTATTCACCGGGACATAGAAATATTTCAATAAATAAAAATTTTTTTAATGTTTCTATATTTTTTTTAACAATTTTGGGTAGCACCTGACGAGTTTTATTAACAACTATTATTGCTCGAAGCGCTGAGATTGTTATATAAAAAGTTATCGCCACTTTTCGTATGACAGGTCTAAAAATTTCTGGCCCGACGTAAAATTTGCTAAAAGTGAAATAAATCGATATCTTTTAAACTATAATAAATAGAGACACGCGGTTTCCACGTTTTTACTTGTTTTATCAATAATTATTAATTCTCCAAGCCTCATTATCAGAACTGTTAAAAATTATTTATTCACCGGGACATAGAAATTTTTCGACAATAAATAAAAATATTTTTAATGTTTCTATATTTTTTTTAACAATTTTGGGTAGCACCTGACGAGTTTTATTAACAACTATTATTGCTCGAAGCGCTGAGATTGTTATATAAAAAGTTATCGCCACTTTTCGTATGACAGGTCTAAAAATTTCTGGCCCGACGTAAAATTTGCTAAAAGTGAAATAAATCGATATCTTTTAAACAATAATAAATAGAGACATGCGGTTTCCACGTTTTTACTTGTTTTATCAATAATTATTAATTCTCCAAGCCTCATTATCAGAACTGTTAAAAATTATTTATTCGCCGGGACATAGAAATTTTTCGACAATAAATAAAAATATTTTTAATGTTTCTATATTTTTTTTAACAATTTTGGGTAGCACCTGACGAGTTTTATTAATAACTATTATTGCTCGAAGCGCTGAGATTGTTATATAAAAAGTTATTGCAAACTTTCGTATAACAGATCTAAAAATTTCTGGCCCGACGGAAAAGTGGTAAAAGTGAAATAAATCGATATCTTTTAAACAATAATAAATAGAGACATGCGGTTTCCACGTTTTTACTTGTTTTATCAATAACTATTAATTCTCCAAGCCTCATTATCAGAACTGTTAAAAATTATTTATTCACCGGGACATAGAAATATTTCAATAAATAAAAATTTTTTTAATGTTTCTATATTTTTTTTAACAATTTTGGGTAGCACCTGACGAGTTTTATTAACAACTATTATTGCTCGAAGCGCTGAGATTGTTATATAAAAAGTTATCGCCACTTTTCGTATGACAGGTCTAAAAATTTCTGGCCCGACGTAAAATTTGCTAAAAGTGAAATAAATCGATATCTTTTAAACAATAATAAATAGAGACATGCGGTTTCCACGTTTTTACTTGTTTTATCAATAATTATTAATTCTCCAAGCCTCATTATCAGAACTGTTAAAAATTATTTATTTCGCGGGACAGAAATTTTTCGACAATAAATAAAAATATTTTTAATGTTTCTATATTTTTTTTAACAATTTTGGGTAGCACCTGACGAGTTTTATTAACAACTATTATTGCTCGAAGCGCTGAGATTGTTATATAAAAAGTAATTGCAAACTTTCGTATAACAGATCTAAAAATTTCTGGCCCGACGGAAAAGTGGTAAAAGTGAAATAAATCGATATCTTTTAAACAATAATAAATAGAGACATGCGGTTTCCACGTTTTTACTTGTTTTATCAATAATTATTAATGCTCGAAGCCTGATTATCAGAACTGTTAAAAATTATTTATTCACCGGGACATAGAAATTTTTCGACAATAAATAAAAATATTTTTAATGTTTCTATATTTTTTTTAACAATTTTGGGTAGCACCTGACGAGTTTTATTAACAACTATTATTGCTCGAAGCGCTCAGATTGTTATATAAAAAGTTATCGCCACTTTTCGTATGACAGGTCTAAAAATTTCTGGCCCGACGTAAAATTTGCTAAAAGTGAAATAAATCGATATCTTTTAAACTATAATAAATAGAGACATGCGGTTTCCACGTTTTTACTTGTTTTATCAATAATTATTAATTCTCCAAGCCTCATTATCAGAACTGTTAAAAATTATTTATTCACCGGGACATAGAAATATTTCAATAAATAAAAATTTTTTTAATGTTTCTATATTTTTTTTAACAATTTTGGGTAGCACCTGACGAGTTTTATTAACAACTATTATTGCTCGAAGCGCTCAGATTGTTATATAAAAAGTTATCGCCACTTTTCGTATGACAGGTCTAAAAATTTCTGGCCCGACGTAAAATTTGCTAAAAGTGAAATAAATCGATATCTTTTAAACAATAATAAATAGAGACATGCGGTTTCCACGTTTTTACTTGTTTTATCAATAATTATTAATTCTCCAAGCCTCATTATCAGAACTGTTAAAAATTATTTATTCACCGGGACATAGAAATTTTTCGACAATAAATAAAAATATTTTTAATGTTTCTATATTTTTTTTAACAATTTTGGGTAGCACCAGACGAGTTTTATTAACAACTATTATTGCTCGAAGCGCTGAGATTGTTATATAAAAAGTTATTGCAAACTTTCGTATGTCAGGTGGAAAAATTTCTGGCCCGACGGAAAAGTGGTAAAAGTGAAATAAATCGATATCTTTTAAACTATAATAAATAGAGACATGCGGTTTCCACGTTTTTACTTGTTTTATCAATAATTATTAATGCTCGAAGCCTGATTATCAGAACTGTTAAAAATTATTTATTAACCGGGACAGAAATATTTCAAATAAAAATTTTTTTAATGTTTCTATATTTTTTTTAACAATTTTGGGTAGCACCTGACGAGTTTTATTAACAACTATTATTGCTCGAAGCGCTCAGATTGTTATATAAAAAGTTATCGCCACTTTTCGTATGACAGGTCTAAAAATTTCTGGCCCGACGTAAAATTTGCTAAAAGTGAAATAAATCGATATCTTTTAAACTATAATAAATAGAGACATGCGGTTTCCACGTTTTTACTTGTTTTATCAATAATTATTAATTCTCCAAGCCTCATTATCAGAACTGTTAAAAATTATTTATTCACCGGGACATAGAACTATTTCAATAAATAAAAATTTTTTTAATGTTTCTATATTTTTTTTAACAATTTTGGGTAGCACCTGACGAGTTTTATTAACAACTATTATTGCTCGAAGCGCTGAGATTGTTATATAAAAAGTTATCGCCACTTTTCGTATGACAGGTCTAAAAATTTCTGGCCCGACGTAAAATTTGCTAAAAGTGAAATAAATCGATATCTTTTAAACAATAATAAATAGAGACATGCGGTTTCCACGTTTTTACTTGTTTTATCAATAATTATTAATTCTCCAAGCCTCATTATCAGAACTGTTAAAAATTATTTATTTCGCGGGACAGAAATTTTTCGACAATAAATAAAAATATTTTTAATGTTTCTATATTTTTTTTAACAATTTTGGGTAGCACCTGACGAGTTTTATTAACAACTATTATTGCTCGAAGCGCTGAGATTGTTATATAAAAAGTAATTGCAAACTTTCGTATAACAGATCTAAAAATTTCTGGCCCGACGGAAAAGTGGTAAAAGTGAAATAAATCGATATCTTTTAAACAATAATAAATAGAGACATGCGGTTTCCACGTTTTTACTTGTTTTATCAATAATTATTAATGCTCGAAGCCTGATTATCAGAACTGTTAAAAATTATTTATTCACCGGGACATAGAAATTTTTCGACAATAAATAAAAATATTTTTAATGTTTCTATATTTTTTTTAACAATTTTGGGTAGCACCAGACTAGTTTTATTAACAACTATTATTGCTCGAAGCGCTGAGATTGTTATATAAAAAGTTATCGCCACTTTTCGTATGACAGGTCTAAAAATTTCTGGCCCGACGTAAAATTTGCTAAAAGTGAAATAAATCGATATCTTTTAAACTATAATAAATAGAGACACGCGGTTTCCACGTTTTTACTTGTTTTATCAATAATTATTAATTCTCCAAGCCTCATTATCAGAACTGTTAAAAATTATTTATTCACCGGGACATAGAAATTTTTCGACAATAAATAAAAATATTTTTAATGTTTCTATATTTTTTTTAACAATTTTGGGTAGCACCTGACGAGTTTTATTAACAACTATTATTGCTCGAAGCGCTCAGATTGTTATATAAAAAGTTATTGCAAACTTTCGTATAACAGATCTAAAAATTTCTGGCCCGACGGAAAAGTGGTAAAAGTGAAATAAATCGATATCTTTTAAACAATAATAAATAGAGACATGCGGTTTCCACGTTTTTACTTGTTTTATCAATAACTATTAATTCTCCAAGCCTCATTATCAGAACTGTTAAAAATTATTTATTCACCGGGACATAGAAATATTTCAATAAATAAAAATTTTTTTAATGTTTCTATATTTTTTTTAACAATTTTGGGTAGCACCTGACGAGTTTTATTAACAACTATTATTGCTCGAAGCGCTGAGATTGTTATATAAAAAGTTATCGCCACTTTTCGTATGACAGGTCTAAAAATTTCTGGCCCGACGTAAAATTTGCTAAAAGTGAAATAAATCGATATCTTTTAAACAATAATAAATAGAGACATGCGGTTTCCACGTTTTTACTTGTTTTATCAATAATTATTAATTCTCCAAGCCTCATTATCAGAACTGTTAAAAATTATTTATTCACCGGGACATAGAAATTTTTCGACAATAAATAAAAATATTTTTAATGTTTCTATATTTTTTTTAACAATTTTGGGTAGCACCAGACGAGTTTTATTAACAACTATTATTGCTCGAAGCGCTGAGATTGTTATATAAAAAGTTATCGCCACTTTTCGTATGACAGGTCTAAAAATTTCTGGCCCGACGTAAAATTTGCTAAAAGTGAAATAAATCGATATCTTTTAAACTATAATAAATAGAGACATGCGGTTTCCACGTTTTTACTTGTTTTATCAATAATTATTAATTCTCCAAGCCTCATTATCAGAACTGTTAAAAATTATTTATTCACCGGGACATAGAAACTTTTCGACAATAAATAAAAATATTTTTAATGTTTCTATATTTTTTTTAACAATTTTGGGTAGCACCTGACGAGTTTTATTAACAACTATTATTGCTCGAAGCGCTCAGATTGTTATATAAAAAGTTATCGCCACTTTTCGTATGACAGGTCTAAAAATTTCTGGCCCGACGTAAAATTTGCTAAAAGTGAAATAAATCGATATCTTTTAAACTATAATAAATAGAGACACGCGGTTTCCACGTTTTTACTTGTTTTATCAATAATTATTAATTCTCCAAGCCTCATTATCAGAACTGTTAAAAATTATTTATTCGCCGGGACATAGAAATTTTTCGACAATAAATAAAAATATTTTTAATGTTTCTATATTTTTTTTAACAATTTTGGGTAGCACCAGACGAGTTTTATTAACAACTATTATTGCTCGAAGCGCTCAGATTGTTATATAAAAAGTTATTGCAAACTTTCGTATGTCAGGTGGAAAAATTTCTGGCCCGACGGAAAAGTGGTAAAAGTGAAATAAATCGATATCTTTTAAACTATAATAAATAGAGACATGCGGTTTCCACGTTTTTACTTGTTTTATCAATAATTATTAATGCTCGAAGCCTGATTATCAGAACTGTTAAAAATTATTTATTAACCGGGACAGAAATATTTCAATAAATAAAAATTTTTTTAATGTTTCTATATTTTTTTTAACAATTTTGGGTAGCACCTGACGAGTTTTATTAACAACTATTATTGCTCGAAGCGCTGAGATTGTTATATAAAAAGTTATCGCCACTTTTCGTATGACAGGTCTAAAAATTTCTGGCCCGACGTAAAATTTGCTAAAAGTGAAATAAATCGATATCTTTTAAACAATAATAAATAGAGACATGCGGTTTCCACGTTTTTACTTGTTTTATCAATAATTATTAATTCTCCAAGCCTCATTATCAGAACTGTTAAAAATTATTTATTCACCGGGACATAGAAATATTTCAATAAATAAAAATTTTTTTAATGTTTCTATATTTTTTTAACAATTTTGGGTAGCACCTGACGAGTTTTATTAACAACTATTATTGCTCGAAGCGCTCAGATTGTTATATAAAAAGTTATCGCCACTTTTCGTATGACAGGTCTAAAAATTTCTGGCCCGACGTAAAATTTGCTAAAAGTGAAATAAATCGATATCTTTTAAACTATAATAAATAGAGACATGCGGTTTCCACGTTTTTACTTGTTTTATCAATAATTATTAATTCTCCAAGCCTCATTATCAGAACTGTTAAAAATTATTTATTCACCGGGACATAGAAATATTTCAATAAATAAAAATTTTTTTAATGTTTCTATATTTTTTTTAACAATTTTGGGTAGCACCTGACGAGTTTTATTAACAACTATTATTGCTCGAAGCGCTGAGATTGTTATATAAAAAGTTATCGCCACTTTTCGTATGACAGGTCTAAAAATTTCTGGCCCGACGTAAAATTTGCTAAAAGTGAAATAAATCGATATCTTTTAAACAATAATAAATAGAGACATGCGGTTTCCACGTTTTTACTTGTTTTATCAATAATTATTAATTCTCCAAGCCTCATTATCAGAACTGTTAAAAATTATTTATTCACCGGGACATAGAAATTTTTCGACAATAAATAAAAATATTTTTAATGTTTCTATATTTTTTTTAACAATTTTGGGTAGCACCAGACGAGTTTTATTAACAACTATTATTGCTCGAAGCGCTCAGATTGTTATATAAAAAGTTATCGCCACTTTTCGTATGACAGGTCTAAAAATTTCTGGCCCGACGTAAAATTTGCTAAAAGTGAAATAAATCGATATCTTTTAAACAATAATAAATAGAGACATGCGGTTTCCACGTTTTTACTTGTTTTATCAATAATTATTAATTCTCCAAGCCTCATTATCAGAACTGTTAAAAATTATTTATTCACCGGGACATAGAAATTTTTCGACAATAAATAAAAATATTTTTAATGTTTCTATATTTTTTTTAACAATTTTGGGTAGCACCAGACGAGTTTTATTAACAACTATTATTGCTCGAAGCGCTGAGATTGTTATATAAAAAGTTATCGCCACTTTTCGTATGACAGGTCTAAAAATTTCTGGCCCGACGTAAAATTTGCTAAAAGTGAAATAAATCGATATCTTTTAAACAATAATAAATAGAGACATGCGGTTTCCACGTTTTTACTTGTTTTATCAATAATTATTAATTCTCCAAGCCTCATTATCAGAACTGTTAAAAATTATTTATTCACCGGGACATAGAAATTTTTCGACAATAAATAAAAATATTTTTAATGTTTCTATATTTTTTTTAACAATTTTGGGTAGCACCAGACGAGTTTTATTAACAACTATTATTGCTCGAAGCGCTCAGATTGTTATATAAAAAGTTATCGCCACTTTTCGTATGACAGGTCTAAAAATTTCTGGCCCGACGTAAAATTTGCTAAAAGTGAAATAAATCGATATCTTTTAAACTATAATAAATAGAGACATGCGGTTTCCACGTTTTTACTTGTTTTATCAATAATTATTAATTCTCCAAGCCTCATTATCAGAACTGTTAAAAATTATTTATTCACCGGGACATAGAAATATTTCAATAAATAAAAATTTTTTTAATGTTTCTATATTTTTTTTAACAATTTTGGGTAGCACCTGACGAGTTTTATTAACAACTATCATTGCTCGAAGCGCTCAGATTGTTATATAAAAAGTTATCGCCACTTTTCGTATGACAGGTCTAAAAATTTCTGGCCCGACGTAAAATTTGCTAAAAGTGAAATAAATCGATATCTTTTAAACTATAATAAATAGAGACATGCGGTTTCCACGTTTTTACTTGTTTTATCAATAATTATTAATTCTCCAAGCCTCATTATCAGAACTGTTAAAAATTATTTATTCACCGGGACATAGAAATTTTTCGACAATAAATAAAAATATTTTTAATGTTTCTATATTTTTTTTAACAATTTTGGGTAGCACCAGACGAGTTTTATTAACAACTATTATTGCTCGAAGCGCTGAGATTGTTATATAAAAAGTTATCGCCACTTTTCGTATGACAGGTCTAAAAATTTCTGGCCCGACGTAAAATTTGCTAAAAGTGAAATAAATCGATATCTTTTAAACAATAATAAATAGAGACATGCGGTTTCCACGTTTTTACTTGTTTTATCAATAATTATTAATTCTCCAAGCCTCATTATCAGAACTGTTAAAAATTATTTATTCACCGGGACATAGAAATTTTTCGACAATAAATAAAAATATTTTTAATGTTTCTATATTTTTTTTAACAATTTTGGGTAGCACCAGACGAGTTTTATTAACAACTATTATTGCTCGAAGCGCTCAGATTGTTATATAAAAAGTTATCGCCACTTTTCGTATGACAGGTCTAAAAATTTCTGGCCCGACGTAAAATTTGCTAAAAGTGAAATAAATCGATATCTTTTAAACTATAATAAATAGAGACATGCGGTTTCCACGTTTTTACTTGTTTTATCAATAATTATTAATTCTCCAAGCCTCATTATCAGAACTGTTAAAAATTATTTATTCACCGGGACATAGAAATATTTCAATAAATAAAAATTTTTTTAATGTTTCTATATTTTTTTTAACAATTTTGGGTAGCACCTGACGAGTTTTATTAACAACTATTATTGCTCGAAGCGCTCAGATTGTTATATAAAAAGTTATCGCCACTTTTCGTATGACAGGTCTAAAAATTTCTGGCCCGACGTAAAATTTGCTAAAAGTGAAATAAATCGATATCTTTTAAACTATAATAAATAGAGACATGCGGTTTCCACGTTTTTACTTGTTTTATCAATAATTATTAATTCTCCAAGCCTCATTATCAGAACTGTTAAAAATTATTTATTCACCGGGACATAGAAATATTTCAATAAATAAAAATATTTTTAATGTTTCTATATTTTTTTTAACAATTTTGGGTAGCACCAGACGAGTTTTATTAACAACTATTATTGCTCGAAGCGCTGAGATTGTTATATAAAAAGTTATCGCCACTTTTCGTATGACAGGTCTAAAAATTTCTGGCCCGACGTAAAATTTGCTAAAAGTGAAATAAATCGATATCTTTTAAACAATAATAAATAGAGACATGCGGTTTCCACGTTTTTACTTGTTTTATCAATAATTATTAATTCTCCAAGCCTCATTATCAGAACTGTTAAAAATTATTTATTCACCGGGACATAGAAATTTTTCGACAATAAATAAAAATATTTTTAATGTTTCTATATTTTTTTTAACAATTTTGGGTAGCACCAGACGAGTTTTATTAACAACTATTATTGCTCGAAGCGCTGAGATTGTTATATAAAAAGTTATCGCCACTTTTCGTATGACAGGTCTAAAAATTTCTGGCCCGACGTAAAATTTGCTAAAAGTGAAATAAATCGATATCTTTTAAACAATAATAAATAGAGACATGCGGTTTCCACGTTTTTACTTGTTTTATCAATAATTATTAATTCTCCAAGCCTCATTATCAGAACTGTTAAAAATTATTTATTCACCGGGACATAGAAATTTTTCGACAATAAATAAAAATATTTTTAATGTTTCTATATTTTTTTTAACAATTTTGGGTAGCACCAGACGAGTTTTATTAACAACTATTATTGCTCGAAGCGCTCAGATTGTTATATAAAAAGTTATCGCCACTTTTCGTATGACAGGTCTAAAAATTTCTGGCCCGACGTAAAATTTGCTAAAAGTGAAATAAATCGATATCTTTTAAACTATAATAAATAGAGACATGCGGTTTCCACGTTTTTACTTGTTTTATCAATAATTATTAATTCTCCAAGCCTCATTATCAGAACTGTTAAAAATTATTTATTCACCGGGACATAGAAATATTTCAATAAATAAAAATTTTTTTAATGTTTCTATATTTTTTTTAACAATTTTGGGTAGCACCTGACGAGTTTTATTAACAACTATTATTGCTCGAAGCGCTCAGATTGTTATATAAAAAGTTATCGCCACTTTTCGTATGACAGGTCTAAAAATTTCTGGCCCGACGTAAAATTTGCTAAAAGTGAAATAAATCGATATCTTTTAAACAATAATAAATAGAGACATGCGGTTTCCACGTTTTTACTTGTTTTATCAATAATTATTAATTCTCCAAGCCTCATTATCAGAACTGTTAAAAATTATTTATTCACCGGGACATAGAAATTTTTCGACAATAAATAAAAATATTTTTAATGTTTCTATATTTTTTTTAACAATTTTGGGTAGCACCAGACGAGTTTTATTAACAACTATTATTGCTCGAAGCGCTCAGATTGTTATATAAAAAGTTATCGCCACTTTTCGTATGACAGGTCTAAAAATTTCTGGCCCGACGTAAAATTTGCTAAAAGTGAAATAAATCGATATCTTTTAAACTATAATAAATAGAGACATGCGGTTTCCACGTTTTTACTTGTTTTATCAATAATTATTAATTCTCCAAGCCTCATTATCAGAACTGTTAAAAATTATTTATTCACCGGGACATAGAAATATTTCAATAAATAAAAATTTTTTTAATGTTTCTATATTTTTTTTAACAATTTTGGGTAGCACCTGACGAGTTTTATTAACAACTATTATTGCTCGAAGCGCTCAGATTGTTATATAAAAAGTTATCGCCACTTTTCGTATGACAGGTCTAAAAATTTCTGGCCCGACGTAAAATTTGCTAAAAGTGAAATAAATCGATATCTTTTAAACTATAATAAATAGAGACATGCGGTTTCCACGTTTTTACTTGTTTTATCAATAATTATTAATTCTCCAAGCCTCATTATCAGAACTGTTAAAAATTATTTATTCACCGGGACATAGAAATATTTCAATAAATAAAAATTTTTTTAATGTTTCTATATTTTTTTTAACAATTTTGGGTAGCACCTGACGAGTTTTATTAACAACTATTATTGCTCGAAGCGCTGAGATTGTTATATAAAAAGTTATCGCCACTTTTCGTATGACAGGTCTAAAAATTTCTGGCCCGACGTAAAATTTGCTAAAAGTGAAATAAATCGATATCTTTTAAACAATAATAAATAGAGACATGCGGTTTCCACGTTTTTACTTGTTTTATCAATAATTATTAATTCTCCAAGCCTCATTATCAGAACTGTTAAAAATTATTTATTCACCGGGACATAGAAATTTTTCGACAATAAATAAAAATATTTTTAATGTTTCTATATTTTTTTTAACAATTTTGGGTAGCACCAGACGAGTTTTATTAACAACTATTATTGCTCGAAGCGCTGAGATTGTTATATAAAAAGTTATCGCCACTTTTCGTATGACAGGTCTAAAAATTTCTGGCCCGACGTAAAATTTGCTAAAAGTGAAATAAATCGATATCTTTTAAACAATAATAAATAGAGACATGCGGTTTCCACGTTTTTACTTGTTTTATCAATAATTATTAATTCTCCAAGCCTCATTATCAGAACTGTTAAAAATTATTTATTCACCGGGACATAGAAATTTTTCGACAATAAATAAAAATATTTTTAATGTTTCTATATTTTTTTTAACAATTTTGGGTAGCACCAGACGAGTTTTATTAACAACTATTATTGCTCGAAGCGCTCAGATTGTTATATAAAAAGTTATCGCCACTTTTCGTATGACAGGTCTAAAAATTTCTGGCCCGACGTAAAATTTGCTAAAAGTGAAATAAATCGATATCTTTTAAACTATAATAAATAGAGACATGCGGTTTCCACGTTTTTACTTGTTTTATCAATAATTATTAATTCTCCAAGCCTCATTATCAGAACTGTTAAAAATTATTTATTCACCGGGACATAGAAATATTTCAATAAATAAAAATTTTTTTAATGTTTCTATATTTTTTTTAACAATTTTGGGTAGCACCTGACGAGTTTTATTAACAACTATTATTGCTCGAAGCGCTCAGATTGTTATATAAAAAGTTATCGCCACTTTTCGTATGACAGGTCTAAAAATTTCTGGCCCGACGTAAAATTTGCTAAAAGTGAAATAAATCGATATCTTTTAAACTATAATAAATAGAGACATGCGGTTTCCACGTTTTTACTTGTTTTATCAATAATTATTAATTCTCCAAGCCTCATTATCAGAACTGTTAAAAATTATTTATTCACCGGGACATAGAAATATTTCAATAAATAAAAATATTTTTAATGTTTCTATATTTTTTTTAACAATTTTGGGTAGCACCAGACGAGTTTTATTAACAACTATTATTGCTCGAAGCGCTGAGATTGTTATATAAAAAGTTATCGCCACTTTTCGTATGACAGGTCTAAAAATTTCTGGCCCGACGTAAAATTTGCTAAAAGTGAAATAAATCGATATCTTTTAAACAATAATAAATAGAGACATGCGGTTTCCACGTTTTTACTTGTTTTATCAATAATTATTAATTCTCCAAGCCTCATTATCAGAACTGTTAAAAATTATTTATTCACCGGGACATAGAAATTTTTCGACAATAAATAAAAATATTTTTAATGTTTCTATATTTTTTTTAACAATTTTGGGTAGCACCAGACGAGTTTTATTAACAACTATTATTGCTCGAAGCGCTGAGATTGTTATATAAAAAGTTATCGCCACTTTTCGTATGACAGGTCTAAAAATTTCTGGCCCGACGTAAAATTTGCTAAAAGTGAAATAAATCGATATCTTTTAAACAATAATAAATAGAGACATGCGGTTTCCACGTTTTTACTTGTTTTATCAATAATTATTAATTCTCCAAGCCTCATTATCAGAACTGTTAAAAATTATTTATTCACCGGGACATAGAAATTTTTCGACAATAAATAAAAATATTTTTAATGTTTCTATATTTTTTTTAACAATTTTGGGTAGCACCAGACGAGTTTTATTAACAACTATTATTGCTCGAAGCGCTCAGATTGTTATATAAAAAGTTATCGCCACTTTTCGTATGACAGGTCTAAAAATTTCTGGCCCGACGTAAAATTTGCTAAAAGTGAAATAAATCGATATCTTTTAAACTATAATAAATAGAGACATGCGGTTTCCACGTTTTTACTTGTTTTATCAATAATTATTAATTCTCCAAGCCTCATTATCAGAACTGTTAAAAATTATTTATTCACCGGGACATAGAAATATTTCAATAAATAAAAATTTTTTTAATGTTTCTATATTTTTTTTAACAATTTTGGGTAGCACCTGACGAGTTTTATTAACAACTATTATTGCTCGAAGCGCTCAGATTGTTATATAAAAAGTTATCGCCACTTTTCGTATGACAGGTCTAAAAATTTCTGGCCCGACGTAAAATTTGCTAAAAGTGAAATAAATCGATATCTTTTAAACTATAATAAATAGAGACATGCGGTTTCCACGTTTTTACTTGTTTTATCAATAATTATTAATTCTCCAAGCCTCATTATCAGAACTGTTAAAAATTATTTATTCACCGGGACATAGAAATATTTCAATAAATAAAAATATTTTTAATGTTTCTATATTTTTTTTAACAATTTTGGGTAGCACCAGACGAGTTTTATTAACAACTATTATTGCTCGAAGCGCTGAGATTGTTATATAAAAAGTTATCGCCACTTTTCGTATGACAGGTCTAAAAATTTCTGGCCCGACGTAAAATTTGCTAAAAGTGAAATAAATCGATATCTTTTAAACAATAATAAATAGAGACATGCGGTTTCCACGTTTTTACTTGTTTTATCAATAATTATTAATTCTCCAAGCCTCATTATCAGAACTGTTAAAAATTATTTATTCACCGGGACATAGAAATTTTTCGACAATAAATAAAAATATTTTTAATGTTTCTATATTTTTTTTAACAATTTTGGGTAGCACCAGACGAGTTTTATTAACAACTATTATTGCTCGAAGCGCTGAGATTGTTATATAAAAAGTTATCGCCACTTTTCGTATGACAGGTCTAAAAATTTCTGGCCCGACGTAAAATTTGCTAAAAGTGAAATAAATCGATATCTTTTAAACAATAATAAATAGAGACATGCGGTTTCCACGTTTTTACTTGTTTTATCAATAATTATTAATTCTCCAAGCCTCATTATCAGAACTGTTAAAAATTATTTATTCACCGGGACATAGAAATTTTTCGACAATAAATAAAAATATTTTTAATGTTTCTATATTTTTTTTAACAATTTTGGGTAGCACCAGACGAGTTTTATTAACAACTATTATTGCTCGAAGCGCTCAGATTGTTATATAAAAAGTTATCGCCACTTTTCGTATGACAGGTCTAAAAATTTCTGGCCCGACGTAAAATTTGCTAAAAGTGAAATAAATCGATATCTTTTAAACTATAATAAATAGAGACATGCGGTTTCCACGTTTTTACTTGTTTTATCAATAATTATTAATTCTCCAAGCCTCATTATCAGAACTGTTAAAAATTATTTATTCACCGGGACATAGAAATATTTCAATAAATAAAAATTTTTTTAATGTTTCTATATTTTTTTTAACAATTTTGGGTAGCACCTGACGAGTTTTATTAACAACTATTATTGCTCGAAGCGCTCAGATTGTTATATAAAAAGTTATCGCCACTTTTCGTATGACAGGTCTAAAAATTTCTGGCCCGACGTAAAATTTGCTAAAAGTGAAATAAATCGATATCTTTTAAACTATAATAAATAGAGACATGCGGTTTCCACGTTTTTACTTGTTTTATCAATAATTATTAATTCTCCAAGCCTCATTATCAGAACTGTTAAAAATTATTTATTCACCGGGACATAGAAATATTTCAATAAATAAAAATATTTTTAATGTTTCTATATTTTTTTTAACAATTTTGGGTAGCACCAGACGAGTTTTATTAACAACTATTATTGCTCGAAGCGCTGAGATTGTTATATAAAAAGTTATCGCCACTTTTCGTATGACAGGTCTAAAAATTTCTGGCCCGACGTAAAATTTGCTAAAAGTGAAATAAATCGATATCTTTTAAACAATAATAAATAGAGACATGCGGTTTCCACGTTTTTACTTGTTTTATCAATAATTATTAATTCTCCAAGCCTCATTATCAGAACTGTTAAAAATTATTTATTCACCGGGACATAGAAATTTTTCGACAATAAATAAAAATATTTTTAATGTTTCTATATTTTTTTTAACAATTTTGGGTAGCACCAGACGAGTTTTATTAACAACTATTATTGCTCGAAGCGCTCAGATTGTTATATAAAAAGTTATCGCCACTTTTCGTATGACAGGTCTAAAAATTTCTGGCCCGACGTAAAATTTGCTAAAAGTGAAATAAATCGATATCTTTTAAACTATAATAAATAGAGACATGCGGTTTCCACGTTTTTACTTGTTTTATCAATAATTATTAATTCTCCAAGCCTCATTATCAGAACTGTTAAAAATTATTTATTCACCGGGACATAGAAATATTTCAATAAATAAAAATTTTTTTAATGTTTCTATATTTTTTTTAACAATTTTGGGTAGCACCTGACGAGTTTTATTAACAACTATTATTGCTCGAAGCGCTCAGATTGTTATATAAAAAGTTATCGCCACTTTTCGTATGACAGGTCTAAAAATTTCTGGCCCGACGTAAAATTTGCTAAAAGTGAAATAAATCGATATCTTTTAAACAATAATAAATAGAGACATGCGGTTTCCACGTTTTTACTTGTTTTATCAATAATTATTAATTCTCCAAGCCTCATTATCAGAACTGTTAAAAATTATTTATTCACCGGGACATAGAAATTTTTCGACAATAAATAAAAATATTTTTAATGTTTCTATATTTTTTTTAACAATTTTGGGTAGCACCAGACGAGTTTTATTAACAACTATTATTGCTCGAAGCGCTCAGATTGTTATATAAAAAGTTATCGCCACTTTTCGTATGACAGGTCTAAAAATTTCTGGCCCGACGTAAAATTTGCTAAAAGTGAAATAAATCGATATCTTTTAAACTATAATAAATAGAGACATGCGGTTTCCACGTTTTTACTTGTTTTATCAATAATTATTAATTCTCCAAGCCTCATTATCAGAACTGTTAAAAATTATTTATTCACCGGGACATAGAAATATTTCAATAAATAAAAATTTTTTTAATGTTTCTATATTTTTTTTAACAATTTTGGGTAGCACCTGACGAGTTTTATTAACAACTATTATTGCTCGAAGCGCTCAGATTGTTATATAAAAAGTTATCGCCACTTTTCGTATGACAGGTCTAAAAATTTCTGGCCCGACGTAAAATTTGCTAAAAGTGAAATAAATCGATATCTTTTAAACTATAATAAATAGAGACATGCGGTTTCCACGTTTTTACTTGTTTTATCAATAATTATTAATTCTCCAAGCCTCATTATCAGAACTGTTAAAAATTATTTATTCACCGGGACATAGAAATATTTCAATAAATAAAAATTTTTTTAATGTTTCTATATTTTTTTTAACAATTTTGGGTAGCACCTGACGAGTTTTATTAACAACTATTATTGCTCGAAGCGCTGAGATTGTTATATAAAAAGTTATCGCCACTTTTCGTATGACAGGTCTAAAAATTTCTGGCCCGACGTAAAATTTGCTAAAAGTGAAATAAATCGATATCTTTTAAACAATAATAAATAGAGACATGCGGTTTCCACGTTTTTACTTGTTTTATCAATAATTATTAATTCTCCAAGCCTCATTATCAGAACTGTTAAAAATTATTTATTCACCGGGACATAGAAATTTTTCGACAATAAATAAAAATATTTTTAATGTTTCTATATTTTTTTTAACAATTTTGGGTAGCACCAGACGAGTTTTATTAACAACTATTATTGCTCGAAGCGCTGAGATTGTTATATAAAAAGTTATCGCCACTTTTCGTATGACAGGTCTAAAAATTTCTGGCCCGACGTAAAATTTGCTAAAAGTGAAATAAATCGATATCTTTTAAACAATAATAAATAGAGACATGCGGTTTCCACGTTTTTACTTGTTTTATCAATAATTATTAATTCTCCAAGCCTCATTATCAGAACTGTTAAAAATTATTTATTCACCGGGACATAGAAATTTTTCGACAATAAATAAAAATATTTTTAATGTTTCTATATTTTTTTTAACAATTTTGGGTAGCACCAGACGAGTTTTATTAACAACTATTATTGCTCGAAGCGCTCAGATTGTTATATAAAAAGTTATCGCCACTTTTCGTATGACAGGTCTAAAAATTTCTGGCCCGACGTAAAATTTGCTAAAAGTGAAATAAATCGATATCTTTTAAACTATAATAAATAGAGACATGCGGTTTCCACGTTTTTACTTGTTTTATCAATAATTATTAATTCTCCAAGCCTCATTATCAGAACTGTTAAAAATTATTTATTCACCGGGACATAGAAATATTTCAATAAATAAAAATTTTTTTAATGTTTCTATATTTTTTTTAACAATTTTGGGTAGCACCTGACGAGTTTTATTAACAACTATTATTGCTCGAAGCGCTCAGATTGTTATATAAAAAGTTATCGCCACTTTTCGTATGACAGGTCTAAAAATTTCTGGCCCGACGTAAAATTTGCTAAAAGTGAAATAAATCGATATCTTTTAAACTATAATAAATAGAGACATGCGGTTTCCACGTTTTTACTTGTTTTATCAATAATTATTAATTCTCCAAGCCTCATTATCAGAACTGTTAAAAATTATTTATTCACCGGGACATAGAAATATTTCAATAAATAAAAATATTTTTAATGTTTCTATATTTTTTTTAACAATTTTGGGTAGCACCAGACGAGTTTTATTAACAACTATTATTGCTCGAAGCGCTGAGATTGTTATATAAAAAGTTATCGCCACTTTTCGTATGACAGGTCTAAAAATTTCTGGCCCGACGTAAAATTTGCTAAAAGTGAAATAAATCGATATCTTTTAAACAATAATAAATAGAGACATGCGGTTTCCACGTTTTTACTTGTTTTATCAATAATTATTAATTCTCCAAGCCTCATTATCAGAACTGTTAAAAATTATTTATTCACCGGGACATAGAAATTTTTCGACAATAAATAAAAATATTTTTAATGTTTCTATATTTTTTTTAACAATTTTGGGTAGCACCAGACGAGTTTTATTAACAACTATTATTGCTCGAAGCGCTGAGATTGTTATATAAAAAGTTATCGCCACTTTTCGTATGACAGGTCTAAAAATTTCTGGCCCGACGTAAAATTTGCTAAAAGTGAAATAAATCGATATCTTTTAAACAATAATAAATAGAGACATGCGGTTTCCACGTTTTTACTTGTTTTATCAATAATTATTAATTCTCCAAGCCTCATTATCAGAACTGTTAAAAATTATTTATTCACCGGGACATAGAAATTTTTCGACAATAAATAAAAATATTTTTAATGTTTCTATATTTTTTTTAACAATTTTGGGTAGCACCAGACGAGTTTTATTAACAACTATTATTGCTCGAAGCGCTCAGATTGTTATATAAAAAGTTATCGCCACTTTTCGTATGACAGGTCTAAAAATTTCTGGCCCGACGTAAAATTTGCTAAAAGTGAAATAAATCGATATCTTTTAAACTATAATAAATAGAGACATGCGGTTTCCACGTTTTTACTTGTTTTATCAATAATTATTAATTCTCCAAGCCTCATTATCAGAACTGTTAAAAATTATTTATTCACCGGGACATAGAAATATTTCAATAAATAAAAATTTTTTTAATGTTTCTATATTTTTTTTAACAATTTTGGGTAGCACCTGACGAGTTTTATTAACAACTATTATTGCTCGAAGCGCTCAGATTGTTATATAAAAAGTTATCGCCACTTTTCGTATGACAGGTCTAAAAATTTCTGGCCCGACGTAAAATTTGCTAAAAGTGAAATAAATCGATATCTTTTAAACTATAATAAATAGAGACATGCGGTTTCCACGTTTTTACTTGTTTTATCAATAATTATTAATTCTCCAAGCCTCATTATCAGAACTGTTAAAAATTATTTATTCACCGGGACATAGAAATATTTCAATAAATAAAAATATTTTTAATGTTTCTATATTTTTTTTAACAATTTTGGGTAGCACCAGACGAGTTTTATTAACAACTATTATTGCTCGAAGCGCTGAGATTGTTATATAAAAAGTTATCGCCACTTTTCGTATGACAGGTCTAAAAATTTCTGGCCCGACGTAAAATTTGCTAAAAGTGAAATAAATCGATATCTTTTAAACAATAATAAATAGAGACATGCGGTTTCCACGTTTTTACTTGTTTTATCAATAATTATTAATTCTCCAAGCCTCATTATCAGAACTGTTAAAAATTATTTATTCACCGGGACATAGAAATTTTTCGACAATAAATAAAAATATTTTTAATGTTTCTATATTTTTTTTAACAATTTTGGGTAGCACCAGACGAGTTTTATTAACAACTATTATTGCTCGAAGCGCTGAGATTGTTATATAAAAAGTTATCGCCACTTTTCGTATGACAGGTCTAAAAATTTCTGGCCCGACGTAAAATTTGCTAAAAGTGAAATAAATCGATATCTTTTAAACAATAATAAATAGAGACATGCGGTTTCCACGTTTTTACTTGTTTTATCAATAATTATTAATTCTCCAAGCCTCATTATCAGAACTGTTAAAAATTATTTATTCACCGGGACATAGAAATTTTTCGACAATAAATAAAAATATTTTTAATGTTTCTATATTTTTTTTAACAATTTTGGGTAGCACCAGACGAGTTTTATTAACAACTATTATTGCTCGAAGCGCTCAGATTGTTATATAAAAAGTTATCGCCACTTTTCGTATGACAGGTCTAAAAATTTCTGGCCCGACGTAAAATTTGCTAAAAGTGAAATAAATCGATATCTTTTAAACTATAATAAATAGAGACATGCGGTTTCCACGTTTTTACTTGTTTTATCAATAATTATTAATTCTCCAAGCCTCATTATCAGAACTGTTAAAAATTATTTATTCACCGGGACATAGAAATATTTCAATAAATAAAAATTTTTTTAATGTTTCTATATTTTTTTTAACAATTTTGGGTAGCACCTGACGAGTTTTATTAACAACTATTATTGCTCGAAGCGCTCAGATTGTTATATAAAAAGTTATCGCCACTTTTCGTATGACAGGTCTAAAAATTTCTGGCCCGACGTAAAATTTGCTAAAAGTGAAATAAATCGATATCTTTTAAACTATAATAAATAGAGACATGCGGTTTCCACGTTTTTACTTGTTTTATCAATAATTATTAATTCTCCAAGCCTCATTATCAGAACTGTTAAAAATTATTTATTCACCGGGACATAGAAATATTTCAATAAATAAAAATATTTTTAATGTTTCTATATTTTTTTTAACAATTTTGGGTAGCACCAGACGAGTTTTATTAACAACTATTATTGCTCGAAGCGCTGAGATTGTTATATAAAAAGTTATCGCCACTTTTCGTATGACAGGTCTAAAAATTTCTGGCCCGACGTAAAATTTGCTAAAAGTGAAATAAATCGATATCTTTTAAACAATAATAAATAGAGACATGCGGTTTCCACGTTTTTACTTGTTTTATCAATAATTATTAATTCTCCAAGCCTCATTATCAGAACTGTTAAAAATTATTTATTCACCGGGACATAGAAATTTTTCGACAATAAATAAAAATATTTTTAATGTTTCTATATTTTTTTTAACAATTTTGGGTAGCACCAGACGAGTTTTATTAACAACTATTATTGCTCGAAGCGCTGAGATTGTTATATAAAAAGTTATCGCCACTTTTCGTATGACAGGTCTAAAAATTTCTGGCCCGACGTAAAATTTGCTAAAAGTGAAATAAATCGATATCTTTTAAACAATAATAAATAGAGACATGCGGTTTCCACGTTTTTACTTGTTTTATCAATAATTATTAATTCTCCAAGCCTCATTATCAGAACTGTTAAAAATTATTTATTCACCGGGACATAGAAATTTTTCGACAATAAATAAAAATATTTTTAATGTTTCTATATTTTTTTTAACAATTTTGGGTAGCACCAGACGAGTTTTATTAACAACTATTATTGCTCGAAGCGCTCAGATTGTTATATAAAAAGTTATCGCCACTTTTCGTATGACAGGTCTAAAAATTTCTGGCCCGACGTAAAATTTGCTAAAAGTGAAATAAATCGATATCTTTTAAACTATAATAAATAGAGACATGCGGTTTCCACGTTTTTACTTGTTTTATCAATAATTATTAATTCTCCAAGCCTCATTATCAGAACTGTTAAAAATTATTTATTCACCGGGACATAGAAATATTTCAATAAATAAAAATTTTTTTAATGTTTCTATATTTTTTTTAACAATTTTGGGTAGCACCTGACGAGTTTTATTAACAACTATTATTGCTCGAAGCGCTCAGATTGTTATATAAAAAGTTATCGCCACTTTTCGTATGACAGGTCTAAAAATTTCTGGCCCGACGTAAAATTTGCTAAAAGTGAAATAAATCGATATCTTTTAAACTATAATAAATAGAGACATGCGGTTTCCACGTTTTTACTTGTTTTATCAATAATTATTAATTCTCCAAGCCTCATTATCAGAACTGTTAAAAATTATTTATTCACCGGGACATAGAAATATTTCAATAAATAAAAATATTTTTAATGTTTCTATATTTTTTTTAACAATTTTGGGTAGCACCAGACGAGTTTTATTAACAACTATTATTGCTCGAAGCGCTGAGATTGTTATATAAAAAGTTATCGCCACTTTTCGTATGACAGGTCTAAAAATTTCTGGCCCGACGTAAAATTTGCTAAAAGTGAAATAAATCGATATCTTTTAAACAATAATAAATAGAGACATGCGGTTTCCACGTTTTTACTTGTTTTATCAATAATTATTAATTCTCCAAGCCTCATTATCAGAACTGTTAAAAATTATTTATTCACCGGGACATAGAAATTTTTCGACAATAAATAAAAATATTTTTAATGTTTCTATATTTTTTTTAACAATTTTGGGTAGCACCAGACGAGTTTTATTAACAACTATTATTGCTCGAAGCGCTGAGATTGTTATATAAAAAGTTATCGCCACTTTTCGTATGACAGGTCTAAAAATTTCTGGCCCGACGTAAAATTTGCTAAAAGTGAAATAAATCGATATCTTTTAAACAATAATAAATAGAGACATGCGGTTTCCACGTTTTTACTTGTTTTATCAATAATTATTAATTCTCCAAGCCTCATTATCAGAACTGTTAAAAATTATTTATTCACCGGGACATAGAAATTTTTCGACAATAAATAAAAATATTTTTAATGTTTCTATATTTTTTTTAACAATTTTGGGTAGCACCAGACGAGTTTTATTAACAACTATTATTGCTCGAAGCGCTCAGATTGTTATATAAAAAGTTATCGCCACTTTTCGTATGACAGGTCTAAAAATTTCTGGCCCGACGTAAAATTTGCTAAAAGTGAAATAAATCGATATCTTTTAAACTATAATAAATAGAGACATGCGGTTTCCACGTTTTTACTTGTTTTATCAATAATTATTAATTCTCCAAGCCTCATTATCAGAACTGTTAAAAATTATTTATTCACCGGGACATAGAAATATTTCAATAAATAAAAATTTTTTTAATGTTTCTATATTTTTTTTAACAATTTTGGGTAGCACCTGACGAGTTTTATTAACAACTATTATTGCTCGAAGCGCTCAGATTGTTATATAAAAAGTTATCGCCACTTTTCGTATGACAGGTCTAAAAATTTCTGGCCCGACGTAAAATTTGCTAAAAGTGAAATAAATCGATATCTTTTAAACTATAATAAATAGAGACATGCGGTTTCCACGTTTTTACTTGTTTTATCAATAATTATTAATTCTCCAAGCCTCATTATCAGAACTGTTAAAAATTATTTATTCACCGGGACATAGAAATATTTCAATAAATAAAAATATTTTTAATGTTTCTATATTTTTTTTAACAATTTTGGGTAGCACCAGACGAGTTTTATTAACAACTATTATTGCTCGAAGCGCTGAGATTGTTATATAAAAAGTTATCGCCACTTTTCGTATGACAGGTCTAAAAATTTCTGGCCCGACGTAAAATTTGCTAAAAGTGAAATAAATCGATATCTTTTAAACAATAATAAATAGAGACATGCGGTTTCCACGTTTTTACTTGTTTTATCAATAATTATTAATTCTCCAAGCCTCATTATCAGAACTGTTAAAAATTATTTATTCACCGGGACATAGAAATTTTTCGACAATAAATAAAAATATTTTTAATGTTTCTATATTTTTTTTAACAATTTTGGGTAGCACCAGACGAGTTTTATTAACAACTATTATTGCTCGAAGCGCTGAGATTGTTATATAAAAAGTTATCGCCACTTTTCGTATGACAGGTCTAAAAATTTCTGGCCCGACGTAAAATTTGCTAAAAGTGAAATAAATCGATATCTTTTAAACAATAATAAATAGAGACATGCGGTTTCCACGTTTTTACTTGTTTTATCAATAATTATTAATTCTCCAAGCCTCATTATCAGAACTGTTAAAAATTATTTATTCACCGGGACATAGAAATTTTTCGACAATAAATAAAAATATTTTTAATGTTTCTATATTTTTTTTAACAATTTTGGGTAGCACCAGACGAGTTTTATTAACAACTATTATTGCTCGAAGCGCTCAGATTGTTATATAAAAAGTTATCGCCACTTTTCGTATGACAGGTCTAAAAATTTCTGGCCCGACGTAAAATTTGCTAAAAGTGAAATAAATCGATATCTTTTAAACTATAATAAATAGAGACATGCGGTTTCCACGTTTTTACTTGTTTTATCAATAATTATTAATTCTCCAAGCCTCATTATCAGAACTGTTAAAAATTATTTATTCACCGGGACATAGAAATATTTCAATAAATAAAAATTTTTTTAATGTTTCTATATTTTTTTTAACAATTTTGGGTAGCACCTGACGAGTTTTATTAACAACTATTATTGCTCGAAGCGCTCAGATTGTTATATAAAAAGTTATCGCCACTTTTCGTATGACAGGTCTAAAAATTTCTGGCCCGACGTAAAATTTGCTAAAAGTGAAATAAATCGATATCTTTTAAACTATAATAAATAGAGACATGCGGTTTCCACGTTTTTACTTGTTTTATCAATAATTATTAATTCTCCAAGCCTCATTATCAGAACTGTTAAAAATTATTTATTCACCGGGACATAGAAATATTTCAATAAATAAAAATATTTTTAATGTTTCTATATTTTTTTTAACAATTTTGGGTAGCACCAGACGAGTTTTATTAACAACTATTATTGCTCGAAGCGCTGAGATTGTTATATAAAAAGTTATCGCCACTTTTCGTATGACAGGTCTAAAAATTTCTGGCCCGACGTAAAATTTGCTAAAAGTGAAATAAATCGATATCTTTTAAACAATAATAAATAGAGACATGCGGTTTCCACGTTTTTACTTGTTTTATCAATAATTATTAATTCTCCAAGCCTCATTATCAGAACTGTTAAAAATTATTTATTCACCGGGACATAGAAATTTTTCGACAATAAATAAAAATATTTTTAATGTTTCTATATTTTTTTTAACAATTTTGGGTAGCACCAGACGAGTTTTATTAACAACTATTATTGCTCGAAGCGCTGAGATTGTTATATAAAAAGTTATCGCCACTTTTCGTATGACAGGTCTAAAAATTTCTGGCCCGACGTAAAATTTGCTAAAAGTGAAATAAATCGATATCTTTTAAACAATAATAAATAGAGACATGCGGTTTCCACGTTTTTACTTGTTTTATCAATAATTATTAATTCTCCAAGCCTCATTATCAGAACTGTTAAAAATTATTTATTCACCGGGACATAGAAATTTTTCGACAATAAATAAAAATATTTTTAATGTTTCTATATTTTTTTTAACAATTTTGGGTAGCACCAGACGAGTTTTATTAACAACTATTATTGCTCGAAGCGCTCAGATTGTTATATAAAAAGTTATCGCCACTTTTCGTATGACAGGTCTAAAAATTTCTGGCCCGACGTAAAATTTGCTAAAAGTGAAATAAATCGATATCTTTTAAACTATAATAAATAGAGACATGCGGTTTCCACGTTTTTACTTGTTTTATCAATAATTATTAATTCTCCAAGCCTCATTATCAGAACTGTTAAAAATTATTTATTCACCGGGACATAGAAATATTTCAATAAATAAAAATTTTTTTAATGTTTCTATATTTTTTTTAACAATTTTGGGTAGCACCTGACGAGTTTTATTAACAACTATTATTGCTCGAAGCGCTCAGATTGTTATATAAAAAGTTATCGCCACTTTTCGTATGACAGGTCTAAAAATTTCTGGCCCGACGTAAAATTTGCTAAAAGTGAAATAAATCGATATCTTTTAAACTATAATAAATAGAGACATGCGGTTTCCACGTTTTTACTTGTTTTATCAATAATTATTAATTCTCCAAGCCTCATTATCAGAACTGTTAAAAATTATTTATTCACCGGGACATAGAAATATTTCAATAAATAAAAATATTTTTAATGTTTCTATATTTTTTTTAACAATTTTGGGTAGCACCAGACGAGTTTTATTAACAACTATTATTGCTCGAAGCGCTGAGATTGTTATATAAAAAGTTATCGCCACTTTTCGTATGACAGGTCTAAAAATTTCTGGCCCGACGTAAAATTTGCTAAAAGTGAAATAAATCGATATCTTTTAAACAATAATAAATAGAGACATGCGGTTTCCACGTTTTTACTTGTTTTATCAATAATTATTAATTCTCCAAGCCTCATTATCAGAACTGTTAAAAATTATTTATTCACCGGGACATAGAAATTTTTCGACAATAAATAAAAATATTTTTAATGTTTCTATATTTTTTTTAACAATTTTGGGTAGCACCAGACGAGTTTTATTAACAACTATTATTGCTCGAAGCGCTCAGATTGTTATATAAAAAGTTATCGCCACTTTTCGTATGACAGGTCTAAAAATTTCTGGCCCGACGTAAAATTTGCTAAAAGTGAAATAAATCGATATCTTTTAAACTATAATAAATAGAGACATGCGGTTTCCACGTTTTTACTTGTTTTATCAATAATTATTAATTCTCCAAGCCTCATTATCAGAACTGTTAAAAATTATTTATTCACCGGGACATAGAAATATTTCAATAAATAAAAATTTTTTTAATGTTTCTATATTTTTTTTAACAATTTTGGGTAGCACCTGACGAGTTTTATTAACAACTATTATTGCTCGAAGCGCTCAGATTGTTATATAAAAAGTTATCGCCACTTTTCGTATGACAGGTCTAAAAATTTCTGGCCCGACGTAAAATTTGCTAAAAGTGAAATAAATCGATATCTTTTAAACTATAATAAATAGAGACATGCGGTTTCCACGTTTTTACTTGTTTTATCAATAATTATTAATTCTCCAAGCCTCATTATCAGAACTGTTAAAAATTATTTATTCACCGGGACATAGAAATATTTCAATAAATAAAAATATTTTTAATGTTTCTATATTTTTTTTAACAATTTTGGGTAGCACCAGACGAGTTTTATTAACAACTATTATTGCTCGAAGCGCTGAGATTGTTATATAAAAAGTTATCGCCACTTTTCGTATGACAGGTCTAAAAATTTCTGGCCCGACGTAAAATTTGCTAAAAGTGAAATAAATCGATATCTTTTAAACTATAATAAATAGAGACATGCGGTTTCCACGTTTTTACTTGTTTTATCAATAATTATTAATTCTCCAAGCCTCATTATCAGAACTGTTAAAAATTATTTATTCACCGGGACATAGAAATATTTCAATAAATAAAAATTTTTTTAATGTTTCTATATTTTTTTTAACAATTTTGGGTAGCACCTGACGAGTTTTATTAACAACTATTATTGCTCGAAGCGCTCAGATTGTTATATAAAAAGTTATCGCCACTTTTCGTATGACAGGTCTAAAAATTTCTGGCCCGACGTAAAATTTGCTAAAAGTGAAATAAATCGATATCTTTTAAACAATAATAAATAGAGACATGCGGTTTCCACGTTTTTACTTGTTTTATCAATAATTATTAATTCTCCAAGCCTCATTATCAGAACTGTTAAAAATTATTTATTCACCGGGACAGAAATTTTTCGACAATAAATAAAAATATTTTTAATGTTTCTATATTTTTTTTAACAATTTTGGGTAGCACCTGACGAGTTTTATTAACAACTATTATTGCTCGAAGCGCTGAGATTGTTATATAAAAAGTTATCGCCACTTTTCGTATGACAGGTCGAAAAATGTCTGGTCACACACACTTATTAATTAAGTAATATAATTTTTTCAAAATGTGAAAGGGTCAGCTTAATATAGGATGAGAGAGCAAAGATTAGAAATAATTGATTAGAGAATATGGGCCAGAAATAAATTATATTATTAAATTATAAATTAAAATATAAATTAAAATATGAATTAAAAATAAAATGAGACGCCAGCTTCGCACACGAATTAAGTAAATAACATAATTTTTTCAAACTCTGAAGAGCCGGGTTATTAATATAGGACGAGAGACGAAAGATTACAAATCATAAATCAGAGATCACAGAACAGAGATGATAGATAGATGTACTCACCAAAAATCGATGAAGAAAAAGAAGATGAAAAAAATCCTGTCCTTTGCGTCGTACACATCCATAGAAATCCATTATCTCTCAATGCTTTTCGATGTTCCTCTATTTTCTTCGATGCATTCAATCACTCGCGAATAATCATTCAGTCGCACAGAATGCGCACATCTGTAAACGAATCGTTCAATAGACGTGATCAACAACGAAATGCGATCGATGTGTCGATGTCGAAAAGTCTATTTGATTAACGCATCATCGCTCGTACTTATTCGACACTCCCGACACACGATTGCAGCGAATAAACAATGTGTTAGAAATAAAGTCTCAACGAACAGCGTTTTGACGGAACGCGATCAATATTGTCATTATTTCACTCGCGGTCGCGACTTTTCACTTTTCGTGGCGTACTGACCGCTGATCGACCGCAGACTGTTGCCAGTTTCGACACGCACAACCGTCGACGCTCGGCACGCCACGTCACGTAATGGAGGGGATGCGCAAGCGCCGTCTTGGCGTGCTGCGCGTCTCGAACGTGGTATCTTATTTCACGTCTCGTCTCGTCGTATTATATTATATTTCGTATTATATTTCGCTGCTCGCGCTTAATGCCGGACGTTTCCCCGATTATAAACTTACATAGATAGCGATTCTCCATTAAATTAAAGCAGCTGCACAAGGACAGCATTTTCATTGCGTCTCTTTTCTTAACATACTCCCGACTTGTTGCTATATTCTGACTGAAATAGATTCGCACGGGAAGATTAGCATACGTCACAAACACGGCGAACAAAATGCGCGTGAAATCATTTACGTTAATTAACTTATTGACAATGATACCTCGATGCTTCCCCGTGCTCCTTTCGTTTCGGATGCTGACACTCGTAACGCTCGGCGACGAATAAGGTCAATATTATATTTGTCGTACGACAAACTTTTCAAGCTCATTGATTGGCTACAAAATAGAGACTCGAGAAGTTGCAGCCAATCAGTGCGCTTAAAAAGTTTGCACATCTGTAAACGAATCGTTCAATAGACGTGATCAACAACGAAATGCGATCGATGTGTCAATGTCGAAAAGTCTATTTGATTAACGCATCATCGCTCGTACTTATTCGACACTCCCGACACACGATTGCAGCGAATAAACAATGTGTCATAAATAAAGTCTCGACGAACAGCGTTTTGACGGAACGCGATCAATATTGTCATTATTTCACTCACAGTCGCGACTTTTCACTTTTCGTGGCGTACTGACCGCTGATCGACCGCAGACTGTTGCCAGTTTCGACACGCACAACCGTCGACGCTCGTCACGCCACGTCACGTAATGGAGGGGATGCGCAAGCGCCGTCTTGGCGTGCTGCGCGTCTCGAACGTGGTATCTTATTTCACGTCTCGTCTCGTCGTATTATATTATTATTCGTATTATATTTCGCTGCTCGCGCTTAATGCCGGACGTTTCCCCGATTATAAACTTACATAGATAGCGATTCTCCATTAAATTAAAGCAGCTGCACAAGGATAGCATTTTCATTGCGTCTCTTTTCTTAACATACTCCCGACTTGTTGCTATATTCTGACTGAATATAGATTCGCACGGGAAGATTAGCATACGTCACAAACACGGCGAACAAAATGCGCGTGAAATCATTTACGTTAATTAACTTATTGACAATGATACCTTGATGCTTCCCCGTGCTCCTTTCGTTTCGGATGCTGACACTCGTAACGCTCGGCGACGAATAAGGCCAATATTATATTTGTCGTACGACAAACTTTTCAAGCTCATTGATTGGCTACAAAATAGAGACTCGAGAAGTTGCAGCCAATCAGTGCGCTTAAAAAGTTTGTCGTACGACAAATGTAATATTGGCCTAAATGTTACGTTAACGTAAAATGAGAATATTAACGTCATTTAATATTTATATTAAAATATTCTTAGTATTTATATAATACATATTTATATTAAAGTTACTACATTTTTACGAACTTGAGATTGGTAACACTTGACGTTTCTCGTATGTTTTGCGTAGTTAATGTTGCGAACTTGAGGTTGGTATCACTTGACGTTTATCGCGCGCTTGAATGTATGCATAGATAATTTTGCAAACTTGAGGTTGGTAGCATTTGATGTTTCTCGCGCGTTTAATATGTTGCAACCGTTGTTCTTGTGTGTCTCGTGAGAAGACTATTGTTAACGATAATGGTAAGAATTCTCTTGAATATGTAATTATAAATATTTTATTGTTTTTCTTGTGGAGGGGGAGAGACGGTCGATTTTTGCTCGATAAAGCACGCACTCTTGTTTACACTTTTTTGTTGTCATTTAGGCGACGAGATTCAAGTGTGTAGGCAGCTAAGCAAATTGTCGCTTTATCTTCCCAAATGTGATTGCGATGAATACAGAATATTAAACGCGATTATTCTTTATGCGATTATTTGAATTAGTGATTAACGAATTGTAAATGCGTTGATGTGATATGTATTTATTTCGCGCGATTCATTTATTTAAGGTAGGAATAATATGTTGATTTATCTCTCTCTCTCTCTCTCTCTCTCCCTTCGTCCCTTCTCTCTCTTTCTCGTAGGATATATATATTTGGCGAGCAATTTGAATTTTGATTGTTTGCCTTCAGGTATTTATTGCATCTTAACTACTTCTATTCGGGTAATATCGCGCGATATCAAGATATACTTTGTGAATTTTTTAATCTTTTAACCGCCGAAATCTTAGAGTATCGAGTGAATTATATTTTTATTTTTTATCAAGTCGCAATATAATAAAATGTGTGTCGCGTGCCTGTGTCGAGAGTCTAACATACAAAGTGTCGCGCGATTGTAATCGTAATTCTTCGTGTATTATTTTTCGCTTACCTCTATTGATGCCTTCTAAATATGATGTTTCGATATACGGCGGATTACTTTCTTTTATATATTCAAATATTCTCTTCTCATCCTTCATAAATTCCATTTGGTGCAGCAAGCCGAGACGATATGGCTGCAGGACAAGATAGCCTTCATGTGCTCTGCCAGCTTCGTGTCTGCAAATCGTGGAACATATCACGTTAGTATATATTATCGTGTAATTCTGACAATTGACGTGAGTAAACATTGAGCTAAATATTATTACGAGATTGCACTGACAAGGATTATGAAAACGTATTAATTTATGTTTTTATGAATGACAATGCGAAATATCTATCAAAAGAGACCAAAAGTTTAAATATATTTTTATATTTTTGTACATACTTGATTAAATTTTACAATAGACTCGATAGAGATTTAGTTATTCGCATATTTTTATTTTATATTATCATTTATTATTTATCATTTGTTTTGACTGTATATTTTATAGATTAAAGAATATTGAAATCTTGCAAATATATTAAGATACGCGTTGAAAAATTATTGTACAATAACAAGATTTTTATGAAATCATAAAATCATTATTGGATATATTTTACATATTCTACAAGTTATTTTTGGACTTTGTTTACAACGGAGAATTTTTTTTATATATATACATAGATCGTACTGACCCGATGGATATGCAAATTATATGTATTTACACCTGTGTATCCCCATCACATAATAATGTCAGACGATAGGTTAAAAAAAGACATTATTTTATTATTATATATAAACAAGAATATAATATAACAAAAAATAAAATATATACATGCACATATAAAGTATATTTAATACTTCATAAATTGAGAGAAAGTTAAGATTTAGTATTAGTTTAATAAATCTATTAAACTTTTTAAAAAAATATTACTGCGTTATGTAATTATCGAAATTTAAAATCTTAATAAAACAAAAATGAGATACGACAGGCTATATCTAATTTTCTTTAAGTAAATAATTAAACATAAAGATTAGAATATATATATATATATATATATATATATATAAGTTCAAAATTAAGTAATATCTTTTATAAAGAGATCTAAGGAAAAGAATTTGAAATATATTTGGGAAAACTTGTTTTCACTTTGTTTAGAACGATTAGAACTTAAAAGCTATTTATTATATTAAAATCGTATTGCAAAAAATAAGATTGAATCGTCCGAATACACGATTCTTTAATTTGTTGGAACTTTTGAACTATTAAAGATAAAGCGACTTCCATTACAAAAATAGAAATTTCTCTAATATTCATGTTTTATACGATAATATAGATATGGATATATTTGACTGCAGATGAATTGAGATGTAAAAGTTGATGCACATCAGTTTTGGCCAATATTACATTTCATTCAAGCTCATTGATTGGCTACAAAATAGAGACTTTAGAAGTTGCAGCCAATCAGTGCGCTTAAAAAGTTTGTCGTACGACAAATATAATATTGGCCTAAATGTTACGTTAACGTAAAATGAGAATATTAACGTCATTTAATATTTATATTAAAATATTCTTAGTATTATATAATACATTATTTAATACATAATATAATACATAATAGTATTTATATAATACATTTTTTAAATAGAGAGAATGTTATAGTACTTTAAACTCGATTAATATTTTTTGACAGTAAGCTGATTTCTGTCAAAAAATATTATTAGTATAAAGTATTATAACATATTATTTATAACATTACTATTTTAATTTTTATAACCCTATTATTATTTTAAAATTTAATTAGCAAATTAACGCTTTAATCAGCTGATGTATGTTAAAAGATATTAATAAAGCTTTAATTTGGTAATTAAATTTTAAAATAATATGTTAAAAATATATTAAAATAGTAATATGTTATATGTAAATAATATGTTATAATGTCAATCAGCTGATAACTGACAGAAATATTAATCGAGTTTAAAAAATGACAACATATTGTTTAAAATATATTATTATTTTAACTTTTATAACAAATTATATTAAAAATTAATTAGCAAATTAACGCTTTAATAAGCTGATTTCTGACAAAAAATATTAAAACGAAAATTTGCTTAAAAAACGTTTAAAAAAAGTTTAAACTTTGAATTCAAAAATGAAGACCTGTGCAAGTCATAGAACATTTTCTTTGTACTCCTTTTGTAGGCCATGAAAAGACCTTTAAAACGCGCCCTCAGAAAATGTTCTACGACCTATACAAGCCTTAATTTTCGCAAAAAACGTTTAAGCTTTGAATTTAAAAATTAAAGCCTGTGTAAGTCGTAGAACATTTTCTGAGGGCGCGTTTTAAAGATATATTATAGATATTATTTTAGTAAGTCGTAAAAAATATATATATCAGCAGAATTAAATTTACATATAAATTTATATAAATAAATAAATTTATACTCGAATTGTCAAATACTGATGATTTGTTATCACGTTATCATGTCATCTTATTATCCGCTTGGAAGCGGTTACGATTTCACAAAAATGGTTCATTTTCGCTAACGATTCCCTTGAAGATGCATAATACTTAACTATAAATACACGCAATTTTCCTCGTGGCGAACCGTTTTTCCCTGGTCCTTCCCAATTAAATCCATCATGCTGGAGGGCTGAGGCAAGCTGTACCGTCGAGCTCGCTCGGGGAAATCGGGCGTAAGAAAAAATGGAGCGAAGAAGAGGAATGAGAGGCGAGGAGGTGTCGGCGAAAACGGAAGTGAAACGTTACATCTGGCTTAACGGACGTAGATGTAGGAGGGTATATAAGGCGTTCTATATTTACCGGATTTCTGTCGTCGCACGATTCTTATATCGCGGCGATAAGCGCTCGTCCTCGACGACAGATTTACTCGGATGAGGGGTATTTCCTGATTCTCCACAGCGGGCCAGACTCTCCCCTTCCCTTTGTGACTGTAAATCCAGGGGAGAGATTGCAGAGGGAGGAAGGGGTGTTTTGCGGAGAAATCTTAATTGGACAGTTTGTCGGAGTAGCCTGAGTTAAAGACGTTTGCGTGATAGAGAGCACCCACGGTAGGATTAATCAACTCGCTGCTATTATCAAGAGCAATACAAGGGGAGAGATACATATATACGAATAAGCTATCCTATAAGCTTTATGTGATTATTATATAGAATCGCATTGCATTATAATGATATATTTATCTTTTTCTCTTTATATACGTAAATTAATAACTGCCTTTATAAAAAAAGATTTTTTATTTAACGAATGACATTTAATATTTTTAATCATTGACAGATTTACTGGCATTAGCAATTTTTAATTCCAATAATTTATCAATGATTGAAAGTATGTATTATATATCATTCGTGAAGTGAAAATTCCTGTTTATCAAGCAGTTATAAATTTTCATATCTATGTACAAGAAGAGAAATATACCCCAGTTACAAAAATATAATCAATAATTGGAATTGCGTGCGAGAGAATTTTCGCGAAATATAATTGGTGATTTGCCGATTTTGTTAATTAGATGAATTCGTTCGACTATTTCAATTATTTCTATAATAATAATATATAATAATATTCTATAATAATAATAAAATTTCTATAATAGAGTATTTTATCTCACTTAATGATGCGGTGCCGCGAATTCTCTGATGTTTGAATTTCGCGAGCGACGCGTAAAGATATATAGCGCGTAAAGTCGAGGCGAGGATTAGCGAGGCAGAGGCTGCGCGATCTTCACGAGATATCTTCTCTAGCAGGCAGGGGTCCGCGGCACGTGCATACGTTTTGTTTTGATACAAATAGGAACACGGCGTCTTGGCACCGCGCGGAGCGGATTGGCTTGTCAAGTTGCCAGGACCTCGCGGATACGGGAGGATGCCCCCGGGTTTAGTCAGTGGCATTCCTAGAAAGCCGGGCGGGGGGGTTCTTGCGCCGCTCACCGCATATCCGATGAATTATTGCGCCGATTTAGAAAGGCCTCCGGCCTCGTGAATAGCCGGAATAGTGACGCGCCTCGCCACTTCCTCGGCACCTTCATCGCCGATGGATAAAGGCTCGTATGCGGTTCGCCTCGTCGCGACGGCTATCTCGGCGCCATGTGAGACTCTTACTCGAGAAAGCAATCCCGTATATATATAAAGGCAGTACTCGCGAGGGAATACTCTACTGCTTCCGCGACAAGCCTTATTCAATTGTATCTCGATCGCTACCGAGGAGTATCGTATGTGATGCTATCGATATATAAACCGCCTTAGGAGAGCTCTTGTTATACGTGCGACTTACGAAACAATAACGCTGGTATGAAGACATCTATCGGTTCTTACGGAATTTTATAGGGGTACTCGGGAAAGCAACGATGCTTAAGATTTATACGTATGTATATACGTGTATAAGTCAACAAGAGAGATAATTATAGATAAGAGATTGGTGAATACGGTGTCGTAATGAGCAATCGTAAAAAGCATAGGATCTTTGAATGTCTGATATCTCGATTCGACGAATCATCGCGATGATTTCGAAATGTTCCGCCGTGATATATACTAGTCGAGATACAGCTTCTTTAATATCGAGTGCTGAGCGCACGAATGTTCTTTTGTTGAAGTCAATCGAAACTTGTCACGTACCGAAAGGGTAAGCATCGCGCGTGTCGTTTGATCTTTATCGCGCTTACGACGTGATAGAATAATAAAGCAAAGTTGTGACATGACGATGGGTGTTGCTGCTACACATTATACATTCGAGATTGAGTTAATTAATTATCAATTCTAATTTAGTAAGCAGCCGAAAATATGTCAGAGAGAAACGAAGCGAATAAAAATAAAATCTAATCATAATTATATTTTAACAATTTAAATCTATTCGACATAAAGGAGAGACGGACATTTCTTGAGGATTAATCGACGTCTATTATTAATTACTCGAAGCTAATGACCTGGAAAGTTTCCAGAGATATATTATTTTAGGACAGATTAAATGATTTCGGAATGTAAATCGAGCTCCGCGCGATCCTCGCCGATTCGCGGAGTTGGCGAATTAGAGATATCGCGAACGTGGCGGTATAAGCGAGAACGTCTTCGGAAAGTTCGACTAACGCTGATCTACATGCTGGAAAGATAATGCATAATACATCTCTGAGGCGGCGGTTGGCGTCGGGCATCCGAGGGGTCTGTGCAGTCATAAATTTGCAATAATGCAAATGCCTCGTAGCTCCCGTGCGCGCAGGCTTACGCTCGGTAGCCTACTTTACTGCACACCGGCGCAATGGCAGACGCAATGGTCGTAGTAATAGGAGAATGCAACGAGATGCGTGCCTCCGAGGAATATCGGAAGAGAAGAGAGAGAGAGAGAGAGAGAGAGAGAGAGAGAGAGAGAGAGAGAGAGAGAGAGAGAGAGAGAGAGAGAGAGAGAACGAGAGAAGATATAAGGTCGGCTTTTCGCTATTATCGGTCCGCAAGTCGTCCGTAATTCTGTCCGCTGCGAGTTACGCGGGTAACCTTTTTCGCATCATTGCGATGCCATGAGAGAATAATTATCCGGTAAAATGTTACTTCGTAAACGATATTTTTACGACAGTTGGTGACATTTGCGACGCAATTCATATAGCGTTTATCGTTACTGCTTGATATTTTCCGCGGTAATAAAACGAGTACGCGTGGGTGTCTATATATAGTTCGACACATTTTCGAGAAAAATCTATATACATATCTTTTTTTCATGATAATCTATCCCTTCTTCAAAACAATCAAATTCTTTTTTTTTGCTCTTTTTGTATACCTTCTATTGTGCAATTTTTTTGTCTTACAATTGATGAGCTTTTCGCTATTTGATCGTGCACTGAACTTTCGTAGACAAAATATCTAGGGTCAATACTCGATGGTCGCTTTACGATCGCTCGTACGGGGGTCTTTACGATCTAGATCGCTCCTTTTCGAGTCGTAGACAATATATAGCCATGACATGCGTCACGTGCGCAGTCAGAGTCGCGGAGAACCACGTGCCATTAGCCGCGTAAGAGTCGAGAAGTGGAAGAGATGCGGGGGTGAGAAGTGGCCTTCTTTCAGTGTTGTGCTGCGCCCGACTTTTCTTCCGCTGACCCACACCGAGAGAATCGCTCGGAATCGCGGTTTAATGGCAGCGAAGATCACAATGACGTTGAAGGGAGAGATGCGTCGAAAGTTTCATGGGGGGTTCCGCACGAGGATGACTCACACAGTGTGTCCCCGCGAGTAGAGATTTATGCGCGTCTCTTTCGCGACACGAGTAAACGAATTTTTCCCTTACTATCCCTCCGCCCCCTCGACTTCTTTTCTTTCGAGCAGAAGAAGAAATGTTGGAAGGGAAGAGATGACGCTTTAATGTTAACGAAGGACTTCGGCATTTTTCCCCACCCTTATATAACGTTGTAACTTCGAGGATGCTTGCGAGGGAGTACGAATTACGATTGATAATACAGTTTTCGGAGAGAACCGACGAATTTCTCGGTAGATCGAGTCCTGGGATAAGAAAGAATAACACAATGTGTGTGCGGGGGGTGAAATCCCGGCGGGATAAGCGGAATAAACTGGTTATTGAAATTAGGTCGGGAATATAACGAAGCCTTGCCGAGAGGCAAATATTTCAATAAGAATTCGAAATAAAATATGTGTTTTATATTCCTTCGCTTTCGTCGTATATTTTTATGTTTCAATTCGACGTTTCGCAACGAAATTATCTCGTCCGATGAATTTCGTTTTCTATTTCGAGAAAGCGCGACTTTTAATCAACGTAAAGAGAAGTTTACCTTCCCATAAAGTATGATGTTAAAAGGAAAATGAGAATTTTCGAGAATGACGTCGCGAGATCTGGTTCTCCTTGTTCCTGGTTTTCGTTCGATAGTCTCTTAAAGAAAAACAGACCGTGGCCAGATGCCGCTAAATTGGCACTCGAAGCCGTCCCGGAGCAGCCGTAGGCCGGAAACAACTGAATTGGGGGACAAATTTAATTTGGCCAAGGCGAGACGCGCCTCGCTAACAAAGCAGTCAAAGATTCTTCTTTCTCTTTATTTTCATCATAACTTAAGAATGATTAAGTCACCAGAAAAAAATTGGATGCGTTTAATTAATTTACCTATATAATATATTCTTCATAATTGTTGTCATTTAATTATTGCAATTATTGTAAATATTTTACAATTCACATTTTAACTCCTCGACATTAAACAACAAACTTATCTCCTCTCCTCCGTCTATCTTTCATATCTGAATCAGGAAGATATGAAAATTGCCTCGATATTATACACTAGGGGGAGAGGAAGAAGAGTTAATATCGAATCGCCCGAGGAGGACTTGGTAATTTTCCCCTTATAGCTAATTAATCCATGCCTCCGCAACAAGTCGCGGTTCTCACATGCAAGCATTATCCGCTATTTATATAGAACGATTGCTATTTACGCCCGCGGAGCATGTCCAAGCCGACAGTCATATCTCGTGCGGTCTCGTGTGTTCGTTCGTTCATTCTAACAAGAGCACTCCCGAGCGGAACTGGTCATCGGTAACGTGAAGAGGGATCGGGCTCGATAAAATGCAAAAGGTCGCATTCGGAAGAGAGAGAAGGATCGCCGCGAGTGAGGACGAAGGACCGAACGGCGAGGGCCCATAAGGTCACCGAGATATTTACATTGGAACGGGGTCCCTTCCACGACCGGCCCGGTATTATCAATATTCATAATCCGGAGCTGGAGACATCCGTGGAACGTGCAGCACGCCGGTTCGACCGCATGCGGCGCACGAACAGAGGCGAACGATGAGGAAAAAAATGAGGAAGGCCCCGAAGAAGCGGGAACACACGAGGGAGCAAGCAAGCGTGTAGAGCGAAGAGGGCCCGACGAGGAGGGAAAGGGAGAACGAGCTGACCGCAAAAGATCCAAATCGACGGGTAAATACGTTGTTGACTCTGCGGAGAGAAGCCTGAAAGCCAAATGGAATTCGGTTCGGTGATTTAGTGGGCGGTCTTCGGAGACCGCCGGCCGCCACGACTGCCTCCGCTAACCCTTCTTCCTCTACTCTTCCTTACGATCTCTATACTGACATCTTGCAGCCGTTGCCGCCGCCGCCACCACGAAGAAGCATCGCGATGCAGGCTGCTACCGTGCGGACGCGTGCGTGCCGATTCCTCTCAAGGACTCGAGTGCCCTTCGCAGGTTCCGTTTGGATCAAAGAGCACGAGACAAAATAAGCTACATGAAGCGAACGCGAAAGGTGAACCAGGAGGAAGATTATAAATCATTAATGAGAAATATTCTGGAACTGTCTATTCGAACATATATGTATATACATATGTATATACCACAGTTTTTCTTAAATATACGGTCAAGAAAGATCTTTATATAGACACATATTTATGCATAGTTAATTATATATATTCCATAGTTTACTTAAATATCCAGAAATATGTGTCTATATAAAGATCTTTCTTGGTCGTATAATAAATTTTTATGGACAGTAATTTTCCATGAATTTTTAAAATAAATATTATCGAACGGGGTATATTTCTGAGTAAAGTATACAGTAAGTAAAGTTATTTCTGTTACATAAGACATAATATCAAGATATTCCTCGTCTTACAAAGTTCAACCTGAATTATAAAATTATACCTCGATCAATATCTTCAGTTTTAGATCTTCAATGAATAAAAAAAAAAGAGAAAAATATATATCGAACAAATTAAGTATAAATAATATGAGTATAAATAATTTTAAACACACTTCAACGTTTCCAGATTAGTGATCTCCGGTTAAAGAAGTCTTAAAAAAAACCTGAGATCTCTTTATTCTTTCGAACGTGATCGTTTTACTCGAGCATACCAACGTAATAGTGGGTCACGGAGAATATCGTTCCGAAAAGTCGTAGTTGTATCTGTGCCGAGCTTCTTGCGGCGGCAAGAGAGATTCGGGGAAGCGAACCAATTAGTGTTTTGCTCGGCTAATGAATCGTCGTCCGGGCCATTCCTGCTCCCAGTTGCAAGCAGGTTAGGCTAGGTTAAAATAGGAGGTATGTCTGGCTCGCTCTCGAAAAGGGGAAGACGGGAGATAGAGAGAGAATCAGGTTTTCAAGCGACCGAGTAAGTCCACGAAGCACAAAGGCCGAGCTACCTTGCCGAAGAAGTGGGTTATTAATTATCAGCGCTACCTCTGTCCCCTCAGCTTCATCCTACTCTTCCTTTACAACCGCCAACAGCTATCTTAGCTATCGTCTCCAGTGCCTGCAGCCTCCGAGTGTCCCTGTTCGGAGTTTCGCCAACGTACAAAATAGAAGCGTAAACGCAATAAACATAACATTCTCTCTCTTCGCGTATTTTCATCAATTATTCATACAAAAAAAATATTGTAATCCGTAAAACTCGCAATGATGAATACGACGATAATTTTGACATTTCGCGTTAATTATGAATAAAAGTTGGCCCATCTATAAAATATATATATAAAACATTTTTATTTATTAGAATTCCGTTGTAGAAAATAATCGACATGGACATAAGAAGCTGTAATATCGCGAATCGTAAGGAATTATTAGGTGATAATAATAGCTGAGAAATCTCTTATTCGCGTTTCGCGAGCGTCATAAAAAATCCACGATTGCTTTCATCGCGCGTAATACTTGCAACACGATTCGCGCGCGTCCCTTCTGTTCTCTTCGAAATTACGCTTTATCACCAGATTGCACAATTTTGCCATTCCGTCGGAGATTAGCCACGAGATATCCCGTAAGTGTGTTGTACACGTACGTGTTTTCCCTCGCTGCTAGTCGTAGCACAGAAGCATTCCGTGGTTAAAGCCGCGATTGCCGCGATACTCGGTAGAAAATGGATACTCGGCAATGTACTTCTTATTGACGATATACGAAGAATTCATAAGATAAAGGCGATGTGTATAAATGATGTGTGATCAATATAAATATTATAATATAAATATTGTAGTGAAAAAATTGAATATGTAGTAAATTAAATATAAAATTAATTAAATATATTTTTCATATTTAAAAAATGAACGGAAGTAGCGAGATTGTGATATTTTTAATATCCCGAAAAAAGTCAAGCTATCAGGAAACGCCAGATTTTTCATTCGACGATGATGCACGGCGCTGCCGTTCTCTCTTTCTCTTTTTCTTTCGTCTCCAATCGCCCGCCACGTAAATATAGACGCTTCTACACAGATATATCTCGCGGCTTGTTGCACTCTCTCTTTCCCTCTCTGGCTTTTCAGACGGATAAAAATACGTCCCGCGAGTCTTAACCGACATCCTTCCAGGACGAGTTCCTCGCTCGCGTATAGATACGTCTTTACCTATATACAAGCCTCGTCATGTCCGACGCCAGCAAAGGTGAACCAAGACGGTGACCCGAACTGACGTAGGTAAGGACACCTATAATATCGCATTACGCATTCCATATCCTGTCGCCGGTGCCGTGTTTGCTTATTTTGCCGTAAGAACCGGTCGTTTGTCACCGCGATGCCTATTTATATCAGCTCGCCACAACGTCTCTTCGTGGTGACAAATGCATCGGGCTCGTGCCACGATCCACAGTTTATATTCCGAGTCGTTATTTCGCTCGCGTCTCGTTCTCGGCGTAATTGTAAGACATAATCGCGATATACAATGAGCGAAACTATGAGAATATTTGCTGGTCCGAGTTGGATGCTACGTAGGCTAATAGTCGCGTTATTCCGCTCGGAAACTTACATCCGCGCAAACAGGAAGTGAGAAAATAATTATCTGTTAAAAAGCGGGTGTGGCTAAGACACGTGAAAAAGGTGCAATCTAATGCGTCTAATGACAACAGTCGATTATCTTCTCAGAACACGTGTCGAAAGAATAAACACAAAAATTGGTGAATTTTTATCCTAGCGCTATTATAAAAACACAATTAAAAAATAATTTTTAGAATTCCTTTTTTACACAGTTATTTTAGAATGCAATGTCAAATTTTTATTAATTTGATGATACATCTGAAATACATCTTGCACAAATAAAAATATGGAATACACTGAAAATGTGTAGATAATAATGTGTAATATAATTTTTGTAATGTATGTATATTATAAATCGCAATCACGCACTAGTAGCTTTATGTTTCACACGTCTTGAGAATGTACACAATGTAAAAGTTCACGTCGACAGTTTAAATACATGTACAGACTGCGTAAAAAGTTTAGGCCAAGTTTAAGAGCAAAGTTACAGGTACTGAGAGAAACTTTTTAATGAAACATTATTTCGCATGATGTATTAATGCACCGAATTAACTAATATCCCTGCTGCGCGATATTATTCATAACGATCGTAATATGTCAAAAACAGAAAACAAAAAGAATTTGACATCGTGTAGAAAATAACACTCGAAAAAGAAAAATACTTCGCGGGATTTTCGTGCCTATAAGCGTTTGCATGTAATGTAAACGACGAACTCTCTCACACCTTACTCGCTCTACCCCATAATTTAATTTTATTATTCCCTACCTCACACGATCTACCTCACAACTTGCCGCAACTTGCCGCGTTAAACTTGGTTTGTTCTTGTCCTACACGAGTTTGGGAACATTTTCCTTTAATCTTAACCCGAGTACAAGACACCTCCCCTTCCCTCCCCCCGCCTCGGAAAGAAAGGGCACCCGAAGTCGTGCGTGCGCGACGGCAGTTCGCAAAGGGTCTCACTTTGCGAGTTTCTCGGACGGCGTGTTTGCTGCGCCTCACGAAGGTTGCGTTACGTACATTTGGAAGGCATTAACGCGTCACTCCGAAAATCCGACAGCGTTGACGAAATGCCGCTCATTAAAATTCCATCGGGAGTCCCCGAAATGCCGCTCGACTTTATGGGTTCCGCGTGTGTCATCCTGTCGCTCTTCGCCGCGTAATGACGTGACTCCTACACCCTCGTACGCAACCGTCTAGAATAGAGTCATGGACAAGAGTCCAACTGCTCTGGTGACAAAGAAAAAAGCTTCTTTCCCGGAGCAAGATGGGCGCGAAAGAAGTCAACAATGTCTAAATAAAATTCATCTCGTTTAAATCTGAAATGCCGCAACCTCCAAATAATTTGACGTGCATATTTACGTATTTTATATTTTTTTTCTGTTTTATTAAATATGTTTTCTCCTTCGTTAACTTAATTAATAGCGAGATGTATCAAAAGCTTTGTAATGACGATATTGTTGTACGTTATATATATAATTTATAAATAATTTATTGTTACAAGGAGTTGCATCTGTTAAAATGTGAGCTTTATACATATATATTATCCCATTAATATATCTTTTACGAATAATGTGATAAAGTACCAAAGGCTAAAGCCGCCGATATAGAATTATTCATACACTAATATTATTCAAAATTCTATTCCGGATAAACAAAACTGAATGAGGTCACTGTCCCTTTATTTCGCGTAAAATAAATTGCGCGCACACTAAAGCTAAATGTCGATCCGTATTATCGTTCATTACGATCCACGTCGCACAATGTTAATTCTATCATTGTTCGACGTTTATGGTTTCACCTACTATATATAGTTTCGACATTTAATTAATTAATCAAAAGACCTTATTATTAGTTATTCGGAAAACTATTCCAGGAAACACAAACTTTCATAAAAAATATAATAATGTGAAGGAAATATTTTATAGCTAAATAATATAATAATACTTTTAAGCTAAATGATTTCAGAAACTATCTCCTAGCCTCATTTCCGAAAATTTCAGAACAATATCCATGAATGATGTGTATAAATGATGTAACCAATATAAGACAAATATAAGGATGTTATTTTTTTTATAATCATGTAGTAAAAAAATGGAATATATAATAAATTAAATAGCCATAACCGATATCCGTGTAACTGACAAATTTACTTAGGAGAAAATTAACTTGTTGTTTGCGAGCAGCATGACGCCGTCAATCTAAGACCGCTCTTGTCTATGACTGTTACTTCCAGCTACCATAATCGAGCGTGTTCGCCGATAAAATTTACGAGCGCCCGCATTGTCCTGTGTGTCTGAAAACGGTTGATACGATGACGTACGACAGGTACGATGACACGCGAATTACGACCAGCGCGTGTCGAACACGAAGAGGTATGAACACAGCCGTCTGTCAAGCAATAAAACTCGCTATATGCATCTCGTAAGACACGCGTCGAGAGGTACATGTTACGGCCATCCTTGCTCCTATAACGTTCTCCGACATTTCTCCTTTTATTCGCTCCGAATGACACGCGAATTCATTTATCGTGCGCGGGAATCTGCTCGATATCTCGTCGAGGCTCGAGAGAATCGCGGAGAATTCGACCGCGACGATTATTGATTAAATGCGATTGAATATTATCGGGATATTATATCTCGGTGTGCACCGAGATTTTAATTCGCTTATTCCATCACCGATGCGTTTATCGAGGGAATTCAGCGATCCGCGCGCGATGGCATAGATTATCTCGCGTTAAAAAATCGACGAAATTGAATTCTTTCCCGCGAATTAGCCAATCGTAAGAACCGTGAGTTCGAGAATTATCACATCCGCGAAGCTGTATATAAGCCAAGGTGATAAATCAGCCGATTGCGAGAAAGACGGTATTATGCATTCTAAACTCTGACACTTTCGCCCATCGATCTAACTAATAGCGGCCCTCTTAGCTGATCATAGGCGCTCGTTACCGCCTTTAGGCAGTAAAAGTCAACTCCATTCGTATTTACGATCAAAGAAGAAAAGATGATAAGAAGGGACGACAACATCGTTCCAAAAATCTTTTAAGACACTCGCGTCTCGGAGTCACGAAATTTTCGTTTCCACATCTCGAGTATTAAATCGTGCGACGGTATTTTTAAATATCATTGCGCTTTCTATTCGCTTTTGAAGTCTAGGAAAGATCGACTCTACAGACAACAATATTTCATCGATAGAAAGTTCCTTTCGGAGGAACGAGCGCGCGAAGTTCGTACGGTCGATTTTAATTGAACAAATCCCGCGATATCGCTACTATTAAAACCCGGCCTCACTTCTTCGCCCACTCGTGTAAGAAATGCGGATCAGGAACGATTAATATCGCATTTGCCGGCCAATCACGGATGTCCGTTCTCGCCTTTGAGGCGCTGGAGGCGAACAGCTCGAATGATATTTACGATCGGCGGGGCCCGAGGCTTGTTCGTAGACATCGACTTTCTTAGTCACAATGTAATAATGCGCCTTACGCTCGACGTGCGCACGTTTACGAGACGTCGTCGGGCGCATTTTACCACGTAAACGTAGGCGGCAACACCTGGAAGGTAATTTACGGACACGAATTTACCGTCCTTTGTCCGGCACTCGGCACTTTTCTACCGTTCTTTGTACCGAGAAATGTTTTGTGGGTAATTTGCGCGAGAACGATCTCACGAAACAATTTCTGCGTGAGTAAGTGAAATATATAATATATATATATAGAGAGAGAGAGAGAGACGTTGACTTTGATTCAAGCTCATTCAAAGAAAAAAACCCCGAGCAATTATCGCGATTATTTATACATTTTCTCGAACTATTTGATAATTTTTCGTTAAATTTTTATTTTATTATTGGCGTTCAGCATTTTCAGAATATACTATCTTGGTATAACGCTAATATCTTGAAACTTGAAATGATTCATATTCGAAGATCAAACGATTCCTCGGAGAGGGAAGCCCTTAAAGTGCCACTTAAACGTACCATTACCTAGTCAATGCAATCGGAATGCGAATTGCATCGTCGGTGTAGCAGTACTATTCTCCAATTTGACCGGATCTCCCGTTTAATTTTAACAACAATGTGACCGGAGACAGTCGGAGTGTACAAACTCCGCAACGATCGAAACAATAAAGGGGGGAGATGGAGTCGCGGCGTAATAAAGGAGTAAAAGAGAGACAGAAATGCTATACAATATATATATATATATATATATATATGAGGGGAAGGGTTTACCATGGCACACCGCGTGACGGCCGGACCCGGAGGGCACTCATTCTCTTAATCTGATCGCTTAGCCCCGGTTATTATGCTATTACGGCGTATGACTTGACGAGTTCGAAGGCAATTATCGGCAGTTAGATTTCCAGGCTCCGACACACCATGGACAATGGCCGGTGAAAGGCGAAGGTTCGATCGATATCTCGCACGGAGAGCAATGCGAGCCACGTCGCTACTACTTTCCGGCGTGGCCCCGTTGCTGGCTGCCGCAGCAATTGCTGATGCTGCCGATCCGTGATTGCCATGGACTTGCCTGCAGGGCCGTCTTAACCGCGTGTATAGAGGAATGTGCGCCACACATGGGCGGCATTTTGGTTGAGAGTAGAAGTTTGGACAGAATAAAATAATTTGCTACTAAAAAAACTAGAAAGATAAATATTGGTCTCAATTAAATTGATAAATTAAATTATGTTTGTTTTCCTGACTTTTCTATAGTAAACCATGTTATGTATGTATGTATATAAACAATAAATTTTGATTTATTTTGACTCAGCTTAACAAGGGAGAGGAAGGAGGGAATTGTTCGCTGGCACACGGCGGTACAATGTTTAAAACGGCCCTGCTTGCCTGCTCTGTGTGCGACCGTCGCGATTACTAGCCCTCGAGGAGCGGTATTGATCGGAAGATCGAGATGAAATGGTAGATAGGAACCTCGCGTTTAACGCTCATGATTATTTAAGTCCCTCGAAAGAATAAACAGCACGCCGCGAAACTTGATGAAAAAACGATTTCGATATTACATAACATTCAGTATCGTAATTATAAGAATGTAATAAATAATCAATTTTTGTTTTAACAAAATGTCCAGAATATATTTTTTGTTAACCAAAGAATATATAAATAAAATATTTATATATAAAACCTATATAAAGATAAAACGTGAGGAACCCGAGGGATCTCCTATGTATATGTGTAGCCGATAAAATCACGAAGAAAATCGTGCCGCGATCGATTAGGGATTACCCGCAATTTCGCTAATCGCACTCGTTTCACGCTTCCTTGGCGAACCGCGGAACGATTCTCAGCCACCCCATCGCATCGGTGCATCGCGATAACGTCGCGAATAAGCAAAGATTCACGACGTCAGGCACGTGCGTGGAACGTGGGCGGTACACACGTGGCATTAAGTCCGCGTGCAGCCTCAAGTTCGATATATAAACGAAACCCCGGTTCTAAAGTCGCTGATCCATCGCGAAGGTCGATGGCCGCCGATGGTTTACGGGGGGGACGTCCCGCAGGAATAATTAAAGGCCTCCTCCTTTCACGGCGGATAAAAACAATGGCATACCACGTTAAGATAAGGTCGTTACGTCGCCGAGAGATTAGCGGAAGATAGCACGAGGGGGGTTCTGCCGTTTCTCTCCTCTCTTCCCGTTATCGCGGTGTCGATATTGACGGACGCGGGATTCCTGATACAAGAGAGATGCCATCCCGCGAACCGGTTGCGCGATCGAATTAATCCGCGGCGACGAATGCGCGGTATCGGGCAGGTACATATGTAGATTGAAACGCGTTCTCTCTTTTTCTCTCTCTCTCTCTCTCAGCAATCGAACAATCGCGCGGACCCGAATGCTCTCCCGGGAACCGGCAGGAAGAGTCGTTTGTTTTCAGCCACCGAGCCCTTTTTGTGTTTTGTGTACGCTCGAGTTGCGGTTCGCAATCAAATCCCCGTCGAGGACTTTGTCGTTTGACGCCTGTTGACGGCCGGCATCCATTTTCCGTAACTCACGGACAATCGCTACGCGATGCCGGTTCCGCGAATGCGATGTATAACACTACAAAGCCGATCAGTCTCGTTGTCTATATAACACTATTCGACCGGGAAAAAATTGTATTGATAAAGATTTAGTTTGATATATAATCTTTAAAAAAAAAAATATGCCGCACGTTTCAATATTACTTCAAACTTCGATCTAGATTCTAGATGATATATTTCTCTTTCCATGTTTCAAATTACATAAAAAGTGTTATGTATCAGCCATGATAATTAAAATTATATTCCGAAGGAAAGACGTGAGGGAGCACAAAAATGAGCAATTGAACAATTTTTGGGGAATTCTTTTTTTTTTAATGCGAAAATACTAGCAGCAACTTATTTACTATTGCAACTATTTGTTGTTTTAAAATAACGAATAAAGATTTTTCGTTTTTGTAATTTTTAGCGACTATATGTATTTTGATATAATTATAAAATAAGATAAAATATTTTCCAAAGTATCAGGTCAGAGGAGGCAATTATTAATGTTGCCTTAGGTGATAAAATATATGGCTCTGATGATTATATAATAATAAATCATTTGACAACATAATATAATACCGCTATAACTGTTCCTTTAGCAAGAGCATAAAGATTTTAGAGAGATAATCATTATGATTATTAGCCTTTTTTAAAGCAATCAACAGCTGTGCACATATATAGACAGAGAGAGTGCGAGCTCTTATTGTTAGAGACAAAACTCAGAGAAAAATACTAGACTAATCGTCTCTTGTAATTTTCGAATAGTTAAGAATTATTATATTAGTATATTAGTATATTAAAATTCTTAAGTCTGAGATAAACATATCTCTGGGACGGTAAAAGAGACTCGCTCTCGAGATTCGACTGGCGCAAAACGAGAATAAATTGCATTTCAACTTCATTGTTCTCTGCCGATTCACAATGCCGACCGGAAGTCGTCGGTAATGGGACCCGTAGAAGAGAGCAGCGCACTTGTCGCAATAAAACTTCTTCCCCTTCCTTTATTGCCCCTTCTCTCTCACTGTACCTCGTTTCGTACCTCAGTCATCTTAACTACCAGACAGGACATTCACACCGGGCGATACAATCGCGAGAGAGGAAGAGAGAGAATGAAATGGAGAGAATCTCTCCTCTTCATCTTACATCCATCTCGTCGGCTACTCCGCCTCATCCCTCTTATCCCACGCGCATAATTTCTCATCTCCGCAATATGCGTACGAGCGCCTTTTGCAATGACTTTTATCGTATCGGATCTATAGTGGAGCGTTCATAGTTTTTATGTTTAAATTATTTTTAAATATTTTAACGAATTATCGAATTTACTTCAGCTTGTTTTTTTGAATGAAATTTTCCGAACGAAATCTATTTTAAATTGGGAAATGTTTTAAATTTATTAAATCTTTATGAAATATCCACGATGATAATGTTATGTTATAATATGTTTTATAAAATATATTTTATAAAATGCATTTATTTGAAAAACAAATTTAAACATATAAAACCTGTGAATAAAGATATTTTATAAGTAGAGTAGCGTTTCAAATACCGTTATATACGCTATATTAACAGAGTGGAGCCCTTCATCGGAAACCCTGACCTTTATCCGCGCGTCCCCAACTCGCTCTCGTGACGGTACGTACGGTAACGATTATCCTGATCGCGGGATTAAGGGCCGCGGCTTGTCGTGCCGAGGTTGAGCTATGGCATGATCCTACAGCTTAAGGCCGTTTGTCTGTCGGCGCGGCGGCTGAATTTAATCGTCTGAAACGTACCGCGCTCTCGGGAGCAGCGCGCCACTGGAATCCTTCCTGTCAGATGACGAGACGTTAAACGGTATCCCTGGAGGTATTACCAGTCCCGAGAACGGAACGCGCAAAGGAAGGAGACCGCGAAGACGAAGAGTAACGCCTCGCAGCTACGAATGTCCCGCGAGTTCAAAACAAACGTCTCCGAGAAGGATGTCATCAGACAAGACGTGATAAACGTCGAGGCGCGTCGGAAAATATGAGAATGCCGCGCGAAACCCGTAAAGTCGCCGAGTAATTTTGATCGCGCATATCGCGTCCCCTTCTTTCGATTTTTTTTTTTCCCAAATTTGTCCGCTTCCATCGTAAACAGATTCCTGCGGCGCAAGACATGAACCGTGTCGCGTATAAAGAGGGAAAGGAACATGAAATTTACAAAGGAAGGAAGAGCATAAAATGCATCGTTTAGCTGAAAAGTTTAAGCTTCCCCATACATTATTCCGTATAACGATCGATTCTGACATTGATGTGGACAGATCCGAGAACGATCAAGGTTCATCGCGGGGAATCCCCTTTTGGTAACACGTCAGAGCGCGAGGAGGCTTCTATATACTCTCGCGAGAGGATGACTCAGACGACGAATGTAAGATCCGTGTGGCTTCCTGGGGAGATGAACGGATCACCGGAGCTCACGGAAGGATTCGCCAACCGCGCCTGTATAACGTATCATCCGGATCGTATCGCGGCGGAGTCCGTTCGCGTTTCGGGAAGTCGCCGAGGAACGGCGAGGTAACATAAACGAAGGTCGAGGATATGTGCGCGACCGCACCTACGCGGCTTAACCTCGCACACGTACCTAGTACGTCGTAGGGCGGCCGGGGCTTTATTTGAGGAACGTGCCGCGGGAACACCCCGAGAAGCTTTTCGGGGTAAAAATAGCGGAAATTACATCTCGACGGGGGAGGTGGTGGATGAAGCTCAGTCGCCGGTCTGTACGTGACAGTCGCGCCGAGCCACCTCGCCACGTGGGCGGGGGGAGACGACAGACTGACACCTTGTGTCTGTATATTGTCGTATATTTGGATGCGGTGTTGACTCTTTACAGCTGTTACGCGGGACCGGCCGTATTTCACCACTCCATCTCGGAACCCGGGATAAAACTGGACCGAGTTCTTTTTTTCCTCGTGCAGCTACGGGGGAGGATTGTTTTCCGCGCTCTATCTCTCTAAAATCTTCATCTAATATACATATGCAAAGCGTCTCTAAATTGCTGCACACACACGCAAAAAAAAAGAAAGAGTTTTTCTTTGTAACATTTAATTAGCCACCGCGCCGTCTCGTAATTACTTTGTAAAATTATTTTAAATATTTCTTGAAAATTATTATACATTTCGCGTACTCTCTCTCCTTAAAGCCGATTACTGCTTTCTATTCGCAAAGTGAGAAGTGTGATTTAATCGTCTTACTAGACGAATCGCGACACTGAGGGCCGATTGTCGTTCCACGCCCTGAAAGTTTCAGAACAAACTCGACAGTGACAACGAGTGCCATCGAGATTCGTCTTTACGACGCTCGAGTTTTCCACTGAATAAATTTCATCGTTATCATCGTCAACGGAACCACCGCCAGAGGGGAATACTCGCGAGCCTCTCGCTGATTGCTCACTCGCGCGGGCAAGAATTCTGATTTCTTAATCCATAATGCATGAACCGTTTAAAGAGCGCTTAGTCGAAGACATAAACTAATGTAGCGGATTGCCGAGCATTGGGATGAAAATATCGCCCGATTCGCGGAGCTTGTTTCTCTTTCAAGAGTTTCGCGTGAAAATCCCAGCAGACTCTGCGCATGATCTGAGATTCGTAAAGGAGTTGAAAAAAAATAACGGCTGGGCAAGGGGAAACGCGTATTGTTGGCCGTGAAATTGCAGCGTCATGGGGTTTAGAACAGATCGTAAAACTAAGAATGGCCAGAGAAAGACCCATATCTATCGGATAGGCAAGAGATTGATGCCAGTTCAACCAGGATATTCAGAGTGTGCGTGTCGGTACGCAAACTCGATCTTCGAGGGTGTGCATTATACGTGTGTGTATATGTATAAGTGCCCTCCCACGCGTGTACGGATAATGGTACATCCGCGTATCTTACCGTGAATACAAGTCGGTATCCCTACGTCTCTTCGTCGGTGCTCGAACGAGCGTAATCGCGTTGCTGTAAACGATTTTCTGCTCGATGTGTTCGCCGGCATTGCCGGACACGCGTTTCGCGTGGTTACTAGAGACTTTATCGGATTTCAAAAGAAACATGATGTCGATCGTAAAGGATCTATTAAGATGGTTTTTAAGAGATAATTTTATATCGCCATTTAAACTTCGCGTTTCACTAGAAACGGAAGCTTATTCAATAAAAAAAAATATATATATATATATGTATATCCCTCTTCACCCTCTCTTTCTTAAATTTAAACTAGGAAAAAAATAAGAAATATTTTAAGAAAAATTATAAAGGGTTTGAAAAAAAAAAAAATGAGTGGGAAAGGGGAAACGCGCACTGTTAACTGTGAAATTGCAGCGTCATGGGGCTTAGAATAGCTCGTAAAACTAAGAATGACCAGATAAAGACCCGACATATAATTAATATTTCTTCGATAAATTTAAAGAGATAAAAAAAATCTTTTTTTTTTTAATTTGCCAATATATTGAATATTATAATATCTTTAAATGATGGTAATAAAATAATTGAGAAAGGTCGATGGAATATCTACTTATGATAAGAATTACCTAATGTTAAAACCGTATATAATTACTATCTGACACAACACATTATAACACATAAGTCTGATTCGTAATTTTCTGCACACGATTCTTTTCTTAAAAATTTCCGTACACGTTGCGCACGAATATTTAACCGAGAGATCCTCGTTTACGGGCAGCGTAGATATATCACGCTATCGAATACAAGCCGCGCTGAAAATAACGGGATTATCTTCAAAACAGACGTGTAATTTTCGTATCTAAGCCGTCCTTTAACTTCGTGTTCAATGTGCTAAGTGGTCTTGTCCGGCATGTTTCTCGCGTGGCTGCCAGAGGTTCGCCGACAATCGTCTTTATTAGCGTTTCAGAGTGAGAGACACTACCGAGCACAGGGAGAAAATTTCTTCTAAAAGAGGGAACGCGTCGATATTTTAATTATACAATACGGAATCGCGTGAGAAGCCGCCGTTAAATGCTCGCATGCGGAATCTCTTTCGTGGCAAACTATCGTAAACACGAATGCGTTCATCATTTTCACGCGCATGTGCGTAATTACATTCGTGTAGACGGGCTTTGCGCTCTGTTTCTTCAATATCACTATGGGCGTATCGCAATGATTAAGTTAGGAGCTTAATATTAAACGTCATTGTCATTCGTAACATGCACAAGGGAATATCAACAACAATCTTATAATTGAGATTAGCTGCTCGGTCAAATGATCACTTAATAATGAAAAATATCTTTAATATTGTAAGTCAATAAGAGAAACGCGTCATTATCATTCATCACATCGGTCAAATGATTGCTCGACGATAAAAAAAACCTTTAATATTGTATTATTTTGTAATTACTTTCGGCGATTCGGCCGTATCGACGCTATGGCAGTAAGGGAAACGTGCAAATCCGAAAATTAGCCGTCCAGTCAAGCCTATCTTTGAACAGGCGTCTGTGAAGCACGACGAAACCGATGTCCGTAAGCATCGTTTCAGACCCTCGGACCGGACCGGAGATGTACGAGCATTGCGCCGTTTTTCGCCTCATCGGAGAAGAAAAAAGTCGTACGGACGGACGGACGGCGAGCGCGCGTTCCACACGGAGTAATTTCGCTAATGGTCTTGAATTGCGACGGCCCGGCCCGGCGCGGCGCGGCGCGTCGGCTCGCTCCCTGCTCGTTCGACCCCGGGTCCATCACCGGACTCCGGCGGTGGTAGAGGTAATTCGCCGCTGGAAATTCGGAAATTAAATTGGTACCTACGAGAAGGCTCCTTTTAATGCGCGTAATTACGTGATTATGCCGCGGAGGGGTTCGAAACGATTTGAACTCGGCGGCTCGCATTAAAGTATATCGCCATGGTGTCGAGCAGGATAAAAGAGAGAGGAGAGAAAGAGAGAGAAAGCGAAAGAGGGCTCATAAATTTGTGTATGTGTGTGTGTGTGAGTTATAACAAGAGGAAATACAGCTTATGCGTTGTTATGAAAACAGGACGTGGACGCCGGTTCATGCCAGTCGTGGACGAATTTTAAACATGACACGAGTACATGCAAATGCATGACTTAAAATATATTTTTTTACTGTGTCTTTCGTGAGGCGAGAGATGGCTCAATATACGGCGTAATGTTCCAGATGCAAAATTGTGTCTCATTTCACCGACTCATTTCATCGTACAAAACAGTGTACAAAATTAAACTATATTTCAACGAAAAAAATATAATTCTATTAGAGACAAAAATAATCTTGATACGTTTTCTACACTTCTTCTTTAGACATTTAAAGAATTTTAAATTGCTTCATTAAGAAATAAAATTATATTAAATAGAGTCTTAGTCACTGTCATTCAGTGTCAACTGCAAAAACTTCTTTTGAAATGTCATCGGAAAAAATGGAATATCTTCACAGAGATGATTATAGCTAAACGATGATTAATCAGTGCCATTAACTGAACATTTCTAATTAATAAGCTCATCAGGTCTATCTAAAATGCGATCGACGAATTCTGTATAAAAATCATATCGCCCAACAATTATAATAAAAAACACAATTCGTGCAATTGTACTAGAACGCGAGAAGATATTGTAAATTATGTTAAAGACACGTGCATGTGTGCATCACACAGATTTTCAAGTGCCACATCTATGTTCCAAGAAGAGATCTTCTCTTCGTCACAATGCCGACGTTCATTTGTTTTTAGCACATCATCATATGTGTCAGAGCGATAAATTACAGAGAGCGTCTGAACGACGGCTGAGAAACAGCGCGATTAATTGTTCTATCTGTGTGGCACTTAACGGGGTAACTGGCAATGAGTAATTCTCGCGTAATATTAGCCATTAATTGCAACATTTGTTTTGTTAATTGACGTGCTATCCGTTTAACGATATGCGCGATACGTTACGCTGCACCGCGAACGATTAGCGTCATGATATGCAATGGCGCGCAATTAATTTCATTCCTAGATAAGCCAGGGGAACACGATGGAATATATACTTCTTTTAATTAAGCGAGAACATTTATGCTTTCACGGGACGTGGGATTACCGCGTTACGCAATCGCCATGGCGTTATGGCTGGTACTTTCGAGGGAAAGTCACGCTTGAAGAGCCTTTACGCGATCTGATGGGACTGATTCCAATCGGGTTACTAGCCGCAATTCCATTCCGAGAAATTCGAGATCTAATATCGTATATGTGAATCGTAGTCCGGAACGAGCGTCGAGTTACCGAGTTTTGCTAAATAAATTTCGGAGGAAAAGAGATTCAGACGTTGCTTCTTCGAGCTCGTTTTCAGGGAGAAATGAGGATAAAGCGGTTTTTCAATTTATGAAGAGTGAAAATAACGATGATACTCTCTTTCCGAGAGCGGAACGGCAAAGGACGTCATTTACAACTGGAATATATGAATGCCAGAGTGGCACAAGCTATCGGGCGATATTATCTCGCGGCGGGTTCGTAATGTTAAATCCCGACGATGTATATTTTGACTTCTGGTACCGCCCATCTTAAGCCGGAAAATATAATGCCGCGTGATTTACAATTCGGATGGTTGGCCAAATCATCTTTTTCTTTCTTCCTCTCTCTCGCTCTTTGTCCGTTGCAGTGACGAGCGGTCCTCTATTACTGTCAATGAAAGGCAAACACTAGCGCGAAATACGTCCTGGCCGCGACGCACGGCGAGGCAGAAACTCCGGAGACGGGTAACTCGCAATAAGAATGCCGTAAACTTTCATTTCCTGCTGCGGACGTCACATTGCGTCATTGTGTTATGCGTCGTCGTGACTTTTCTTATCCGCGTGTGTACACTGCGAAAATCCCGATGCTCGGAAGGGAATAAACGTCAACCGATACCGCTCTCCGAAAGCTCCGACTAATTATCATATCTTACGACGAGAGGCTGCGACGGATGCGCGAAGGTATATTTGTCAAATTGCTATTTATAGACGCGGAATACGTGTGCTTGACTCTTTGCCATACCGATCAGCCAAGAGAGAGAAAGAAGAGAGAGACTCCGACGAGAGCTAAAAGGACAATATATCTTCGCGCGCACCAGAATACGGATACTTAGTTGTCACCGGCAGAAATAGTTTCACGTACGAAGACTTTTATGACATTCGCGACGGAGGAGAAAGACGAGAGGGAGAGAGTGTGAGAAAAGGGGGGAGAAAAGGAGAGAATTATTCCCGTTCTGTTCTTCATTCAGTGACTTACGGGAACCGCGCCAACCTCCCGACCTGCCCATTCGTCGTTGTTCGATCCTTATCCGCGAGATATTATCGAGATGACGGGGCCTGTAATTTAATCTAATTAATCACATACCGCGAACCGCGCGGTATTGTTCACGCGCTCCGTGGCATTAAATTCGCATGAGCGTGGCGGATTAAAATTACCTCGTCGCTTATTTAACCGAACCAGGCGCTTACTTTAATCCCCCGTCCCGAGATACATTGTACACGATACCTGATTATATTCGTTGTACCGCACAAGCCCCATTTGTGTTGCCAGGCACTACACGATTGCGCTATAGCGTTCTCGCAGATTCGTTTAACTGCGTTTGCCCTCGGGACTTCCGGCGACACTGATTCCTATTGTATTAACGCGCGCAATATTGCCTAGCCAATATATAAACTAGATAGTAAATTTTCCGATATATTGCTCTCATTGTTAAAACATGTGTTTAGTAAATTTCACGACAGTACAAAATCAATGGAAAATATATGGAGAAATAAAAACGGCGAGTAAATAATGCAAGATCCTCTTAGAGAGAGAAAACGGTATAATATAAAACCAATTTTTTTTCGCACCATGTGTTTAAAACACCACTATAACTTTTCGATCGCTCAAATGGAAGTGAGACAATTATTCTCAATTATTTGCGCCCAATTACGGAAACTCTATATACGGAAGCTGTATTCGATATCCGGCGAGTGTATCGATTTTGTTTACGCTACAGACAGAAATAAAAATAGCACCCCCCCGACTACTTGTTTCGCTTTACATCTTGACACCACGTGGAAATAGAATTAGAAGCGTATTTTGCCGGGGCAATCACCGGCTGCGTGATGTTCTTTGCACGATGATGTGGAGTCGACGGGCCAATCTGGATTACGGGTCCGATACGTCCGTCAATGCCGGACCAATTAACCTTTCTTTTTTCCTTCCTACTCGCGATATATCCAATCAGGGGAGATTGAAAGGATGGCTTTTGCGCGGGCTGCCAAGCACCGGGAAACGGGGGTGGAATTACGTTGCCTATTTTTCCCCTGGATATTAGACGCCGGATTAACTGTCGAAGCCGACAAACCACTCGACTTTTCCTCGTTCATTCTGCCGCCTTACAGTCGTCCGCAAAATTGCCGAAATCCCACGCACCTGTGTCTAACAGATGTTAGCTGACAAAAGATCTCGTAAATTCCTTTTTTAATTATTTGGTACTTGACAGATTATATTATTAATACTATTATATTTCTTGCATTTTATTAATTTTGCAATTTTATAAAAAAGAATTATGAAATATCTGAAATTATAAGTTGACATGTTTTAATAACGTTTTTTTTTATTTGTTGAAGGATTTAAATATTTTAAATTATTATTTGAAATTTTTTTAATTTATCAATATCTACTTAATACAATTTCGTTTAATCATATTTTATATATAGATTTTTAGTAAGCTCAATTCTTACATTCGAGGCAAAACTCTCGAGATTTCAATAGCATGCTCGGTATAGAAGTTTTGGACTTTTTCCCCGGTATGAACAGGAAGTGGTACGCATTCTCTTTTATCGGAGCAAATCGGTAATATATTCCAGAAATCCAGGATATTTTCCTACGTAAGGGATTTCAATAAACCGTCAAATTCACTAGTAAACCTTTCCGTGTCGTAGAATATTTCCATCTGCTTATTGGACTTTTCCGGTATTCTACTATAATATATACGAATGTATGTGTATACATGCCAAACAGAGTAACGTTTTTAGGTAATATCGAATTGCAGGTAGCTGGATGGACATATTAATGAAAAGGTGATAATTTTGAGGCGCGCGATATTTTATCAGATCAGAGAGAGTGAGACGAGGAGGGAGGGGGGAGGAAAGAGAATGAGAAACAAGAGACCAGAAACCATAGACCAAAGACTAGAGACCAAAAACCATAACCATAAACTAGAAACCATAGACCAAGACTAGAGACCAAAAACCATAGACCAAAGATCATAGACTAGAAATCATAGACCAGAGACCACGTCCTTTCAAAAACGTGTAATCCCTCGAGAGAAATTTTCGAGCATAACTGCTAACATATATTAAATCCAATTTGTTTTAAATATAAAATTCCCTCTATTACTTTATTAAAATTGCCAAATTATTTTACAGATAAATGCAGCAAAAATTAAAAAAAATGTGTTGTACAAATTTTAAATTTTAAAATATTGTTTAAAGATTGTGTAAATATTATTTTTATTCGGAAATATTTTACGAATAAAAAATAAATTGCTCTTCCATCCTTTTAATCAGTGCTTCTTACGGTGCGTCATTTAAAACGTTTAAAACAATATAAATGACGCATAAATGTTTCAACAATGAAAGCGAGAGCCATTTATAAAATAAATTTGTGTGTGTTTACTACTTCACACAAATGATACAGCTGTAAATAGACTATTCCGCTAAAGATATCCAGCTGTGTCGATGTAATCAAACTCACGAATGAATAGGACAGCTGACATCTTTTCTTAGCCCTTTTGGATGATCGGGAAATGTCTGTACCATTTCTGACGTCGGCAGAATTTTATCGACGATCTATTATGACAGTTGAGCGATCGCATAATAAGTTTTATTGATCGAGCTGGACATTAGCGTTCATCTTGATTGCGGTAGCCATGGGCTAGCGAAGAAAGGACGAAGGAAGAAATGTGGGGAGAGAGAAAGAGAGAGAGGAAAATTATTCATTATACACCTGGCCTTCTTCGGTCTTCGTTTGCATACGATTTGAGGAATACGTACACACACACACATATATGTAGGATAATGCTTATATACGTATATACTGTTGCCCGTGTATTATTCTACAATATACATTCGTCTCCTCGCCGACAGAAACACATGGCATTTTTATGCAAATATCGTCCCTCCTGACGACTCTTTAAAGCCAGTCCGACCAGTCGAAGTTCGGAATACGTATATACTCACCTATACGCGCGTTTTGTTTTACGAGCCTTTCGTAATATGCGCTGTTAAATATTTGTCGTGCTAGTGTTCGGTATTAAAGTGGCCACGGTTGACCGACCAGTTTATAGTCGGTATTTAAATGAATGAGAAACAAGAGACCATAAACCATAGACCATAGATTAAACACCATAGACCAGAAACCATAGACCAAAGACTGGAAACTAAAAATCATAGACCATAGACCAAAGACTAGAGACCAAAAACCATATACCAAGACTAGAGACCAAAAACCATAGACCAAAGACTAGAAACCATAGACCAAAGACCACGTCCGCGTCGCGTCGTGCCATGTATACACGCACCTCTACTAGTACCCTAATAGTACCAGTTATTTTTGCATTATATATTCCTTTTGAGTCGTGTTTCATACCTTTAGACGTATAATTTTTTATAATTGACGATAACAAAAAATTTCAATTAACTATTTAAATTATCATTACATTTAATAATTACGAGAGCAAAAAACGTGAAAAATTTCTCCTTTCGAGAAAAGAATACATTTTATAATGAATGCGGAGATACTTTTTATATTAATCGAGTATACGATGCTGGTATAAAATGTCATTTCGCTTCCACTGTGGCGAAACGATTTCGTATAACAAGTTCCATCGTCAAGAGTAAATGGGCGCGCGCGCGATGGAAAGACGTTTTTCAGTATTCACGTGCAGAGAAGTTGAAAACCCATTACCGCCTTGCATGAAATGAGTTACGGCTACTTAGAGGCGCCTCCGACAAGGAATTCGTGCTGCAGATACGAAACTGGATTTGGCCACTTCTCTTGGTTTTCTACTCCGTTTTCCCGCTCGAATCTCCATCGAATCTCTCGTTTCCTCTCTCCTTTCCTCCTTCCTTCCTCCGTATCGTACTTAAGTAGTTTTGTCTACGTTTCGCTTACCGACGAAATCCACGCGTCTCTTGAGCGCAGAGAGAAAGAGAGAGAAAGACACTCTTGTGCGCGCGACCGCACGTTAAACTGCGGAATAAATTCACGAAAAGACGAATACGCCTGCCAAGGAGGAACGAAACGAGTGTCACTCTCGCGAACCGGCTTTTCTACGTAGAGCAATAAATCCTGGTCCCGTACATTGTTGAGCGTGTTCCTGATTTCATTCCAGTTTCTGGCCACGAACGCGCGCTGGTAAGATAGGGAAGGGCGAGAAAATAAATTAAAGACGCGCCTTGTTTTTTCTTTGAAACGACCTGGTCCTCGGAATATGCAAATATATGTTGATTTGAGAAATTTTTAGGCACATGACATAATGATGATGATAATGATGACGACGACGAGAAATAGCCCACTCGTGGCGATAGGATATTAAGGGATCTCGTCTGAGAGACCCTATAATCTTGCGAGAAGGCCAAGGTTTTAAAGATGCTCATTCTCACGAAAGGATCGATTTAACTGCCGGGCAGTAGTGATTATATTTAATTTCGTCGGAGACTGATTCCTCAGACTAATGCAGAGCGATCACGTATCCATCGATAACGCCACGATCTTTGTGTTAAATCAAATTACGGTCATCTCGCGTGCACATCTTGTTCGAATTATTGCGTCTTGGGAAAGAGAACGATACTCTTAAAATTTCTTTCCACTTAATATATTCGTCTTTAAATCGAAAAACTCGGACCTTGTGTTGCGCGATAAGGCGCGTGTACATAAAAAAATATTACTTTCACAGGCTGGTTAGATAGTTTGAAAAAAATAAATCAGTCAATGATATGGTAGTTACATATGGTAATAACCCTGTTAAGACACACGTTAACGCCATCGCCATAAATTGTTATCGTCGCTGTAAGGGCGTTACAAACATTAATTATCGTACGAACGATGAACACGAAAAAAATAGCTGCCTTCTTAGCATCTGAAGATAGCCAGAGATAACACCGAATGACCAATTTGGATGCATCTGCAGGCATCCATTTCGTAAATAAAAAAAAAAAAAAAAAAAAAAAAAAATACAAAGTTTTTCGCCATCACAAAAACATCAGGAATAAATCGCTAGATAGATAAAACGGGCTATTACAGAGTCACGCAGAACGAGATAATAGAATTTGCTATTAAATTACACGCAAATAAATTTCAATTATCTCGGGTGCGTGCATTCGTTCAAATCCAATGTGTGTAAGGTAATTACTCTGCATTAAAAAATTGCAACTGTCGTTAAATAAATATCGCGGAAAATGGAAATGGCCATGCACACACACTCTGCTAAATCAGAGCATTCTTCTTCATTATCGAGTAAGCTCGCTACTTTTTTAATAACGCGCAGATGCACCGAAAGTTGCTAAATGATGCGCGCGGGGCAATTAAAATTTTACGCGCGATGTCGTTGTTCGAGGGAACGCGCTAATGATTTTTTCGGATTATATATAATATATATCCTAATCCAAATAATGTATCGAATTTCAATTTTTTTCCCACTCGCTTTTAAGCTGCATCTCCCATCCGCACTTTACGAACGGGGGGGTATATGGTATATCGCGCGAAAATTCTTAGTATCTACGTGGCCGCCCTCTGCTCTTTCCCAAGGTTTATGCATATTCGGAAAGTGCACTCTGCATATAAATGCGCTCCCGAGCTATTTGAAAGACGGCGTTTAAGGGCGGCGGTAGAAGGGCAAGGAGAGTATCACGTCCATCGAGACATTTTTCGCGGTGGCTCATCCTCTCCCTCCGCTCTCGCATTTATATATGTTTATATACCCGGTGTGCGCTTCGTATTTATACATAGACGTCTTTCGTTCCCGACGAAACGCTCCCGGTGGATTATAAAGCTTGCGAAATATTTTTCGGGCCACGACCGTCATAACTCAAGCGCTCGCTCATTTTGCTCTCTTTCTCGCTCTCCCACACGTTTTCGCACGGATGAGCCGATGTCGGAGAAAAGAGAACGGAACACTAGTTGGGGAAAGTATACGAGCGAAATACGAGTACGTGTGTGGAGACTGATAAATGTATCTATTAGTTGCCGCGAGAGAGTTGCATTGTTATGCGGCAATCGATCGTGTGTGCAGCGAGTATAAAAAAAGAGATTCGTTGAAATGCGTCTGCACCAATTGGCACGGAACGATTGGAATGAATGAAAATCGTTTCGAACTTTCAAGCGATTCGCGCATCCAGCGTGCGACACAGTTTAAGCTACGTATAATTTAATTACTATAATAAAAGATACAAAAAAAAAAACACGAATTAATCAAGAAGAAAAATGCTCATTCGTATCAAAGAAGAATCAAACGGTAATAGGTCCCTTTTTGAGAATCGCACAAAATTTTCAATATTCCCGACTCGTTTTCCCACGCGAATCGCTTGAAAAGGCAGCAGAGAACGAATTTACGTCTTGCGCCGGACCTTCGACCGCAGAAGAACAATAAAATCCGTATCGTTATTATTCTCTTATTTTATTCGAATTGTCGCATTCGCCATGCGATTCGTCGCGCAATTTATACGCAAAAAAACTCGAGGCAACTGTCCGCCTAAAAAAGTGACAAAAATCTTCCGTAATCGCATCGAAAAGATAAGCAATGAAAAAATATTTGCATTGTATCCAAAAATCTTAAAAATAACGAGAAACGTTCGCGAGCAGAACTCGAAATCGATTGCGTAATGTATATGTGTATATGTTAATTTTTATCGTGCTTTACTGAGCAAGTTCAAAAATAGATTTATCATATAAAAAAAATCGAAAGGAACGCATCACTGATGACAACACGATTTTTGCAGCTGCATCCATGGTGCAATAAAACGCGTCGCTTTATAATGGCTGAATCGAGCAATTATTTTCCAACTACACGTTACCCGAATATCTCGCATGCCCACCTCGAGAAATAAGAGTCACTCGTTCCTTTTTTTTTCTCTCGGCACGTGTCCTTGGCACTGCCTTCTCTCGAGCTTGTCATCGTCCATTCTTATTCCGTATATTTCGTGTCACCGAAACGAGTTTACGAGATCTTTGAGATAGAAGGCTCTTCGTTGTTGCAGAAGATAACATCGCGATGTTTAATCGAGCGCTCGATAAGCACTTATAAGGGCCTGACTGTCGGCAACTTGTTTATTCTAATTAGCAGATATAAGATAGAGAAGAAAGACAGAAAAAAGCGAGCTCATCGCTATACAAGATGTCACGAAAAAAATATGATGGTAACCATTTCCTTCCAAAATTTTAATTAAAATTATACTATAATATTAATTAAATTTGTTCAAAGCAAGCCGCGTATTAAAGCTCATGACCCAGCCATTTAGAATCGACAAAAGTAGAAAAAAAACTCATTTACTTCGACGTGTATTGCGAGAAAAAAATTACGCATATTTTTCGTTTCCGATGTCGATACGGCGAATCAGGGAGTTTTTAAAACGCGCGTGCGTGTCGACGAGCCATTAACGAGCCATAAAGGGACATTAGCGTTAACTGGTTAATTAATGCGACGCTTATTAGCGCGCCTGTTACGTTCGATAATCGGCAAAGCCAATCATGCGTATTCATACCGGTATATCGGTAGCTTCTTGGAGCGTTTTGCGCTCGCGGCTCTCTCTCTTTTGCAGCGGCTCGTTGCTCTTTCGCAACACCCCCTACATCTCGCGCACATTTGCAACGGTCGTGCCCGTAAGCCGACGACTCGTACGGCTCGTTTGCATGAGTAATTATCAACGTCCCCGAGGGACAAAAGGCGATTTTCTCTCCCGCAGCGAGTCGACGTCGGCGAAGCGACACCAGAGAATTCCGAGTGCTCGTCGTCCCCGTTGCGATTTATGGCGACCAGACACTCCACGCGCGGTGTCCTGTCCAGGCGGGATGAAAAGAGTATAACCGCGGACAATGGGGGGGACCTCGCGGCTGCTCGACCGGCCTGGCTCTCTAGCCAGGAATAAATAGAAATCGGTTAAAAAATTGAATGGGGCTCTCGGTAACCTCATGCGCTGACATACCGCACAATCTTCGTATTTAATCGTGAAAGCGATGAGCGATTTGCTCGACGCGAGTATAAAATCTGTCCGTGCGACATACCGTATTCGAATTGCGCATTGGTTTAATCGAATCAGTTCGGAAGTTTCATGGAGTGTGTATAACAGTTTCAATTTTATTGAAATATTCTGAATAGATTTTTTTTTACATCTCTTTGTGAATACTATAATCCCCTACACACGCAGATTTAAAAAATAATTAATTATAAAAAGCTGTGTTGTATGTTATATTAATTGGAGAATTGCGTATTATAATTGAGAATTAATGTACGAAATTAATCATATATTATTTTCAGAGTCGATGATATATATCTGCGAAATGCATTTAATTTATCTCGCGTAAGTCGGGTATCAAGGTGATCCAATAATAGCTTGCGCTGTGAGAATTTATTTCAGATATGGATACACGGATTTATATTCGACACCGGGGCGGACTCGACGAACGATACGTATCGAGCAAATAGAGATCTATTAAAACTTGAATGTGCACAATTCCCGTGAGTCAGTGCGCTGAATGGCAGGGGATTTTCGAGTGGGCGGCAAGCGAGTTAGCTTGGTATCGCGCGATTTGTTCAACGATATTAATGACGCGTGTCCATTTCATACGTCGGTTATTTTCACGGGATTGTTATGTAAAGCACATTACTTGTCGATATTTAGTATATTTATGACCTCGCATGCCGTAGTCTCTAATTTGAAGCATGAAATAATGCTAGTTAAATATTCGGATCTGATTATTACCGTAATCTCTTTCTCTCGCTTTCTCTCTTTGAAAATTTACACGTATCAGCAAATAAAATGTAACACAATGATGTGAATCATACGTAATTCGTATGTTTGGAGTATTAGAGAGAGAGAGAGAGAGATTAAATGCTAAATTGTGCTAAATACTACGTTGTCTAAATCATTGTCAAGTTTTTAAATCATCGTTAAAAGTTAAGACATATATAGACAAACGTGTGTCTGCGAAGTCTGTAAATTTTGGCGTGACCTTCAGAGAATGGACGGACAATGAATCCGTAACCACAGATTAATAGACTGTATACTCTAAGTCTAAGCAAATAGAAACCCATCGAGAAACTGACATTTGCCGTTCCGTTATATGGCTTCGCAAAGAGTTTTGAAACAGCGATTCTCAGAATAACGTGGTGAAAACTATATATTTTATCATCGTTACACCATACATTTATAATTAATAAAAATTAAAATACCACAAACCTTTTCAATTTATTTTAAAAATGTTTCGAATAAAATCTAGATGTCTGAAAAATGCAACGTACCAATTTACATAACAACAACTAAATGTTTGATCAGCACGATTGAATCAAACGCGAAAAAAAAGAAAATACTTTCATCGACCGTCTCCCAATTCTCTCGCCCATCGCGTATGTTCACACGATGTACCAAAGAATTTCGTGCTGCCGAGCATCATCGGTTAGCGGGAAGCTGCCTCGTAATAACCCGCCAGAAAACCGGTACCACGGCGATCGTGGTGGTCTCTAAAAGAGAAGTCGACGCACGTCTCGGAAATATTAGAAGCAGGATGAATACAAAATGTTTCGCGTGATTATTCGCGACGCATCGGCGATTCGACATGGACACAGCGGACTTCAAATCATACTAAGAAACTCGAAACAAAACTACATCAAGTCAAAGTGACTCGAAACGATTGTCTATTTTATATCGAGATCACATTACATAAATAACGACATTGATTGTTTCAACACGTAAAAAATATTATTTTTTATTGTGTCACTCTGGCGAAGAGTGTGATCAAAATAATACGTCGGATAATTCTCTATTTATATTATAATAGTAAGAAATTTCATTATTAAGAAAGTTATTGAATATTTTAAACTCTTATATGAAATAAATACTTTGACATATTTCTCGAACATATCGATTTAAAAAACCTATATATATTTATTTATTTATTTACCTTATACACGGGAAAGGCTTTCCCTTTAATACACAGAAAGAGATTGACAACTAGGAAACAATGTCACGCTACAATATTTAATCAATACAGACAGTTAGACATTATTTATCAGAGAATAAAATTATTATTATAATAAAAATTAATACTCAATTTATATGTATAACATTGAAGTGTAACTGTTAGATTATAATATAGCTCTACTGCCATGCAACGATTGCGATCGATGGCATTTTATCAGAACTCGATTTACCAACATGCGGACTCATGGTGCGTTTTCAAGAGCCACCGGCTGAGTGCTTTCGAAAGTGACCACTCTAAATGAGGCTTGTGTTTGCAGTCGGCTTCAACCAAACTTGGTCCATATGTAAATGATAGAATAGAAAATCGAGTGGCCCATTCTTCGGTTCCCATTAATCTGGCATTTTATCATGACCAGACATTCTTCACTCTACGTCAATCAATGGATTTAACGTTAAATATTCATCGATGTGATAAAATGCTCATTATGAATGTGAAAATGGATACATGAAATAATTATTTTACATATTCGAGTGTCATAATATTTTGGCGTAAAAATTACAAATGCAATCAATCCCCCCCAATAAATAATTCTATTATTTTCTCGTGATAAAAAAATATATAAATATGATATATTCGGAAAATTATTTTTTGTCAAGAAGAAAAGGAAATAATTATTTTACATATTCGTTATGACTTGAAAAATGCACGTGACATTTTCCATTGTATCGCAACGTTGATTGGATGACGATATTTTCCTCCAAGTCCTCGACCCGAAAATACCAAGTCCGGTACTTTTCCGTCAGAAAATCAATCGATCTTGGTTTCTCCCCGGGAAATTCGATACCGCGCTGCGTCATTCGTCAAACGAGAGCGCGATGCTAAGTGCAATTTAAATCCGGGTGTGGCAAAAGGAAAGAAAAGGGCGAATAAAAGAGAAAAGAGCAGAAAAGTAAATCAGGCTCGCATCGCGACGCGATTGAAACGCTGAAAAAAAAAGAGTCGCGGCTTTAATTTAAGCCAGGTTTACGATCGCTCGGCACGAAAAGCTTCGAAGTACGCAAGTACGTCGCGTCGCGTCGCGTTGCGTCCCATAGCCGCGCGCACGAGCATAGAGCGGAAATGAGATTTTTATTCCACACGGTAAGTCCCTTTAGGTTAACCTTTGTGAGCGCAGCGCGGCGCGGTAATTTTGCACGAGGCATTAAACGCGAATTTCAATATTGTTTTTGCGGCAAGCGGCTCAACGCACTGCACCGTCGTCCGGCCGATTCGCTCGGCGTCGTTATTACGGGTCTTCGCGCGCTACCTCGAGTCGCCCATTTACGTTTCTTTCGTCTCATTGTTCGCCACTGTTAACTGTCGGACAGCGAGAGAATTTATTTCGCGAAAGTACCGCGGAAAATGTGGATACTTTCTCTACTTGGCAATGAGATTGAAAAGTTCATAATCACTCACGCGAAATTTGCTCGCGACAAAATCACAATCAATCAGAACTTATTTCCGACAGAAACGCGCGCGATTCGCTCAGGACAAACGTCCCGGGATATTTGATTTTCTTTTTCATTTAATAGCGATGAACGCGCACATTTACTTCAAGATATCAAGTATTAACCGTAAATCTTATCGAGTAATAGACCGTAAACAGTGTAATGCCTCGAGTGTGCTATAAATCACGAGTTATTATTGGCACGACTAATAATTAAAAGTAATAGCTGCAGCAAATATCTTCGAGGCGTATGGCATTCCTTTTTTCTAAAGAAATGCTCGTTCGTTAAAATAAGCGTGTATATATTAGCGTAGCGTAGCGCTTTATTCAGATTGCGTACGGCATTCCTACGGATCGTATTGATGTTTGGTGTGTGTGAAGCTAGCATATCAAAACTCTGTAGAACAATAAATCTTTTAAATTTGAACAATTATTGATAAAGAAAATGTCGTAGAACAAAGTAATATGCTGCGTGAAATTGAGATATCAGTTTGTCCTTAGATATTTTCTTTGGTTTAATCGCCAGAACTGATTATTTAAACTATCAAGAACTCTAAAACTATTGAAAAAAAAGCCAGAACTCTCAATTATTTATAATTTTCCACGAAATGATATGCTAGCTTCACACACCGAGAAAAAAGAGGAGAAAGAATAAGGAGATGAAGTGAAATAGAACAGGGAGAAGAAGAAAAGCGTAGGTGCGGGAGAGAAGATGAAGGAGAAAAAAAAAGAAACAAAAGTAGAAGAAGAGGAGAGAGAATGAGATGAGAAGGAAGAGAATCCGAGCTTAGTCAAATGCATGCTTCAGGGCTCTGCATAACTTGTCGACTGCAGTCTTTCACTCTTTTGTTTCGCTTATTTGTCTGATCCTGTGCTCGACCCTATTCTATCCCGTTGTCTTACTTCCTTTTTCACAACGATACAACCGCCTTTAATATGATTGGAGTAGTATCTCGGGAATATCGAACCCTACTTAAGGAAACCGTCTTAAGATCGCGGGTTTCGATTATCCGCCTCCGCTCTCGGATGCAAGTATTTCAAGAAAAAATTACGACCGTGCGAGGGTAGCGATGATTTTCTATAGTGTGCTATGATGTAGCGCGAGATAAGAAAAATTTCGCGAGAAAAAAACGACAATTGTATGTATGTATATGCGCGTTAAAAATCAGGGGAGAGGCTCAGATTAAATCGGATTATAAATATGCGACTTTGAAAGCGTCGGCGCAGGTGATGAGAGAGGGAGAGAGGGAGAGAGGAAGCAGAAGAGAGAACTGGGCTTGAAATTACATTATGCATGCGGCGCCAAGTACACTCGGTAATTACTCGTATTAATAGAATCAATCTCTCGTCGCACATGCTGGGATGACGTTTATTAGGGACACGTGTTCGCCGTGGAGGAGGCTTTATGCAGTGTTATCTCGTGTTCGGCAGTGGATGTGGATACGCAGAGAGATATCGGCGACGCACTCACTCGTCGTTGTTTATCGAGAGGCAGCGGGCGATTTTTTACACGCCTGATGCAATGCATGCGCACCTGCTTTAATCGAAATAACGCATTTTTAATGGAGACTCGGAGTATCGAAAACATGTGCGTGTTGGGTGGGTGCTGGCGGGTTCTTCAATTTAATCGCGCGACGTATAAACATTTGAATTTATTACGCTTTGAAATCAGGTAAAATGATTCATCGAGACAGCCATTGAAAAGCCGTGAACACTCTGACGAGCACGTCCCCGACGTGAAAAGGTTGTTGGCGTTATTGACGGAAGCATTAAACTCGAAAACAATGCGGACTTCTGTTTTTGCCCGTGTACACACGGCGCCGGCACCCTATCTCGCGAAGGGATAATCAAACAAATCCGACGGCATAAGCTATAATTAATTAAATTCAAATAAACGAGGTAATCGGCACGACAGATTATTCATTCGACAGTAGGATTACACGTATCTCAATACTCCTGATATCCGAAAATTTACACACGTAATTATTTCGCGAAAACAACACGCGCTCGCGTTGTGTTATTTGTCGAGTAGGTATCATGGAAAATGACAATTGAAAAATGAAGAGTATAAATTGCTCTTCAATTTTTATATACACTTTATAAATAGGTTAAATATACATAAATATGTACTAAAGTTCCAAAAATGAAGAAAGTTACTTTAGATGGGAAAATAAAAAGCGAGAAGGATCTCGTAGAAAAGTAATCAAGTTAATATGATCGAGGAGAATAGGGGTCGTAATAATATCGTATGAACAGATTTACAGTCTTCTCGAATCAGGTAGGAATGGAGAAAGGTTCTCGGGTCATCATCTCTCTTATTGCTTGGTCCGATCTTTCGGAACTTTCGTTCCCACGTTCATCGGTGCTCGAAACAGTCGAGAAGTGAGATTCACGGTGAAACTTTAAAAAGGAAAGTGTAAGTTGCTGTCGGAATCTTAATATTTGAGATAATATGCGATTACATGAATATAGCATTATCGAATATGAATTTTACGGGAAATATACTATGTATGTTATTATCATCATCGTTCGAATGTTAACGGTATATCTTTTCTTCATTTCTAAAATATTTCAGGGAAGATAATTGTAATAATAATATAATACGGAAGAGTATATATTATAAAAAATATAATAAACATAAATATCTTTCTATAGCATTTAAAAAGTACATTTTAACTGTAAAAATAAAAACAGAAATAATATAAGCATTGCAAGTCTATATAAAAACCACATATTTTCTTAAGATTATAGTATCAGAGATAAACGTGAATTTATCTCTCAATTATTTTAACGATCGGAAAAAGTTTGAGCTGTTTGCGATATCGCGATCTTTAACTGGTTCTCACTAACGAATAATTCGGTCGCCAGGCCAGATTCGTTTCAGCTGCGACAAATCCGGCGCCATTCGGCCGTCTCGCCGGTAAGTTCGACGCACGGTAGCGACGATAAACCCCTGAACACGTTCGCTACCGTGTGTCGTACCACTCGGTTCGCACATATACGTCTACACACATATATATATATATCTGTGTAGATATACCAATTTTACTGTCATTCATTTTATCGGCGGGAAAATCAGAACGCGTTATAGGGTATCGCACGAAACCGCAGCGATCGGTGATCGGCGCGACGATAACGACGTCGTTATGCTGCTGATACGTACATACATTGTACAAGCCGATAAACTCGCAGGCTAGACTCGCCGGCCGGCGCCGTCGAAACGATTCGTCCTCGTAATTGTTAATTAGCACGTCAGTGGAATGAGGGTGGAGCTGGTGTGCGTGCAGTTGCGTGCGACATCGAAGTTTTAAACCGCGGTGTATAGTTAATCACCGGCGAATGATATACAAGTTTGATTCCGACTTTAATATTCTATGTATCTATCTCAAGCTTTCCGAAGCATTCCGTATCACAATTGTACATAGTTTCTGATAAGCGTAGACATGCGTGAAAGACCGTTTTAATGAATGGCGATATTTAATAAAGAGAGGATAACAGAAGGATAGCTGCTACGTGATTGTAGAATGGTTTTTGTTGTCGATTATGTAGACGCGAAAGAGCCAGGTGTCTATATAATTTTTTTATTCTTTTTATTCTTTTTAAGCGAAAAGTATTCTCTTTAAAAGCTATTCAATTATAGCCGTGTGGCATCTCTTAATATGTTTGCATGCATAAAAGCTTTCGCCTGTGACTATTTCGACGTCGTAAAAGTACAATGCGCGTTCTATGAATTGACATTATCAGCGATATTATTTATAAAGAATCGAATTTTCGACACTGTAAACATTTCGCGGGCGGACCGACGATACAATGACCGGAGGATACCGCGATTTCATTTAATTTTTTACGATCGGTCGTAAAATCGGGAAAATCAACGTCGCTGTACGATTCCGCATAGCTGCAAGCTGCACGAAAAATTATATTAACGACGAGCATCATCTGCGGAATAAGCGATCGAAGCGGACGTCCCGCTGTTCCATCATCAGCGACGCGGCGCGTATTTTCACTTATGGGCTTTATTATATACGGACGAAGGAGACGCAGAGAGTGCGCCATACCCGCATTACGTGACTGGCAAACATTTATTGCTAATTATTTTTCTCTGTTTACGAGCGGGACCTTCGCGCTTTCCATCTACACGCGTAATCGAGCGTGACAGTAATAAAAGTTAGAGGCAGCTGCCGTCCCGCGGCTTCTCGTCTTCCCTCGGTCTTTTGTTCGGCATATAACTGTCGAAGTGTGTAAATAGTTTCTGGAATAATTATTCTATCTCGTGGATGATAGGTATAGTATCGCTCATCCTACGCTCGCCAAAGAAAGAGATCGAAACGTGATCGTATAATCCTCCCGTTTTCGTGCAAAATAAAATTTACATAGAGACCAGTCGATACGAAATTATATATGCTTCCATTAACTACAATAAAAACATACTTGCAAAAATTCATCGGAACAGGAATCGCGTATAATCTCATCGCACGACGATAATATCCTGTGCTCCGAATGGTTACTCGACGACAAGTAATATGTAGATGCAAATAAACTGTATTTAAGCGCGGACTGGATAAAAAGATGCTTTAAAATAAAATTGTCGACTGCCGCCGTATTTGCTTGCCATCGCGTTTTCGTAACAGAAAGGCGCGAACGTCCATAACAAATGATAATTAGATGTACTTGAAAAAAAAAAAAAAAACTTATATACCGAGACTCTGGTAACTCAAGTAACGTCCTGTTCTCATGTTGAAGACAATATTACCGGACTGCCATTTCCGTTGTGATAATCACAGTAATGGCAATAGCATCGCATTTAAGATACAAACTTCCTATTCTCATGTTAACGACTAATTCTTATGCGCATTATTCAATCCTGGAACAATATACTACTCTCCCCGATGTGTGGAAATAAAATCTCTCAAGAAATATAAATATCGTCAGTGTGTGTGAAGCATGACAATTTGATATAAACCATATATGAACTATAAAAATATTAACCATATAAAAAATATAAACCATATTTAAAAATCTTTGATGAAGATTTGAGAGCCAACTGTGTTATGAAGAAAATTTATTCAGCAAAATTAAAGTAATTAATATTTATAATTATATTTTAATTTAACGGAGAATTAACTTCAATTCGACAACATGTCTTATACCAAGTAATCCCGCGTCAAGAATGCAAAATCAAAGAACATGAACAATAAGAATATAAACCATATAAAGAATATGAACCATATTAAAGAAAAAAATTTGTATATCTTATGATTATTAGATATAAACCATATAAACCATATAAACCATAAAAATATTAACCATACGAAAAATATTGAATCATATTTAAAAATCTTTAATGAAGGTTTAAGAGCTAATTGTTATGAAGAAAATTTCCATTATTTCCTAACAAATTATACTTAAAATGATTTTGGAACGAGTCTATTCTAAATTATCCAGTGCTTGCAAAATTCATAACAGGATATTTATGAAACGTTAATTATTAATTTGTATTGTGTATTTTAATTAATAATTTTATTAAATAAAATTTTATTGAATAAAATTATTAATTAAATAATTTTATAAATTAAAAATTTTGAAAACTTCAACTGTATATTCAATGCAAATATATTACAAACCGCACTCTTAAATATGTTTTGTTTAAGCCTTCCAGTTAATATCCTTTCAAAACTATCGTGAGAGTATCTTTTAAATATGTATATATAGATAAATATGTTGTTTAAGATAATGAAGATCACGCTTTCTATAAAAGTATGAAACGAAGATACATTATTACGGTGCTAATCCTCTTTGATGCGATACTGTAGCGTAATTCTCACTGGGGAACTTCCTTGCAACAAGATTTGGCTTTGTAACAAGAGAGTCTATCCGCGTGAGTGATTCGTGCCGAAGCACCTTCATAAAGGTACGCGCCGAATCCCCTTGGATTCACGTGTCTGTCTGGGAATTTGCTCGATGTTAACCAGTCGGTGCATATTAATTCCGAGGGATGGAATATCTCGATCTTTGAAGAAGCCAAAGAGAAAGGGAGATGGCTGGCAAAGAGAGAGAAGGAGCGAGAGAAAGAGAGAGACAGAGGGAAAGGGAGAGAGGATAGAGGAACTGGCAATAGGGACGGATTCCTTTTGCTCTAAGGTACCTCGCCTTACAGACGATCCTAGGATTTCTTCGTGGGAATTCTTAAGATTGGTCGAGAAAGGGGCGAGAGGGTTTTCGCGATAGACGAAAGGAGTGGAGATGAATGCGCGGACAAAGGGGAGGAAAGAGTTATTAACGATGCATACTGTCATGTGTAAACTGTAAACGCAGATGTACGCGACCACGAAACTCAGGTAAATACACACATGTGCAATGATGATCTCGTGCACACGAGATTCGCATTCCGATGTTTCAAATTCTAGCGCCTAGATTGTAAGAGAATTTTCACCAATTTTAACTTAATAACGCTCCACATTTAATCACGCGAATACGAAGGATAACGATTTAATTAGGAGGTAGAAAGGAAAGTAGGGGGAAAAGAAGGGTAGCCAAAATGGAGAACTATTGAAGCTCGCGGGATCTCGATTGCGCCACTGATTAAGATCGCGATTGAACGCGATTACGCGTTGATCCAGATGTAAACAATATCTCCCGCGCCAAAAACGAATATACAACGAATATACAATATTGCCTTCCAAGCTCTTTTGAGCCAACCGGCAGCGACGGATAGGATGGAAGAAATTGGATACGCGCGATCTTTAAACATTAAAATTAGGACGGCAGTCAATGTTAAAATATTCGGCAGACGTTGCTTTAATAATTAATTTGTTCTACCCGCTTGACAGAAACGATCGCGAAATCTAGCGTAATATGACAGATGATGTGGATAAGACATAAAGACAGAAATGTTCAAGTTATGCTATTTAAGTTATATAAAGACACGAGAGTCTAATTAAAATGGAATTTAAATAAGATTAGAACATGTTATTTCTACAAGATAGATTTCTCGCGTAACCGTCAGTAAAATTATGATATAAAACGATGTGGACGTGTAACGAATATAAATAGCTTTTTTTATGTGAGTGTACAAGAGCTGATTCATTGAATAAAACATTTTAATAATTGTTACTTTTTTAAGTAATATACATATATAGTAATGTTCGGTAATGACTGAACGATCTTTTATGTACATATAAAATGGATTAAACTGAATAGAAAAAATTTTTTACCATTCTGCGATCTTCACAATAATGAATGAAATTAATTAAACAAAAATCCGCACGAGTATAAGCGCACAGCGAGAAAAGATAGTTCACACAATGATACGCGGTTGCTAAGCGCGAATTAATTTCTCATTAATTATTATGATACTTTGCATATTTCTTACATGCGTAATTGATGAAAAATGAGCTTGTTACCAAATATAGAGATAACGATATCACAGCAGAGTCGTTTTTCATGACTATAATTATCGCCCTTGACCTTGCTACCAGAATTACATGATGAGATCTGGTGTAACCGAGCGGGTAGTTCTGTACGTTAGCCCCGAGCGAGTAATGTGGATTATCCACAACGATCGATCAGTTCTCTAATAGCTTGCTCAGGGGTAGGGGCGGTGAGATAATGCAAAATTGATGAGTCCCTCCGAGTGTTTGTAATCCCGAGAAATATATTGAAATTGCCGACGATCCGGTACCGACGGTTGAAAATAATTCGTCGGTCGCTGCAAATAATTCTGGATGATTTGCTTCGGATATTAGTGCGAGGAGGAAGTTTACGATCTTCTCTCGTGCGAATTACGGATTCGCTGATATCATTTGATGCCGTCGCATGTGGCTGAAATAACGATCGTAATTTCGTAATTCCACGAATTCGCCATTGTCGGTACAAATTGCGATTTTGCCTTTCACCCGCACCGCTCGGATTCGTGCCAATTAACCAACTTTTTAACGATTGTGAGTTTCCCCGCGAAAACCTGTTTGCTTTTAAGCACTGATATTTTCCAAGCAATATAAACTATAAAATATACAGTGTGCAAATGAACGCCCATGGTCGACGAACATTTCTTATTAGTCTGACTAATACTTAGCGTTTGCGCGACCCACGTTATCCATTAAAATACAACCACATATGCAATTCTGATTTTTTTATACCTGCGCGTCTCTTGCACATCTTGCGAAATTATTTTGACAGAGAAAATGATCTCTCGCATTTTCGTACAGCTTCATAATAAACTTCATAAAAACTCGAATTAAAAATTCGAAAAGAATATATTAATTTTATATATGAAAATTATCCGAATTATAAAAGATTATGGAAATATAATTAAAACGTTACATTTTTTATTTGACCACTCTCTAGTAGAAAAATTATTTTTATTGTAATTGAATAAAATAATTGAAACAAAAATGTAAAAAAAATTGCTAATACCTCATAGTTTTCGAAAATGCAGTGCCAACACTAAGAATAAAAAATTGTAAAAATATTTAAAGGCCAGAACTATTATTCAAACATATCGAAATGGTGAGAACTATGGCGAGAACTGTCGAGAGGTATCGAAAAAGCGATGAAAATTGCTAGTATCACATAGTTCGCGAAAATGTGATGCCAGTGTAAGATTAAAAAATTGTTTAAAAATGTTTAAAGGCTAGAAGTATTATTAAAATCTACAGAAACGATGAGAACTATGCGAGAACTATGCGGCTACAATTAAATAAACTCGTCTGGGACTCGTTTCTTTTCAGTGGAATGTATAGCTTTGTCGAAACAGATGGGACTGTTTCCCATCGTTGGTCGCGCCAAAATATTCGCGCTCGCCAAGTTATCTCTTCTTTTTGCATTATTGTTTTGAGTTTTGACACGTTACTTCTCTCGGTCTTTACCCTCTACACTGGCAACGAACTTGTGTACAGACTATCGAGAACAGGCCCGAAAACAGAGAAAGCGCGAGATGCAAGAGAGGAAGGGACAGAAAGTACGTGGTATGGATAATTAACACGAGCCAGCTTCCCGCGGCTCGTTCTATATTTGCTCGAGCGCGGGACGAGCAAGCAACCAAAGTCAGAAGGCAACGAGATGGCGAAACTGCTTCCCTTCATTGCAACATAGCAAAGTGAAATTAGGGATGCCCTGTAAGGATATTTATAAAAGGGTTAATTAAGAGCGCGCCGAAGCCGAACGAGTTCGACGAACCGAATGGCTCAATCGTTCCAAAAGCCTTTACTATAATACCAGACTCTTCTTTCTCATCTGCTCGTAAAAAGTAGAACTCGTAAAAAAAACTTTTTTTAATAAGCTCCTCATTGATTTTTTTATAATACTCGCAAAATCTCTGGATTAGTTATCGCAAATACGCCTCGCTAACATTTATAATTCAATGAAATCTGAAAGTGCCGTAAGAGAAATTTTAATTCGTTTAATTAAATAACTGAGCTGTTAAAGGCTGTAAGTATAAATTATAGACAACGCGTGTCGACATACTTGTTTTTCCGAGCAAAATTGGCTACTAGTAATTTTCTTCAAATTATCGTTATACCATATTTCACATTTGCAAAAAAAAAAAGTTAAATCTATTATAATTATGCATATTATAAATTTACAGAAAAATTGTAATAAAAAATTCTTAAAACAAAACAAATTTTTTGCGTTAATTAAAAATTAAATTGCATTCCTGCAGAGAGTGCCATCATGTTTGTCTTCACGCTACATTTGGCGAGACAACTTTTTTTTATAGGAGGAAATAACTATTCGTTTCCTTGGTAGATACAACTTTATGCTTCGCAAGTTAATACTTAAATTAAACAATAGATCTCACAAATTTTCTCCCACGTGCCTGCATTCTTCCACGCCATTCCAACGACGACGAATCACACACACTCCCGATTCCTTTTGCATGACAGGGATGTCTAGTAATAATTGCAAATGTCTATTGGCTATCGCGCGTTTATCCTCGAATCTTTTAGTTAGGAAATTCCAAGCGATCATATAATTTTCAGCAGAAGACTCGAGAGATTGAATAATTCAACGCATTTCAACACGGAAAGTGATTGTATATTACGCAAAAACTTCAACGCCGAGTTGTTAATATGCGTGTCGTACAATCTGGTACCTTCGGTCTGACACCGCCAGACTCATTAATAATGCCTACTTAACTAATTCCCCGTCACGCCCCGGTAGTCCAGCCTACTTGGCGCTTAGCCTTCATCTGAGAATCTTGCAACCGTGCGGATTAATTTTTTATTCTTATCGTAACTTTAGTCATTCGGAACGAAAATATATTTTGCTTTTATATTTATACAAAATAAATATCCAATTGAAATCCTTCAACGCGGATAATCGGCAAGTTTATTCGTGTATGCGAAACGAGAATTTGTTTGGCGATGTCGATATATCAATTAATTAGTCTATACGAAAACGCGCACATTGCATTGTCAATTATCCTGTTAATTACAATGGTTCTAATTACAACAAGCCCAGATATCTATTATTCACCGACACTGTCCTGATTGACTGTATTTTCTCGACTACTACTATTACCGCGATTTCAGATGAGCTCGCCGTTCTCGAATGACGGCAGCTCGCTGACTCTCTCTTCCTTCGTTCTAAGCTTCGTTGATCTTCATCATCCGTCAAAACGTCTTGCCCGTTTTCGCTATAGGGTCGCCGCGTTTGATCACGTTTCAAAGCTGCGTCGTGCAGACCTTTAATAAAGGACGACGAACTGGCGCGTCGTCATGGCGAATGTTATTCCCGGTATACGCGGCTGATGACATTAAACCCACGATTCTGACCTCACGTGTGACGACGTTTTCCTTTTCAGTCTTTCTCTCTCTCTCTTTCTCTCGATTGTTGCGCGGAAATGACGATTCTCTCGCGTAATCAAGTGCGAGATACGATCGAGATTACGACGACGGTACATACTCGTAACCGGAAATGCGCGTCGTGACCATCGGCACTTCGCGCGAAACGAGCTTCGAACGCGTAAAGAGACAACGCGCAAAAATGCTCGTAAAAAGCCGAGAGTTTTTCTCTCTCTCTCGCTCTTATCCTTTTGGTAGTTTTGTCGCGCGCGAGAATGAAGAACAACGCAAATCTGGACGAGCTGACGGCCCGTTAAATACACTGAACACGGGGAGAAGCCGACACGTCCGAGTCCGCCAACGATAAAACCTCTCCCGGTCACGAAAGCCGTCTATCGATAAGCGAATATTTACTTTTGACGTACGGGCACTTGTGCCTCGTAGAGAAAGAATTGTTTGAACAGAGCCGTGGATGGGGTATCGGGCGCTCTCGGTAAATCCTGTTAACGAAATTCATGCTTTTCCTCGCGCAAGCGTGAAAATATATTTTACCATACGTCGAGTCGAGATAGTTTGGCATTTTGCCTTCCACGGGAATAAAAGTAAAAGAGAAAACGCTTGATATCTGAAGACTGGCCCGACGCCTTCGTTTGCTGCCTTATTTTTTTTTTTTTTATATCTCTGACATTGGCAAACTGTCAAGCCTCTGCATCTCGGAGATAAAGAATTCACACTTTCTCAGCGAAAGATATTCACAGTGTCGTATTCTCGGCTCGGTGAAAACGACGATGTTTCGCGTTGAAAGACAACACACGGAACGTTGGCAAACGTGACGTTTTTACAATATAACGAAAAAAATTAGTATTCAAGCTAAATGATTTCAAAAACTATCTCCTAGCCTGACTTTCGAAAAATTCGGAACAATATCCATAAATAATGCGACCAATATAAGAATGTGACCATGAAATTAGAGCCATTAAAGTCACATATAAGCTTCTCTCTCCCTTTTATCTCTTCAAAAAAAATCTTGAATGCGCTCCTTTATATGCGGCACCGAGTAACCCGTCAAAAACAGCACGGTGCCGATAAGGTACGTTATCGTAACATGACTTTGACGACCTCTATAACTCCGTAATAACGCGTCGCGAACGTTGCAGCACCGTAAAATTTAAGATGACAATCTCGTAACAATTCACGCTTTTCCGCAGCACTCTTTAACGTTAAATTTTGCTTGAGAATGCGTAAAACGAGAGTGTTTCATTTTAACGTCGAGCAAAGAGACGGCTTCTTTCTCTCCTCTAGCGACACTTAAAGATTTTGGTTCCTCTGAATCATCTTGCCAGAAAATTATCATATATATTATCGCAATTGTACAAATATATCTATTGTCTTATTTACAGATAATAATTTCAAACTTATAATAAATCCTTTCATTGTTATATTATAATTATCAATGCAATTATCTAGCAGGTGAATAGATTTTAAACGACAACATTTAAACTGAAATAAACTTTTCCAACTTCAATCTTCACCTGCTTTCACTCTCCGCTTGGATATTCTCCAAGAAGACGCTGGCGACCTTCGATAAGCGACGTTTATCTACAAGACGTCGTATACTTGCAGGACGAGAGTATCTGCGGATCAGCCACCAGCGAAAGAAGCGCCCGTAACTCTGCCGGCCATTAGAGGTAATAGGCTACGAGAGTCTTAAATAACGCGAGGGCAGACTGCAGTAGATGACAGTTATGACAGGCTCGGCCCATTGTTCTCTCGGGCACCAGTAATTATTGGAGTTGCGGCAGTAGCGTTATATAGCGAGGCGAGGGATTCACAGAACGTACTTTTACCGCCTCACCTATCAGCGGTATTTCAACTTCAGCTTCAACCCGAAAGCGGGGACGGCAGGGGAAGGGAATAGGTGGGTACTTCATGCGCCATTTAGGAGGGTAATGAAAAGACCGGCGTCGGATATGACGAGGGAGAGTAATTGCGTGTATACCCGAGGACGTTCCCGACGTCACTCTTCCGTTCCATCTTCGTCTAGTCGCGGCTCTTCAGCTTCGGTCGTCCGACTATAACTGCGAGAGAGACCGAATAAAGGGGGGGGGGGGAGGGGGAAAGAGAGAACGGCGGATCTCTATGGACAACAGTCGTCTACTCTAATTTCATTCTTGGAGCGTTTGGCATCTTGAACGGGCAACCGGCTCCCGTTTCTCCGGAGCGTCGTCATTCGTACGGCGTTTGATCGTTCCAGCAGTCCTCGTTAGCAGACACCGTGGAATTTCCAGACGCGACGCGCGTAAAATATTAGCGAGGACGTTAATGATCGGCGATAAAATCCCCTCCGAGGAAACTTGGTTGCATCGTTGGCTCGTTGATACCCCGGCGAAGGTGAGATCGCGACTGGATCGCCGCGTGAAATTGCGCGATCTCAAAAAAAGATATGAGAATTCGTAATAATAAATAAAATACGCGAAACGAATATCGTTTTTCTCTCATTTTCCACAATTTGTTCGCGGAGAAAAGCGCAATTATCGCAAAGTATATGGAAAATTTTAACTTTTCGTATAACTGCCTTATATTTTTCTAATTCGCTTTAAATTTTTTTTCTCGTGAATTTCTTCTTCCCCATTGACCCAATCAAACAATCAATCAATTCACGTCGCAATTTTCAACGAATTATCGATACCCAGGTATCTGCCAGAGTTATACAGAGATATGTATCTCTCAGATCTGTCGTTGAAAATCGGCATTCGACGTCTCCGATCGGGAATTCGAGCATCACTCGAGCGTCTCCGCCTTCCAAGTATGACGAGTACGTGTGTCATCGCTCGAGTGCGCATATACAGATCTCATCAGATAGACGGACAGTCAGGAACGCTGCTGGAGAACTTGAGGAACTTGAACAGATGCCCCGATCGGCTCGGTAGCCGGCGCATGCCTCACGCTCGTCAGATAACTCGGCTAAATTCAAAGCGGACCGCGAATCGATAAGCCGCTATCGTTTTCGAGCTTAACCAGAGGACCGGTAGAACCGAGCGATATTCCTGCAGCTGTCTTATAATTCACTCCACGGTATACGATATATTCTCGCGAGTGTTCCGATAACTGTCCAGATACTCACTCTGCAGGATACGCGGCTAGCATCTTAATACATGTGTTAAAAACGGTGATAAGTATCTAAAAATATTACTTTGCCTGTTTACCGCATTTAAAATAAAATTTAATAATTTCTTGTAATTTAATAACTTGATTTTTTGAATGTTTTGAAATTTAATTATCAAGCCATTCAACGATCGAGAAAGAAATATTAGAGATGCGTAAATTAATTTTATATAGTTTATATATTTCATGTAATTTATACATCTTTTCTTAATTAAGAAAAAGTTATTAATAATTATTAATAATTACAAATTTTTTGCTGAATCGTGTATTATTAGGAAAATTTAGGATATCTTATTAAAATCTCAACTTAAGTCTGTATCCGCTTTTAATGCGGAGAGGCAAAAGCCGACTGGAAGGAAAGTTTTAATTTAATTCGGCGGTCTCGCGCCGAAGTGGTCGGCTTGCGTAATAAAATAGGGGGTGGTGCTTCTGTCGCTGGTGCACGAATTATACGACGGATGACCAGCGAGCTAACTCGATTGCCTGCCATACTCTTACTTTGATACGTTGTCGAAGAAGTTAATATTATCCTGCCTCAATTGTTACGCAATAGAATCTCTCTACAGAGAGAGAAAATTCAGATTTGGTGTATCATTTTTAGATATATTTAAATATTTTGATGAACCATGATTTTTTTATAAATTTTTTTATATATTTTTTTATATTAAATATTGTGACAGAAAGACTGATAAAAAAAGTTATGATTTTATTTTGGTAATTATATATAGATTGTGTTTGTGTCAAAATTATTATATAAAGACGCATAGTTTTTTCTTCCGATTCTATGCATCAAGGACCGATAAAGAAATGAGAATATCAAGTGCACGCTGTATTTATTTTCGCAAAACGAGTTGACGAGAGACTGAACACCATTAATCGAGAGTTCTCCAACAGAAATACGCATGAGAAGGCAAGAAGGAAACGTCACGGACTTAGGATAATAGCGTTATTATACTCGTGGAGTAGATCGTATCGTAGGACAAGAACCAGACCCGCTAGTTGGTTGAAAACGTGGTGGTAGACACGAGAGAGAGAGTTTCGAAGGGCCTGGGCCGTCTAAATGGACGTTCGAGATCGATGCCTGGTGCTCAAGAACGTTTATCACACGTGCGTGTATTTATTGTACCGCGTGTTCACGATCGAGTCTACGTACGAAAAAGGTGGATTCGTTTTGGCCGAGGGTAGGTCAACCGATACCTCGGGATCATCTTTCGTCAGAAAATCTTGCCCTTTCGTCGTCCCGTTGATTCTCGTCGCGCAGATGCTACGGGTCAATCGTCGTCGAAAGGTCGGATCCTCGCAATAAATTATTGCTTCAGGCCTGTACGTAGGTGTCGAAGGAGACTCGTATGTGTGACGGTAGAGTTAAATGGTATATGTAATCTTTATGCTCGTGTATTCCTAAAGTTTCTTGATGAAAGCGTGACACGTATAGAGATACAAATCAACTTACATATACATATAACGATTCGAATTTGTTGATGAACACAAATAATAAATAATATTTTTAGCAATTAGGTATATTAAAGGAGCATAACTTAATATCTCGCTTAATTTTATAATTATTGACCGATGTGTAACAATATTGAAGAGTATCATCGTTATCTTCAGCACGGCTAAAAATATCACCTCATTTATCGGCGACGTATGTATTAAAGCGACGAATGCATTAAAGAGGCGGCGCAGAGTTCTCTCAAAGTAAGAAGCGCGTGTTGGAGTACATTAAATTTCTAGCTCGGGGCGCGCGTTCTAGATCGTCGACAGCCATCAACGCGTCGCCCCGGCCTTAACTATGCGTCCCGGCGGAGCGAATTCATGCAATAACGCCTGGTATATAAAAAAAAGGGAGGTAAAGAAGGAGAGATCTGCCGATATAGGCAGACGGTGGCCGCCAGTGAGCACGTCCTTCGGCATCGGGTCATGCACCAGCTGACGCGCCCGGGGATAATAACGTCGCGCGAGCGACGCATGCATTAACTTTAATTAACAATTTGACGTAGGTCTCTTTACGCGTGCATATTAAACGCAGAGGCCGCACCCGGACGACGACGATGACGACGGTGAGCGATTGCCCGGGGCGACATTCTGGAGCACCATTGCGAGCTTAGAGAGGACGGACGGTTGATTAAACTTACAAAAAGTTTTGTTGGCCGCGCCAGTTCAAGTATATACCGCGGTCCGGTCTAACGAGAAGCGCGCATATACGCGAGTTTCATTTGGTCTAATAAGAGTCCCGTGTCGAATTCTTGACAGCAATTTCCGAGGCTTATAATATCGCGCGGAACTCGGTCGTATATATTAATGAGCTCAGAAAATAATAAGAAATTCGGAAATATATATTATAAACCATTTTGTGTGAGATTCTATCGTCAACGATTGTCAATGCATAATCACGATCAATAGGAAATGGACGTATGTACACAGTGAAGGGGACAGACGTTGCTATATATATACGCTGCCATTAATTCCGTTCAATCATGATAAGCTAAAGTCAATGTGTGCGGACAGTCGTGTCAGACATTAGGGTCGCTTACGCATGAACTGTCTGTGCAATTATATGTGACAAGCGGCAAACCCGCTATCGTCTCTCTCTGAAATGGTCAACCAAATCACAGTAGCACGGATACCTTGAAGGACAGTCGAGGCTATTGTGCTAAACTAAATGCATCATCAGATAGATGTCAGAATGCATGTCAGACTTGGAAGCGTTGCAATAGAGCCAAAGGTCACTTGGCTCCATTATCGTAAATTAAAACTCTTCTCTATTGTGTGTTGTAATACATGTATAAATGTTTCAAAAATAAATAAAAAGATCTGCACACGATTCTATATCAATTTCATGACAGCCCTCACTTTATGTCTCTTTCCCATGCCGACCTACACACGGGACACTCTATACCCGGTTATTAAGCTGTAGATCCTCGACATTCTTTCGTAATCTCACGATGGAGAGACTGCAATGCCTGGGGATTCGGGGCCCCAGGGGGGCCACCGTTCAGTCGCGAGGGGAGAGCGACGGAAGGGAAATAGACGATGCGGATAGTACGAGGGAAAAAAGTCACACAGAGGGAACGGCGTTCTCTCTACGACCATTAAGACTAATTTGCGTCAAATCGCATTGGAACGCGACGGCGGCTTTTTCGAGAGAAACGCGCGGCGATGGCGGAGGTATTCCACTTCAGGAGCGACGCCAATACTCGTCGGTGCCCGCGGCATGTATGTCCCACGTGTTGTCTACGTGACGCGAACAAATTGTACCAATTTCCTGCGCGAATCCCCTTCTTTTCTTATGCACGGTCCGCCCGTTCGTTTCGTCGCGCGCGGTCTTAGCGCGCGTGCAGATTTTATCATCTTTCGCGAACACACATGCAGTTTTTCAACCCTTAACTGACGCGTGCAACGATTTCCAGAGACCACTGTCACAATTGTTTCCCCTCGTTTCTCGTCACGAAACAAGATAAAGAAAGAAACGCAACGTTGATTATTATAAGATAATTTTTTCTCACAATCCCCTCTCTCTTGATTAATAAAGCGAAAATTGTTGGTGTCAGTTCCACATTTTGGTTCCATCGATAATTTTCCACGTAGTAAGCAAATGTAAGTACTACTTATCGATGCAATGATAAACGATGATTCATATAATGATAAGAGACAATTTTTAATCGCGAATTCGCATACGCCGTATTGATAATTATACTTGTCGCCAAGATTTCCTCGCGATACGAGAATTGATGCGCGGTGATTATATAATATTATGGTGGCTCGAAATTAAAGTTTTAGCGTAGCGTATCATCCCGGCGAATTTTACGAAGTAAATGATAGCGGGGCGCGCGCACTAATAAAAGCGCGATAAAACGGTAAGAGGCGGCGGGTGGGTCCGAGTAATTATGTTAATTCATCTGTCTTGGTATGTAAAGTATAAAATGCTTAACGATTGCGACGCTTAACCGGCGCCGCTGTGTGTGATATTCGTTTATTCCAATTAACTTAATCGTCACGTACTCAGCGCGCTCAGATATCGGCGATATGAAGTTTAAAAAGATTGTAAGACGGGAAGCTGCGTATTAAAATGATGGTCATTAATAGTGTATCCCTTACTCGGCGCGTAATTTTTAACCGTTATCCCGAAGCGGCATGATTACCAATCTGCCTGGGCAAAAGATTACGCGGGGAAATTGATACGCCGCGGTGATCACACTGGTAGTTATTGTCATCTATGGTCGTTATGCGTACGTGCGCTGGAAGCACAAACCGGTTAAGAGATGTCTTCATGGCTTGTCATCAAAGCCTCGTGTAAACGGGCGCATGAATCTCATGAAAAAATCCTCACGATTACGCCGAAGAAAAAGGAAAAACTCGTAAATGTATTAAAGAATCTTTGATGGAAATTATTAATCACAGCCTACCACGTTGAAACGTCACGATGTCCCATTAAAACGGTGTTTAACATTTTTCTATTAATTTATATATCGAAACTCGCGCAATTTCCTGGGAAGGATTAAAAAAATAAATAAATTTAATGCCATACATATATTACATATATTTTTCCGGAGACTAGTTATATTGCATTATGGAAAAAGGAAACGTTCTCTCTCCGACGTTTTCGACACAAATTTTATTTACCGGAAAAGATTTTTACGATTATCAGAACGAGACAGCATTCTGCACCATTGCACCCGCGATCTCCGATAGCTGTAAACTTTATGTCGCTATAAAGCGCGCGAGTGAATTTTTTTTTTTATCAACCATTCCTATATCACACTCTAGCGGAGAACGAAGAGAAATACGCGAGAAAACGGAGAAACGAAATTTTCACAAAATTTATCAGTCGCGTACTATGCATATTACTTCTGTATATTACTTCTTTATCCGAGTATATGAAGAAAATGATCGCGTGGAATTTTGCAGAATCGGTATAGCGTCTTTTTATTTTATTCTCAAATGAGCCATCTAGTCGTTATCCGTAAGAGTTACAGCTGTATAATTTTCTGGTATAGATTTCTCGCGTCGTGGTTTTTCTACGCAAATGCTTATTTTCGCTGGTCATTGGTATATGAGACGGATAATTTACTCTGCGAATAAATGTTGGAAAAAAAGAGATAAACGGCGCTTTAAAAATTCGTGTTCGCGCAAATGTGGCTTTGCGTGATCGCACGATCAGGAATTAAAATCCTGCTCTAATTGTCTCGCGATAATTATCGTGCGATCATAAGAGAGAGCGAGAAAAAGAGAAGAAGAAAACGAAAATTTCGACGCAGGTGCAGATATCGTTCTTTCGAAGTAGGTACTTAAAAGATTGCTTTTTTATATAATGAAAGGAGGTTTCCTTCTAATTCTCCGGTTTTTTCCTTTTTCCGATAGAATCTAGCGCCGTTGCGACCAGCGGGCGTGAAAATTAAATGTCGACCTCTTCATCTGCTAACAACTACTAGTTTCACAACTACTTTAAACGCGTAGCTTTATGAAAGGCATTTTTCCCCTTTTAACAAAAACGAACCAGTCTTTTCTCTAGCGGTACTTAGCGCCAGTAAGATAATAACCTAATGCACGCCAGCTTGGGTGAAAAGTAATCTGCGTTATGCATTTAAATCATAGAGCATAATAATTTGTTCGCCACCCTTAAAACGCGCAAACACGAGATATATCGTATCGTCAGAGGATGACGTCGAAAACGACGCGTGTGTATATAGAAAGAGAGAACGGGAGGCTATTCCATTCCTTCTCAGCAATTTCCAATAAATCTTTTGTCCGCGAGACACGCACTCGCGTCTAGGGGAAGAGAGAGAGATACTAGCCCCCGGGAAGAGATTGCGTCTCGACTTCCTGCTGAGAGGAGAGATTTAGGGTCCCCCTAACCGAAAATTCGCGCCAGCCTACGCGCGACCCCGGCATTATATTTTCATTTGCGAGGCGCAAATTTCGAAATCGCAAACTGCCGGGACACACAATCGCCACATAATACGTAAATGATAGTCGCTTCCACAGAGATACATTCCGGCGAAAAGCCGGGTCCCCGGAAATCTAGCGCTACGTTTAATATCCCTTAGACTTTGCATATCCCTTTACTAAATATTATTTCCCCATGACATTTTAAGCGCCTATTGTACGCGTTCGTTGAATGCAAATTGTATTCATTTTCTTAATGTAACTAATAAATATCTTGGATAGAAAGAAGATTGGACAAACTATTCGATCGTATAAATAAAAAAGAAGTATTAAATATTTAAAATAATTTACGAATAGTGCAATTTTCTAAAGATAAAAGGGAGAAAGAAATTTCTACGGATTACGAAAAGTTTATATACAGCAGATAGATAGTAGTACCGCTCTGTACTCTTATGAAAGCGTTATTAGATTCGTCCGAGATACATACTTAAATAGGCAATTTTACATTTCATCGCACATGAATGCGGACCGCTCTCTATTGCTACGGCAAATTTTTGAATTTCCGGGATCGTGTGTTTCTCGAGCCTCGCAGAATCCTTCGCGCGATCCATCTGTCCGGCATTCGCCGCCTCCGGTGCAACAAGAAGAGATCCGCAATACGAAAAGTGGTGCAAAAGGAAAGGAGCGAGTGTATACGAGTGGAGAATAAGAAAACGCGCGGCCTTTAGGGAAATAAATACTAAACACATACCTCCGTCTCGTTGCCGTTTTCCCAGCTTTATTTCACTCGACCGGGCTAAAACCGCGTTTTCCCGGGCTTTCCTGTGAATTCGAAAAGAAACGTTCGCCGGTTTGCCGCGATGAGGATGCGCGTCTTATCGAACGGAAACGTCGGAGCCACCGCGAAAAGCGTTCCATTCTCGACACGGCGAAGTGATAAAGTTCGCTGATATCTCTCCGGAAACTATGTTTCGCGCGCGGCACAACTGCGGCAAGTGTGTTATCGACAGACGATCGTTACATCTGTGAGAGAGTCTAAGTTTTCCTTCGCAATTTCTAAAACGCACGGCGGAGAGATGAAAAGTCCGCGAACGGAGGAAAAAGACCTGCAGTCGAGGAAAAAAGAAAGGGGGAGAAAGGAAGAAAAGAGCGAAAAAGATCTATGGGCGACGGGTTTATTATACTCCCGAATGTAAACTCACCTACCTCAGTCCCTTGTTCCGATGGGAACTAAGCAGGGAAGTTTGAACGTTAAGAAACTCATAATCAGAGCGGGCTAGAAGCCGTAAGAGTACCAACAAGACAAACACGAACACGAATGAGATTGCGATTAAAGGGCCATTGTCTTATATTACGCGAGGCTTCATCGCAATCACGAAAACTTTGTTAATAGGCGGCCAAGAATTTGTACTCGCTGTATCATAGAGGACAAAATCGTCGAGCAAATTTAATTTTAAAATTGAAAATTCACTTTTACATTCTCTCCAATCTTTCTATCGAATAAAATCGAAAAGTTACCTCGATAAAATCAACAACAAAGATTATTATTCAATAAGCCAACGTGGAAACGCGCGATTGCAACCAGGACAGATGGCAGAGACAGGTGCGGATCGGAGTAGATTATTTCCCTTCCAAGGAGGAAAAGAACACGATGAAACCGAGCGTTCCTCGTGACATCGTCCATGATTACGGTGACAATCGTTCTTCGTTTCAACGGCAGACTCGCGTTGAACTGAAGGTTACCACTCTAATGGTTCGTACTCCGTCGTACGACTACTTCGAGATTTCGAGGACAATGGGAATCCGTTAAAACGCGGCCGTGGAGGAATATACATCCGACCGAGGAAAGTGCACGTCTTCACCGAAAGAGGTGAAAAAGATGGCGGTTGTTGGAACGCGACGAGCACAGAAAAGGAGAAGGAGGAGGCGACGATTCCCCAACGAGTATATGCCGAAAGCTTTTACCGAACAACGGAGACAGGGTGCGAACGAAGATAGAGTTGTCGCACTTATATATCGGCATTATTCTTTCAAGGGGCTTGCAAACCGAGAAAAAAGCGAGAATGCCTTCGTCGTTCGCACCTTTACGTCCTGACATTCGACATGCGTATAGAAATACACGTGTCTGGTAGCTGAGAATTCAGACGCGGTGTATCGATCGGCGATCGATAGTAAGGGCTACTTATAAATGATCATCCCGGAGGAGTATATTCCCGCGAACGGAAAAACGACGGCACAAAGTTTGAACAAAGCATTTGCCGTATTTGCAGGAAGGATTTCCCTTACGTGGTGCGCGTAAATTTACGACCCTTCGCTACCGTTCGCGCAAGAATTAATATCTTTCTCGTGTTGCCACTTCAATAGTGTCAATGAAAGAGATGCGTCATAGCGTCGGAGAAATATACGAGCGCGTAATTTCTAGTATCTCTCTTATATATGTTTCATACGTCTCTATAGAAGAGAAGAAGCATTAAAGAGAATCTCGGAAAATATTCCTAAAATTATTTTAAAAATATTAAATATTTTAATTAATTAAATCAAGTTGCAATAATTAATTTTTATTCTTCGCTAACATTTTGTAAAATGTATTCGTCAAATTTCAGCCTTATATATTTATATCCCGCTTGAAATTGCCGGCTCCGTCAACAGGAGTCTTGTCCCGATTTAGCTATATCGATTGCGCTATCCAAATGGAAACAGGCGCTAGGCTACGTGCTCCGCTTACGATCTTTAGACTGAGTGGCTCGATTAAACGTGGGAGACGTTTCTTCTCGGATTCTATTCGGCACGTGGTAATGACTGTAAGGACCGTCGTTTCCTGACTGTCGAGCTCCGGGAACTTATCTCGTCTCTCAACGCCAGGAGCGAGCGAGCGAGAGAGAGAGAGAGAGAGAGAGAGAGAGAGAGAGAGATGAGGCGACGGCGTCGCTTGCCGAGACGAGATTAATCGACGTCCCGTCGACGTCGTCGTCTCGGTTTTATCGTTCCAACTATACCGCGTCAGATCTGTTCGAACGCTTTGTCAAGGAGAAGTTTTGGCAGCGGCAGTGTGCGCGTCCCTCGTCTCTACGGAAATGGAATATCGTCGATTCGGCTCTCGTGTCAGCCACGACCAACTTTCCGTACTTTCCGGCCAACTGTGCTAACGATTCCTTCCACTCCCGCGAGCAACCAGAACTGTTGTCTTTGTCTATGACATGAGACCCGTCATTCCGTTTTCGCGAAAAGTTTCTCTCCACCTAGCTAGCCAGAAGTGTTACGTTTATTCGTAAATCGAAGGGAACGAATCGTGACGGAGTGCAGAACTCTCGGATTAAGGCGGAATCACGCCTTTGAGGATATCTAGTCCTGATGATATAATGCGATTCGATAAATAATTTTGTTACATCTGATATATATTATACATATGTATATATATCGGAGAAAGAAGTTCCACTTGACTGAATTATTTAACCATTTCCTATATCGAGATGTGACGGCGTTATTTATTTTTCCCGTTAGACAACTCTTCTGACAAGTTGCTGAAGGAGAAACGCTCTCGATAAGTTTCTCGTCATCTTTCCGTTCAGTGGAATTACCACTCTTCGATCGGTACGATTTCTCTCGAAGAATGACATAAGTCTGATCAGCAATGCATAAACATCCTCGCGAATAACACGCTTCGCGAAATGAAGGCCTCGAAAGATGATAGAGTTGATTACACGACAGAGTTATGCTGTAAGAAAGATAGAGAGGGAAAGAGATAACTAGGTGGTAGCTTATTCTCATTCGCGATGCAAGATATTTCAACGTTATTAAAAATAAAAACACTTGACGCATGTATATTCTCTTGGAAGCGATTATTATTGAAGCTTCGCTTCATCTCGCCGAGGGAGAAACGGATCTTTATTCCTCCTCTCGTTTATCGAAGATAAGTAAAAGCGACGATTTTATTGAATGAGAAGGTACAGTTCCTGGTGCTAAATCACACCGCGGGTAGTCCGACCGTTCCGCCGGAAAGGGCCTCATAACTTCACGCACCCAGCCACCCTCCCATCCCGGGCACCCCTTTTTACCGCGGCTCAAACCTGCGGCCTCGCCCTTTCCATTTTCTCAACGCCGGAACAGCCGGGCACATGAAATATTAACTTCGGCGCTATTCCGGATGTCGGGCAGAGAGAGAGGGAGAAAAAAAAGATGAGCAGAAAAGAATGGCGGGCGCCACTCCGACATTAACAATTCCACCGACACATATCATTGTTATTATAATATAAGATCGTTGTATCTCCTTTTTCTTTGTTCTCAGGATCTTATTTTTTTTCTCCACGCGCTAGGCTAGACACGCGTAAAAATTCGCGCGTGCGAAATAATATTTTCTTCGCAAATATTTCTTTTAAGTTAATATATTATATGCGTTATATCGAGATGCCTGAGCTTGTTCAATAAACAAGTATACCTGCGTTTACTACAAGCGGTCGGGAAACTTCGAATAGACTAATCTGCCATATAATAACGGTAAATTCTAAACTATGTGTACATCCTGTTTTCTATCTGAACATGATGAAACTCCGATGCAACCATGTTTCCGGCGAAATTATGCGAAACGAGATAACTTTATATTCTCGTATTTCGCAACGCGTTGCATTTATGAACACAAGAGAATATATTATATATATATATATGTAACTTTGTACGACAAAGTAAAAGGACGATGATTATATCTACAAGTATATCGGTGAAACAAAAATTACGAGCAAGAAACGCAAGATTACGATAAAATGTACGGAAAATAAGAAAACGCGCGCGCTGGTAATATCAAAGTTAAAAATAATATCGTAAAAAAAATATCGTCTACAAAAAGTAATCTCGAATGGAAAGAAATTTCCCTTTTTCTCTCTTTCTAGCCGCTTATTTCTGTTGAATTACCAAAAGCGCGGTACAACTTTTGTCGTAATACGCTCGTTCTGACAACGAAATATGACATCCGACCATAGATTTCGCCGTGACGGCGACAGCGATTCAACGACGGGCAAGCTCGGTCAAGATGCAATTAAATCTGCAAAGCGGACTGCAATGAATCCACAACAGCCCATCCATTTTAAATTCATGAAAACTTAATGACTCGCCGCGCTCGGATATGAAGGATTCCTTGAAATCCGATCGGCGACGCGCTAGACATCGCCCGATACATCTCCTCCACTTGACGAGGGTCGCTTAATGGCATCTGTTTAGCAGCGAAGAACCCTCTCTCCCCGATTCGCGCTCGCACGGAGCGAAAATCCGTCGCTCTCGAGACATTTCGAAAAGCGGAAAATCGGGGGAAAAGGAGCGCTTTTTCGCGGTGCAAGGAGTTGCGAGCACACAAGAGAGCTACCACCGGGTACCACCGGCATTCTTCGACGAGGAAGGTAGTGGGACGGCTTTCAGGAGTGGTCTGTAAGTGGAGCTTGCATAAGTAATGACGGCGTCGCAACAGGAGCGCCTAGCTGCCTAGCTAGAGAGCGTGTCTGGGATTCCGAACGACAGGGAGAGTTTCCGCTCTCCGGACGCGACAGCTGCGACCGGGCTCACGGTGGCTCAGTCTAAGCCGATCGGTGAAATCCGGTAGCGGCGTTCTCCGCTACTCGTCGTTATACCGTTTCCCCGCGATACTCTGCCGCAGAATCCGCGTGGTCCTCTTCGTCACGTTTCGCTGCTTTTATCTCGTTTTATAGCGAAGTGACGACTGTTTTAACAAAGCGCCAGGCTGACGGTGCCGATGAGGCGCTGGATGGAAAATGCCAATGCCGCTTCTTACCTTCTCGCCCTTCCACATCCACAATGTTCTCTCGTGATAAATGACTTTGCAAAGTGAGCAAGTAACGTCCGTCATCCCTCGTCATAATATACGAAGGTTCCTGTAATAACGAGAAACGCCCGTGACGCTCGAGAGGAAGCGAGCGTCGTAAAAGCACCGATCATCGAAGAAGCAATTAACCGGGAAGAAAACGTGGAAAGTGTAATATTGCACAGAAACGTTTCTCGAGTGTTTAAAGACCCTCCGTATAATATCTTTTCGCGCGAAAAATTCATTCGACCCGTCCCGTTTCCTTGAATCAACGTTCTCGCGTGCCCCTTTTGTAGGTATTCATTTAATTAAACGCTCCATATCATTCGATACCCATTCGAAGTCTTTCTTCAAAGCTCAAGTAATCGGACGCGTCGCGCTTCATCCGCGAAATGCGCTCGCGATCTAATTCCGATAAGATCCTCGGACTAATGTTACCGTAATATAATGAATTCGCCGTGAAATCGGACTCCGAAAGCGCGCCGGTAATTCGCCATCGTCGCCGGACCGGATACTATCCGGATCCTTCTGAAAAGGGTCGCTACACCACGTCACCGTATTCAAAAGAATCGTTAATGCTATCGGCTCGGGGTTTTTTTTCGCCGAGGTCCCTCTTCCGTCGAGTCACGCGATCGTCGCCGCGCGCGTGAGCCAGCACACGCGCGCGTAACGCGTGCGTAACCGGGCACTAAATCATCAGGCCTCGTCATTAATCATGGAAAGTGACCGGGTACGCTCGCTCGTATGATGGAAGCCGCGCCGCACCGCGGCTGTTACAAATTGTGTTACGCGAGATGCGCGAGAGATAATCGCACGAACGAGGCTCATCGCTCGAAACGAGCGCGATGCTGGCAGCGCAGACTGGATCAGACCCACCGCTTCATGACACGTCGTTTACGCGCGGCTGCCGTATTGCATTTACGTTTCGCGATCACGTCGGCTCGCAAAGCTTAAAAGCGGATCCTCGAAAATTAGGCTTGATGCGGAGCGGTTGCAACGCAAGTACAAGAGATGCGCTTAATGTCAAAACCTTTATAATGCAATTGCATTTCACGGGGGGTTGTTCTCTGTATACATTTGTGCTCCAAAGAATTTATTATTTCTCTTTTTTATCGCAGATTATATTTTTATAATTATAATAATACATTAAAAAAGACTCTAATGTATGAATACAAAAGAGCCAGATTAATTATTTGAACTTTTTAATATCGTAAAAATATTTAAAGATTTGAAGAACAAAAACAAGTTTGTTGCGTCCGACTCTTGTTAGTTCTTTTCATACCTGATTTTTATTTTTATGATTATTTATTTCTGAAGAAAGATGCACTAAGCAGATGTCACAAATTTAAATTCCTCGAGAATCATTTAGAATTACATGAAGTTGATTTAAAAATGGAGAAACAAACAAGATTTCTTCTGGTTACCATGTAAAACTCGTTAGGAGTACATTCTTCCTCCGCGGTGAATACTTTAGTAGTGTTGACGCTATTACTTAAGTTATAGGCTGAAGTGCTTGAAGTTACTTCAGAGGAAAGTGTGCGAGGTGTGAAAGGTGTTGTAGGAGAATATATTGAGTACGTTTTATATGTATAGATATGCAGCGAGAACCTGAGGTTTTAGAACGAAAGAAAATCACGAGAAAAAGAGGAAGAGCGGAAGGGGGGTATAGGGCAATGCATGTAAAGAACTATACGTCCGCATACATTAGTCCTGCGACCTCCGGGGTCATCCTTGCAATTTCGCGACGGTGGGAACCCGAACCAGGACGAGAATTCTTTCTCCCTTTCTCTCTTCTTCCGTTTTCTCTTTTCGGCGCAGCTCTCACGCAGAAGAAAACACGCTCCGCTGAGAGGAGAGCATTCGCTAATGCTTCACTCTCCGCACGATGAGTTATTAGCGGTTCCGAGCCTGGAGAAAAATGTTATAATTGCTACGTCTACAGATTTGAGAATATACTTGCGGCGACGTGGGAGCAAATTATAAAACGTGAAATCGTAATTTTCTATCTTACATTTTGTATTTCTTGTTCTTTCCTCGTATACAAACAGAAAGGAAATAAATGGCGAGAAAAGTTTAATACAAAATTCCGACGCAACGAACCACGAAAATTTACCGGGTTTAATATATAAAGAGGAAACTATAACGCACAAGCTGATACTTTACTTCACGCGATAAGAGCTCGTCGCGTGAGCACGGACGCTTTGTCTCCTTCGAGACTTTCGCCATCGTGCGATCAGCGATCGATGACGGTAAGTTGGTTAGCGTATTTCTGAGTTATAACGACCATAAATCGCTTCTCTCCATTATGGCCGAGCGCGAGCTACACGCTACATTTTCTCACAAGTTTTCATCCTTTCCGGGGAGCCACAATGCGACGGTATTTTTCTCAAGCAACGGAATATAAACTCTCTCCTAGCTCTCCTCTTTCTCAGTGTCTACCCTTCTCGCGCAGAAAACTTGCAAGGACGTTGCCAATGGGTCGTTTCCTCCTCCCTTTTACTAACTTCACGCGTAGCGAGAAATTTCTTTCCTTCGGGAGGAAAGAGGAACGTCGGGGGGAGAGGAAAAAAAGGAAAGGAAATCCTCCTAATCGAGGGATTCTCGATCAACGTCTCGTGCCGGAAGAGAATCATATTTTCCGCGAGGAAACGACCGCTTCACCTTTTTTTCAGCTATCTTCCTTGGGCCATCGTCACGGCCACCTCTTCCTCACCCTCTTTCGCAGTATCCCTTCCACCCTCCCGTCTCCCAGTTCGAGCGGGAAATCTCCTCGAACGTATAGACGTGTTTTTCCGGCGGTTTTCTTGCGGCACATCCTCGCACCGATGGCAGCGATTGTCGTCGGGATCTTACTCGGGATTGATAATGCACAAGACGCAGCCCGGTATCCGCCAGTCGATTATCGTCGAGGACAAATCCGTATGGCGGGGAATTCGAGACAGTGGTGGTGAGGGGTCACGATGGAGAAAAACGCTTGCGGTGGCAGCGAACGGACGGAGACAATCATTTATACGGTCTGGAGGACGAAAGGTTCCTTAGAAGGACGACGAGCGAGAAATGGTATCAAATGGATCCTCACCACCGGGTATATAATCGATGGGATTCTTGGTCCGAGAATAGGCCGGCATTTTTCCGGAGATGTCCGAACGATGACATGATGGACTAGTTGGGCTTAATTGCATTGCGGATATCGAGAAATATGTTACTTTTATTATATTCTCATCTCTGTTCCATTAGCCCAGAATCTATTCCGAGATTTATATCGTATAAATAAGCGTAATATCGAAAGTATATTTTTAATTGCAAATTGCAATTTAAATCAAAAGAATATTAATCCAGTTAAAAATATTGTCAAGTATCTCTCATTCTGAACATTCCAATATATTATTGTAAAAAGAGGCAATAAGAGAGATTTCTCTCTTTCAAAACATTTCATAGATACGTCGAGTGCTGGGAAATACATTCACAGGGACTCGACCTCAATTTTTCAACTAGTATTCGTCCTCGGTTTATTTTTACGTAGACGCGAGCTCGATATTGAAATAAATCGAGATTTTACACGACCACGTAGAAATTTTCTCTCCGATGTACTCCGATGTAATCAACCTGACTCGTGATCAATGACCAGTATAGACGCGGCAAAAAATTGCATTTCGCAATTACGCGGATGTGGCTTCGATCTTTAGTTTGCTCGTCCTCGATGTAAAAAGCTGGTTCTGGAAGAAGGAAGCGCGAGTGGGATGAGCACATGTCGTGCGCGGTCCGACTGGAAGAAATATGCGGCGGCGGCTTCCTGAAGAAAGAGTTGCGCGCGCGTACCAGAAGACCGGGGGTGGAAGCGGACGCTGAGAAGATGCTGAGGTAGAAAGAGTACCGACCTAGCGGAATTCTGCGGCGCACGACGACGGCGGGGATGGAGACGAAGGATATAGGAATCACGAGTGGTCGGGATTAAAAGTTCGCCGAACATCGGCTTGCCCGATCGCCGCAGTCGAGAGCTAATTAATTGCAGAAACGGAAGGGGAGAGGGTGATAGGGGGAAACGCGCGGCTCGCGGGGGGAAGATAGGAAAACGGTGAAGGAAACGCGCAGGCAACCAGCAGGCAGCGAATACTGAAGTTAGTCAATAGGACCTAAGAGCCGCGGTAGTCGGTTTACTTTTTGCGCGGACCTTCGCGACGTTGCCCCTCGTATTCCTCTTACTTATCCTACGGATTTCTCTCTCTCTCTCTCTCTCTCTCTCTCTCTCTTTCTCTCTCTCTCTCTCTCTCTCTCTTCTTCCTCTGTGTCCCGTCTTCTCCAAGGAGAACCCACCGCCCCAGACTCCGTGGCTCCGACAATGGAGAACTCGCATTGTCTTCGTGGTTTATCGCTTCCTTCGATTGCCAACTACACGCCGGCGAGTCCACCCGACTCTCATCCTCCTCCTCCTCCCGTATGTATGCTTCCTCTCTTATGCTTCATCCCCGACTTTGGCCGACTCGTTCCGCGTTACATGCCGCCGTTACGTTTCTCGTAAAGAAATGTACGGCGATCGTGTGTTCTCGTAATCGGTCCTACGAATTTGTGCGGCTCGATCGAGGTCCGAGCTTCCCGATATTTTATCGATAAGTACTCGGAATTTTCTTACAAAGCAAGCGATAAATCATAACATCTTACTGTGCGTTTCTTTCCGGATTCTTCGCCAGAGTAACGTTTGCGAAAGGATTATTCTCACGACTCTGTGTCATTTTAACATTTGAGATTCAGAGTTAGATTTACGATATCTTCTACTGGTAGATTGTATGTTTTTTTTTCTATTTAATTATGCGCCCGATATTATTAATTTTATAATAAAAAGAAAAAATAAAGATTGGTAAATTCTAGTGTGCGTATAAATGATTTAGAGTCCGTTGATGTTTTGCGTGTTAGTTATGGCTATTCATTCTTCTACACGCTAGTCTGGATGGCAGCCACACGCAGCTGGAGACCGGCTTTTTCGATGCAGCGAGTCCCCGGTACGTGTGCATTCATCATTTCTAGTAAAAACGTGGATCGATTATACCCTAAGTAAACCCAAGAAAGGACTATGATGATTGGAGGACCTTGGGGACAACCGCGACAGAAATATAACCCAATCAATACAAAAATGTCGCGTAACGATATCTTGGTAAATATTTCCTGCTTAAACAATTTCATTTGATCGTGATCCTAGCACAGGAAGTAGAAGAGAAGGTTGGTGAATAGTTGGAAAAATCGGTGTCATGACGTGGCTGCGAGGGTTGCGACAAGTCTCTCCCCCTATTTTATCTCTTACCACCATACGATTGATTTCTCCCGACGAAACATAAACCCGAGCCGTCCCCCACGTTTCCGCCACAACGAAGCCGACGACAAGAACAACGAAAACGACGAAGAATCACCGATCGGAACGATTCTCTCGTTCCCTCACGCTTCCTTGCGATAGATGGAGGAGCGTGATGAAGATAGAAGGATGAGAGACGGCGAGTTTCATTGACATTTAGCATGACGAACAAAAAGCGCGCGGACGACGAGGGGACAATGCCTGTCGAATTCTTTGTCCCGCTCCCGCGGTCTACGGTGGATTTTTAATAACGGCGCAAAAATAATGGAGATACCGCGGCGACAATGGGGCGGTGGGTCTTCATTAGAGGGCCCGCCGCGCTGTTCGTGATCAAATACTTGTCTAGCGGCCGCCGTAAGCCGTGTCCCGGTGGTTGGTTTGCAGCTGCGTGATGTAGCGGACGATGAGGGGAACGGGAAATTTTACAACGAGAGATCATAGCGCGGTCGTGGTACAGGCGTTTTGCCGTCTGTCGTGCCACCCCCTCGCGCGTTAGCCATTACCACGCTCGCACGAGTTCTCCGAAAGCGCGACACGAGGGTAATCCAGATTTCGCCTTGGGCATCAAACCCAGCTATCCAGTAGAGTAGATGATTTGACCGGTAGGTTAATACCCGCAGTGCGGAAAATGTCGATTAAATATTGCCTGAAAAAGTTACGGCTACCCAACACGAAATGTTTGCTTTTATAACTTTAAAAAAAGACATGTGATGACACGAATATTTTTTTAGATTGATGTGTATATACTTTTCTAGTTGTCATTTTTTAATACCACACGCGCGCATACAAATAAAAATATAAATTATATAATGTAATTAAGTCAGAGAATTGGATTTTAACTAATAATTCTTCTTAGAGAGAGAAGCTTAAGTTATAAATAAAATTCTTCTTTAAATACTTTACTACTATATCACGGAATATAAATGCTCGATATAGAAGGAAGGAGAAGAACGATGAATAATTTTATCTCACTCCGCTTAAATCGATTCCATGTCATGCGACTGTTATATTTTATACATGCTAAAGGAAATTAATGTCACTTTGCTAGAACGATAATTGGACAGAACAAGAGTCTGTGTTGCATGATAAAAGCTTTCTCAAAATAAGTGGCAGAGATGGAATAATATTTGAACGATGAAGCAAAGCTCAATCGAATGTCTGAATTAATTCTAACTGCATCATATCTTTGATATCGATACAAAGACTTTTTTTTATCATACTTTATATAGAATGTAATGCGTACTAATGAAGGAGCAAGTCTTCCTTGTTTCTGACAATTGCCCGAGCAATCATGCAGATAATATTCCATCAATATTATACGGTGGCTGTATATTTCATCTTTTTCCCTCTCTCGTTTTCTCTGAGAAAGACATACACATAGTGTGCGATGCCATCCGCGCGCAATCCCTCAAACCCAGGTCAGATAAATAAATAGCGGGAAAGATTCAGCAAATATTTATACGTCCTCGTGCACACCTGAAGAGGCGATCGGGGAATGGTAGAGTATTCATTGCGGATGCATGTCACTCGCGAACTTTAATCTCGCATTTTTCTGCTATTGAATGCGAATATATACGAGAATTCTATTCTAACGTGGATAATACAATAGAATAATAGATATCATACATAATTTATTTAAGCAACATCTGGGCTTGTATAAAATAGCAATTCTCGCTTTGAAAAAATTTGAAATAAAATCGAGTATTAAACATAAAAATGCTAGTCATGTATAATTGTAAGAATAAAAAATATATATATATATAATTTTCTATTATATTAGATCCTTTATTTATTCTTATTTTATGAGAATAAATGTAATTTTTAACGAATATATATATACTTATGTTCGATTTGCAAGAATCGCCACTTTTTTCATGGCGTTATACGGGATGCACAAAAGACAGAGACTGACATAACTAAGACATATACCCCCGGAAAAGGAGGTAAACGGAAATTATGGTGCGTGTGAAGGGGATTACACGGACCGGCATATCGCTACCGTCGCACTTAACTTCTTGTGAGCTCGCGACGTTGCGCGAAGGGTGTTTTGTTAATTCATACGGCGGTGTCACTGTAAAGCGTCGTCTTCGCAGACTGAAATACACGGTTAGTGGGTATATTCCCGCAGTATATTGCATTGCTCGTGAACCGTACATATTTCACGCTTCTAAATATATCTCGAGCGAAGATCCCGACCGCATCTGGAAGTGTTACCGAGAAATATAAGCGAGTTAAACTTTTAACGCGCATGTGCGGTACTTGTCTTATTTTTTTTAACCGTAAAGTGACATGATTGAATTCGCCGTCTCTATATACGCGATCACTTATCTCAAACGCTTAATTGCAAACTTGTATTTTAATTTCGACGCGCAGAAATTGGATTTATCGATCCAATGTAAATGAGAAGCCTTTACGCGCGTTTCGCGATTCGTAACGATGATCAAACACGCGTGTATAAATTATCGAATTATCGATAAGCGTGCTCGCGGCTCGCATTGTTGGCGTGGCTTCTGAAAACTTTGATGCCGCGGTAACTCCATGTCAAGCCGAATCTCGGCTGGATATTACATTGACGCTGCAGATTACCAGGCCGAACCGTCGTTTGCTCAGTACATATTACGAGCCACCCTCATTCTCGGTATGTCAAATATTTAACCGAGTTTCAACGCGCGGAATATCAAATGGTGCGATCGATAGGAGTCAGCGGCTTTAACAGCGCGATTTCAACGTTGTCGTCCGTTACATCGAGTGTTCCCCGGTTTGCCTTTTCCCTTTGACTTTCCCTCCTTGTAAGCGAACCCCACCCTCGCACCACTTTTGTACCCAGCCTTTCTTTTCGGCTCACGACTTTCTCCCGGGATCATAAACGTGTGCGCGAGAATTCGAAATATACGTATATATTCGTCCCCAGGCAAACATATCATTTTACGACCTTTTGCTGGGCACGGCGGAGCACCGGTATAATCGCGATATATGAATTATTTGAATCGACGAAATCTAAAGAAAGGAACCGCATCGAACTGGTCGAGTGGCGCGAAATGAATTCTAAGAAGAGAAATACGCGAGAGAGCTCTTTATTCTGCGATTGCTCAAATATCCGTATTCTCTATTTGCATAGAAGAGACTATCTTTATTATATATTGCATATGAAATTTCATATTTCTGAATATTTCGCAATATTCCATTTATAAAAATAGATGTATGTAATATATACACATTGTTGGATAGAGCAGTGTAATAGAAATAATTTCCTTATTTTAAGAAACAAAAGAAAGTTTAGTAAAAATACCTAATCCCTTTCTAAAAAAAGGTATGTTAAGTCGATTCTCGCAAGTATTGTTGCGTCTTTTCCGCGATGCTAATCGGCTGTCTCGATTCGCGTTGTGCGTTATATTCCTAGCATCGAGAAGCTGTCATTGCGAGGGTAAGCAGTTTGACAGTTTGTTCAAAATAAAATTAAATAAAATAATAATATGTTTTAAATAATATGTTATAATACTTTAAACTCGATTAATATTTTTGACAGTTATCAGCTGATTTCTGTCAAAAAATATTAATCGTGGATAAGGTATTATGATATATTATTTGCTGATTTTGGTAAAAAGTATTAACAAAGCGTTAATTTGTTAATTAAATTTTAAAACTTTACGTTTAACAGTAATGAAAAAAAAAGAGACGCGTGTTTGTCACGACAAAATCGTTGACTTTTAAAACTTCCTGTGAGAATCGATCGATCTTTACAATCCTTATCCTTGCATTCATCCCTTCCGCTTCTCTCAGTGTCTTCATCGGGTGGTTGCCACAATACGAGCGTTCAAGCGTGTCGCCCTGATATCTCTCTCTAGTATCAACGACCTTAACGACTTCTCTACGTCATCCAGAATACATTGGAAGTACCTAAGACCACGAAGTTCGCTCAAACTCGTAACTACGAGGGAGCTCTTCGAGATATGCGAGTAACCTATGGAATCTAAGTATAAACCAGTTATGCTAAAATAGAATCAACCGCTATGCTTCGAACCTTCAAGCAATGTTGAGTATCCTAAGTGTTGCCAAGTAAAACAGGCATTTATATACGAACGTCAAATTAATAACATTTATACCTGAAATTGCTTGTACAGAAGTTAAATGCATTTAAACGTTACACGAATCGTAAAATATAAATTCGCAACACATACGATAACAGGAAATATTCGATATATATATAGCATATAGGTACATTTGTTAGTAGAACCTCTTACATTAATATACAATTTATAGGAATGCATCGGATGAATTTTCCACGATAATAAATATTTCCTCGACACTTATAACCAGCAGTAAATTTTCGCGGCGCAAAATAATTTTTTAACAAGCGCTAATTCATGCCACGAGGTCGCGACACGTCCGTATCAAGCGTGTTTTCAACGCGCAGACGATGATTCTTCTCACGTAAGGATTACGATTTACGTCGGCACGTGCTCCTTGTGATTTCTAAAGCCGTCGGGGGCAAAGGATAATGGTCGCGAGGAGAGAAGCGCGCAACCGAGGGCGAGGAGGATAGCGAAGGAGCTGAGAGAGAAAGAGAAAGATCACGAAGAAAGACGGATGGACCGGCGAACTTGGTGGATTCGACGAAGCCGAGGGTCTTCCAGTCTCCTCCAGCTTATCGATTCTGGAAGCCGACTCGCGGGTGGTCCCTCAGCGTCTTCCCGATCTCTCATCGTGCTCTTCTTTTTTTTTGTACCGAAAGACGGTACGAAAATACACCAGGCACTGGTCCGCGAACTGCCCCCGAGGGGGGACGGATCCTTCCTTCCACGTGGGTGGCTTTCGCGTGCCGGGGCCTAATACGTTTCTAATTGAAATGTTTATCGAGAGGCTCCAAAGGATCGTTGGCAAATAGTTTAGATGGATTCTCGATAAACTGGGCGCACGAAGGAGCCGAGTGTTAATCGACCGTACGTCGAGTTGAAAGCGATTGATTCACAAATTAGATTTCTGACATAAAACTTGTACTTTCTTTTTCTTTCAAGAGTAATGTTCTCCAGAAATATTAAAAGAAATATAAAAATATATGATAAAAGCTGTAATAAAAATGTAATAAAATATAAAATGGCCTTAAGGGCGAGATAAAAGCCGCAAATTACACTTGATTACGGGCGAGAAAGCGAAAAGTAATAATGCAGGGATAAAAGGGAAAAAACACGAAGTCACTCTTGTAGAACGTTCGTGATCTATTATGATTTCGAATACGGATATTTGAAGTCCTCTTTGATCCGAAGTCTTCTGCCTACAAGAAAAGTGTCTCCAGACAGCGGAGAAATGAAAGATTGCGAGGGGGAGAACTGTCTGCCTGCCATTCGCGTCTTATATGCGCTGACGGGAGAGCATAATCCAGCTTAACCGATCGCAGCCGTAGCAGCATGATGGCACGTGCACTAAAGGGGTGTTTGTCATTGCCCGTCGGCTTCGCATCTCGTGCTATGCGTAATTGATTTCGCGCCGGCTCTCCGGGTCCAGGCATCTGCCAGGCAGTAGTGGAGAAGAAGAACGTAGAGTAGAGACATCCTCGTCTCCCTTCGAATTACCTCGCGACACGCAGCCGCACAGTTATCGGCGCAAACGACTTTTGCACAGTTCTATAATGAACTTAAACTTGTAAAACCCTCCGATGCTATTGTCTCATTGCAACGCGCTCTATACATATTGATTCAAATAAATCCACATTTGTTATAAAATAATATAAAATAATGTATGATAATCTAAATGACAATGTATATAATATTATATGTATTGTGTAATTTTTTATCTTCTCTTTCTCGGACAAAATTATCGGAAGCTAAAACGTGAGTGAATCAGTGTTGTACGAAATAAAGCGGATTTTGCGAGATTTGCGTGTCAAGCGAGAGAACTCCAGAGAGAGTGTTCCGACTCCAAGATATATAAATACAACTTAAAGCACGTTCACCATTTTAATCAGAGGCCAGAGACGGCGGCGCACTATACTGTCGACGGTGGTCCAGGACGTGGATCGCGTGCGCTCTCTGAGAAACGCTTAGATCCCCGCGCGACAAATTCTCAAGCGCACCGCTTCGTAATTGCGATTTACGACTGCGGCCCTCGCCTTCTTGCGGCTCCTCTCCTCTCCTCCCCATCGGCCCTTCCGCCTCCTCTCCTTTCCAGCGACTCGAGCACTTAATGGCGTGTTGAATAACGGATTTATATACGGGGCCTGAAATACGCGCCGGGACGCTCGCGATACGCGAGACGGACGTGTTTACGACGCCGAAAATACAAATTGCATCGTATGGCCGCTGCGATGCTGCATCCTCCGGGCGTCGCAAAAAAGGTCCTTCCGCGCGACGAATTCATAAAAAATGAAAGACCGCCCCCTCTCTCCCTCTCCTGCATGCTTCATTAGGCCGCTGGACCGATGAGCGAGGAGGAAAAAGAGAAAGAAATAATTTCGGATCCGAGAAACCTTGTTAACGACGTTTAGGAGTGCGTTACGTCTTGTGTATCCGGTTGCCGAACAACTTTTCTAAGCTAATCAGCAATGTAAATAGCATAGGGATGAACGCCGGTAGAAAGGATCTGTCTGGTCGAATAATTATAGGTTGCGTTGCTTGATTATTTTAAGAAACTTTATTTCGTTTCGGAGCGATCACGTGTATCTTAATATAACCGCTTTAAATTACTGCAGATTTTTTTTTTTAACATTTACATATTCACGACCATAAATATTATTTCTTAAATACGATCTAAACGTACAGTTTCAAGAGTAGTATATTTTAGTATAACAAAAAGTGATTTGATTATAAAGCAGCAATAATATCTAAATATTCGTCGAAATCTCTTCCTGGCTGGAGTTTTAAACTGGTACTTATCTTAAAATTGCACCACTTTATTTTTATAAAACAAATGAGCTTCTAAAAAATGTATAATATGCAATAACGATATTTACGAAAATAATTTAAATTTATTTTAGAGATTTAGAAAATTGGAAATAATTTTCCATTCTTTCTCTCGGAGCTTAAAGCTTCATATATGATTAAATTCTAATCTGGATAATTAATAGATGTATATATTATTTAATTTAGCTCGCGATAATTAGTTTTCTCGCCTCGTTACGCACGGGATCAGTCTATGCACATTTAATACAATTTATAGTCGATATTTAACACAATTTATAGTTATATTGTATTAATTTTGCTGGTGGGAGGGGGGGATTTTATCCGCGTGGGATCTCCCTCCCCTACAAAGAGAGGGAGAGAGAGAAGGCCGATAAATTTGGCATGAAATTTCAAACTACCTCTAAAACGATTACGCGGTTCGTCCTCCAGGAGCCTGTCCAAATTTTGAAGCACGACTGGCTCGGGCCGTACGTCACGTTTGATAAAGATCTGAAGCCGATCGATTCTGATGGATGCGAGACCATGCATTGCCAGTGCAATCGCCGGTCTCTGAGTGACTTTTGTTCCGAAAAAGGAATGTCGCGGCCATGGAGGATTATTAAATCGGGCAGCGTTATCGTAACAGAGAGAGAGAGAGAGAGAGAGAGAGAGAGAGAGAGAGAGAGAGAGAGAGAGAGAGAGAGAGAGAGAGAGAGAGAGAGAGAAGGAAAGGAGAAAGCGATAGAGATTCGTGATGCAGGACGAGATGAGGGATAGAAGGCGGCGCGAAACGAAAACGAGCGACAGGCAGAAAACGAAGGATAGGACGGGAGAGGCAGATAAAGAGGGACGTGGGCAGACAAGAGGTATAGGAGGTGAGAGATAGAACCCAACCAGGCAGGATTGCTCTATGGGGTGGTTTCGGGGCATGGATACCCGGTCTCTACAGCCGCGGTAATGGTTATAGCACCATCGCGTGCAATCCCATTAGCACCGATGCAATTTACCCGATCTATCACACCCTATTAAGCGGTGCGCTTTCCACCCCCGCGGGCGGGCGCTCGATCGCTTAACGCTCGTTTTAATCGAGTTTGCGCAGCCGTGCCTGTGCGTTTCGAGCTTCCTCTCGCTCCGGATCGGAGCGGACAATGTTTTTCGAGTCGCGCGAAACCCGCTGCCGATGTCGATTTGCGCGCGAATGCGAGTGACCGGAGATAAAAGTAGTCAGCGAAACTGAAGGCTTTCCGATAATTGAACGACGGCCGGGAGATAGAGTTATATTCCCGAATGCATCCGGTATCTCTCCAGGTTGCCGCCCTGGACTTTCGGGGCTCTATATGCTTCAATTGTGTAACGAAGTAACGAAGACGATGTGGATGAGGATCTTTGTCTCACAACGATCGGAGGATCATAGGTGCCTCGGTTAACCGCTACGGAATTTGATCTGCTAATGTACAATGCAACCGTGCTATTGGTGCAAGCGTTATCGCGAGAGCACTCGAGGGACGTACTCGTAATTATGGGATGGAAGCTCGTCGATATATGGAATCGTGCAGTTAGGAAGCTCTTGAGGAGGTTTCGAGGAGTCTATTGTTGAATGATGTGTCTGTCGAACTGATTTCTCGAACATATATATACATACATATATATATATATATATATATATATATATATATATATATATACATTTAGGATGTCTGATAATAATAATCTCATCCAAATAAAACGAGTTATCAAGTTGGAAAGTCCTCTGTCATTTTGAAATTTTTGCAATAATTAAAACAATTACTCAGTATAATTAATTAAAAATAATCGGTCAATCCGCGCGATTACTTACACACGCGATCATTTTTCAAAGTAATTTTGATTTTATTCGATTGGAGATGGCAAGGAGCAGGCAAGAGCCTCTCTTAGCATATGTATTAATTAATCCGCGCGGAGTTATCGTTCGATAGTCAATAACTCAGCATAATAATAGATTCGCAGATGATTTTTACGCGTTTGTATCTCTGAAACATCTTGTGACTTCTAAAAATATATATTTATAAGATCATTTTAGATCATTTTAGATATTCTTCTTTCTAGAATATTTTTATTTGTGAATGAACTAAATTATGTTGAATAAATCTTTTTTATACAATTTATACAATTATTGACTATTTCTTACAAAATTTGAAACATTTATTATACATATAAGAATTTATTTTCAATGAAAGATCGTATGATTTAAATACGAGTGGGAACAGATATATCAGACATTTTTTAATTATATATACCCCCTAAATTATTTTATACACGAAGTGCTGAGTTATTCAACGATTGCGAATAACGTTTTTGAATATCCGGTTCGCGAAATTGAATGATCGATACGAAGTAATTATTATTTATTAAATGTTATTGTATTTATTTATATGAATGTGAGTTAGACCGCTTTTCTATTGCTAGATGGAAGAGCCTTGATTACGCTGTCATGCACATATGTTAATATCTAAAACAAATTAGGAAGACGCTGAAATATCTTTGATAATGCAACGTTTTAAAAATAAATTTCAAAAAGTTGAAAAGGATGTTATTCGTAAAACAGTTTTCTCTCTCTTTGTCATTTCGTACCACCGGCTGCTGAAATGTAAAAGCTATGCGTAGGCTCTCTCGGACATCAGGGGAGCGGGAGATATAATAGAGGAAGGGGAATGTTGCTCGAGACTTCTTGCAAGGGTCGTAACGTCAGCTGGGTTCTGAGTGAGTTGCGACGATTCCGACACAGGTCGGTGCCGTCGATTTCGACGAAACTATGAGCCAGCTGTCGCTACCCTCAAAGCACACGGCTTTCTGTTTTATTCTCAAGTTCTCGCGACATTCACCATCCGCTTCTTAGTTCGCCTCCTCGCCCTCGTAGAGGCGCCGGCTTGGAAGGGACGTGATCGGTATCTATCATAACCGAGGCGTACTTTGAAACCAGATGAAAACAGTTACGTGAAAGTATCCTGATTAAAAAATTGACGGAAAAAGTTTGATGGTCTATTCACATATTTAATTTTTGCAGATATTTTATAATTGCTCTACAAAAAATATTGTATTATATAAAGGATATATGTATATCTATATTTTTTTTAGTTGCAAAGAACGTTTTGAAGTTGTATTTGTACACTGCACGCAACTCCCATTTTACATGGCAGGAACAGCTGTTCGTGTCGGAACACTTTCATCCTACAAATACTACCCACTCGGGAGATCATCCCTTTACGGGAAGATCTTCTCCGGAAAGATGACGCGAGGCGACGCACGTAGCCGGAATACGAATGTTCATCCGACGCCGAAATTCGACAAATCTAAGCACGAGCGCCGGGGCGTTTACGCGTTCACTTAAATCGAGACACGGGAATCTGTTAGCAACGCGCGCACTTCGGACCAGGTATTTTCGGTTTCATCGAAGGGGTGACGAAGCGAAGAGCGTGGGAGACAGGGGGGTGGGAAAGGGGGGCTTGCTGATCCCCCGAAAGCATCGACGACGCCTGTAATCATCTCGTTACAGCGGCATTGTGCGGATAGGAGCTGCACGGATATGGCGCTCTCTCCCGTAAAACCTCGTCCCCTTCCGCTTTTCCTCCCCCTTTGGCTGAAGCATCGCGTCGCGTCGATGATTACATGGAGCGCGCGGATTGAGCCCGCGGTGTATGGCGTTCTAATCAGTTGCTGCATTGTGAAATGCAAAATTACAGGGAGACGAGGATAGCGCGGCGATGATGGCGGACGATGTCGTCGACACCCGACACGATGCAGAACTCAGGGTTAATTAGTGTTCGAATAATGAGTTCTCTTGACAGTATATATCGTTTCCGATCTGCGAATGCTATTCATAAAAACGACTTATATCCGCATGATCAAATAAGATTGGTTTTTTTTTCAAAGAGGGCTTACAACGATTTATTTATTTTTTTTTATTGTGATATCTTAATCTAAGTTCGCGTCGCCCAACATTATAAATGATCTCATTAATATTGATATACACGTAATTCATATACGTTTAGTCCAGTTCTTATGCGCGGTATCAATGCAATTGGGTACCGTTTAAGCACTTAATCTCTGTATCCGAACCTCGGGGGACGGCAGAGCGCGATTGAAATAAAAGAGTAGGTGTTCTCCCTATTCACCCGTGCGGTAGCGATCGGTAGCGGAGAGTTAGTCCACCTCCCGACAATCAAGCCCGATTCCATTCTTCCCGAGAGGATGAGGGTGAAACGATCGGCGGATGAAAGGAAGCGCGCAACGTTGCTTGGAGCTTCGGCGGTCGATCGGTGCGACCGGTGCGTAAGCTATGCTATTAAGGACGGCAAGTGGGTGCATCTGTCTGGGCAAACATGGGCTTAGTTCCAAAATCCTACTGCAAATAGAGATTCTGGTTACTCAGAATGGCAGCTCTCTAACCCCGTTCTCTCTCTCTCTCTCTCCCTCTCTCCCTTTCCTTTGAAGAATATAAGGTAAGTGGCAACGTATTTAGAACGGAAAATTAACGAACGGCGAATTGGGAAGAAAAGCAGATATAATTCTAGCAATGTTTTATACATTTTTTTTTTTTTTTTTTTGCATAATAACATCCCCGTAAATAAAACAGCGAAGAAATGAAAAATGAAGACTTTTCTCCTTATTCTTAAAAAATATCTTATTGTTAACAGAATTTATGCAAAATATATTCTTATTACTGCCACGTTACTTTGAGGATCCTCGCGTAAGATTCGCAAAAACTCCTCCCTCGGTTAGAAAATTCAAATCGAGTTAATCCCGATGTGACATCCGCTCGAGAGAGATCTCACCGCGAAGGTCGCATCACGGATGTCAACGACGAGACCGCGAGAGAGCGGTTCGTCGGTCAAGTTGCAATTAAATCGGCGGGACGCCCTTCCGCCTGGTGGTTGCGGAAGGAAACAGAAAGGGAGGAGGTCGGGAGGGTGCCGAGACGGATTTTAGAGAGGAGAGACAGCGACGATGAAGCACGATAGGCGCCCGCGGGGTTTGCAAATAAGGTTAGTTAGCGGCAACGCGTGTATAATTGGGACGCCGACGCCGTCAACAACGGGGAGGCAGCAGAGGCCTCGCGCGCATCCCACAGCCAAGTTATAATGAACAGGGGCTCGGATGAGTCGAGGTCGTCCCGCGCGTCTACGTCTCCTAGGCGCGTAGCAGACACGCGCCGAAGTGAGAGAAAGCGCGAGCGGCTCATCAGCTATACCTACCGTTCACGCTTGCACGCGTCGCATCCGGCCACCGCCGGAACAGTCGGCCTCGGAGAAGGTGTCGGCGTCGCGCTTAATCGACGAACTTTATCGAACTTTCGCGCAACTTTCACCACCGCCGCCACTACGAATGGTTTTCGGGTGGTTGGAGTCGAGAGGACGGAAGAAGAAGACTACGGCGTGTCGACAGGGAAGAGAGACAGAGAGAACGTGCATCAGTTTACACGCGCGCTCGTTCGTGCCTTCCTATACGAGGATGCATAACGTCGGCGATTACGGAATAAAGCGGCTGGGACGTTTACATCGTCCTCGAGTACGCACTCGCTCGTGACTAGAATGTTAATCCTTACAGCGGCTTCTTCTCGTTAAAGCGACGGACTTCCGGATTATGCGTGAATATCATAGCGCCTAGAGATTTACGAGACCGATAATAAATGTCACGTTTTACGTACGAACGATTTATTCCGATTTATTACAAAATCAAAAACCAGAAGAGCGAATACGCTTTTGTATAATATCTGATATATCTAAACTGAGATATTTCGAGGAATTATTTCTTCTGATATTTGTCTGAGCTCTTAATAAAATTATACTAAAAATTGCGCTTCTAATAAAAAATCATATGCGCTTATATTAATTTTCCTCCTCGAACGAGAGCGTTCAAGTAGCCTGCTTGGAGGAAAACTGCTTTAACAGATTGCCGAGAAGCTTTCTTCCGAGAGCGAGGCTCAGAACACCTCAAGAATGGAGTCTGCTTTATTTCATGGGCGTCTCCCGCGACGAACGACTGAGCCGACAGGGAGGGAAGATCGGGGTTCGGCCCTCTCGAGACTGGATTGACACTTTAATGAACGAGAAAGACCTTCGGCCTGTATCGATTGTCGCGAAAGGGAAAGTGACGAAGAAAAAGAGCCGAGGCGCGCGAAGGAAATCGAGCGCCTCCCCAGAAGGAGGCGATAATGTCTAGTGCCCTGGCGCGTAATTGCCTTCGTTTCGAGTCGGCCTCTATCGTCGGCGGTAGAACGGACGGGCAAAGAGTCTTCGCGAGAATAAAATGGTGATCGTGATAAACCCGCGGAGAGAGAAAGAGACTCTGGTCCTTCATTGCGCGGAAGATGCACCGGAGAGAAAGAGAGAGACATCGGATCGAGCGAGAGTCGACGACGGCACGACTTAATTCGCGGGATTTATTTACGTCGTATACGTCGTCGGATTTTACAACACCGAGAAGTAGGGAAGTAAGCATGAACTACGGCGTTGGACGGATTAAGGGATCACCCGCCGCCACTGCAACCCGGGACGCGAAACTTTATTTTCACGCAAGCTGCTTAGCTTAGCGAGAACAAGAGCTTGACAGTAAATATATCAATGGTATTACGAAATAAATATAGAGCTTTCGTCGACAGAGAGAAATAAAAACGTTCGATGCTGAGGAATGTCTCCATTTTATAATATCGATGTAACATCGTTACTATTATATTTCGCGGTACGCGACGTCATCTGGAAGAAATAATGACGATATCGCTGTAATACTTGCACGAAACGCTACGATGTAAATACACAGCTACTAGTTCCAAACTTCTTCCTAACTCCTACCTAAACCGAAGTTCACTAACAATAGAGAAACGGTGTACAGATACAACACACTTGCTCTCTCACTCTCTCTCTGTGTTACTCCAGGGAACATTTACGACAATGTGTAGCTTCAACAAAGTGAACGCGTAGATTCAGTCATAAGAATTAATATCCGAAACAAGCCAAAATCAGCATTCGTCGACCCTTATTCCCCGGGGGTTTCCAGAATTATTGTGAAGTCATTCGGCGTAAAACCCTCATTCGCATAAATTTCTTCGTGACGGCAATAAAATTACTTGGGCATTAAATTACCGTTTGCCGAAATAATCGTGAAATAAGACGCAGTCCGATTCAACGTGGAAATGATATAGTTTTTACAAATTGCCTGAATGAAGTGAAACTCGTTTCGATTTCACCGGCGCGCGACAGCCGGTTTGTTCCTTTGGCTCTCGGATAGCAGGCGAGTGCAATGTTCACGATTGGTCGTTGAGCTTAAGGCTTAGCTTTTAAGCTTCCTTACGTACGACGCGGCCTTAACACGTCGCGCGCGTTCGTCCGGGATCCTCTTCTGCAGACGCGCACTTGTGAGTCGAGTGAGCGTCTCTCTCTCGAGAGGATTGTGGCTTTTCTCGTCGTTTTCCATCCTGCTCTCTCGGCTCTTTGCCTTGCACTCGAGGCCGGTGGTAACGGCTGCACCGAGAGGATGTGGAGAGAATGTGGACGCGAGAGTGTGCGGAGAGCGAATCACTTTGCTGCTGAATCATATATACGTATCTCTCTGTATATCCTTCATCCCTCCATAACGCCGCCGCCACCCTGTTTACCGGCGTGACTTGAAACGAAGCCGAACTCTTTACAGAATTTCAAGACCGATTCGCGAATGTTGTCTCGTCAAGATTTCCGATATCAGCTCGATGAACATCTCAACTAGTCTTTTCGAGGATATACAAGAGCTAACTTCGACAAAGTTACTTTAGAATTCGTCGCTACATTCTCATATAAGTAAATATAGAAAGAAAATCGCATATACATAATTAATTGTAATGTTAACACAAATTGCCTTTTTTATAAGAATACTAATATTAAGCGAGAAACTATATTATATCCTACCGATCAATAAATGATTGAGTAATTATTTAGAGGAATTATTAAATACTTCAACAGTTCGCGAGAGCTACGAATAAATGAATAATGCTCGATCGCCCGACGAGAAATTCCATCGAAGCTCCTCCTAATATCCGACTTCAGAATCTAATGAAGTAACGTTATCGAGTGACGTCTATCGATGAACATCTCGAAATAAACCCGCGAAAGGATCTTGAGAATCATTACAATCATTAATACAGAGAGAGACAGTCGAATCGAAATTCGTAGTCGTGAAAACGCGATGGTTGCAGAAAAATCTCTCTCTCTCTCTCTCCTCTCAGCTGATCGAGTCGGAGCGAAAACGGCAAGGAAGAAGCGAGATGGAACGAAAGCAGTCAGTCAGTCAGTCTCACGAGTTTCAATCCGATAGGCACTTCGCGAGCGGAAGGGAAACGTCGTCGAAGCGATTTGTAAGCTGATTTTAATGTCGCGTTTACAGAGCCCCGTAGGGCGCTTTGGGGAATCCCTTTTGGCCCCTCATTCTTTCCCTGCTCCTTTCGTCGTCGTCGTCGTCGATCCAACGCGTCGGCGAATTTTTGTCCAAGGGTCGTTGCTTCTCCTCGCGCGTTTCCCAGCGAAAATGTTCCGCTCGCGTCTCGGGTTTCCCCTCACCCTGACTGTACCATCCTTTCCTCCCAGCCCCTCCTTCTCTACCCTCGACCCTCCTACTCTTCGTCACTACGCTTCGTCATCGTCGTCGGTGTTTTTCGATAATAAATCACGTTTCGGGCTTTTCTCACTTTACGCACGACTTCACCTCAGATAAGGTCAACCCCAGGGTCATTAGAGGGTCATTAAGACGACGCTAATGAATGCAGCGCGGAGGATTGATTTCTCCACGCGCGAGGGCGCCTACTGGCTACGGCAAACCTCATCCGTATCTTTGCACTTCCGTTGTTCCCTCCTGGAGCAAAGAAATGAATACGAAGCAAGGAGAGCTTGCCTCGTAATGAGATGGGATTCGCGATTTCGAAACATGCTAAAACGATCTGCTTTTGTAATAATAATCTGAACGTCGAATTAAAATTAATATAATCTCTAGTTTTTTAACGTGTCCTTTATTAAAAAAAACATATGACCCTCGGTGTATCGAGGGTCATATGTTACTATAAAAATAGTTTGCTCGATACTCCCCCCGTTTATACTGCGAGATACTGGCAAATATTTGTGCGCACCTATACATTTCCTGCCAAATATTTGTAGGCAACTGCATCGTCGGATGAACTATTCATGTTAACCATTTTTCGCAACATACATGTGCGTACGTGCTTTTTAATAACCGATAGTAGTTCACTGATGCATCGTAAACGAATATTTCTCGTGCAAATTTTGTATATTTGAATTCTAAAATAAATCGCTCTGACATATTCGATTAAAATCTGCCTACATTGCGTATGATACTATTAGAATAATTTAACATTTTTCTCTATGATGCCACTATAAATGTATCCATTGATTTTTCATTTTAAGAAACTTGAAAAAAAATATTAATAAAAAAAATTGATTTGTATCCAAGTCTATAGTAACAAGTAATATACCGAACGATATTTTTTTTCTAGTTTACCCGAAGAATTATATGCTGAAAGGCAGACATTCATGGATGCGAGATGACAGAGAGAGGATAGAAGAGTTGAAAGTGCAGTAATTACGCACGTATACCACGCAAGACATCGTCATCGTGCTGGAGCAGGGGTGGAGACGTTTTATTGCGAGATGCTATCCTAATTTTAGTCGCCTTTATTTCTGTACATCCGACAACTATCCTCTCGACGACGACGGGCAGCTCGGTATATGGCGGGAACGCCTTCATTCGTCGACGAGCGATGATAGTCGACGAGAGTTGCGAACCTACATGTGTTCCATATTCGAAGCGGCTTTCTCTCAGATCTCGATGCGGCGTGTTACGTTGTCAAACACATGGCGTTTAATGCTCGCGGTATTGCTTACGGGTCAGAGGAGCGGGGCTCTTTAATCTTCCGGAGCCAAGTCAACCAACGTTTTTCTGTTCCGGGCAAGTTAATCGTTCCGCGCGCAATCCGCCAATTCGGAGTATCGAATGATTCTTGGAAAACCACTTGTGCTTGTCGAGAGAGAACCCCGTGAATAATCGGTTTTCATAGGCGAATGTATCTCAGTTTTATCATTAAAATTTTTAAATTTATAACACAACATTCTGTACACATATACGCAATTTTTATGTGTCAAGATGATACATTTTTTTTAATCATCAAATATATCATTGCACTCAGTTCTTTTTTCAAATTTTGCTTTAATATATATATATACATAGACTAATATTATGTATCTCATTGCAAGTGCAATGCGCGAAATACGCGTGTGTCTCACGCTTCGCGTCGGGAGTGCCGTGTAAAGTTTCGCGTGTCGGGAGTACAGTGTCACGGACAATCGTAATTATTCGTGTTTTCGCGAGTGCTACCATGGACCAAGAGAGGAGGAGGAGGCCCAGGGAGGCATCGGGCGACAGCGGGGCAACTGTGAAGTATGCAAAATAAAAACACTTTTTCTAAACTGCATTGTTTATGATATTGTATATTCGACGCACCCACATATGTATCTACATAATTTGAATATTTTGTTTTCAGATCAATGTGTGCTGTGTACTACTTCGCAACGCGAATCGAGACAGCCAATCAGCATCGTGGAAAAGAGGCAACAATACTTGCGAGAATCGACTTATGCCTTTTTTAGACAGGGATTAAGTAAAAAAACAAAAGAAATGAAGTCTTAAAATCTTGTCACATTTGTTCGCGTTGTTCTCTGAACGAATTCGTATTCATACTGGAAAGTTTTAAGCGACTTTTCCGCGGCATGAGTGGGCATCATTTCAAAAAATCGTTGGCAACTGAGCGCGATCTTTGGAGATGAATAGCTGTCGACCGCACAAGCGCCAGTAACATTTCGCGTTTGAGTTCACGGACCGTGTCGTGCCTCATTATTGCAAATGATAAAGCCGAATTTATACGATCGCGGAAACGAACGCGATCTTGCGAATAGCAAGCTCCTCCGAGAAGTGCGTTTCGGACTCGGAATACCTCAATAAAGTCGGTATATACGCATGTAGGTCACGGCGAGAGACGAGCGAACGGGTCGTTACATTTCTCTCTCATCTACCCGCTGGCAACGATTCAACACGTTGGTTGGCGGAGGAGAGAGAGAGAGAGAGAGCCTCTTCTTCGGATAGACGATAGAATTAAATTTCGCCGGCTTCATTTGCGCCGACCGCATTGCCCTCGCCACCAGTTTATTTGCTCGCGGACTTGGTTACATTCCAAGCGGTAAGGACTTTTCCGATGACTCCGGCGCGACGCGACAAGCTCGACGGCTCCCAGATAGGATCGATACTCTCTCTATCGTCCACTCCTGTATTTGCATCCGCGGCGACAGAGACCTTTTCCTTTTTCGCATCATAAGTAATCGCTTACGCCCCGAGTGCTGCCGCGAGAGAGAAGTACTCGGAAAGCAATACGCCTGGCAATTAATCGTCCAGCCGAGCGTGTGTATACGTATATACGATCGGAAGAGCCGTCCGTTCGCTTGCCTAACCCTCGCGATGACAGCCTCTCGATGCTACGAATATAACGCACAATGCGAATCGAAACAGTTTATCAGCATCGCGGAAAAGATGCAACAATACTTGCAAGAATCGACTTACAATTAATATGCCTTTTTTAGAAAGAGATGTAATATTTATCAGCCGATTTTTGTCAAAACTCTTTTCCGGAGAGTCGACGAAACTCCCGGATTTTTATTTATTTTCCAAGCTGATTTACGGCGGTCGCCCGGATAAGCGGGCTGCCTCTCTCGTGGACCGCGCAAATGGTCGGCGTGCTCGGCTTTCTCTCTTCTACGTCACGCATTGTCTTTTTCGTGCGACGCACACACGTCTGTGCATCTACACGGAATCTCATGATTTAGATAACAATTTCTGCGAAGCCGACCAAACTCCTCCTTTCTTGGCCCAACACGGAGATGTATTATTTTTCCTACGATTACCATTTATTTCGTGCCAAATACACTTCAGAGCGCACACACATACACACTTTTATTCAGAGTCTCTTATATATAAATTATACATATAAATTCTTCTCGTGTCCATTTCTAGGCAGCCAGTCGCTAATGTGTTTTAGAAAGGTCTCCGATATAGCGTTTCCCGATTCCCAGCGGTTTCCTCGCGCCGTTATGGTCGGTGACGTTCAATCGGTGAACCCCTAACGAATACTAATTCCATCATGCATTATTATCAAAGCAACGGGATCGTATCGAGCCTAACCGAATCTTGTAAGACATCCAACTGGAGACAGCCGCGTTCCGCTGGGGCTTCACGGGTTCCGCTTCTTCGACAGTTCGTCGTCGCACTTGCGTCGCGATCGTGAGCAACCGCCCGAGGAGGAGGACGACGACCCGGCGGCTCAGTCGCGTCGTATACCCCATCTGCTCGGTATAATAAGATGTCGGCCATAAACGTCTTAGCACTTTGCGGGCTGCGCTTAATTGATCGTCGCCTCGACTACTCGACGACTAGGATACTGCTATACCTGACGAACCTCCGTCTCTTTCTCTCGGATAAGCGCGACTTATTATGCGGGCTGCCGATATATTAGGGCCTTAGGGCCCCGTGTCTTATAACGGTATTCGTGTCTTTCGCGTGCGTTAGCTAACTGCAAATTTAAACGTCCTCGGAGAGCTTGCTACTGCTGTTAGTATAGCTTCAATATGTTCTAATTAATGTAACACACCGAATTATTTCACTGCTAGCGTTGCAACGCGACGGCATTGTTAAAAAGTTATTATAAATGCGCACGACGAATGAGTGCCTGAAATTAATAAATTAATAACCGCAGTTCGAAGAATTCCGGGAAAAGCTTTTCGTGAGCGAGTGTAGCAATTATAAAGATTCTTTCGTTGCAGGATGCGAAACGTCGTTTATTACTCGTTCGTCATTTCGCATTATTCATTTAAATTTGAGAGAGAGAGAGAATGCGTACTTTTTATATAGAAGTCGAAGAAAGCGAAAATAGGTGACAATGGACGTCGGGAGCGTTGCAATTTTGAAATGTCGACACCAGTCACGCGTGCACTCTTTCTCTTTCTCTCTCTCTTTTTGCTTCACTTTCCCTCGGTTCGCCTTTCCTTTACCGATTCCCACCCGAGTTTTTCCGAACTGGACAGCTTTTCGCGATCCATCTATACAACGTTGCTATAATTCGCTCATTGCATGTCGCATTTTTCATAGTGATACAAAGACCTTTAAATTTCGAGGACAATGTTGTTTCTATCGGATATAATTTGAAAATGAACACGATCGACTTTCTTTCAATTAAAACGAAAAGCGAAATCTGATCAAGATAAAATCACCGATAAAACGTATGAAATTAATGCCGAAGAGGAGGATATTTCGTTGATTAAATAAAAGTTAGTTTTGCCGACGTACACAAGTCTATTTCAATTGTGTTCTCTGCGAGAGCATGCAAAATTTAAATAGATTGAAACAAAAACGTTACAATAAATTCGACAATCGAGCAGAATTGCTCGATTACTGAAACGCGAGTGACGTTTCCATTCCTGTTTGTATGTGTTAGTACGGTAAATTAAACTTTATCTGATTCAATAAATGCTTTATCTCTGCTGAATTGTGGGAAACTTTCGTCGCTGCGCTCCGGCGACGCGATGTGCCGGAAATTAAACGGGTATAAGGCAGTATGCTCAGCGATATGGAATGGGAATGTAGAGAGGCAAGAGGGAAGTATATTTAAAGTTCTTTTTTAATCGCAGCAAAAAAAAATGATAAATTCGTCGCAAATAACTTAGTTTAAAGCACGGTTTCGCAAAACTGTCAACTGCATTTCGCATAAACTGTATTTAATTTATCCGATAAAATTTCTTTATTTCGCGATATATTTTTTAACGTAATGGATATATGCGTATATTACATGTGTGTGTAACGCGTTAACCAAGGTTATTTTATAACATATAAAGCCATGATTTTTCGATAAATACACACTCTTCGTAAACAAGTTAATCGTTTTTACCACTCTTTTTTAACTTTAAAAAATATTTTTCACCGCTATTTTTCATCGTTGTTTACAAGGGATAATATATTATTTACAAATGACAGAAAAAATAACTTTTTCTTTCTCTCTCTCTCTCTCTCTCTCTCTCTCTTTAGATCTCAAAGTATCGATTAGGACAACTCGAGAGGACTTTAAGAGAATTCATTAAACTTTTTACGAAGTATGCGACATATTGAAACTTATTGAAAAAAAAATGATTCCGACGCGTACCTATTACGAAAATTAAAATCGCTCGGCATGCACGATGTGCAATTGACCGATTTTGTTAAATTAATTATTGCAAAGATCGCAAAACCGTAAAGGACTTTAAAACTTGGTTTAACCCGCTCTATCTGTACGCGATGAGATGAGACGATTATTATTGGGCACCCTATACATTTGTGTAAAGGTTGAAAAGGGTAGAGAGTGAGAGGGGTTACACGAATGTGCTAGAAATGAAAAAGGAAGAAAGGCTCGTTTGTGAAATGGATCTTGATAGCGCGACATTATACGTATACAACGCGACATGATATGTAGAGCTTATTAGGTGATGCAAAACGAGGGGCACGACTGTAAAATTTACCACGTTGTGTGTCAGTGTAACCAGCCTGCATCGACAGAGTATCGTTGTGAAAGTATCAAAAACCGTTTCGAAAAACATACGTATCAACAGCTGCCCTTGCGTTGACATTACAACATCTGTTTTGTCGGAAGAAAGCCGCGCCGTACTAAGCAGGAAGAGTAATGACTAGAGAGCAGCGGATAAATTACAGTCGTGTAATCATCTCTCGAGTTAGGGAAAGTGTTTAATTGGACGCGCGACGTATCTGCGAAGAAAGGCTCGACAGAACCGGCCTGTGTGTCTTCGCGATCCTATCTCGCCGAACGCACGATAAAACCTCCGCCTGTCTTTCGTACATTATGCTCTGCTCTCCGTCGTGAAACCATTTGTAAGTGACAGAGCGCAGAACGTAGCGCCTCTCGCATATCCCGAAGTGAGTTTTAATAATTACTTGCAAATAATAATGAGAGAGAGAGAAATAAATATTTATGATGTTACTTTATCTATTAATATTACATTCTTTTTTATTTAACTAGAACAACACAAGCGCGCGCCATTCCTCGATTTTATGTTTTAATTAATTATTAATATTAAGTCATGCGATCCGTGGATATATCTATCGTTAATTCTAGCTTACATATTTATATTGTGTATGTTGTAATGCGAAATAATAAGATTATTCTAATATATGTATGTATTTTATTCGTTACAGATAGCATTGCTGATAAGCGCGAGTTGACCGAGATTTTCGAGTGCCGAACGTATTGCTTCGTGCGATTATAGTTTTCGCATTGTTTTTTTCTCATTGCAAGTGCAATGCGCGAAATACGCGTGTGTCTCACGCGTCGCATCGGGAGTGCCGTGTAAAGTTTCGCGTGTCGGGAGTACAGTGTCGGACAATCGTAATTATTCGTGTTTTCGCGAGTGCTACCATGGACCAAGAGAGGAGGAGGAGGCCCAGGGAGGCATCGGGCGACAGCGGGGCAACTGTGAGGTATGCAAAATAAAAACATTTTTTCTAAACTGCATTATTTATGATATTGTATATTCGACACACCCACATATGTATCTACATAATTTGAATATTTTGTTTTCAGATCGATGTGTGCTGTGTACTACAACTCAGCTATGTATCGGTGAGTGAGAAATAATTCATTTTATAGCGAAAGGATACTTTTATCCGATCTGTAAACAAACTACGTCGCGAAAGTTTGTATGTTAAAATTAACAATTAAACGTGACAAGGATATTAGAGCCTATTATAATGTAATGAATCGAGTCAATTTCGCATTATCATGCCTCTTTAACGTTTCAACGTAATCAGCGCGAAAATCTGACGAAACCGGTTGTCTCCATTCTAAACACACCGTAACCGTAACTCACGGTTCAGTTATTAATTCGATGATGATCATTATTCACGCGCGGCGCGTTCTGTCGGACTCTCGTGAAAATTTTATATTCGCCTGTCAACACAATGGCGTGCTCCCTCCTGTAAATCCTAACGGTCATTAATGCAGCGTCGCTTCGCGCAGACCGAAACGCTAGGAAACGCCGGGGCTATATACGAACAATCGCGGGTTGCGCGCGCTGCAGTAATGAATTTTCGGATTTACGCGGCGCACCGGTGCACAAGTCCGATGTATTTTCCGCCAACGAGTGGTTAGACCTTTATCCCCGTGCGACATTTGGCCGGGGGCCACAATTTCCACGATAAACCCCGCCCTATACCCCGTCGTCTCTTTCACTTCCTTCTCGCTCTCTCTCCTTCTCTCGTTTTCTCTCTATTGAGAAGCTTAAAAAAATGCGATGCGTCAGTAATAAAGTGCCCACGCATTCCATTTTTTATACAGTGCTCAATTTGTCAAGCAAAGTCCGATATCGAGTAGTCGGATTGTTGCAGTTATATGCGATATAAATATAGGGATGAAAATACCACATGGTTGTTAACAGACTAACGAGTTAGCACCACTAAACGCATTCGCACATTGTCTATATCGTAGTCAATGAATTGCAACGGCGGAGCCGGATAAACGCGATGTGTTACGGAATCAATACAGATGCGGGCATTGTCTTACGATCGATTGTTTTAGGCGAAACGCGGATTATAGCGTATGATCAGAACAGTTTCGAGATTCCAGCAACGCACACAATGATGTATGATTTGATGTTGGTTGATTTTCTCTGATTTTTTTTCGGATTTTAATAATTGTTTCGTGTTCGTTAGTTAATTCCATTGCGTGCATTCTGCCAAACGAATATTTTCCAGTCAAAAAAATCAAAGGGGGCGTCAAAAAATATATAAAAAATAGTATAATACATCAAAATTAAAATAAAAAATAAAAAATCTTGAAATATATACACCTACATCTCCCCGACAATACCAGCGGAGACGTATTTATTGCGGACTCTCCATTGGAAAATGCCTCGACTGTGAGCGATCGTACAAATATAACGCACACAGAGCGTTATTACGTCGGACGGTGTCTTATATGAAATCGATTTCGGCAGGGCGAGGTAGAACCATCTTCATTCTTTCCAACTTGCCTCACGAAAGCTCCAGGGAGACTCACCTATTTCATGATACATACAGGCCCTCCAGGCCTCCGACGTTTCTCCAATTTTCTTCGCTCATCGTTTCGTATATTACCTGCTTGTTGCCGCGATAGCCGCAACAATGAACATTGCTCTGTGCAAACAATGTCTTTGCTCTGTTTTCAAGACACGAGACGGTCCTCTAACGCCGTTTTGCCGTCTCAAGCCTCGTCGTAAGTTAAAGTAATGGTAGAAACGGCAAGGTCGGAAACATCGCGATTTGGTTTGCACCTTGTTTTTCAAAATTGTCAAAACACGATACAATGGGTCGAATGATCTCACAAGTGTGATTTACGTCGGATAAAAATCTTCTCTTCCACTACAATTTCTTTCACGTGCATTTTATAAAAATTCATAAAAAGTAATAAATGTATTTTAAATTTGCTCAAACTTTTTTCCCCTATTTTTGCTTTAAAAGTTTTTCATTTGATTTCAAAACACACTGTCGGATTTTTATATCTAACGATTGGCGCTTTGATATCCCCGAGAAAACGAGAAAAAAGAGCAAACTATCGCAATTGTATCGCCGACGTACGTATGTATGTATCCACCCCTGCCAACCATTGTCGACCTGGTTCCGAAGACGGCAGATATAAACGACGGGACGGGATACTCGTTCGCAAACCCACGCGATTTTGTCTAATATAAAAGAATGATAAATTGACATGTGAATTATCATCACACATGTCAATTTATCGCTCTTTTACATAAGAATTTATTATATACAATAAAAATTATACAATAAAAAATAAATATATATGCCGCACATTTTTGAGTATGAAAAAGGGAAAGAGAGGAGGAGAAAGAAAGAGATTCATGACGGCGATGATGTTAACAATGGAGTCTGCGATAGCCGGAGGGGGTTTTCCGAACAGGGAACGATGACGCCCGGAGTCACAGGCAGAATTCGGGTAACGCGCGACGTCCTCGTACGAATACGAGACGCGTAAGTAAAATAGGATTTTCATCGGTTTCCGATAATTCGAGCAGATCGAATGGCCGATAGAAACCCATCGAAATCATTCTATCCGGTTTCTCCTGATGGCGAATTCATCCATACGAATTCTCGTTAGCCGTTTGGGAGCATGCGACCAGTTCGTTAACCATTTCGAACATACGTATAACTTTTTTTCGCCTGTATTCGGGGGATTTTATTGTGCATGTACGTATATTTTTCATACGCAGAGCTGTCGTATATTAAAGCGTCCGCATTGCTGATCGTATATCTTTCACATTATTACGTAACGTTGCATATACGAGCTGAAGGTTCGTCGTTTAATACCGGCGTGGATGAAACAACTATCGACCCAAATCGGAATTGGTCGGTTTTATGTCCGGGTTCCTTAATTGCAGTTGCCTCGAACGCGTTTATGGTCTTCTTGCGAATCGGACGCGTTGTATAATTTGTAGCCGGCGTGATCTATTTGTACGGTGGGTTATACATAGTAACGTTCTCTCTTTTCTAGCGCACTGGATACACATAAAGGAAAGAGTGCACGCGATAACAAGACGCGGATTTAATCGGGCGACGTCACGCGATGCGCGGAAAGTGGAACGAGATGGAGTGGGATTTTCATTGCTTCCCGACAATTCGACCAGATCGAATCATTGATAGGAACGCGCGCAAAACCGATCTGTCTCTTCCCTTCTTTCTCTCTCCCTTTTGGCGCCGACTCGAATGCGTCGCCGTCAATCGATTCGCGTGTATTTTTAACAGCGTCCAATGACACGGTTAGTTCTCTTACGTCGAAGCGATTCGACCGAGCGAGGCTCTCTTTAAAAGAGCCGAAAACAAGAGCCGCGAAGAGAGAGAACGCAGACACGAAGCGAACGACTTAATTGAGGCAGGTCACGCGACCCCGTAATGTCGAGTCAGTCGCGGAAAAAAAAGTTTCCTCCATTGGTTCTGGATAATTATTCGGAGCGGCGCCACGTAGAATCTTGGCCACAATGAATATTCGATGACCGTGAGCGCGCGGATCGGATCACGATCATTATTCATTTTATACGCGGGGTACAAAACGTAACGCGGCACACGTTAAATTATAACTCTCGCCATCGCGCGTATACATATTTCGAATTGGTTCCGCGATACGAAGGCTACGTTTATCCTTAAATCCGCCGATTAAAATTTGCCTTCCCCTTCGAGAGGGTAATCTAATCGCGTGCGACGTCACGCGCGTCGTTTCGGAGAATTGTCATCGATTTCCGATAATTCGGCCCGATTGGACGGACGATAGGGCCCGGATGGAAACGTATCCGGTCTCATATCGTCGCCTGAATCACCTGGTCGCGGCGCCAGCATGAGCTTCCTCCCGTCCCCCCTTTCTCTCCCCCCTAGTTAGCCGCGGCGGGCAAGCTAGTTAGTCGTGTCTCCGTTAGATACGCGTCGCAGGCAGACAGGGTACATATACACGCACATGAACGCGATGTGCATTCGCATCCTCGAACCCCACGTGGCTACTATGCGGGTTGACCACGTATCGCATCCTGGACGAGACAGAGACACGAGTCACACGGTGCATTCGTGTACGATTTCACGATGCGTCCCGCACCGCCGGGGTGAGAGACCACACATGACGCCTCTTAATTAACAAAGGTACCTGCAACGGCAGCACACCGCGAGAACACCGTCGAGAGATTCTTGCTCGATGACCGAGGCGTGAGGAAAGGATGTACACGAAGTGCCGCGAACGAAACGAGAGAGACGAATTAAGGAAGAGACAAGGGGTTCCTTGTTTCTCGCGTCACGCGCCTTGTTATTTTAGCCGGCGAACCGAGCAACGTCCGAACCACCACCCGGTCGTTCCTGTTTCGTGGCCGCGGCAACATTGACCCAACCGTTTGTATGTTTTTCTTTTTCTTCCCCTGATTTGCGCTGTCGGAATAATACGAGTGAGATAACAGCGAGATTCGAATCAACACGCGAAAATAAACACGTCGAGACGCTTTCAATGAAATCCCGTCGAATAGAGCGATCGATCCGTCCTCGTCGAACAATGCGAGAGGTGCGAAAGGTGCGATTATCCGGCGACTTTTCTGAAATCGGATTAGTCGGAAGTCGCGATCCGGGTGCAGAGCAAATATTTTGAATGGTTTTCGAGAGAGAGAGCGAGCGAGCCGACAATAAGGCCTCCAAAAGTAGTCGTATATTGAATTAACGTTTCCACGTTTCTATATCGTCTATCGTCGCGCGACGTGAAGAGGCCCCGTTTCCGGTTGGAGAAATGTTGCGGACGTAGGTATTGTGTGTCGTCACGTCACAATAGCGAATACGGCGCCTAGGCTCAGGTCGGGTCACTATTGTATTCTAGACCGTTGCCACAAGATCACGACCTCCGGATTCAAATAATGCGAGTCAAGATTTTGTTGAACCGTCATACCGACTAACGAGAGACACGACGAGTGGATAGGTACAACGAATTTTTTTTTATCGATCGATATCGCGCGGATCGACGCGTGGGAGATGGGGATACGGTCCAACGCAGATGGAGATCTAAAGAGAGATCGATGATGGAGATCGTGATTCCGCGATACTTTGCTCCGGCGAGATCGAGTGACGAGATGACACCGTGGGGAAAGGATTAAAGTATTCCGACTGATCCGGATTGGTCGATCTTAATCCCGCGTATAGATAGATGCAGAGGGAGATTGCTTATCGCGTGTATCATTTCGCATGTGTATTATACTTGCATGCGTGTGAAAGTAGCACACGCTTCGACTTAATTGTGTATGTTAGGTAATTTTTTTTTAATTTTTCTCGCCAAAAGTTCTCGAAATATATAGGAAGGCCGGGAAATACAATTTTTGCGAAAGAATAATCGAATATAGCCCGAAGCGCGACCCTAACACACGTATGGCGGCCGCGTATATGCGTCGGCGGCGACTAAATGAATTAAAGAGCTCGCAAATGCATGAGCAGCGAGGGTGAGAGTGGCGCAAAGAGTGGAAAATGGAGGGTGATGATGCGTATTACGCGACTCGATTGCGGCGCGGCGTCGCCGCTACGTTAAGGCGCGTAATTAAGCGAATAACAGAATCAGATACGACTGTTCGCGTGTTACCATCCGCGGTGGCTTCTTGGAGAGTGTATTGATAACAGCGAGATCGAATCGCATACGTCATGCCGATATATACTCCTCTTCGATATTCTCACACTTGTTCTTTTATAATTACAGACTTGTTAAAACTGAATGAAAATTCGCGATGTAACATCAGCTCGTCACTGCAGTTGTTATATCGAAGGTGCACCGATTCTACAACAAAATTGCATTGCCAGTTCTGTTTTGTTCAAAATAAAAGCGAGCGCGATATGAAAACCAAAGTAAAACGAGTTTTATAACTGAATCTATAGGTGCGTTATATTTGTACGATCGCTCACAGTCGAGGCATTTTCCAATGGAGAGTCCGCAATAAATACGTCTCCGCTGGTATTGTCGGGGAGATGTAGGTGTATGTATTATGCATCCGCCCTCGTTGAAACGTTCGCATCTTTCACGCGCGAGGAGAGAGCACTGTAATCTTCCTCGTCTCGTATTTACACGTGTCTCTTGAGAATTTGCAGGATTTTCGCAGACGCGGCGTTTTGCGGTATGTCGAGAGGTGAAGATACGCGACGGCCTTTTTTTCCGCTCGATCGAAAATGACGACGGCCGCGTCGTAAATCAGCGATAAGTGGCTTTCGACGCCTACTTTTGCGAAATTTCTCGCGCGTGTTACGCACTTACGTAAACATGTGTTTATCATATTACCTCCTTTACGCTTTATGTGTGCATATCTTTGCATAATTTTCATAAAAATGTCTCTCAAGAATAAAAATCATAATAATGTCGATTAAGGTTATCAATGTGTTAATACGTATAAGATTGCTTTTCCTCTTTGTGATTGGATACTGTGATTAAACACTGTATTTAAAAAAAATATAATTCGTTCTTACATAATCGTGTTATCGAGAGAAAATTCAATCTCTCGCGCGAATCATTCATCTAATCTATCATCTCGCCGCGCTGAAAATCATTGCTCTATCTTCTGATCGCTGAAATGCTAATCCGTCAAATACCCAGTGATTTCGTCAGAATGTTTGCACGACAATCTCGATCAAGTATTTCTCGTCGCTAGACGCGCCTCGAGCGCGTATATACACAAAGTCTAGGTATATAATAATACATCATGACACGATCCCCGTGAAAGTGACGGATGCGAGCGGGAAGGTAAAACGTGTACACGCCGTTAAATATCGTACGGGCACAACTAAACCATCGATAGGAAAATACGTAAACGGCGTAAAAATTCTCCGTTTAAACGATCGTGGAAAAATTGACTGCATAAAATCGTGGAAAATTATCGCGATAGGCGCGTTTCGCCTCTGGTATAAATTTAAATTCTCAGCAACACGATATCCTTCGAAACTAGTAGGTACCTTCGATCGGCTGGGTACACACGCACAAGTGCGCCGGCGATTTTCTCCGTGTCTAACGTGTCATTTGCACGTCGATACCGAACCTTTCGCGCATATATGCCGTGACCGGAACACGCGTGGCGCACACGCGCGCGATTAAACGGTAGGAAATAATGACGAGCTGCCCCGATGGCTACAACGCGTGTTATTACTTGCGCTTTCTGTCACGAAGGGACGAGCATCCGCGCACGCGAAGCTCACAGACTCGCGTGCTTCGTAGACGACGGAAAGAGAAGAAAAAGAAGAAAAAAAGCCGGCACCCGATGTTGAAGTCTGCGTCGAGAGAAAAGAATCGGGAGTACCCTCTTAATGATGATTCAACATGCCAATAAGTCATTAATGTCTCGACGTAACATCGGCGCGCCTCGCGAGTCGAATCGCGACGAAAAGAGATAGATGCTCGAGAGAGAAGACCGTGAGATCTGCGTGCGGCTTTATTATAATTTACGCCTTATCTGCCTCCACGCTCTAACGCCGACCATTCTAGACCATTCGCTCGTGTATACCCACGCGAACATCCGACGAGGCGAAAAAAGACGAGAGTCTCTGTCCGCCCAGCGCCTCCACCACGACAGGAACGAATCGGAGCGCTTATTTTCACATATGCATTCTCAATGAGGATTCGACATGCCGATGCGTCATTAGCTTTCTTTCGAATGGCGAGCGATGTGCGATACACTCGGTTCGATATATCCCGTAATTAGGCGAGATACCTGTTACACAGTACTTGGGTCAATATGTCTCGAGTTTCACGAAGTCAGAAAAATTGTTTCAAGTTTTATTATTGATAGCTTATTATATGTATATCTAAACGAAATATTACAAAACTTTAACAAAGATTGCTAAAAAATTAAGAAATTATTATTACGTTTCATAGAATTGTTCACCGAATGACGATGATACACATGATAGATTATCGATATCACGCGAGTAATAAAAAAAATCTATCCAAGAAATTCATTCATGTTATCGTGAGAGGAAGTAACTTTCTGCTCTCTCGAGCTATTTTTATAGCGCTTAGTCTGTCTGACCGGCAACATGCTGGAGCACTTGAAAAACACTTGTGTGCATTCCGTTACGTTTACGCAACGATCTCGCGGAGAACGTTTCAAAGAAAGAGGAAAAAAGACAGGCGGAAATCGCGCGAGTACAAGACATTCTTACACTCTCGCGCGAATTAGTCGGATTTTTTTAAATTAATTTTTCCTTAATTATTGCCAAGATCGCAAAACGGATTTTCTTATACATATATATCCATATACATTTTCTATGTAAAATGCATTTACAGAATTGGAGAGAGATAGTTCAATAAAGTTTATACATTATTGCAAGGCCTGGAAAGTATTCATTTATAATTCCAGCAGAATATATACGATATTACAAATAGATGGCAAAGTGTTTTAGCGTTTAGACGAATTTAGAATCAATTTTTAGAGGCTTGGTATTATATCAAAAATAAAAATATATTTTCCCAAATTAAATTTCAAAAATATGTTATTCGTTTATTAGTGAAATATAATTTAATCTCACACACATACTGTCAAATTAATTAATAAGATTAATAATATATTTTTAAATTTTACTTTTCTTAAGAAATTTTCTTGATAATAACATCAATTAAAAATGATATTGTTTTAATTGTAGGAAAATAATATAAATTCATCAAAAAAAATTCGTGTATTCTCGAAATATTTAAGTAAGTGAATAAATTACCCTGTACAAAACATTTGAGGAAACGGCCCAAAATGAGAGCAAAAACCGAGGAAACGTTAATGAAGACTAGCGAATGAACCTCGGCAATATATTTACGCGAGACACAGACGCTAAAGTAGCGGAGGAAGCACGCGGGAGAATTATAAGTTTACGTCGCGGTGCGTTTTGTCATTCTTGAGCGCCTAGTTTATGTAAATTACGGGGGTCGGTACACTTTCTCTCTCTCGCGCGCAAAGCCCCCTTAAAATACTACGACGACGAATATTGCCAAGCTTGCGCGCGCAACCCGTAGTAATGCCATGCAAATCTCAGCTAGTTTCGAAAGTTCGTTATAACAAGCTGCCAGAATTTTGCAAGAGGAACATAAGAGAAAAATAAAAAGGAGAGAGAACGATGCGCGACTAAGCGGCGGAACGAAAAATTACGCGCTAACTCGCGACAGTGCTTCGCGTTATTTCGGTATATGAGCTAGCGGCCGCAAAATGGGGAAAAAAGGAAAAAAAAAAGAAGGATCGTCGACTGCTAGACGATCCTTTGTGCATGAAAACTGGCCGGAAAATCAGCTTCCTGCGGATCCCTTTAATTAAGACTCGGAGCGAAAGAACAAAAGCGCGCCATACGCTTTCATCATTAAACGGAGTTCTAATCTCGGATGGTTTCCTCGCGATTTTAGCTCGTATAGTTGGTAATTTTTCCGAATATCCTCGAGCATTACGCGATATGTATATGTAGGTATATTTCAAAGTGCGAATACACTATATCGAGAGGAGATGCAACGGAGATAAACACAATAAACACAATTTAACAAGCAAACCCGATGTAAAGACGATGTCAAACAACTCGAGAGAGAGACTACGAGAGCATCGAATCAAGTCGTCTAGCGTATATACGCGGGACAAATATTTCCAAAGACCAACCTGTAATCAATGCGAAATACCAACGACACATACATACACACGCCACGCACGAATCTAGAATTCCGAAATAGGCGACGATCTCTCGATCGGCTCTCTCGAGGGCAGGCACGCGTCGCGTGGCTGCTGCGCAGCAATTTCCGGTTCGGTATTTTCGGATCGATTCGCAACCCCTTTCCTCGACGGCTCTCTCTCCTCTCTCTCTCTCGTCCGACACACAACACAGCATTCAACGCGAGTGCGGCTATTCCGTTCGTTCTCTCCCTTCGCTCTCGCCTCTCGTCGTCCAGTCACCCTCGTTCGCTCGGGCACCCCTCGCATCCAATTTTACTGCTCGTGCTTCGAGCATGACAGAGACACACGCGCGCGAGAAGAACAGACGCGGCGCTGAACGAAGCGGACAGGAGGGAGGGAGGGAGAGAGAGACTTCCAAATGGATATTAATAGTTCTGCTTCAAGCACCCCGCGATCGTCGCTGATTACGCCGTTACAGCTGTTATCCTTGATTAAAGCCTCTGGGTGCTGGTGGGTGCTTAGGCAAGCGGCGTCAACGCGAGAACGCGGAGGAAGAACGCGAATGAGAGGCAGATCGAGAGGGACCGAGGGTCCAGGAGAGAAGCCGAGAGACCCTCGGACCCATTTATATAAATTCAACTGCGGTAGCGCCACGACAAACGGCCCCGGTGGGCCCAGTAAACAAAGCAGTACCCCGGCGCTGCTCTGGAACCGGTTTAAAGCGCATCTGTAACGTCTTGCATATATATGTAAATATATATATATACCCGTAGTATACGCTCGTGCTATTTCGCGAGATACATCCCGCGAGATTCCCGCTAGCAGCATAAAACGTCGAGCCTGAAACCGGTAACGATAATCGAACGGAAAAGTACGTGAATTGCGTAGATAGATGATTCGATCCGAAAGGAGATTTTCTTCTTTCGTCTTCGGTGTAGGCGAACCGGCGCAATTAGCCGGTAACAAGACCAATAAAAGTATCGTTAATCCTCGCGAGAGACGTTCTCGGACTCGACTCAGCCGCACGACAATTGCGGCAGGAAACGATAAACCCCCTCCGGCAATTCCGCGTGGCGATGAGGTACGTAACGCGATGTCGCTTCTTCTACGAGGAGACTCGCTCGAGACGAAGATGCTGCGGGAGAGAATGCGGGAAGATATTCGGGTCATCGGACGTTACGAAGAATTGAGCGATATAATGCGGGGCAGGCTGCGCGCGTGCTTCGCGTAATGGATCATTGATCAAATTAATGATCGCCCGCAAGAAACGTCGATCGGGCTCGTTAAAACGGAATATGAAAGTTTCATCATCGAACGGTACATACGGAGGAAGATATCGATACTGCATACTGATATTGCTCCATATTATAAAATTCGAAAATATTCGTTTGCCCTCGATTCCCTCCTCTTTTTTTTACTTGCTAAAACAATTTTAATTTTCTTCAAAAAAAAAAAAAAAAAAAAAAAATATATAATTAATTTTATCAACACTCACTTAAAAATGCCTTGTAGTATTTCGATATATTATTATATCTTACTACATATAATTATTGTATATGTATAATGCACAGTCTATTGTAATCTCGACTGCTTTCATTATAAAATGTTTATGTATCAATGAATGTGTATGTTTTACACCCTGTGATGCTCAATCGGGCATTAGATTAACAGACACGCATCGTTAGTAAGAAATCGTCTCGACCTCCTTGCGAGAGCATATTTGCGCGCGTGGATTACAAGCGAAATCACGAACGAGGAAAGTCATGTTGCGAAAGCAAACACGCGTTTCTGTTATTCTATCAACTGCGAAACGGCGTGTGCGATATGCCACATGGTAAAAGCAAGCTCGTCTGATATTTTATTGATTCTCGGTGAGCCCGAAAAAGGAATGTCGCGTTATTTTTTTCACTAATATTTATGATTGCTACAGCTTAATAATCGTAATCATCATAAGTGATAAAAAAGAAAAAAAATGATGTCCCTCTCTCGCATAAAAAATGTCAAAATTGAGCGATTCCGATTAAGCGACGCGGATCATAAATCTGGACACGATATAAGGCTATTAATCAGAGTACAAAAATATAAATATCGTCAATATAAATAATAATCTTTTTTTACACCGTCATAAATTCCGAAACGACTCTATAAAGCACTTCGCTTTTAATTGCTATACACAAACTAACAACGCGAACCTATATTTAACAAGATTCGCGAAACGTAAACCACCATGGCAAATCTGTCGATCGGCCGATTTTACACCGGCATGAAATACGACTTAATAATCGTTAACGACGAACGAAGAAGGCGTAACAAGCCGCGGCGCATTAAAACGAACAAAGATATTCAATTTCTCGGGAGATACCGCGCCTCGTTCGGAATCGATCGATCTTGGACCCGGGATCTCTCTCTCTCTCGGGGTCGAGTATTGGGAGAACCCGGACTGAAAAATCTCCCTTCCTTTTCTGGCGCAGCGTGTTCCACGTGCCGTCGCGATACCGATCTAACATTGTGCGCCCTCAAGAGAGGATTTCGTGTACAGTACTGTCGAACATAAGAGAGGCCTACGGCCTTCGTTATTTGCCGGCACGATTACGCGTAGGAGGTTGCGCGGAGGGCCTCTGTTAAAATCAACGGGGGCCCCGGCGAGTAGTTAAAATGCCGATGTTAATCGTCCGGAGACCTCGTTAGCGGCCTCACCTTCCTTCTCCTTTTCCCCCACCTCGTCGTTCTCTCGCGAGTTTTCAATCGGGAGCATGGTCTTTAATTTTGCTGTTTTATTTTAGCTCGGCGATGTACAAACGCTTTCTCTTAGATGCGACGGACGTTCGACGGACTCACGAATCTAATTCGTTCCTACGGAATTCACTACGTCACTCGAGATAATTCTCTCTCGGTCGGGCATACGCTACCATGCTGAGTGACAAATGGATCGGACGAATGATTATGACAGTTAAATATGAGGAAAGACACCATGTGCGTTGTACACTCAACTTAATACAAGCACGAAACATTGTTCGCGTTTTTTCAAATAAGTCCGACGACGCTTAATTTGACGTTTAATGACTCTTTATCGAGACATGCTGGTTTGATACGCGATTATTTTGTCAGAATTTAATTTCTTTTTGTACTCGTTTTTTCTTTTCTTTTTTTATAAACGAGAGCCTACGAGCAAAACAATGATATGCAAGAAAATTTATAAGGAAAGGGGGGATGTTACGTCGAATATTGCAGCAGACGCCCCGCGCGTCTTAATAATCGTATAATACTCGGATAAAGGCGAACTCACGCCTCCTCACCGTGCGTCTTCACCTCTCCGAAAAGCTCTGCGCGAGATCGCCGGAATTCGAAGAGTCGTAGCTTGCTCGGGGGCATCTGCTCGGCGATATGGTTCTCTCTAGGTCCCCTTCACGGCTGCCACCGTTCATTTTACGAGGCTCCACTCGAGGCGAGCCGTCAAACCCGCGTAATATCGGGTAATCCTCGGCAAGGTGGCTGTGGGGAGAGCAGGACAAGGGCAGAAAAGGGGTGGCACGCGTTACCCACGAAAAGGGGGATTTCTGAAGACGGAGGAAGAGACGGTGTGGCGAAAGACGGTTGCGAGAGAAAGAGGATGGGCAGGTGGCGGAGACAGGGGGAATCCCCAAGTACTTGATATGCGCCGGGCGACAGGAGGGCTGCTTGCGGTCTTAAGCCTGCAATTCCGAGCAGAAATATGCCACCTCCGCCTTAAAGCTCCTCTTTAACGGTCGAACTACGCCGAAATTAAGCGGAAGGAAGAAGGTCTCCCGATCTCTCGAAGCTCCCCTCCCTCATCGACCGCGCAACTTGTGGTAGCTAGATATTGGGTTATGAGAGTCGCAATTTTAACCATGCAATGCTACGGCTATAAAGATTCTTTGCGAGCATTTATATTGACGATAAATTCTCGCCGGGCGGCGTATTAGATTCTGCTCTTATTTCTGCGACAATAAAAGGGGTAGCTTATTATGAGACATGTCGCAATTTAAAAGATTCTGATGAGAAACGATATTTATACGGCATATTTATGCGCGCGCGCTGGGTTGTACATCTAAAATCGTGAGCTCGATGCTGATAGTGATCCTATTATGGGTAGATCGACTCATCCGGTTAGCGTGCCAATGGCTGATGTTATCCCTTTGGAAGAGATTTACGCGCGTATACTTGGCTTTTTAATCAGATATATATGCGAACGAGACCCCGCGCAGATGAAAATCGCCGTGGCGAGTTGTAGGTATAGGTAGGGCTCCGAGAGTTTACGGTTGCTTTTATTTTATTCTAGTCTGATTTATGTTACCCGACGCGTGGAGGGAACGCGAAATAGCTTCGCTTCGGCGCGAAATGCTTAAGAGATTGGTAGTTAACAGTTTGTTTAAAATAAAATAATGTTTTAAATAATGTTATAATACTTTAAACTCGATTAATAATTTTGATAGTTATCAGCTGATTTCTGTCAAAAATATTAATCGAGTTTAAAGTATTAACATATTATTTAAAACTAATATATTATTTTATTTTATTTTGAACAAACTGCTAACCCTCACGATGACAGCCTCTCGATGCTACGAATATAACGCACAATGTGAATCTTGACAGCCACTGAGCATCGCGGAAAAGCGACAACAATAAACTTCGATATATACGAGTATCGACTTTACATATTTTTTTTTAGAAAAAAGAAGATTTTGAAATCGTATGAAAGAATATTTTTAACTCTTTTTATGAATGAATACGTATGAGTAACCAGCAACATCAGGCACATCGAACCGATGCTGAGTGATAATTAATTCACGAGCCGCGGACATAGAAATAGAAATAACCGTCTCTGGTATAACCACCGGATCAATGATGCGATGTAGAACGACTTGATCGCGTGATATCTCGCGATCGTCTAACGTATAATATCAACGACCTGTTCTGCGAGAGCGGTTTTTGCTCTTTTGTCAGAACTTTTTATATACTTTTTGCAAGTGTTTGCGGCGTAACAAAAAAAAAAACGAATATAAAAAGACACCACGTTGAATAACGCAAGGCGCTTGCCATTCAATTTGACATGTGTAAAAGTTTTCTCGACAATTTTATTATTGTAAAATTAATTGTAAATTTAGCTACATTTTATGCTTTATGAGCGAATAAATTTGAGAGCGCGTTCAATATGAAAAATACATGTACGTATTACTTCATCGAGAGGCTATTAATCTTGAACGAAATCCATTATGGACATTAAAGTTGGACATTGTCAAAAGTGTCCATTTAATGCCCAAGTATCAGCTATTCGCGTATCGGATAATTATTACAGGATTGAAAGTTGAACGTGATTACTGATATAGAAATATTAATGATCTTTTAATTAAACAATATGAATTTATACACAAGTAATGGTTTATTATTTTTTTATAAAAAACGTTTCCGAAGAATTCTTCTACATCGAAATCATGAATCATGGCATGTTTAAAAATGCATATACGCGCAATATATTTAAACCGCGCAGTGATGAATGGTGCTGGTTATATTCTCCCAATAAAAGTATCCGATAATTTATGCAGATGAAATGTACCGAGAAGCGTATTAAAAATATTGGCTCATTTTCAGGAACGGAAGTGCCTGAAATAAAGTATGCACTTTGTCTCATCCATCGAAAGCGACGAACTGCCATTAATACCAATCGCCAATACATAGCACGCGAGAGAGAGATCGATACTGGGCGAACAATATACCGCACATCTCCCTTCCCCTCTGTCTCTTCGTGGATAATGGCGACTATAAAATTAAAGTTCCATCTCTCGGCACGGCTTATTACTCTTTCCCCTTATCGTAAAAATTTCCTCCCTCATTATAGCCTTTTTTGCTTCATTCTGCAAATAATTGCGATTTTTTTTTCAATAGCGATAGATTCGCGGCAACTTATAGTATAATCGATAGAGAGCAGACTCGTTACAAAGCAAATCGCTTAAAACCAGACGGTAACCGGAATCGTCCTGAGAAATCATAACGTCGCGTCTATTTTTGCGGTACTTGTAACTAATGACATTAAACGTGACAAGTCTCTCTCTCTTTGCCGACGAGTTTATACCGCGACGATATTTCCAAGAGACTCGAGTTTCACCATCGTATATCCTGGAACGAGGGTTACGACGAACTTGATTAACTCGAAAATCAGGCAGTTCTCGACGCAAAGTCATCGTCCAACCTGATGAGAACGTTCCACCTGCTACATAGCCGCGACTCTTGGTCGCTTGGTGACGAAAGTTGCTCGCTATTGTTTAAGTTTCACAAAGGAACAGCGGACAGCGGATAGGAAGGGACGCGAGACATCTCTTTAAGAAAAGAAGGAAAGAGAGACAGAACTTTCCCAGACGCTCGGTCGTACGGGTTCTTTCTTCCCGAGGTTCTTTATTCTGTCGGCCGCAGACACCGAGGCGTATGATTCATAAGAACGCGATCTTCTGAAGGGTTCGACTTTCTTCCCTCGCTCTTCTTTCAGAGCGCGGGCTTCTTCCCCCTCCTCTCGGAACAGATCGATCCCGTCGATCGGTCGCGTGAGTTTCGGCGACCTCGTAAACAACGTCGGGGAAGAGAGGGTCACCGACGAAAGGAGGAAAAGTGCCGGGCGATAAGGGCGAACCGCGACGAACAGGGGAGTCGGATGAAAAATTCGTAAACGCAACTCGCGCAAGAGCTCCATGAATATTGCATCGCGAGCGATGGTCAGTGGAACCTACGTTCGGACGTGGGTCGAAATATTTCCCGCCGCGCGCGCCCGAAGGATTCCTAAATTATTCCCGACGTGTCTCACTTTCCAGGGGCTGGGAAGCGCCATCGTCGAGGCTCCAATCTCGCGGATACGCCGCAACACGCCAGGCGTTTACATCGCGCGCTCGGGGGATTTTATGATAGTCGTTTCTCTTTCGGCGTACGCGGTATTACATTATTCGGCGTCGAATTGCGTGCGCCCGCGCCCTAACACGGGATGCTCGGCACGTACCTCAGCTTTGTTAGCCCGGGATTTTTAATTATCCTCGCGACATTCCTATCTACCGTACATATATCCGTTAAAACACAAGCCGTGCAAGATAAAAGAGGATATCTTACGTTAGGTGCGCGCCGCTTTGAATATAAAAATTATTCGGTGATGTAATAGCAGAGACTATCATAAATCCTGATTTTATATCGGATTTGATGCAAATCCCATTTCATGAAAAAAAATAATGTTGCTGGTTACCACCCATACGTATTCATTATAATGAAAAGAGAATAGTTAAAAATATTCTTTCATACGATTTCATCGCAAAACGACAGTATGTATATATGTAAACTTGATGCTACATAACACAACTTAAAAAAATGGAACATCGAAAAGATGCTCGAGAGAAAAAAAAGCAAGTTTTTTCTGACAGATAGCTTTTCCTTTGGTGGTGCACGAATGAAATATTTTAATTAAGACTTTATGAGTTTATTAAGAATGTGACTAATATAAATATTATAATCATATAAAAAATTGTGTGAACATATAATAAAAGTAAATAAAGAGAGATCTGTGTTTAAAAGATACTGACCTTTAAGAAAATCAATATCTTCTCTTAGGGATGGAAAGGTCTAACCGTCAGAACGACTACGAGCGAGACATGTATATGTATACTATATGTATGCCCACAAGAGACACCAGAGGGGGATAAGTATTTGATGCTTGTGTCATCCCTGGGTATACGAGAGGAGGGTTTGAGTTGATCTATGACTCAGTCAGGAAGTACGCCTCGACAAGGACAGCCGACAGTGCGGCCAAGTCAACCTGCCATCCCGATACCCTTGAATCGTTCATGAAAGTCCGAGGAAACTGATGAGCCAGCGCTGCTAACTATATATACTACACATATATATGTCGACTTTGTGTCGGAATACGAGCAAAGGGGCTGGCTTTACCTCCGTTCGCAGGCCGGAAGTACGATCCAACGAGTCACGTTCCCGTCGAGCGAAAGGACGCGGAACTGAAAAAGTGCCTGATGAAACGGGGGGATGTACTACTGATCGATGGGAGCGATGAGGGAGAGAGAAGGGGGAGAAAGAGAGGACCAAAGAAAGTCTTGACGTGAAGGATTAGAGAAATAAAATATCCATTACGGATATAGATTCGTCTAAATTGAAATGTAATTTCATGATTAAAGACACGAGATGGTTGTCGACATCAAGTCGGAATGGCACCGAATTAATAAACGATATCTTAGAGTCCATTATTGGAAATGGCATATAGTGGAAGAATAATGATATTAGATCAAAGTTTATTGGAGTAGTTAAACGTTTAAACTCACGTCGTGAGATATCAATAATAGATTGACGTAAAAGACAAAGGATTATCTTCGTAATCTCTCCCACGAAGATGAATATTCCTCTATAGCTAGATCGGTATATCGTTAAAATTATTTTCTATCGCTTCGACCCATCTTTCCCTGACATTGGAAATGGAAAAATAAGACACGGTAGGACAAATGAAACGGCAAAAAAGCCAGAGTGACTGACGACCGTGGAAGAGGCAATTTAACTTCTTTCAGCTCCGAAGAATCCCCCGCGTTTCTGCTACCCTATATCCCATCGCGAAAAAGGTCACGACGCCCCGAGATTGCAGATAGCCTTAATTGAATAACTGTCAAATTAAAGTAGCAAAATTTTAAATCAACGACATTGAAATAACGCATTCAATCCCGTGTCGCTCCGTCTGTGGCGAATTTTCGCCGGATTAAATTATCGCGCGTTCGTTAAGACGCGAAAAGCAAAACGCGCGCGACAGATATATATATATAAAGAACCTCGTCGCGCGCGAGAGAGTGATTAATGGCGACGAGATTTTTAATATCTGTAAAGTGCCGGCCTCGACGTTCGTTTCATCGCGCGCTTCCTATCCGCCACGATGTCTTCTCGCATCCTCTTCGTTCCTGTTGATCCGACACGCGGATGTGTAAACGGTCGCAAGACGAGAGAAATATCGCCGGCCGGAAAAAGGGGAGGGTGCAGAAATCTCGCGGAAACAAGAAAGCTGCGGCGGAAATGGCGAGAGGACTCGCGAAACGACAGGGACAGGATCTAATTTCTTTCAGGCGTTTATTCTCTCTTCTTTTTCTCTCACGAAGTCGCGAGAAATCGGGCGCAGAGAGTCGTCGCACTCTCGCGAGCAATATAAGAATTTATAGCTAAGACGACCTTTAAAGAGCATCGAGCTCGCTCGAGGAATAAGTCGGGACGGAACTCACGTGTGTGTTACGAGCCGCTTTGTATAAACGTTCTCACGACAGTTATGGGAACCGGATTAGAACGAGGGCCGAGAATCGAAGCCACTTATTTGCGTCGTTGACATTCCACGACGGTCTCTGTCGTTGATAGGATATTATCACTTATGATAGTGCTCTTTATTACACTATCGATACACTGAGGGTGATATGTTTTTCTAATAAAAGACACGTTAAAAAACTAGAAATTATACTTACTACTAATACGTAATTTTAATTCAACGTTCAGATTATTATTATACCATTACCAGACTCGCTGTAGCCTGACTCTGGTTCGTCTATAGGAGGGTGGCCGTGTCTATCAAGATGGCATAGAACCGACGAGTAGAAATTCGTGTACCGCGGAGGGTCCTTAATACCGGCGTTTGCCAAATTTACTCAGGTGACGGGGACCGCAGAAGAGAGATGGGGGAGCAGGATAGTGAATGGCGGACAAAAGAGGGGTTACTTGGATCTCGCTCGATCCATCGATTCGTGGAGACCCGGACGTGACTATCCGCGTTCTGATAATTAAAATAAAATTTTTTAAAATTATTTTGCCCGAGAAATGATTTTCGAATACAAAGGTGAGACGTCACTCGATTTTCGAAAGTTCTGCTTATTTTAAAGCTTAATTAAAACACTTGAAATTTTTTTAAAAACAATTAATCATTTTCAATCAATCGACCATGCCTCTTCCGAAAATTTCAGAACAATATCCATAAATAATGTGCATAAATAATGTGACCAATATAAGAATGTGATAAGGAATCGTTTATCAATGTCGTTCGTCAAGGTATTTCGCTAGATGCTCGATTACATCTGTAAGCGCTATGTACAAAGCAACCTTTTCGTGAGCAAACGCGTAATGGAATAAGATAAAATTTAGCGTGCTGCGAAATAAAAAAAAAAAAAAAAAAAAAAGAAATAGCGAGCCTTTTCAAGTTTCCGTGTTCACGTGATACGAGCTTTTGCTCTCTCGGATATATAATCGCGATAACATTAATTTTTACTCGCCGTTTAAAACGATACCCGTGCGAAATGATCAAGTTAATCAGATTACAATGTTATTTTTAATACACTACCGATATATCTATATATTATTTCGATATGGTAATTTTTTATCATGCAAAAATATGTATAACAATATACGATATAATTATGTTACGAACATGAGCGAGTTTTTTTTATTCCTGCGAGATTGAATATGTTCAATATCGCTTTTCGTGTTTCCGATCAATAGCAGCGTTCTGAAAATCGATGAAACCACTACACTCAACACCGAGGTACGCAGGCCGAAAATGCTCTCGAAGATTCATGACGCAGAATAATCGATACAACGACGACCCCGAGTGCAATACGCGCATTATGATCGTGTAGATATATATATCGTATGGGCTATGCACAGATTTCCCATCTCGAGCTGGTCCTAATCCTACGGGAACGAGAATTCAATTTATAAACGTGCTCTCGGCATTATCTATTCAAGGGTTTAAAACACTCGACAGCGTTGCGTCACACACGCGTGACCGCCACATGGCATTTTTTACACTGCAGTTGGCACGAATTCTCTTATCCCGGGTCTCCATCTGGTTGGAAAAGCCGACCAGAGAAAAGCTAGCCAGAATTTTTTCTTTCGTCGAATACGTCTCGAGAAAACCGTCTTCTTTTGGTGCAATATCGTCGCAACGTCGGCAACGTTTGCGACTAAAAAGCGAGCGAAGATGATACTCTTTTTCGCAACAACTAGAAAGCGAGCGCAATACGAGAAAGAGAGCGGCTTAAATGATGCATCTTGAATATCATGTGACAACAGGTAGAGCGACTATCAAACTGGACCCTAGTCAAAAGGATGCAGCTACCGGTTCCAGATGCGGTCGCCTTTCAGGAGAGGGTCAAAGTATGTACATATGTATATAATATACGGTCACACTTTCGAGGAATTTTCAATAGATGCGAGCGACGAGTTATGTGTTCTAGAAAAAAGTCGAGTCGGATAAATATAAATGCGCCTGTATATATAAATTTCAGGTAGAAGAGAGGTCGGTCGCTCTCCTCGATAGTTTATTATTCGTCGGCGAAAGGTAAACGACGATAATCCCCCGCCGGATTAAGAATGTCGGACATAAATTCCGTCTCAATTCTCGATAATTGAATGAGCCGATTTTTATTCATTTATAATCGTTACGTAAACGATAGAAAAATAATCCTTCTCATCTATCGCTTCCGGTTGCATTTCACAAAAATACGCATCGATGTCTTAACGTAGTTTCCGCATAGAATATCACGAAGGTGCGAAACTAATCCGCGAAAACCGCGAACGTTCCTCAAGGATGTACCGACAACCGCAAGATATTCCCTGGGAACACATATCGAGTCGCGAATATTGCCCAGGACTCCTTGCCGAAGGAGCCGACTGTTTCTCCTTCGTCTCTCTCCATTTTTCTCTCCGTATCTCTCGCTCTCGCTCCTCCGTAACGTAATCCGAGAGGATTACGGAGCGAAATAAACATGTCAACCTCCCCCGTGGAGCAGCAGGGGGATGTGGGTTCGCGCAGCGTCTTTATAGACCGCACGTACAGGATATCGCCTTTCTTTTCCTCGGCCTCTTCCTCTCAGTGTCTTCCCTCGTGCTTACATACGGTCGGCCTCCCACCCTCAACGCGTCCGCGACGTAAAGATTCCTCCAGATACCGATACTTTCTCTCTCGTTGACTGTTATTTAACAAACTAGCAGATGCGTCTAGTCCTTATTCTCCCACAAACTCGATCGGTCTTATCCGCGCAAGATCTGAATCCTCCTCAATCAAGGATAGATTATCGCGGTTTTTTATTTTCATCAGCTCGATCCTATCGTGTCTTTTTTTTATTCTTTTTCTCTCTCACATATATATCATTCTTGAGAAAAAAGAGAGAAAAGATAGAGTCGAGAGCGAGGTCTCCGACTTCACGGGAGTGGAAACCTACAACTTCGTGAAACGTATACAAATTCGTGACTACCTGCGGCAAAGGGATTCCATTTATGCGCGCTTCTTTGAGGCTCACCGTGTTTCAGTGATTTTAAAAGCAATTGTATTGTTAGGAGAAAGAAAGATGTTTGCAGGTGTTCAAAGATGTGCTGATGTGGTTATCGATTTCCAGCGGTCATTAATGGTCTCTAACGGGATGAATCTTATTGCGCGCTTGCGGTTTGTAGGAATAATAACTCGTTTCTTTTCTCGCGGTCTCAATATTTTCGCTAACGTAGTCACTGACCCCTTCATTTTTGCGACACCCTATCGGATCACGGTAGGAAAGATTGTTTCTCCGCGCTTGTACGCGGGATTATTTCAATTCACAATGCGAGAGACCTTTTACGCAAGAGATCGCGGTGCGCAACATAAGTTATCCGTTCGCGGCTATCGAGGAATATTTATCTCGCGCTCTCGACGTCGCTCAGCCCCGCGTTACTCCGGTAAAACTTCGGCGCGGCGCGTGCTTCGGCTTCCAACGCAAAGTAAACGTAATAACTCGGGAGATCAAAGAGTCTCTTTCTCTCGCGAGGGAAAGGGAGATTTAAAAGAGTGCAACCCGTAAAATCAAGCGTCGCGGTATCCATGAACTCCATGAACTCTCGCGATTATTTTGCGCGGGAGAAGTAACGGTGTCACGACTCCGGGGGCATCCGACAAAGGATCTTTACAACTTCCAACGGACAGGATCAAAAGGATCCCGACCGCGGCTAAAGAGCATCCAATCCTTGGCAGTCCGTTAGCACTCCTTTCAAGGGCATTTCGAAAATCGGGCATCGCCAGGAGGGTAGAAGGGAAGGAGGAACCCTGCGTCGTCAGCTCGCTCGACCAAACATCGAAATACACCTTTCCCTTTGCCCTTTGATCGTTTCATCGCCTGAATTGCAACGCGCAGAACGTTACAGCTGGGTAAGAACGTGGGCCTCTTTTGCACGCGTATAATTATCTCGCAAACAGGAACGGGCTTAAAATATATCTGCGCACGTCGGCAGAGCGGCGGCACAAGTTTTTCCCGGACTTTGGATGAAGGATCAAACGTCGCTTTTCCACGCCGGCTTTTGGCCGACGAGGCAAACACCGTGCCTGCAAGTTATTTGACGTTTTTGCATGAATATAAAGTACAATGTGCGACTACGCGATCGCCTCCGGCGGAATCTCCTCCAGCATCCTTCGCGATGGAGCTATGCACACGATATATGACGAAAGCCGCTATACGAGAAAACGGGGACGCAGTTCATATCATAACGGACGTAAACGAGAAGAAGAATGCTCTCTTTTTCTCTCTCTCTCTCTCTTCGCGCGCGCCAAGATTTTTCAGGCGTTCGACGCCTTCGGGTATTATGACGTGTAAAGAACGATGGAAGGCTTCCTGGCCTCTGTAAAATTCACCGATTTTATTTCCACCGATAAGAAGAAATTCTACATGTGTATAGTAAAAGTTCGAAACGGCGCGGAGTTGTTTACGATGGATATATGTTGCTTGTGGTTTTTTGCATTTAGAAACTCAATATGTGTATAAATGATGTGACCAATATAAATATTATAATGTAGTAAAAAAAATGGAATATATAAAAATTAAATATAAAATTAATTAAATATATTTTTCATGTTTAAAAAATGAACGGAATTAGCGATTCCGAATTAGATTTTAATATCCTGCGGGAAAAGGCAAAATCTGAGAAACCGGAGAGCTATATGTTTCTCACTTTGACAGTGGGAAGGTTCAGGTTTAGGTTGAGGATAGAATCCGCATTTTGACCGGTGCATAAATTTGTTTTTTCATCAAATAAATACGCCGGCTATTTATTTACAGTGCCCCTTCTGCCCATTTCCGTTCTTTTTCCCGTTCGCCAGTACGTACTTCGTGTCGTTCGATAAATAAATATTGACCGTCGAGATGGACACCGCAAACAAATCCATTAATAACACACAAATTCAACCTCGTCGCGGAACTGTATATATGTTGTACGTGTACTCGTGGAATCGGATACGCGCGCGCATTTAGTTTCATCTGGACCAATGATGGTCGCAAACCCGCCGCGCCTAATTCGACGTTGTCCGTGTCAATTTATGTCTACGGCTGAATTCGGCGTTACGGTAGAACAATTTAATAACGTTCATTTCCCTCTTCAGTTTCGTCCCTTCTCCCTAACCGCCGATCGGTGCGGTTCATCGAAAAGTTAGAGAGATAGTATCGCGTAGCAGAGAGGAGAGAGAAAGAGGGAAAATGGCTAACCAACCAGTGAGAGACTTCCGGCAAGTGAATTCATGCAAATTCGTGAGATTGTAATCAAATAATTCTTGATATCCAACCTCGCGGTGTATCTCGTTAACGTACGCGTTACAAAGACAAACATACAAGTTTCATCGATAACTCGACATCACCCTCTCCCCCTTTCCTTTCTCCATCCCAGGTTCGAAGAGAACACGTGCAAGGGGATGGCGACTTCCGGAAGGGTAAGTTCTGCGAAAATTGATTTCCGCGAAAAAATGTTCTCTTTAATTTTAAATATCTTCATCACGAGCGATATATATTAGAAATATTTTTGCTTGAGCTCGTCGATCGATGTTTCATTGGATTTCAAATCTTCCTTATGCCATATTTATTTTCTTTTCTCGAATACATTATTTTTTCATGCGAATCTATATCGGATATTTGCCGGAGATATAAGTAGAAAATCTGGGATTTTTCTCTTCTACTTAAATTCAATATATGAAAGTTCAAAGATATTTTAAACTAGAAAGGGAGAGAAAGAGTGCGAGAGAGAAAAATTAAATATAAAAATAGATCATGAGAATAGCGCATGTGGCGAACGCTCGGCAACTATAGTATAAGGTGAATATCTCGTGTGATATCGCTGTGAAAAATTTATTTCTTTCCATTGACTCGTTTCTTTTTTTTTTTTTTTTAAGATATTTTTGTAACTTGTGTAAGTTATTTATGTGTATTTATAAAATATTTATTAAACGGATTTGAAACCAACAGAAACTCTCTTTGTCTCTTTTTTAAGTGAATTTTTATTCTGACTCTTATATAAAATATAATAAGATTCTAGAATTTTTAATTTCAGAAACAATAAAAAATAAAATGCGCATATATAAATAGTATATTTATCTTTGAAAATATTTGGCAAATATATTTTAGAATATTATATTCTAACAATAAGAGAAAAATTCTTCGAATGAATCGCATACTCAAAGCGTTTTCTATATCCTAATCATCCCGCGGATTTTCATAACAAAATATTCTATACATATTTATACGAGAAATACGAATTTTTCTGTTTATATAAACCGGCTTGCCTCTTTCACCCTCGATTCGATTCAACTATAGAATTTCACGTCGGGTTTTCTCAAGGGGAGAACGATACGGGAGCAGGGACATCTTCGAGTTTCGTTGACCTCCTGGCGAAACGAAACGACCTTACAAGAGTTTCCTCTTAAGAAAAGCAACCCACGAGAGTCTGAGAAAAAAATATTCTATAGCTTGTCGGGCGGACCTTCGACGGTGCTTTTGGACCAATTCCGCACGAAGAAGAGTCTTATATATATATCTGAACCTCGAAAATGTTTGTTGGCAACTTTTCAGTTTCTGATTGATAAGGACCGATTTCTGGCGCGTTTTTTAAGAGAACGATCGTATTTTGGCGACAGTACTGCATATCATAACGTAACAAAAAAAAGAGACTTAAACGAAAAACTGATTTGTGGGTGTCATGCAACTTTCGAGAATAAATGCATAACACATGTTATGCGATTGGCTAAATCTCTTTTAACCATTATCATTCTAAAAATCATAGAACCCAATAACATCTCTATTAACAACAATCGCGAAATACACATAATTATATAGTAAAAAATAAATAAAGTATACCGATAAAAAATATATTAAATTAAAACATACAAGAACAAGAAAGCTAATAACTTTTTTTTAGCAAAGGTGATGATAAAAATTATTTGTTCATAACTAAAATAATTTAAGACAGTCTCTTCGACTTCTTACGATAATGACGTACGCTCATCAGGCACATTTGTTGCGCGTTAAATACTCTATGAGAAATTGTCATTTGTTAATCACTCGTCGCTATCATGTTCCTTTCGAGAAACATAATAAAAAATAACATATATAAATACGAAGAAATGTTATAACGTTTTCGAAGAGAAAGGCGTAGAATTCAATAGAATCGTACACAAGACCGTCGGAGGACTCGGTAACCATTTGAAAGGACTGTATCATGGTCCAGGCATATTCACCCCCCGCTGTTAAGCAGCTTCGTGGCGGCAGACGGGAGGGGGTGTGGCACATGAAACACCCCTCGGGATCTTACGGTCATCCCCGGCCGTCGGCAGCCTTTAAAGCTTCGTGCACAACGAACATGGCATTATGCAGACTCGAGGCTACACGAGCCGTTACGGAACCGCCCCGTAATGGGATAAAAATAACCGTGTTTATATAGGATTACGAGGCGATCATCTTCTCCATTCGAGACTCTACGTAAAGTTACGACAAAGAGGACTTGGAAGGGTACCTACGATTTTTCATCTCTCTCTCGCTCGCTATATATTATTGTCTATTTAGAACTCTCATTTATCGATTAGAAGTCGTGTGACATAGAAATACGGTCGACAAAACACGCGCCACATCGTGTTACCATGTTATCAAGATCAGGTACGAGATTCCTAGTAATTATGAATAACGAATGCACACGAGACATACAAATGATATCTTAACAATAGCGGGAATAGGAACACAGACGAAATAAAAACGCGACACGATTCATCGGAGATGCTGTATGATCACATCGATGAAATTGACGTGCGGTAAGATCGTAGGAAATTCAGTGGAATTTTTTTTTTTTTTTTTTTTGCGTATGTCAGCGTATCCATTAATTTTCAAGAGGAAAATCGATGTCGACCATCTAGAATTACGCGTCTTCTCTTGGAAGAGCCCCCAAGTGAAATTCGAGCTTGTTCCATTTCTCGTAAAAAAAAGGGTCCAAAGCAGAAGGAGGAAAACAAGGAAAAAACCAGGAGAGAAAGAGCAAGATGAAAAATGTTCGCTCGACATGTCCTACCTAGGCGTATCTCGAAGGTTTCACAAAGATATCGGGGGGCTCGAGAGACATAGAAGATGAATGCACCATGTCCAGTCGATTCATTCTGAATATTCGAAGATAGGTTCTGACCGCGTGCGAAGAGAAAGAGGACCTTCGAAGATTGTGTCCTTTATCTGGAACGCAAGATCTCTGTCCCCGTCCTTTGGAGCCCTTCTTAAAACAAATACGTCCACGTTTCGAGAGGTATGCTTAGGCACAGGTAAGCGTGCCTAGTGCATTGATTCGAGGTCTATATATTTTCTCGTGGTCCTTTGCTAATAGTACTTAATGGAATCGATAAGTTGTCTGACAAATCTCTGGCATCCCACGTATAAAACTCTCGCGCCAGTCGTAAATTCGATTTGCTTCGAACGATCCGTTCGATTTGGATGGCATTCTTACATTATTGGGCGCAACGTATGGACTGGGAAAATAATTTAAGATTTGATTGTCTTTTTTATAGCTACCGTGAGTTTTACGATCGATATCTACCTGCGTTCTTTATGGATGATACGATTATACTTTTAACTCATTCATTTCATCGAATGCCGACAAATGCATTTTCATGCATTTACAGAATCGACACTTGCCCGATATCGCTGAAAATCGTGAATAACGAGAAACTACGAGAGCGTGATTCTTGCTATAATATTAACGTCGTTAATCTTGTATCGCGAGATTTCCCGGAGCAGATACTGAAAGTAAATATTATATAAGTCATATATTTCGCGATTACGCATTTTCTCTCAATTCTAATTTCCCGGAAGCTCTCTGTGACAGAAAAAATAATTGCCTGCTAGCGATGAAGAGGATCACGAAGCGAACTCTCGGCTTCGTGATGCGAGGTGACAAGAAGATCCAGGAAACGAGCGACGTCGTCGGGATCTATGGAGAAAACAAAGGGAGGAGGGGGGCGAGAGTTCTTCCCTTTGTCTCACAGGGGCACACCCTCTCGTGGCGCATTATTTACCGGCAAGATGGGGCCCGCCCGCGTGCATGTCGGGATATTGACGAGCGGACGAGGGAGACCGGCCGCTAATGGCACGTTGGTTTTCTGAAAGCCGACGACTCTCCGGACCCGATCTATAACGAAGACTTCTCTCCCCGTAACCCGGTAATTTTGATGTGCCCCACAATCTGGCAGATTGCATCCCGTGCTCTGCCTAGGAGGCGAATTATGTCGGCTATACGCGAAAGGGGGACCGCAGTATAGGGCTGATCCACCTTTTCTTGAGATTTTTATACCGGCGACCGGTTATAATTCAGAAACGCGATATTTCTCTCCCTCAATTTCTACTTGTGACTGAGAGAGCCCTGTTCTCCTTCTCTCTTTCTTTCTCTCGCCGTACATGATTCTCGCTTTTTCCTGGGCGGCATGCGATACCTATCGAGATAATGACAAAGCTCTTGCTCCCACAGGATTCCGGGAAGAATCGTGCAACAAATTGTACCCGCGTATAGATACGTGTATCGGATTGTAAGGTTTTAAAGAGAAAGGAATCGTCGCACAGTTTTTAAACAACGACGATGAAAGGCTATATATATCAATGTGATTTTGTAATAAAGTATTATTTATGATATTATTTATGCGCAGAATTCAACAAGTGTTTTATCGTAGAAATATTTTATTGACTACTACGTGTTCTGTGATTTCGCGCACGAATATTTCTCGAACCGTATGTACGGCGTATTAAATGCGACGTGATAAATATATTTTCGATTTATCATCGCATGTCAGCGATCTTAGTTTATGACAATCCTACCATTTAACGAGAATGTATTTTATTTTCATACCATTAATCATTATGACTTGAAGACTTGAATTATTCCCTTACGATATATTAAATAACGTACTCTCTGATAAATCGCGAAAATTCCGAAAAAATTAGTATTCAAGCTAAATGATTTCAAAAACTATCTTCTAGCCTCATTTCCGAAAATTTCGAAACAATATCCATAAATGATGTGTATATAGGATGTGACCAATATAAGAATGTAACCGATATAAGAATGTGACCGATCACAAAAATTGAATGGGGCCCTTCGCAGAAATTTAAAAATTATAATGTATATATACAGTAAATACAGTTGTAAAGTTCAAAGAAAGGAATTTAATAATGACTCATGATTTATGATATAGAGGTCAAATTTAGGGATCATTCTAAGGTCAACTTGAAATTTTCAAATGTAAACGAAACCTGAAACCCCTATTTTTGACAACAAAAACGGATAGAACAGAAGATTAAGGCAAAATTGTTGATTCAGCTATCTAAGTAATTTATAGCTCACACAAAACCCCCTCCTTTTTTCTTATACAGGCTTGGGACCGTCAATGGCAAAGTTATGTTTTGTTTTTTTAATTTTTTAATTAAAAAAAATTTTTTTTGCATATTTTTGTATTTTTTATTTTTATATATATATTTTTTTATGTAGTTTTTGTATTTTATTTTTTTAACTTTATTTAACGGAAAAAATAAGAAAAAAAATGTGTGTACATAAACGCTACACGCTCCACTATATTTATTTTGAATAGCATGTTAACAGCCGTGTTGAAAGGGGCCCCCGGGACGTGCCCGGGCTTTCCGGGTGGTAGTTACGCCACTGTGACCGATATAAAAATGTGACAAATATAAGAATGTGACCAATATACATATATACGTACGTAGATACATAACATGCAATGAACCGGCAACGAATGGTGCGGAAGGCGAATCTGCGATCCGAGCACGTAATGAGGTAGAATTTCTATTAATATCGCACAACCATCCGGGCGCGGTTTTCCCGTTTCGAACGTGAAACCCACGACGAAGATCTCGCGACGAAATCGAAACTCGGCTGTTATTAGATTTTCGGCAGAAAAAAAGTAGCTTGCTTGTGTGAGAGAAAAAAATGCATAGGTTGCGGCAAAGGAGTCCGGCGGAAGAGAGTGTCCCTTAATTGAAGGTAATTAAATTAATTGGGCCACGAGACAATCAGGCCAATTACCGATACCAATCAACGATCGCGCCGATGCGGCTCTGCTGCACCCACGGGACTTTTTTACTCGGATGACAAACCCCATTAATTACAGGGTCGCGGAGCCGACCCTCCTGAAATTAGCACCCTCCGGGTGCGGAGCTGCCAATTTCAGGTGGGTTTAACACGAACGTCCGGTTTTCACGTGCCTTTTCACCAACTTTTCGCCTCGGCCGAGGATCAAATCGTTCTCTCTCTCTCTTTCTCTCTGTTTGTTCGTTACGCTTTCGAACTTGGCACAACTTTTTTTTGTGATATAAGTCTTCAATATCTCTACTTTGTTTACATCATTTCACGCTTCGAATAATATGAGATTGTTTCATAGATAGAATGATTTAAAATAAATTAAATATTTAATTAAATATATTTTTCGTATTTAAAAAATAAACGGAATATTAAAATAGCGAGTTTGTTGTAAACTACACTGCATTGTGATATCTCGCTCAATATCCCGAATTTACACATTTCGAGAATTTCATGACAAGAAATAATTAATTAACAGATAACAATTAACATCAATGTCGGGATGCGTCATGAAATAATTCCACGCGTTTAATGAGCTATCGTCACGTCTCGGACAATCCCGTGCGCTCGTGTTGCAATGCGGCATTTACTCATCGTGAACGATGCAAAGCGTAAAATGGATACTTGCGCATCATGCGGATGTTTAAAAAGCGAGATGCAAAAGCGCACGACATGAAAGAGGATCAATAGCCGCATTAACGTTCTCTGACGGGTAATTAGCGGAGATGCGAGTTGAATTACCGTATAGATGTTGGCAGGTACCAAGTAGCTTTTCGAGCGGCCGGCGGTGTAAAAGCTTTCAACGACCAGCGAGGCAAAGCAAACATTGGTTACAAATGGAGAACCGCGTTACCATTTTTCCTCTCTCGCTTTTCTCACGGCGCATCCTCACGGCATTCCCTTTTCTCTCTCTTTCTCTTCCTCTCCCTTTCTTTCTTTCTTTCTCCCTCATCTCATGCCCGCGTGCTCTTCGTGTTACTTTATTTCTTTTCGCTTTGCTTCTGTCGGCCGACCTTCGTCTCTTCGTTTAAGCGGGGGCACGTGCAACCACGGTTGGATATCTTCCGCATAAGGGAATGGCACACTTTCACGATGGTCTTCCTCTTTTTCCAAAGGGTGCGCGAGCGACCCACGGGAACGAGTGGAAAACGATGTTGACGACAATTTCATTTCCTCTTATTACTAGCACGTGTCGGCGATTCGCTTATCCACCGATATATATATATGTACATATATAAAAGAGGATGTTTCCATGTTTCACACGTTGCCGCGGGAGTATATTAATCTCCGCCAGCCAGACAGAACTGTCGATATATTTGTCGATAATATTTTTTGTCAGTCTTTGGGGAAAACTTGACACTATTGGATTTTCACACCTTATCCGTGTGTAACTATCTCTTACTCTGCGCGTTTTTCAATAAGACTATTAAATCATTTCCAAGATATTAATGAAAATTCAATCTTCGTTCTCAAACTCTATCTGTTATTCGCAGTGCAATTACATTTGATGTCAAATTTTGAATTAATCCGTATGTTAAGATAGTAATCGACTCCCCACGCTGATTGCCCTCACGTAATACCTTCCGCTTCCGCCACCCTCGCTGCGATAGAGGTCGGCAACCCGGCGTATCCAATTCACCAAATATATCGCCACAGTATATCAAAGTTTGACTACCAACAAGCTTCAATGAAGTTTCCATATATTCACGTAGATCAAGCGGTTCAATTTTACCTCGCACACACACATGCCTACACACACACAGACATCATTCATATAAAAATAACGCATTCTCGTAAACATAAGATTAAACACGTTGCAAGTCTCGAGAGTATATTTTAATCCATCACTATAAAATACTATACATATAAATCTTGTAAATCGCCGTAATTATATAGGATTTTATACATCATTTCGAAAACACATGGAAAAGAAAGAAAAAGGGTTTTACAAGATTTTGATAAATCGATAAATTTAATAAAATCAATTTGGCTTACTTGTTTAAATACATATAGGAAATAACTTTCTAAAAAAATGTACGACGATTGTGTGTATGCATGCGTGTGTGCGAGATAAAATTGAAATCTTGATCTATACTATGAATATATGGAAACTTCATTAAAAATATTCATCGAGCCTATTGAAAAGAATTTTATACGCAAAACAATCGTATCATCTCACGGATAACGATTCAAACGGAAGATGCGCAACATCGCCTACTTATAGGAACCACGAGGTATACACGCGGCAACGTAAACGTATTATAAACGGACGATAAATCGGGGATCCCGTAGATTATCCTTGTACACGACGCTTGGCGGGAGAACTTCATTACCGCTTCGTTCGGTCTTGCATAAACCATTTAACTCAAACCTCCTCGAACCTCGTGGTTTCTAGGCGGAGTCGACGCCTCGTACTAAATCTGCCGCTAAGCGAGTTCCGGTTCCAGCGCGGAGATTTACGTACTCCGGAGGCAAGCGGCATTGCTACGTTACTTACTCCCATGTTCTCTCTGCGAGCCTCCTCCACGACGTGTACTCACCACTCTATCCTTGAATGTAAGATGTAAAGAGGAAAGCACTTATCTCGCTCTCTCTCTCTCTCTCTCTCTTTCTCTCTGTGAACGGCTAACGTCAATTTCGCGCGGCGATTTACTTAGGGAACGGCCAACATACCAACTAATTTGTACCGCGAAGTGCAGCCTTGTACTTTGAGAAATACCTCGAGGCAGAGACGAAAGATAACATTGTCGAGCAGTATTAGGTGCGTATCTTTGTTTAGAAACAAAGATACGCATATATCACTTCGCGGCAACCCTTCCCAATAATATTTCACTCACCCTTAAAGTTAGATCGAGTTAATGTTTTTAAAATTCCTACCATAACCCACAGCTATACATCTCGTCACAGATTAATTCTCACTCTCCCCTCGTCAGGTTCCTCGAGATCGTTTACATGAGGGAACCACCATATATACAATCATGTATGTAACCTCTAGAATAAAAACACCTCCGAAAAGTGCATTCTCCACGCTCATACGTGCAACAGAGTTATAATAAAAAAAAAATAAAAAGGAAAAAAAAAGAAGCCCGAAGAAAAGGGCAAATTCGCGCAAATCCTAGTGTTCGGGGATAACTCGACGGTGCTGAACTCCGAAGGACAAAGGGGGCCGCGCATTGTGCCTTCACAACTTTGCTCTCTCCGCAATACAATAAAATCCTCTTTGCACGCCGCGTCATTGTTTAACAGCTGATTGACGTTGATCGAGGGGCACGCGTATCGGCGCGTCTCTCTCCCCTTCTCTCGGCAAAGTGTCACACCACATGGAAGACTCACACGCGCGCGCAAATACAAACGGGAACGGAACGGAAATCGAAACGCACACGTGTGCGATTCTCTGACTTGCGGGATATCTTTGACGTCCGGCGTTGTCAGTATCGGGCATTGTGCGATGGGAGATGCGGGGAACTCAGTGACGCGTGACACGTCCCTGGAGAGCCTAGGGCGCTGCTAAATAGAACGCCCATTAGTAACGAATACCGCGAGGAATCCCCTTGTGCACCACGAATGCGTAATGCGGCAGCGCGAAAGGGGATTGAGAACGAAGGTACCTCACGAGGGGGCCCCTTCGCAAACGATACGCGGTCGTGATAATTTTCTGTTACCCGCTCGCACCGCCGAGGGTGCGGATTTTCGACGGAGTCGAGGCGAACGCGACCAATCACGCGGCGCATGTAATGGCTGCTTAGCTTTAATCATCTTCGCATGTTTCCGGGTAGCACGTTTATCTAAGGGAATTGCTTATACGTGCGCGCCAGCACTGTTAAAACAACTGTTTGAACAACGAAGCAGCTTGAATCACGGCCATTAGGATTATGACACCAGATGTTAATTTGCGGATCAAATTGGTGCTAACAGAAAGAGGAAGACATTACTCTGTTTGCATTCAAGTATAGCGTTCAAATCGCAAAAAACGTGTGTACATTTCATATAAATTAACGTAAAGAAAATCTTATAATTTTGACACATTTTTTATCTTCAAATATATTTCGTGCAGACACGTCGAAACCAACATTTTGTAGTTCTAATATTATGATAAACGATTTTCAAATATTTTGAAATTTATGTTGATCGCTTGAAAATGATGGAAACATAATACGAAAATTTTTAACAATTACTGTTTAAGCCAAATAATTATTCAATTTATCATGCAAGCAAGCTTTTTCGAGAATGGCCGAGCCGCAGGTTTGCGAACTGATTAAATATGCATGATCATAATTTGGAATGTATTTTACACAATGTTCTATAATCACAACTGATAATTATAAACTGCAATAAACAACGCAGTCATACGATTATTTAAACGCTTTTGTTTATCGAATCGTTTGCGATCGGAACGTTATGGAATTGCCAACTACAGGAATGACAGCATTTACATATACACGTATTTATACGATAGATTAGTTAATTGCATAGCCGGCTGTAATTAAAAGCGTTATTATCCTGACCTTACATTGAAATCTAAATTAATATCACTGTTTTCTTTTTTTTTTTTCATCGTGAAGCGATATCTCTTTCGTAAATCAAGATCATGATAATATTCCAACCAGTCATCCGTGTATTTTATCGGTGCGTTGACGCAAAATTCATGCGCTACCGCGTGTTACTATGTAATTAGCACGTTTCAACATCCTTTGTACCTATCAATTTGAGCCTTACTTTCTGTATGATTAAAGCAGTCACTGACAAGTGAAATCTTTCGCGAGATCGGCGAGAAAGTAGGCATTTCTCGGCGCGGAAACACCCGCTCGTTTAATAACGTTAGAAATCGTTACCCGCCAATTGAGATATCAATCTCGACAATCATTTAATCGCACGATATCGATGTAAGACCTATACCTTGTCGTATAAAATGCGATTGACCCACTCGCGGTTTGCGAAACACGTCTGGCGTTATGCCGCCATGCAATTACGGATTTTCACGGATTAGCATCAAATCCTATGTATCTCTTTCCCAACGTGTTTATACCAGCGACGGTGCGTATGAATTTTGTAAACAGACGTAATAGACGAGCGAAACAGAGAGTCGAGTGGATTTCTCACGCTAACGAGCCCCGTTAACTCCGTTTTGAACATTTTCCTTCATCTCCCACTTTGCAAAGCTGTTATCTATATCAGATTTCTTATGCCTCTAAGAATCTTTAGAAAATGAGTGCTTTCGAGTTTTCCTGTTCTTTGCTCTCGTTTGCTCTTTTAAACTCTAAAAGAAATCTATATTTAATAATGAACTCGTTAAATACAATTTCTGTCCTGTTTATCAAATTGGAAAATACTAAACGCGCCCATTTCACGATTCATCGATTACACGTAGATGAAAATAAATTAATAATTTTGATCTATAATCCCCATTTAATGCAACATGATTGTGATAAACATTTCTTTTATTAAATTTGAATTTAAATTGTGCGAGGATATATATAGCTTTTATCTTAAGCTATATAACTTTCTTCTCTTTCCTTATATATATATCGTTGTTTTTATCGTAATACAATTTTATAGGCGGATATAAAAAGAGGTGGAAAATTTCATGATCTTTTTGTTATTAGAAACGATAGGTTTTGGGAAGGGATTATCCGACTTCTCTGGTAAAGCGCAGTTTTGCTGTGATATTTCGCGAGAAAGGGCGAAAGAGCGTCGGATTTTTCTTTTTCTCACTCCATTCATTTTTGCGCTCTCTTTTAAAATAGAAGGAGATTTCTAGCTATGATGCTTTTTCAATCCCATAGACTGAGAAAAAGGTGACAGGACACGTGGGATTTGGAGCTTTAGGGGGACTTTATGGTAAGCATCTTCGATTTTCCGTTAAGGTTATGGCTCGCAGCTAGATGTACGAATCTGGCTTACAGACGGGGTCTATTTTACGGATTTTCGAGGATAACCTATACCTGATAACGTCCTCCCCGAAGACCTGCTCATGTGGATTTCAAATCTTTTTTTACGTTGACATAAGTTGTGAGAGAAGATAAGAGATAAAAAGAGAGGAGACTTGTAAAAAGGGCTTATAAATGGTATATTATGTCCTTATGAAAACTGAGTGTGCATACTACGTTCAGAATAAAAATAAAGTATGAGAATCTGACATTTGATAGTAGTCACGAGATTTTAATAGTCGTATAACGGCATTCCTTTAGAAGTTGGGAAGTAGTTGAGTGATAATTTATTCCGCTATAACGATACGAGCGTGATGTTGTAAAGTCTTGACACTGTCGTTCTAAGCGTCGTAAAAATCTCGCTTATATCGTCACGAATGCCATTTGTTGGCCATCGATCCGTCGACGAGACGTTAACAATCAGAGCGCCGTAACAGCGCATCTGAAATCCATTTTCAGTTTAGAAACGAGGTCGGAGAAACTCGTTGTTGAATCGGAAAAAGGGGAGAGTAGGAAATTCAAGGCGTTGAGGGCAAACACGGGCGCTGACATTGTGTAAACATTCTGTGACTACCCTCGTTCACGAGGACGACGAATAAGAAGAAAACAACGATGTCGGTGAAGCCGCGTGGCTTTTCGAGAAGCAGGATATTCTGCCTTAGGATAAAAATTAAAGATGCCAGATTGCCATGTGCTCATTTTCTATCTATATGAAATAATTTCATATTATTCGAAGCGTGAAATAAAATTAAAAATTATAAAAGAACATTATATTTATTATATTTAATTTATATATATATATGCGTTTGCAGAGATGCATTATTTTTCCTAGAGATTGAAGAAAATTGTGTTCATGGAATAATTCGTGCTCATCAGGCATATATATCATGTTGCATTAATTGGGGATTATAGATCAAAATTATTAATTTATTTTCATCTACGTGTAATCGATGAATCGTGAAATGGGCGCGTTTAGTATTTTCCAATTTGATAAACTCGCCTAATTTTAGAGCACATCTGCGATGATTTAAATCCCAAGGGGACTCTCCGAAATTCTTTATGTGCGGATAATGAAAAAGAAGGGCGGGGGTCTCTCGAAGAGGGTCACGGATTCCGTACACGGTCCTCACGCGTGCACGGAATAATCTCCCTGACCGAACAGAGCATAAAAAATACTCGAGAGAGAGATTTATGTTGAGCGTACAACTGTCACAAATCTCGAGTGCTCGCGCTCGTTGAAAGAGCTCTCTCTCTCTCTCTTTTTTACGGCGGTTTGACTCGAGCGACAATGACATAGTCGACCGTATATATACCGGATATCGACACTTGGACAAGCTCCCCGGCTTTTCCAGGAGATAAACAATCTTTGTATATCCAACGTGTCCGCGACCATTATCGATTCTCTTTCGAGAGCCATGAAGTGAAATTCTCGAGCGTGAATGGACGAGAAGGTACACGAAGAGGAAGAGTACGAGATGACACGCGCGCGTTGATTTCATAACATTTAGTAAATATGAAGGTGATACAGGCGACCGGAGAGAGGGAAGCTGTTTACGGATGCTAATTCACTGCCGGTGGATGAATGATTTAATAGGGATGTCAAGACGGATATTCCGACGCGCCGCCACGTCGCGTCGTGTCCGTCGCCCTGAGCACATCGTCCCTTATACATCGCTTAGGATATTAAGCTCTAAGTTGTACGTTTTGTCACTGTGTACACTGGGATTTGGCCCCGACTTCCCGAGAGCAAACAGAGTTGCATCCCCCCCGATCTCTGACGCGTCGCAATAACATGACTTTGCGCGAAGAGATACGCGATGGACCATTCTTCCATCCCATCGCTTCCGGACGGGAAAACAACTGTCGAAACTCGCGACGATATAGGTATATGTAAGCGCGTCAATGTCTCTGAATCGTACGCGGCGAGGGAAATGTCATTTGGGAGAACCGGCGTCGAGCCGGGCGCGATTCTAATTTCTGAATAGCGGGCGTGATGAAATTCGATCGAACGCGCGCGATCCCCGCGAGCTTCATCTCCCAGGATAAATGTATGCACGTCGAATGTGCGACGCGTATAGGTAAATTTCGACGCGCGACACGAACAGAAGACACATAGCCCGATTCATCTATACGGACTGCAAACTCTGTATAAAGTGTTACTAGTGTCGTGTCCGGATATATCCGCACCGTGTGCGGCAACTTATGCTCGCGGTTACGCACGCCAAGCATTAACTCATGCACGCATGTGCACGCGATGTATGTACGAGACATTTACATACATGTATATATATATATATAACACGCGCTCTCCCGGTGTGTATTACAGCCAGGTGTAGAGCGGGAACACGGTGTTCGTGTTCCTGACGGGTTCCCCCCTGTGACGCGTGTTCCGGCGGATAGGTAGAGTAGGCAGGTAGGTAGGAAGGTAGGTAGGTGGGTAGGTGGTAGGTAGAGACTGCTGTACCCGGGAGTCTGGTTTACATCTGAACGTGACAGGGCCGCCCCGCGCGCGTACGGTTTGTCTTTATGTCATGGGAAAGTCTATACGGGCGAGCGTCTAGAATCCGAGCATTATCGATCATGCACGCGCGATACCAGGTCCCGATATGAATGTTGGATTAATTGCGAGTCGCGCCTCTCTCCGGCATCGCATCGGCATCGACGCGCGATCCCTTTGAAGCGGAAACCTGGTGGGTTTTGCGACGGCGTGTAATAACGAGCGCCCCGACGTCCTGTTTATAACGACCAGCATGCCTTGTTTAATCAAAGGGATCAGTATAAAAAATTTCAATCGATTTTTCCGAAAAGTATGTATCGCTATCGCTCTTTTGTTATTCCACCGGAAAACGAGTGGATATATCAATATATTTTTTAAATTCTGCTTTAATAAAGCTCATGTATCTATTATTAAATATATCAAATTTTCTTTTCCATAATCTTAGCATGTATGTGTCAAATAGTAATACGAGCGTTAATTTAGAAATGCGCGTGTCAAGAACGCCATTAAATCAAGTATTCTAATCAAATTTCGTCTCGCACTCCTATCACCAGATAGCACTCCGACGTATCTTATTTCCGCGTATTACATATGTATACGCGTTTTACATATTACATGTCATCTCCGGCGCGGTGTCATGTTTACAGAGTGCTCCGCCAAGGAGTAGGAAACGTTACAATATAGAGCTCGCGCGAGCGGAGAGAAAAGACGAAAGGCGGGCGCAACGCTTTGCTCTCGAAATCGCGCCGGAAGGAAAGAGCTCTTGCATTATGCAAAGTGACATATATCGCGGCGCGTGCCAGAGAGACGGAACGAAACGCGTGCATTGTACTCGCGACGAGTGCGATCTTTGCGATGGTTCATAGATCTTGCCGTCCGTTTCGCGTCCCGCGAGAAAAGACGGGAGCAGCTCTTGCCGGTGAACCGCGACGATTCGGAAGGAACAGGAAGGGGGATGGGAGATGGTCTGATACTTATGGAAAATAGATCTCGGTTGTGTGTGTGTGTGTGGGATTCGCGCACGTGTCCCGTCGACGACGAGATGTCATTTCGCGCGCGCGATCCCGACGCGGAGTAAATACGTCAGAGAGCGGCGCGGTGCCATTGTCGTATTAATGGAAAGGATTGCTTGTTCAACCGTGTAACGGGAAGTAGCGCTTCGACGGATCTAAATTGAAATTCGATTGTCTGCCGCGCTCGCTCCGTGTTTGCGCCGCCGTCGACGCAATTGTCGGCTCGTAGACAGAGACAAAGACAGCACGACTTTCCGATGGCTTGAAATGTTGGATTGGTGGCTCGTGTGAATTCGTAATGAATATCGGGAGGCGAGAAGTGAGGGTCTCTTTCTCCGTAGTGATTGGAGGGGGGAGAGAGAGAGAGAGAGAGACACAGGGGTAAGAGGTATACACAGCTCGTTTGTCGACGAGAGTCTCGACGTTTACGGAAGAAAATGAGACAACGAGTGGTGAAATCATATGGTTTCTAACTCGCGAGGACCAGAATCATGTCATATTTGATAGGATTATCCGTCTTCTTCAATGGGCAGAAATGAGTCATATTTGGATGATTATGGATTACATCTATGACCAAAACCCTGACATTCTGAACTTCCCAGAGCTCCATGGCCCAGAGATTGCCTCTATGATGATAGCCATAGAATTTCTTAAAAAATACCCTAAGGAGGATAGAGCATATCTCAAGCTTCTATATGACCACAATGATCTGATGCCACTGCATAGCAACAACTTTATATACTTTACTGCTGCAACACACGCCATAGCTGCTATAACAAAAACCAGTATGCTCAACATCAACTCTAGGTTCTCGGAGGGGGTTAAAGCTTTTCAAGGGAGGGTGATAGATTATATCAAATCTAGAAACAAGACAGGCCCGCTCTCGAGAGAGAGAGAGAGAGAGGGAGGGAGGGAGGGAGCGAGCAGAATTTGACGAATATAATTTTCTGATTATGAAAAAGTAATATTATTAAAAATTATTAACTTACGTTAATAGTTGCTTCTCTCTATACAGAATAATTTGATCGTAATATATCTTTCATGTAGAAAAAAATTATATAGAGTTATAATAAATTGCTACGAGATATAGGTGTATATCTGGTAACGACGCTGATAAATTTTCACGACGCAAAAGTGCAATTAAACTTTCTCTGTTTTCATTCATATTATTCTAATCCAGTAACGAGATGGGTGCAGTTTCAGCTCTAGGAGACGGACTATGCCTTCGAGAACGTATCAAAATCGAAGAGGAGAGACGAGGGGAGGATAACCAGGCGAATGGAATCTACATATTCATCGGATCTTAACGCAACAGCCCTTGAGGCGTATGTACCACGGGCGAACTTCCTCACCGGTGGTACATAGACAAAACAGGTTCTCCCTGGTAAGATCCTAACGACGCATAATGGTGGATCGGGAGGTACGATTTGCGCTCAAAAATCAAAAAACGAACAAACGACACCTCTCGTCCCGTCCGATATGGATGAAATTTGTCCCATGTGGACGCGCATGCCCTCGCCGATAGAGCGCGTTAAAAATGCAAAGAATTTTTTTCCCGAAGCTGCAAGCTTCCGCAGCACTCGCGCGCACCCGCACACCCTAACACATATTCTCGTTTCTCGTATACTTGTTTGATCGAACCGTCGACACAGATGAAAACCAGAGGGAAGGAAAGGAAGAGAGAGAGAGAGAGAGAGAGAGAGAGAGAGAGAGAGAGAGAGAGAGAGAGAGAGAGAGAGAGAGAGAGAGAGAGAGAGAGAGAGAGAGAGAGAGAGAGAGAGAGAGAGAGAGAGAGAGAGAGAGAGAGAGAGAGAGAGAGAGAGAGAGAGAGAGAGAGAGAGAGAGAGAGAGAGAGAGAGAGAGAGAGAGAGAGAGAGAGAGAGAGGGAGGGAGAGAGAGAGATTAAGGCAAAAAGAAGGCCCATCTGCATATTCATCGGCTCCTAAAGCGCGCCGCCCTCGAGACGTACGTTGGTCCTTTTATATGAAGCTCCTTTCCGGAAATAGATGAAGGCACATATCGCGCGCGTGTCTATATTATACGTATATTGCATATACCTAGTCAAAGATAGTCGCGTACGCTCGTCTTCAGCGTCTTAATTAATTCGCGCAATTTTTCTTTTCGCCGGTGATATTACGCAAAAAGTTAATTACGTTATAACGTCGGGTATCAAGGAAAGGGGGAATCTGCGGTGCGAAAATCTCGGTTCGCAACGACGCGTTTTGGAACCGCGAAACAGTGATTTCAGACAAGCGATTATCTTCTGCATTTTTAAGTTGAAACATATCCGCGTGTCAATTAAATCCCGATTATCGCTCGCGCGCTTCCAATCGCGCGTGATTAATGTATCACCCGCATCCACGGGATGTGATATCCAGTCCCTTTGCTCTTTGTTCGGCGGCGCGGTTCATTGCGACGTGGTTTGAAAATACGCGTCTCTCTCAATCCGCGGGTTATCGAGAGATTAATCAATGTTGCCTATATAATAATACACATCTCGCTGGCGTACTATATCGCAAGGACGATGTCCAGCATATTCGGTGAATAAAAAAATAGTTTGATAGTTATATAAAATACACATGTATAAACACGATCGAAATCGGTCACCTGGTATCGCGGAAAAGAAAGAACAAAAAGAAGAAAATGGGTTACCGCACATCGCGACGATACTCGAGCGGCATTGAAAAAACAGTTCTCCACCGAGGTTGTGACGAGAGAGTGCAGTGGCTTTTCGATTCCCCTTTCTCTTTCTCCCTCGACTGCTCGATCGAATCGGTATATAGAAAAGTATATCCTATACTAGAGCGGGAAAGAGAGACAAGAGAGAGAGTGGGCGAGAATTGGGGCCGGATTCTGTGGGGCATTATTTATTATTAACGATATTCATGCGCTTGTCAATAGCAGAGATTTCCACTCGGTGCGATGATATCGACTGACACGCGGTTAAACCGAGTGACATGCGACTGCGGCGGAGTCCGCCGACGCCGACGCCGACCCGTCCGTGTCGTGTCGTGTCCTTTCTCGCCCTATCCTCTACCTCTACGTACATTGTAAACGTTCGACGCTTTATTTACACGCGCGCTACCCCAGCCGGTTCTCTCAAATCGCACGCGCCATCGATTTCGATCAGCCCGCATCCCCGACGGGATTCCCCGCCTTGCCGCATCCGAAAATCGGCTTTGCATCAATAGCTCAGACGGGGACGATACCGTCCGATTAACTCAAAATATGACTCGATTAACCGTCGAAGCGTCAAAAAGCGATATAAATCGGAAAATACATCCGGTTTTTATCGTCACGAAAGTAACAAGCCTGTGACGACGCGCTCGAACGCGCAATTCGTCTTCGAGTGATTGCTCTCAAAGGTATCTTCCGGTTTCATCTGGTCTGGAATAAGTGACGACGGAATAATACAATCTTAAAAATCAATGATCTGGGCGAAATGTTTAATTCCCTAAAAGCAAAAGCCTTCGTATAAAAAAATTAACAATTATTCGAAATCATGATACTTGATATTAAATAATTAAAGTATAGATTACAAGAGAGAGTAAAAACTGTATCAGAGAGAAAAGATTTATGACGCGATTACGTAATAGAAAACATCGCGAATTCGCACAAAAAAAAATTGTTCAATTTTGTTAATCCTCCTTGTAATTATAAAAAATATTTTAAACCTGGCCAAATAAAAAAATATTTGAAGCGTATTTCCATTCAACGTGAAATGGCGCTTTTCCTGTACGTATGTATAACCCTGCTGTATCTCGTGAAAAAAATTAACTGCACTACATTACACTCGTTAACTTGTCGAGAGCGAGAGTAAAGAGAATACCGTCGATTGTATAAAGAAGGGCTCTCCACGCGGAATCGATCCGGAAATTCTCGCTGATACCGAGTTTAATCCACGCTAGAATTGGTTTCGGACTTCCTCTCGACGAGCCGTGCCTTTTCCTTCGTTTTTTTATGCTCGCGTTTCGATTTCCTATACCGCACTTTCTGCCAACTCGACAGCAAACAAACGCTAACAATCGTTAAGGCCGATAAATATACGCGAAATTTTATTTAAACTTTATTTTAATTGCTGCTAAACGAGGTTACGATAAAAATTTTAATTAACGAAACCATTTATTTTCGAAATTAAAAGAATTAGCGTTAAGTCGTTATCGAAAGTCTTCTGTAATAAGTCGCGTAAAATACTTTCTACAAAGCGACATAGAGCAGAACTGCCTTTGTTTAATGAATTTATCTCTAATCTCTATATGAGTTATCTTGGGACTCTTCGTAATCATAAAATGCGTTATCTTGCAACCAAATAATGTTAGAGACTATCTTTTTGAATTTCAATGTCGAAGGGATAAAGTACTCGATCCAGACAGAATAAGAGGGAGAAATGTGTAATGTCATGTGCAAATAAATCCATGAAACATATAAAATGTGTATTATCTTACATATCGCAAGTTGGTTTTGAGTGATTTCCTATTATATATTAATAAGAAAAATTAATAGATCTCATGACTCAAATTGTTCGGCAAAGCGATTAGCGGATTAGTAGATGAGGGTGCTGTTATAAAAGGGAATTCTGGTTCCAATGATGCTTTTATCGAGCGCAATCACCGTGTAAGGCTCAAAGCCGATCGTAAAGTTCTAATTAACGGAGAAAACAATCTCTATGATAAGTATGATTACAGAGGATTTATCCTTGTACTGCTAACGTAAATTCTTTAGCATTTATTAATATTCTTTAGAAGAAGCGTCTCTTTCACTTTCAATGTTTTCGAAGTATTTTTACCGAAAAAATATAACATCCCATCATAACTGATAATTAGTAATTAATTACGTTATTGATAAATGAAAATAACGTGTATTGCCACTTATTTATGATTTCTGAAAACTTTTATTAATTGTAAGACGAACGTAACGTTGATAATCGCAATTCACGAATCTACTTTTTGAAAGTTTATCTTTAAATAAAAGTGCAATTAATAAACATTATTCCCTATAGACACAAAAATATCCTTTATTCCACAATTATTCGGTATTTGCTGCAGCTCGATGAAAGAATCGAGAGAGAGGGAATTCCGTGAAAGAAACCATAATTCCCACGCTATGCAGAAAATTATTTGCGACATAAATACGCGAAAGAGTAGATCGTATAACAACGTCGGTACATCGCGCGTCTTCGGATACGTGCGTACCTTTACTAAAGGCGGCGCGAGCCTTTACTCGGGATCGTTTCGGGCGATAATACGTTAACGGACGATTTAACGCTTACCCGCACATTATTTACCGTACGCGCGGTAATGTGCCGAGAGGAGGTTATACGAGGAAACTTTGGATCCCCGTCTCATTCCTCATAGGAGCGAGAACCGCGTACGGAAACGATCGAATATTCCGTTTCGCCGCCTCGATAAATCCCACCATCTCGATTCTAAGTCGGCGGATTTTACGACGGTAACAGCCGATCGGATTATATCCTCCCTCTATCCGCAATCCGCGCCCGCGTCTCGCTCTGGCCATTCGTTTCGTTAAAAGAGAAAAGCTCGAGTTTCCACGAGAGAAAATAATAATGAGCGCGAGCGAAATAGGTCAAACCATTTGCTCGGTCCGCGAGGGGTCACACGGAATCAATAGGACTTTAATAAAGAACCCGGCAGTCCTTAACAAAGGCCTATTGTGCCGTTGTTATCTTGTAACACGATACCGTATCCTTTCATAATCCGGAGAGATGCCTTTCTTCTCTCCACGAGCTTCCTTCTTCCTACTCGGACAGGTGAGAAGCCCGCACACACACCTGAGGATCTCGAATTATACTTTACATCTCGAAGGAGGAAAATATGATCTGTGAATGAAAAGCCGAGAGCCTAGATTCGTGAATCGATGTTCCCCATGGATTCATCGTTGGAATTATATCCTCATTACCGATAGCGCGAAAATGCAAAACTCAAGGGCAAAATTGCAATCAGTGAACAAAAGTTTGATCTACAGGGAGGAGCGCGTCAGTTTTGCGCGACATTGACGAGCGAGCGTGTGAGCGAAGAGAGAGAACCAGAAAATATCAGTCCCTCGTATTATACCGGCGAAGGACACGAATCGTCGAACGATATGGCCGATGATAATTCTAGCGGGGCCGTGGGCTAAAATCAAGTCTAAAAAATAAACGCGACCGGTATGTGCGTGCGTGTACATGTATGTATGCGTGTACATGTATGTATGCGTGTACATGTATGTATGCGTGTACTACGAAACATGACTCGCGGGAGCGAGTGGTGGTGATCGTGCCGAATATAACGATTGCCGCCAAATTGCAGCACCCCGTTCTACTTGCACGCGAACGACCGCGGGCACCGCAAAACCATAACACGACACCGTATAAAATACAGTACGATGCCGCCGCAGGCCGTCATCTGCCTGTGACGGCAACAACCTCTTCAAGCCGCCACCCCCGAAGCTGATTAATTGCTACACGTGTCCGTCGAGCGCGTGTTATTTTTCAGGGTAGCGAAACACCCCCGTTTAAGACCTCGAAACCGTTCGATCATTTAGAGATCGCCACCGAGATACGCCTCCTCTGGTCTGATACTATATATTACGTATACACTGCGAGCGGCATACCTATGAATCATATCATTTAACCCTGAAAATCCTCCCTGCTGATTTAAAATTTTCCGCGCAAATAAAATTTACGAATAAACTTTGTAGCAAGTGTATATAATAATATAATTAAATGCAATTATATAAAATATAATTAAATATAATTTTATAATAATATATAATATAATTAGCTTTTGTAAAAAGCTCAAAGTTGATTAAGTGAAATTTTATAGAGAAGTACGTTTTAGATGATTGCGATACAAACAGTGAAATACTTGAAATTCACTCGTACTCTCGCTCGTCAACGCGTCGCTTTTTCGCTCGCGAGAAAGGGAGAGAGTGGCGTACTAATTTGCGAGCGCAAACACCGGGACACGTTTAATACGCGTCAATACTTTCGTCCGCTGACTTTACTCTTCACTTTTCCCCTCGTTCGACGAAGCGCGCGAAAGGGTCGCGCGAGCGAGAATGCAAACGCAACGCAGAACGCCGAAAAGCGCGGTCCAGGAAGGCTTCGCGCGGCGTTTATCGGCATCGACGGCGTGTGTCCCCTTCGTCGATTCCCCGGATGCAATATCGCCCGCGTTTCCTCGGCATGGAAACGCTGAAAGCCCGATAACGTCACGAGAGAGAAGCGGAAGGCGTCTCCTCTCCGCCCTCGGTGACGGCTACCCCGTACGCGCTTTGTTATTTCTCCTCTATACCGCGTCTCTCTCCTCTCTTTCTTTTTTTCTTTTTTTTTTTAGTACTTCTTCCTCCGAGGAAAATATTACGAGCTCGACTGCATCGGCGGTAGCTATGTCGCCACCGTCATCGCCGCGGCGGGGTGCATAAATTTAAGGAAATTGTTTCTACCGGGTAGAGCGGGACAACGTGGATGAGAAAGTGCCTCGCAACTAATATGCGAACCGTGTCCTTGCGGTCGCCGAGCTTGTCTTAACGGTTGGTAGATCTTGAAAATTGGATCCGCCTTGATCGGCCGTTCGTAATCATGAAATCTCATCGGTCTATCCCTCTCTCTGTCTCTCTTTCTCTCAATCTGGCGTGGTCGGGAAATTGAACGAACAAGCTGGTTAAACTTTCGCAATGTTGACTATTTATGTCCCCTGTACCGATGTGATTAGATGCGCGCGCGTAATAAGCTGTATGCATGTACGCATTTCGCGATACGCAAATGTGGCTCGCTCGCCTTAATAAGCACGTTATGCGAACTAAATCTTTCGATCGCGTTCTCTTTTACAGATATTATTGTATACGCGCGCTATATGGTGAATTAGGAATTATTACCTATATAAAATTAACTCTCTTCCACGTAGCACAAATTATAACCGTCCGCACGACATGGAATAATATCAAATATCTGTACAAATGATGTGAAGAAAGACAGACGAATAGATAATTGACAGATACCTATATTTCCGTTACTACATATCAGTTTCCGATCATCATTTTTGATACGTCCGCGAAACGTCTTCCGAGAAAGATTCAATCATCGTTCGAATGAACGGTCCATCTCTCAGGCCCTCGGCACTGACCCACAGGGCCATCACAGCGACGTCGATCGTTCAGTAATTTCCTTCGCGGTCTGCTTACCGTGCAATCGAGTCGGTCAAAGGCGATACCCATCGGCCGCCAATATAATTACTGGCCGCGTCGTGTGCCGCGTCGCGTTTCGCCTCCCTTCGCCTATCGCATGCACCTCGCATACGTGCTAGCCGCACGTTGCGTTTGAAGTCCGTTCGGGATTGCCATTAGCCTCGCCGACCGATACAAGGGATCTCACCCCGTAAAGAGAAACGCCACCGAGAGCGAGCGATCGACCGACCGATGTATGGGGTGACCGGTTATTGAAATTCTAAAATGATTTTATACCAAGTGACAGGTAATAACCGATGCTTTACGAGCGACCTAGCGAGCGAGCGAGCGAACGATGGTAACGATGTGAATATTTAATCCCGCGAATCAGGCCCGCGTCTTTGCCTTTTAGCGTAACTTGGTCGATTGAGCGTGCGTTCCGAGGGATTGACGAGCTTGAAAGATGGACATTAACGAGTATTAACGATAAACGTATCTACCGCCTGTCTATAGACTGGCGATTAAGTATTTTTAAAGCCGTCATGGAGAGTGTCGATTATCGAACTATACTGATTACATAAGATACTTATCGGATAGAATCACTCCATGAATTGTGTTGTCAACGTGTCGAAAGCAGTGACAAGAGCGATAATTTTTTTATATACAGAGCGTTATTTTACTGTAAATTGTTTCTTATTAAGATTCCCTCATTATTGTGCAACGCGTCAAGTTTTTAAAATTTATTATTTACACAAAAAAATAAAATGTTACTAAAATATTATTAAAGTATAAATTTGAATATAAAATGATGGAGAAATATATATTAATATATTAAGATATTTAATGTAAATATTATATTTGATGTAACATATCTCATTTTTTAATAAATTAATTCACTATTATATCATCAAATTTTTACAATTCATTATTTATACAAAAATAAAATATTACGTATAGATAAAATTTGAATACAAAATGATGGAGAAATTTCAAGATACTTAATGTAACATATCTCATTCCTGACTCAACTTAATTAACTATTACTTCAACTATTGACACACTACTATGTCACGTGTTATAAAGTTATAAAGATAATGTAGATGCACGAGATACGTACTGGCATCACACAGAGTCGTCTCTTATCCGTGTAAACGAGATAAAAGCAGCCTACATTTTCTAATTATGGAGCGTCGGCGTAAACGTCAAATCGGAGCTGTAGCGCGCAATAGTTTAATCAGGACGTCGAAATCTCGTACGCGATACCGGACACATTATCTCATGCACGCTCCAGAGGAAATGGAGAACAGAGGGAAAGAAACGGATAAAAAGCGACGCAACGGAGAGGGAGGGTGATGCGCGTAACCAGCGACCCGTCAAAAATGTGGGACAGAACTCTCGTCGGTCCCTCTTTATTTTTTTTTCCACTGCAAATAGCCCGCATGCATCACGCGGATCCTGGGCTCCCGTTTACAAGGGAACCAGACTTCTGGAAATGATGGCCTCCGCGGAGAAGGAGAAAGGCAGAAGCGCGGGTATTGCGGAGAGGATATATACGCATATAATGCTATTTATTCTTCCGTCTCTGTCTGCAAAAGCATCCATCCTCCCCTTTAACTCTCTATCAAGAAAAACCCTCACCTCTTTTTCTTTGCTTCTCTACGCCTGAGTCGTTCTCCCTCTTTTCTCCCCTTTCTCTCTTCCCTTTAGTGTATCTGCGTTGACTATATCAACGGGGGGGCTCGCCACCATGACCCAGAAATACACTTGGAGATGCTTCCAAAGTCGCCGGACAGGGAGGTTAGCTACCTCCAAGGATTGTTTCGATCGTGAAACATTGCAACGCACCCTCGCATAAATTCCAGTTAAAGCGAGGAAAAAAAAAATAAAGAACCAAGAAAAAAATTTCTTTTAACGCTTCTTAAAGTCATATAATAAAGCGGGCAGTTACTGTCGTTAAGAATCGCTTTCTCGTTGAAAGAATCTCGTTTACGAAGGATGTAATTTACGTGATGTCATCGCGTTTCGTTTTAAATCGCGATGCAAGAATGCAAAAGCATAGATGAAGTACGAGGGCCCGGGGCTGCCTAACTCTCATCCCGAAGAAATTGCAAGCATGAGCTCTCTGCGAGATGGATATTAATAGTATCGTGCGAAACGTCAATGACCGGAAAGGAGAGAGAGATAGAGAGAGAGAGAGAGAAAATTCACCACAGAAAAGAATTCCACTCTTATTAGGATAAATTTCAGTGAAGCGATGTGCCGACACGAATACAACGGAGACACGTTCCAGCACTTTAAGAATTGTTTGTTTAAGATTCCATCTCTTTCTCTCGTTCGCTCTCTTCTCGACGCATAAATTTTAATTCGCCGTTGGGGTAGATATTGCTATGGGAAAACTTGAGGCGTTCCGCCTTTCCACTCTGATTGTAATGTCGTTTCCGGTAAAATTGTTTGGTGAAACCGCCTCTTTACGACTCCCTTAATGCCTCAAATTATTTTCGAATTTACGATCGCATCTCTTAAAGCGCTCTTTACTACTTTTACACCCGAAAAGTTTTTATTGTTTGTCAACATATTTTTCGCTTTGAATTCTACTACTAATATCTTCAGTATTTTATAAAAAGCTTTACATTATCTCTAAAATTATATTTCGCAGACATTATTATAATCACACAATAAAGTTAAATTTTAAAAAGCTATTATGGATTAAAACCTTATCTCATAAATTATCTTTCTCAACCGAGTATTAGATTTGATAGAATAAAATAGCAAGCACACGTATTATACCGTAATATTCAATGTGACAGCGCATAATGTTTTTTTAGTTTATGTATAAAAAATTTTAAGAGACTTGAAGGGACATTTTCCTTAATAGTAGCATCATTTTCTTTAATATTAAAACACACACGAAAATCTACGAATCCAAACGTGAAAAATCGAATGAGCACATACGTTCTTTTAAAAATTAAATAATATAAATTTTTCGAAATGTGGAAGGGCCAGATATAAGAATATGAGACCAGAGATCATAGACCAGAAACCATATTAAAAGATCATATTAAGAATATGAGACCAGAGACCAGGGACCATAGACCAGAAACCATATTAAAAGATCATATTAAGAATATGAAATCAGAGACCATAGACCAGACTAAAAAAAAAAAAAACTATTAAATTCAAATAAATATTTAATTTAATAGTTCCCTTTACACATTTGTTTGAAACAAATAAATATTTATGTTTTGAAAAAAGATTTCTTACATCAAATAAATATTTTTTCACGACAAATCAATATTGTTATTTCAAATAAATGATGTATAAAGGAATTATTGAAATAAATATTTATTTGAATAATTTAATCTTTGGTCTATGCATTGAAAAAAAAATTTAATCATTAGATTAAAGACCAAAAACCATAGACCAGAAACTATAAATCATAAACCAGAGATTATAAACCGTAGACCAGAGACAAACTATGTTATTAAATCATCAATTAATATATATGTACGCTGAGTAACAGATGAGTTATTGTCATTAGGCAAATATAGTTGGAAACTACTCGGCACATGAAAGGGGGCGAAAGGAGAAGGGAGAGCCGTTGACATTAACGAATCGCACCGTACGTGTAAATGAAACGGCAGCGTGCTGTTTCACGCGATTCGTCATTGTAATAATTTGTCTCGCTCTTTTTGGACGTCGTTTCTCGCCAGATCGGCGAAACTCTCGCGAGACGCTAATTTAGCCGCGTTTTCGCTCAAGAACTTCGACATTCTTTTCATTCTCATTTTCGTTCCCGTCCTCCTCTCTTCTCTCCCTCTCGCCTTTCGTCGTTCTGTTCCACTTCCCGCCATTGTGCCTTTTGCCGTGGCTCTCTGGTCGTTTTATAGCTTCATTAGAGAAGCGAGGGTTCTCGTTTAATAATTCATTGGGGGAACTCGGCCTCATAGTATCCATTCTGACTCGCTTCTGTTTGTTCTTTGACGAGCAATCGGGCATCTTTCTTATCGTACTTTGTTGTCGGCGAAAAGAGATGAAAAATGTTTGGTCCGATGGGAAATGCCGCGATATACTGGGTATGCCGTATTAAAATATGTATCTTTGAATGGACTGCTATTCTTGAATTTCTCGTGAGAAATAAGTTTCAATAAAAGAAATCCGTGTATTTAATGACTTTGATTATTAACGAATCGAAACGTTGGAAAAAACCTTTTTCTTTTTTATATTAAAGCTTGGCTAAAAATATTCGAAATAGCATAATAATTTGATTTAATTTACGCGTTTGAACATCCGAAAATTATAAAAGGCACAGTTCGTATTGCATTGACAGCTTTCTTCGCTATAAATGTTCTTTACGTATAATTTTTGCTGTGCGTTACGGGATTTAATAGAGGGGTGAGATGATGTGTCGACGTTTGTTATGATCGCGTTATGAGATCGTATACGTGTAATCGTAAACCAGCATGTTACAATAAACCATTGTTGGCCCTTTCGAAACGGAATAGCGAGTGGAGGGCGGGACAGGATGTCTTCCGAGGCACGTTTTATCCGTAAAAACACGTGCGGCGCGCAAAGATGGGAGGGACGTTGCGAAGAAATCCTCTCTCTCTCGAGATAATTACAAGCGGCTTCACAAAGCGAAAGTCTTGGATTCAGCCGCCTTGTTTTCGAGTTTCCCCCCGAGAATCCAACCGTTTCGAAGGAAATGGTAGCTCGTAAAATAGAGAGATAAAATATTGCCTGACTATTTATCGAGTCATTATTGCCCATAGAGATCCAATGACGCGAAGATACTCGAAGAAAGAAAGGCATCTCTTTTTCCTAATATGTGCGGCATGCGGAAGAAATTCTCGGAAAAATAGTCGCAAACATTACTTTCATTTAGGGAACAAAGCTGCGCTCTTACAACGCAATTAATTTTACGATCCTATATATTCTAAAATTTTTTTTTAACAAACTGAATTGGTCTTTATCATCATAATATTGGAAAATATTATCTCGTCGCATGTAATTAATCAAACTTATTTATTTATATGATATGTAGAATTTTGCAATGTAGTTATGCGAAAAAAAATCATACGTACGTAGCTATTTGCGACATATTGAAACTTAAAAAAAAAAAAAGAGTATGAAAAAAATTTCACGCTCAAGTATTACACTCTCGGCTGAAGTTTAATTTTACGACTTAATTACTGATACAAGAGCAGCTTTCAAATTGCAGAATCAATCAACGATGGCGATACGCTGTATTACATACTCATGAAATGAAACAAGTGAGATCGAATTGTGTAACATGCCGAAACTGACGAGTTAATACACTTTGTCTCAAGATTCATTATCTTCGCTCTCGCGTACATAAATTAAAAGCTGTCTGGAAATTTTTCTCTCTTGACTTTTTGATCATCGAAAATCCTCTTGAACATAAAGATCTCGCTTTACGCGTTTCATACCTTTTACAACACTTGTCGACGATGATATGGATGGACATATTAATCAAAAGGTGATAATGTAAAATTTTGAGGCGCGCGATATTTCATCAGATCAGAGAGAGTGCGACAAGGAGGGGGGAGGAGGAGAGGAAAGAAAGAAAATAAGAAACAAGAGACCATAAACCATAGACCATAGATCAAAGACCAGAGACTAGAAACGATAGACCAAAGACTAGAAACTAAAAACCATAGACCAAAGACTAGAAATTAAAAACCATAGACCAAAGACCATAGATCAGAAACCATAGACCAAAAACCATAGACTATAGACCAGAAACCATAGACCAAAGACTAGAGACCAAACACCATAGACCAGAGACCAAAGACTATAGACTAGAGAAACCATAGACCAGAGACCACGTCCTTTCAGAAACGTGTACTCTCTCTCGAGAAATTTTCGAGCATGTATACGTTTATTACGCGTGGTTCGAACATAAAGTATCAATTCCGATCTCCCTACGATGTGTTTACGACAGCGGCGGACTAACTTTATGTCTTTCTTACGAACTTTACGAGACGTGTACCGTTTCTCCGAGAGTGCGTCCGCGAATGCTCTATATATTGCTGTTGTACAAGGAAGAGGCCTTAGCTCGGTCGAAATATCCGTGACTGCTTGTTACTAGTTGCCGCCGCTCATGCGAGGATAATCTGCGCGAAATCCTGACGCGATTCGGATTACGCGATGCTGTTATGGACCGTTCGCGAGACAATAGATCCGCTGAATCGAACGGAATGTGACTGTGCGGAAGATAGATAGTATTGTCGCGTATACGAAGGCTTCCCGCAGCGGAGCGCGCTGTTTATCGTGAAATTTATACGATCGGTCTAAGGTACGCTTCAAAACGTGCGCCATGAACCTCTGGATTTTGGGAATACGGTAGAAATTTATGGCATTGAAAATAATCTATTCGTTTTTGCGATTATACGCTTTATATCTCGAAATGTTATACGTGTTCCACGCGCGACACGTTTTAATTCTCTAAAATATGCACATATAATCCGACAAATATGTATCATATAGCCATTACATTATTAAACCATGAAAAAAATAGACACAGTTCCTGCTATTTTATATTCATAAACTCGCGGACTGCCACCGCGAACATTCGATTAAATATTTGCTATCTCGCGCGCGATCACTTTGGTGAATGTCGAATATTTCATATCCACCAATTAGAGCGCTTCTCGGTGATCAAAATGCCGCGTCCAGATAAGCATTTATCAGCTTCGCCGAACGGCTAAACTCGTTTTCCTGCGTCGCGATTTTAATCGCGACGCAGACGCGCGCGTGTGCAAATATTCCCTACCTTCTCTCGCTCTCGCTACCGAGAATAATTGAGTTAGCCGTGTGACACGTCGTGCGCCATCCCTTCTCGGCTGATGGGTGCCGGCAGCAGGGCGGTGGTGTCCGGGGAAGGAAAGGGGGAAGGGATGGTCGGTCAGCTTGTTTCGCGAGCGCGATGGAGATTCGGCCGGTTGCAGCTGCCGCGTGCAACGTCGAGGTCGGGGCGGGAGCCGATAAAACGCAAACATTTAATTAAAAGATAATCAACTGGATTGCGTGCGGCGTCCGCTAATGTTGCAGAACGGGAGATAGGACCTGGACCGCGCACAATATCGGTTCTTTATGCATATGAGCGCGACCGGGAACCGCGTCGCCGCCGCTCGTCTATGTGATTTAATTTTACACGAATATAAATTCGTATCGCGCGCGCGCATATACAATCCGATACGCTGCCATCTCCGATCAGCCGACTGCCGGCTATCCGCGCCGAAGCGGAGATGGTGGCGGTGATGAATATCGGGTCGATTTCCCCCCTAATTCGTTCGCGCGAATGTAGAAAAAAAATACGAGATACGATATAAATTTAAGAATCTGAGATAATTTTAATTTTAAAAAAAACTCTGAATATATATGTGCATGTGTGTCGAATACAGAATCAATCTATTTATACGAGTAGTTACTTGATTAAAAATCTAAAGATTAATATAATAGATGTGTAAATTTAAAATAGATTTGTCAAGTTTTGTTCTTATTTTCGGCGCAATGTCCGGAAATTAGCATGGTACAAATTAATAACGGAGATAATTCGTGAAATAAATCGATATCTCGGAAATTATAATTAATAGAGACATGCGGTTTCCACGTTTTTATTTGTTCTATCAATAACTATTAATTCTCCAAGCCTCATTATCAGAACTGTTAAAAAAAATTTATTCAGCGGGACAGAAATTTTTCGACGTGTCAACTAAAAAAAAAAAATTGTTTTTAAATTTTGATAGTTTTTTTTGACAATTTTGGGTAGCACCGGACGAGTTGTACCAATAACTATTAATGCTCGAAACGCTGAGATTGTTATATAAAAAGTTATCGCCACTTTTCGTATGACAGGTCGAAAAATTTCTGGCCCGACGTAAAAGTGGTAAAAGTGAAATAAATCGATATCTCGGAAATTATAATTAATAGAGACATGCGGTTTCCACGTTTTTACTTGTTCTATCAATAACTATTAATTCTCCAAGCCTCATTATCAGAACTGTTAAAAAAAATTTATTCAGCGGGACATAGAAATTTTTCGACGTATGTCAACTTTAAAAAAAAATTGTTTTTAAATTTTGATAGTTTTTTTGACAATTTTGGGTAGCACCGGACGAGTTGTACCAATAACTATTAATGCTCGAAACGCTGAGATTGTTATATAAAAAGTTATCGCCACTTTTCGTATGACAGGTCGAAAAATTTCTGGCCCGACGTAAAAGTGGTAAAAGTGAAATAAATCGATATCTCGGAAATTATAATTAATAGAGACATGCGGTTTCCACGTTTTTACTTGTTCTATCAATAACTATTAATTCTCCAAGCCTCATTATCAGAACTGTTAAAAATTATTTATTCAGCGGGACATAGAAATTTTTCGACGTGTCAACTTTAAAAAAAAAATTTTTTTTAATTTTGATAGTTTTTTTAACTATTTTGGGTAGCACCGGACGAGTTGTACCAATAACTATTAATGCTCGAAACGCTGAGATTGTTATATAAAAAGTTATCGCCACTTTTCGTATGACAGGTCGAAAAATTTCTGGCCCGACGTAAAAGTGGTAAAAGTGAAATAAATCGATATCTCAGAAATTATAATTAATAGAGACATGCGGTTTCCACGTTTTTACTTGTTCTATCAATAACTATTAATTCTCCAAGCCTCATTATCAGAACTGTTAAAAATTATTTATTCAGCGGGACATAGAAATTTTTCGACGTATGTCAACTTTAAAAAAAAATTGTTTTTAAATTTTGATAGTTTTTTTGACAATTTTGGGTAGCACCGGACGAGTTGTACCAATAACTATTAATGCTCGAAACGCTGAGATTGTTATATAAAAAGTTATCGCCACTTTTCATATGACAGGTCGAAAAATTTCTGGCCCGACATAAAAGTGGTAAAAGTGAAATAAATCGATATCTCGGAAATTATAATTAATAGAGACATGCGGTTTCCACGTTTTTACTTGTTCTATCAATAACTATTAATTCTCCAAGCCTCATTATCAGAACTGTTAAAAATTATTTATTCAGCGGGACATAGAAATTTTTCGACGTGTCAACTTTAAAAAAAAATTGTTTTTAAATTTTGATAGTTTTTTTGACAATTTTGGGTAGCACCGGACGAGTTGTACCAATAACTATTAATGCTCGAAACGCTGAGATTGTTATATAAAAAGTTATCGCCACTTTTCATATGACAGGTCGAAAAATTTCTGGCCCGACATAAAAGTGGTAAAAGTGAAATAAATCGATATCTCGGAAATTATAATTAATAGAGACATGCGGTTTCCACGTTTTTACTTGTTCTATCAATAACTATTAATTCTCCAAGCCTCATTATCAGAACTGTTAAAAATTATTTATTCAGCGGGACATAGAAATTTTTCGACGTGTCAACTTTAAAAAAAAAATTTTTTTTAATTTTGATAGTTTTTTTAACTATTTTGGGTAGCACCGGACGAGTTGTACCAATAACTATTAATTCTCGAAGCGCTAGGATTAATATATAAAAAGTTATTGCAAACTTTCGTATGACAGGTCGAGAAATTTCTGGCTCGACGTAAAAGTGGTAAAAGTGAAATAAATCGGTATCTTTTAAACTATAATTAATAGAGACATGCGGTTTCCACGTTTTTACTTGTTCTATCAATAACTATTAATTCTACAAGCCTCATTATCAGAACTGTTAAAAATTATTTATTCAGCGGGACAGAAATTTTTCGACGTATGTCAACTTTAAAAAAAAATTTTTTTTAATTTTGATAGTTTTTTTTGACAATTTTGGATAGCACCGGACGAGTTGTACCAATAACTATTAATGCTCGAAACGCTGAGATTGTTATATAAAAAGTTATCGCCACTTTTCGTATGACAGGTCGAAAAATTTCTGGCCCGACGTAAAAGTGGTAAAAGTGTCATGTCCAGTTGCAACTGCGAACGTGATAGCGGTTAAGACAGCGCGAAGAAACGGTGTGAAAGAGTAGCGGCGAAGAGCACGATCGTCCGGAATATTAAGCTCGCGGTCACGTACGCCATTACCGAAGCTAATGCAAAGCTGCCAGTCGTTTCATGCCATCTGTAACCGGATCTTTCCCTTCGACGACGAACCGGTGCGCTGCTCTGCCTCCGTAGTTTTATTTTTCCACCCCTTCCGCCAAACCCTCGCCGTTTGCCAATCGATTCGACGTGCGTTCGATTAAAGAAGGTTCTCTCTCTCTCTCTCTCTCTCCTTCTTATCTTTCCTACATTTATTTGTTCCTACGTTTCGTCTCATTCTATCCCTTGACATTTTTCCTTTTCGGTTCTTTGTTCGACCTCTCACTTTCCCCGCGTTAAGAAGAAAAGTGTCCCGAGATTTTTTCGTTCCCTTTCTTTCACCCAATCTGATGGCTTTCCGCTCTCGATACTGCCCGATTTCGGTGAGTCAGTATTCAGCGTGCGCAATCGTTTTTCTAGAAACGGTGTGATAAAGCCTGTGGTTTATGGGCAAAATTCCTTTACCTGAATCCTGGATACATTGATTTTGTGTGTGTAATCTATATTTTGTAGATATACTTTCGGGCAAAATTGTTTAAAAAAATTTCAAAATGTTTTAATTATCAAAACTTTTTGGAAAACCAATATAAATACCCAGAGCTACGCGAGAACTATTTTAGATTAAACAGAAACTCTCGAAAATCGACTGGCATCTTATCTCTATATACATAGATATGCCTTTTTCGGACGAAATTGTTTTACAAAATTTTTAAGGACCAATTTCACCATCTTTGGTTAACTTAATTGACGGATTAAATTTAAAAATTGTCAACTACAAGGGGGAGAAATATTACTAACACTTAAATTACGAATAATAATGGGGCGCAGATGAAGTATTACCGGGCAAAATATGTAATAATCGAATGCCGCGCAAAGAACATTACAGGCCTTTGTAACGTGTTACGTATCTCAACAAAAATCACTAAACATTGTTACTACTACTTTGATCGCGATATTCGGTCGACGAACTTATACGCTATTTAGTGTTAAAAATAAACAGCAATAATATGTCGTTGTAATTAATATCTATATTCTTAATACTATTTTCTATAATAATTTGAATGAATAGCGTGCAGATGCGTTCTGATTCTGTCAGAGATGAAAAAGAGTTAAAAAAAAAAAATCTTTGAATTGTGTCAAGAATAGGAAAGTCGCCGTTGTATATCTCTTTTAGGATAGCCCGTATGCTCCCACGTACGGCCAAACAGGATGCGCGAACTCGTTCGAGCGTGGTAAGACCGATAGCAACGTGCTCTCCTTCACGACGATTTTTCAAGCGGGCCTACGTTGGGCGTTTCACGGTCGCGCGACGCCAGACTTTGAGCCCGGCCGCGGTCTGGTCTATCTGGCCCATTACCAGCCTGGCACGTTGAACGCCCTCGTAAATCACCGAAGTGGCTGTGCGCGTTTGTTGCCGCGATTTCTTGCTGCCGAGGAGATTTCTCGTGTGGGCTCTCGTGTGTATAGGTATGTGTGCGTGGCACGGAAGATCTCGTTTGAACTGTACCCCATCTCGCGAAAAGCACGCGACGAAATGTTTATGCGCGTGTAAGCTCATTTTATGGCTTGATTCTCTGTCGCCGTCTGGTACAAGTTACGGTAAAGAATCACTCATATTGTCTTTACGTCGGACATTCAAGCGATATTTGTCTAACTCTTTGTGTAACGTGTTCGCTTTGATTGCGAAATTCGCAATGTCATTTTCTGCTACTTTACGTGTCGAAATGAAAATACGATATACGTACTGCAATTTATATATACGGTTCTTTATAATTTAAAATATATCACTTCCAAATATCTTGCGTTGAAGAAAAAATTTTGCAAATTTTATTATTTCTGAAAGCTTTATGCGTGTGAAGCTGGCGTCTCATTTCGTGGAAACTCATAAATAATTAAGAATTCTGGTTTTATTTTCAAAAGTTCTTGATAATTTAAACAAATAGTTATAGCATTATATATAAAGCAACGAAAATGCCTTAGGACAACTTCATGCAGCGTCTCACTTTATCCTACGACATTTTCCTTATCATTAATTATCAAGATTGAAAAGATTATAATTCTACATGAGTTTTAAGTTTTTCAAATTAAAAAAAATTTTTTTTAATAATTATTTTGCCCAAAAAATGCATGCTTTCGAGTATAAAGGTAAGACGTTAGTCGATTTTTGAGATTTTTGTTTCTTCAAAAACAGTTCTCGTATAGCTTTATACATGTAAATTGCATCTCCGAAAAGTTCTGATAATTAAAACACTTAGAAATTTTTTAAAACAATTATTTCGCCCGAAAAGACTATCTGCAGATATAGAGATGAGACGCCGGTTTAAGATAAATTCCAAATAATTGAGATTCATTGTTTTAAATATAATATTTAGATAAAGTTAAAAGTTACTTTATTAGATTTTAAATACTATAATGTTATAAATCTATGTAAACCTGACGCCTGACTTTAAAAAATTTAAGATTAATAATATAGTTTGTGCTTTGTGCCTTTCTCGTTTGCACCTGCTTGTATTGCATTTTATTTCCATACTTTATTCTTTATTCGTACCTCAAAAAGTTGAAAATTGACCAGTATCTACCTTTAAGATATTTTAATTTTGTTAATATTTTATTCTCGACAGTTATTTATACTCATCTGTATAATCTGTCTTTAATACATTGGTATCTTCAAGAACATAAAACTACAGTATTTTTTATTTGTAACTATTCTTTATAGAAAAATTAATTGGCAATTGTTTTACGATATTGTAAAAAAAATTCGACAAATTTGATTGTAATCCATTATCAAGGGTTTTTTATTTTTAATTACTACTTATATAAAGGATAATTTGACTATTTTACAAGATATTTTTAAACTTTAAATATCCTTTATATAAGAAACTACTTTGTCGTTTCTAAAGATGTCGTAAAAAACAGCCAACGGAATTCGACAGAGAACTGTTCGTATCTGCGTCTGTATTATTTTTTATTTGGTTTACATTTTTAAAGGATATAAAATTATATGCATTTAAAAAATTTTTTACTTCTTATAAAAGATAGTATAGCCATTTTTTAAGAAACTGTTAAACAGTCAACGGAATATAACAGAAAGTCAATAGTTTGTAATCATTTTTTATTTTGTTTCTTAAAAAATAACTATGTATATAATTTTTTATATTCTTTATTTTATATATATATATATATATATATATATATATATTTCTTTTCTTCTTTCTTTCTTTCTTTTTTTTGGATACAAAATTATATACATTTCTTAATTTTTAACTTATAAAAGATAACAGCCGTTTCGAGATATCATCAAATGGTCATTTAACAGAGAATTGTTTGTATTCATTTGTACCACTTTTTTTTTCTTTTTCTTTTCTTTTCTTTTTTCTTTCTTTTTTTCTTTTTTTTGTGGATATAAAATTATATACAACATTCTTTAATTTTTAATTACTTCTTATAAAGGATAACTTAACAATTTTATTAAGGATATCATTAAACAAAAAACAGACTTCAATAGAAAACTGTTTGCAATAGTCTGTAGTTAGAGATATAAAGGATATAAGAAATATAAGGAATAACTTAGTAATTTCTTCAACAGAAATTGACAACAGAAAATTATATCTGTTGTTATTTCATTTGTACTTCGAATAGTACAGAAGTACAATATTTTAGGTTACAAGGTTATATTTTTTAACCTTTAAATATTTTTTTGAAGGAATAACAAGGATATCGTCCCATGAAATTCGACATAGGTCAATGGGATTTGATAGTCTTTTGTATCCGATTGTATAGTGTTTTTTTCGCCTATACACATCAAAGGATACAAAAAGAATATAAATAAAATACAGGAAGATACAGAAAGATACTGTATCATTTGTACTTCAAATGGTACGGAAGTACAGTATTTTTTAGGATACAAGGTTATATTTTTTAACCTTTAAATATTTTTTGAAGGAATAACAAGGATATCGTCCCATGAGATTCAACATAGGTCAATGGGATTTGATAGTCTTTTGTATCAGATTGTATAGTTTTTTTTTTCGCCTATACATCAAAGGATACAAAAAGGATATAAAAAGGATGCAGAAAGATACAGAACTATAGAATTGTTTATTAAGTATCCTTTATAAGAAGTAACTTGACCATTTTTGAAGATATCGTGAAACGGTTAAATTTGGCAAAAATGATTCAACAGAGAATCGCTTTTGATTTTGTGTTTTAAGAAATATAAAATTGTAGCATTTTTTAATTTTTAAATATCTTTTATAAGAAGTAACGTAAGTGGGCGTTTATGGAGACATCTTGAAACGAGAATTAAACGAGAATCGAATTTTAATTTTGTTTGTGCTTTAAGGAGTACAGAATTATAGCATATTTTTAATTTTTTAAGTATCCCCTTATAAGAAGTAATTTTGCCTGTTTTTTTTTTTAATATCATAAAACTGCCAACGAAATTTTTCAAAGAATTATTTGTATCCATTTGTACTGGTTTTGATTGTTAGCATTTCAAATAGTCATATTTTATAAAAATGTTGGATTTAACATTTTAGTGTTAATTCATAGACATAGGCTATATCTAAACAGAGTGTTTGTCTTTATTTAAAGAATAGGGATATAAGTGTACGTAGAAAAGGACATATTCTGTTTTGTGCCCCTTGCCTTCTCTCTCATTCGAACGAGAGTATACTCGAACGCATGTAACATGAGAGAGAAGCAAAGGGCGTCTACGTGCACATTTACCCCTACCCCTTAACACTCTGTCTAGATATATTATTATGTCTATGGTTACATCAGAAATTTAAAAATGTTATATATTTTCGAACTCTTTGAGAAAACGAAATAAAAAGTGATACAAATGATTCTCTATCAAATACCATTAACAAACCTAAAATATCTTTAAGTCGCCTGATCATTTTTTACTATCTTGTATTTTAATTTTTTTAATATGAATGAAATAAAATGCAATACGCGCAGTATTTATGAAGTCAGGCGCCAAGTTCACATCGATATGCTACATTTTACCTTAAAAATACGTTTCAAACAATTTACATGCCAAAACCATACAAAAACTGCTTTAAAATAAGCAGAACTCTCAAAAATCGATTGCGGTCTGATCTCTATATTCGTAGATCGTCTTTTTTGAATATATAATATTTAAATATTTAATTATAATTATTTAAAATAATTATTTAAAACATTTTTTAATTGTTTTAATTATCAGAACTTTCTGGAAAGGCAATGTGCATGCCTAAGTATAATTCTCGAAAATCGACTAGCGTTTCACTTCAATATCTATAGATATCGAGATACGGTTATCTTTATTTTAGTTTCATTAATTTGTTTTCCCTTTTAAAAAACTCTTCTTAAAACTCATGTAAAACTCATGTAAAACTCATGTAAAACTAAGAATAATCGACACTAAGGAAAATGCCGTAGGACAAAGTGAGACGCTGCGTGAAGTTGGCGTAACAGTTTATAACAATAAAGCATTTTCACAACATAAGGCGTAGCTTTAATGGTCGTATAATTACTTATTTAAAATATAAAGAATTCTAGAACTATAGAAAATTAAACAAAAACTCTTAATTATTTATGAGTTTCCACGAAATGTGGAGACGCCAACTTCACACACACGAAAGCTTTTGAATAAAAAAAAATATATCAAATATATGAGAATACAGAACAGTATTTAACAACAATATTTAATATAATTAAATTCGCAAAAGGTGCTAATAGCTGCCGCGCTATTATAGATTTTACCAGCTAAGATGAAAGGTAACGATATATCTTATCAAAAACGCGATCGCGAGAGGTACAACTAGAGATTTTGGCACGCAACGTAGACACGGCTTTACTGCAAACATATACTTAGCAAGGTAACGCGTGTCTAGAGACGAACAAGGAGATAACTCGACGGCATCGAGGCACGCCTAAATATCGTGAGCGAAACCATATAAGAGGTGTAAGCACAAGACGGACGCGTTACGGGAAGTACTATTCACCGTACCCCGTAAAGCGTAGTGCGTGCTTGAATATTTGGCACAACGTGAAACCGCGTTAAGGTCGACTTGCGCGCGCGAAAGAGAGAGATGACTATCCTTATACCGTTGAAATCTTCGTCCCGCGATCGCCCGGTAGTCCCTTGCCTCTCTTCTTATCTCGTTCCTCGAAACCATAGATCAGTCCGGGAGAGAGAGAGAGAGAGACCGCGTTCTCTCCTCAGGTATATTATCCGCGTGTTCGTGGCGCGCTAAAAATACCGAAACCCCGAAAACGAGCGTTAAGATAGCGCTGGGCGTGACCGAGTCTAGGGGTCTGCAGGCAAACCGCGCTTAAAGAAGGGTTACGGCGAAGTAATGGTCCGTGCTGGGGGAAAAGAGAGGAGGAGACGCAGACGAAGGGACGAGAGTGTCGGCGGTTTCTTTTTTTTCTTTCTGCACGCACTGACGATAGACTACCTTACAACGGTCTAGGCCTAAGGAATGGAAAATCAATATCGGTCGTTTTCACGCACTCTCTTTTCCCGTTCTCTTTTCCTTGCAGATCAATCTTGAAATCGTATCGAGAGCACAGTAGATTTATATAAAATGAAGTTTGAGCTTTGTTCTTCGAGATAGAGATAGTTTGATATAGATATTGCATTTATTAAACTGAGTTTGTTCTCTATAACGGTAAAGTTCAATATCTTTGCTCCCCCCCTTTCTCTTCTTTCACCGTTCAGAGAATCTCGAGATTAATTCCGCAGAATATTCCCCGTTGCAAAAGAAGTTCGATTACCTATTTTACGCGCAATGGCTATTAAAAATATGTCGAAAGAGATATAGTCGGATGAGAGGATGCTAAGGGATGCGAACAAGAGAAACATCGGGCAATATGCCAGTAATTCGATTGAGAAACTTCTCATCGCACTTAAGAAATCATCGTCAACCGGCGTCGAATGCCTTTATCGCAGATCTCGGCAGAAAACTTTTCGTGGATTTCAGCTCAATCGCGTTTCCCGTGAGCATCAACTATTAATACTTCGTACTTGAATCGTTTTTCTCTCGTCGCTCTCGTCAGCGCTTTCTTTTCGCACTGGCAATCTTCTCGATAATGAGTTCTATAGAAAAATACTTTCGGCGCCGGACGAGGTGCGCGAATAATTTAGAGAGACGCTTGGAAAAATATTTTTCGATTGAAGGAACGCCAATGCCGCCTGAGTGCCGTCTTTTATAATTCTCTCCCCCGCTGTACGCGCAACTTGAAAGCTACCCTAAGCACAAGTTCTCTCCCTTTTAACATTTTTCTCTCTCGTAGCAACTCTCGAACTATCGAAGTTCCCGTTCCACGTGATGTGTTTTGAATCGCGGCGATAAGAGTCGCAACATTTTCTTCGCTTGCCCAAAGCGGCGTCTTACGATAATGATAACCGATATATCGATGATAATTATTCCTGCAACCGGCAGCGAAATATCGTAAAATCTTCCTCGATAATTAATAGCGTGGGTCACCATTATCCGATGAGAAACGTAATAAATAATTATTCTATTTTTCAGGGACTGTTTATTATGAATCGTGACTCTTTATTGTCGATGCCACTCGATTGCACATTGTGCAACGCGCCTTTCTATTGTCTCCATCGCCATGCGCCTGTCGGAACTTTGTATAAAAGCGTAAAAATACAACGTCCGTTTCCTTTCCGCGCATCCTTTGAGGCCGCTCGATAATTGACGATCGTTATCGCAATTTGCTCGTCGTATCGTGCCTCGCGAAAAAAATGTAACAAAATATAAGTACCTCATCGTCGTTTAAATGCATCCGTGCATTTAGTGTCGCGTGAATACAAAATGTTTTATTGAATAAAAAAATATTGATGCCGTTCCGATATCATCGATAATTAATCATATACCTCGAGACAATTAGAATAATGAGAATGATGATACAGAATAAATTTTTATTAGCACATATTTTTCTCAAAAGCGCAAGATACGACTAAAACAACTTCTATAAGAATCTTTTTGAAAGACCGTATACTAACGGAATTATAAAGAGGAAACTTTATTGGCGATAAATTACGCTCGTAGAATATTCCCGCCGTTATCCATCGGCAATATCAAAGTTCGCGAGGAAATCAATGGCGAATAGATGAGCACAAAGGGACTTACTACGCGGAATTATGGCTTTTAGAGTTTTAATTCGTCCTGCTACTATGGAGAAATCTTCTCAGTCACGATATTGCAGAATCAACGGGCGGGATCTCGCCGAAAGAAAATGCTTTTGCCTTTAACTACATTTGTATCGAGAAAAGGGAGGAAAGCAGAAAACGTGCGGAAAAGGGATCTGCATGAATATTCTTACATTTTATATACCCATTGCATTGAATACGATTCTTTGTGCTTCTATACGAGATTACACGAGTACGTAGAATTTCCGCGGAGACGATCTCGTTATCGACTCGATAATCGTTACTCACAGAGCACCGCGGTACAAAGAGCAAAGCCGTGATCCTGAAAGATCATATACTCTTCTTCCCGGACTGCTTCCTCGTTCCCGTTCTAAGTGCTCGTTCATTAAAAATAACGAAGGTTGACTGCCGACAGGAAAGCGGGCTCAATAATTGAATTTCCAATATCTATTTACCTTTGCAGAGTAAGGCTACAAAAAGAGATAGAGAGAGAAGGGAAGAAAGAGAGAGATCGCGTCACAGCTTATCCCCGAAGGTCTTGCAAAGCCTCATCACGCAATTACTCGCTACGATTCAAACCGAGACGAGCACGAGCACGAGCTTCTTACGGAGACTTACTTCCAGACGGAAGACGGAAGTTCGCGGAGTACCGCACGTGAAAATAGCGAAAACGCCCGAAAATGTATCACCGCCATCCCTCTATGACCGCACGCGAGCTTTAACGTAGAGCACTTAATGGAAAACCCCTCGAGTCGTCGTTTGAGAATAGGCGGGCGTCGCCACGACCGTCTAACCATCGCGTATATTTTTCTCCGTACAAAAGAAAAGAGCTCCGTGACCGCCCCTCGTTTAAAAGACGCGCAAGGGGAAAGAAATAAGGACGTATTGGAGGAAAGAATAAAAAGAAAGAAAATAAGGACGCGCACTAGAGAGGTACCGACGATTACGGGGGGGCAAAAAAATAGCACGCGCAACGCCCAACGCGGGACAACTATAAGGGTGGACCTTAAACCGAGAGAGGGCACATCTCACCCCCGGTGGAATTTAATTTCGTCGTTTTAAGAGGACCTTCCGTCCTGCTCGCCACACACACCGGCGTTCGCCTGTCGATAGACGAAAGAAGTTTATTGACCTGTCCGCAGTAAAACCCGCGAGAAATAACCCGTTTAATATTATCATTCTACACGACGAGCATTGATTCAATTGTATCGGAAAACGCTTACATACAAGTTGACAATGTGTTGCGCGAATTTACTATTCTTTTTTTAGATATAAAAATGCATCAATCTTTTGATTTTGAGATCTTTTTTAGTCAAAAGTTTTTTAGAAAATACTCAGAATAATCTGTTATTTCACACGAGTTTTATTTTAATTTGACTATGTAATTTGCGTTTCAGAGTTCGGATTTGTTCGGAAAATTCTTCGAATATATAAAACGGAAGATGAGTGCACAATTTTTTTTTTACGAAAAAAATGTAAAAATCTATGACAAAAAATTCTGTATTATATATTTATCATTTTTTAAAACAAACAATATTTTTTTGAACAAGGATACTTTATCCTTATCCAACAAATTGCAGCATAACAGACGAACTAACAGCTAACAGACGTAGAAGAGTATTATAAATTATTAAGCAAGAACGTACTTCGTTAGTAAGCCTTACTCTGATCCTTTTAAATTGCGCGTAAAACCCTTTAACGCCTTAATCGACGCGTTCATGATTCAAGAATCCGTTCCCCTCGCGAATAAAGTTTGTAGCTTCTTGAAGCCGACCGGACCGACGTTCGTCGGCATTAAACGAAGGTTAAATCTCTAAGCGAAAATTCTGAATAAAATATAGTTTATAAATATATAAATTTATGCTTACTATATTATGGGTAAGATCATAATCTATAAGAAAGAGATAGTAGTCTCGCTAAATCGGATTTAGTTGAATTAAATTGTCGAAGCCTTCGAAGTCAAGATGAAGGGATCGCTAGAGAGCGCTATATTTTGCTCCCTGGCTCTTTGTCAATTCCGACCTGTGCGAAAGCGACGCGGTAACCATCTCCGACAATGGGAGCAGCAGGTTCGATCCCGGGAGCACGATTGTGTACGGTATGCTGTAGGGAGCGATGTTCTCTAAAAGGGCCTTCAGTGGCACAATTATTGAAACAGAGTGGCTTCTGCACTATGCAGCGGAACTGGCGGTCGTGGTATGTGTATGCGTGTCGCTGTTTATCGCGATAATGTTTATATAGGTATAATTTGAAAAGAATCGCGCGCAAAGGTTCCCAACGATCTCGGGTTACACGTTATGCGGGTCGGGTGGTGGGCAAACGGACGAACAAGGGTATGGGATGGACAAGCCGGTCGATTAACGATAACGAATGCTAATGGATCGGATGAGTTAATTTACCTTCATTAATCGATTGGTCTTCGAGTTTGCCTTCGACTCCACGCTCCTGAGTCATCCGAGCGGAGAGAGGATCGTGATCTAGTCGGTTAAGGATGCGGAGGACAGATCTGTGTATGTGCGCGCGCGAATGTGTGTGTGTGTGTGTGTGTGTGTGTGTGTGTGAGAAAGAGAGAGAGAAAATATGAGCGCTAGGTGACGCGATACTTGACCATACCATATTTTAGATAATATAAAAATAACAAAATAATAAAATAGAGAGAAAAATCAAATAAAAATGTGTACAGTCTCTAAGTCGGTGTAATAAAAGAGTTAAGCGACTTTACAAGTCTTGTACAAATTGCCAGCAAACCAAAATAATTTGAAAGGAGAAAAAAAAAACCAGATAACAATTGAAACCATAAATCTGAATGTCATAGAAAATATGCATAATAAAAATGTGAAAATCTTGACCATACCATATGTGTATAAGATAATATAAAAATAACATAAAATAATGAAATAAAAAAATCGAACAGAAAGTGCAGTCTCTAAGCGGCGTAATAAGAGAATGAAGCAACTCTACAAGTAGATACTCGAAGAATTTCTCGCGCGTGCTTCGCGGTTCATACATGGCACGTAGTTTATGTAGTTCTCAACAAAATCTAAAGGACCCTATCGTGCTGTAGTTCAAGGACAATGAAATGGTTGTTATGCATGGAAAACGACTTACAGGAGCTTGCGGCGAAAAATAGAATTTCAAATACGAACATTTCCATAGTTTCAAATTAAAAATACGAATCATCTATAGCTTCTTGTTGCTTTAACAAATTCCAACTAATTTTACACACTCTGTGTTGCTTCTAATAAAATACATTATTTGACGGAGAGTTCCGCTAGACAGTATATATACATATAGAGAGAAATCTTGTATATCCAGACAACACGCGCCATTCTATTATTATACAGTGAAGGCTATCTGAAAATCTCAGTCTTATGCAAATTTATGTAAGGTTAAGTCTTGCTCGCACAACTGTAGTATTGTGTACGGATTGCACTGGACAATATAGTAACTACTTTCGACTCTCTATGGGCTTGAGGGACCATTCTATCTTCCTCTTGAAGATATGTCAGTCCTCAGCGACCCCCGTATACTACTTGAACTTTAGCAATACACTGACTCGTAATAACACCCTAATGCGTGTTCTATCATCGAGCGTCGTCTATAACCCCCCGCTGATACAGTAGCGAACAACCAGAAGAAGCAGAAGAGCGAACGAGAAGAAGCGACCATTGGATCGAGGATATATAAGCAAAAAGTTGAAAGAGGAGAGAGAGCAACCGAGAGAGAAAGGAACGAAGTCCCTAGCATAAATCACAATTATAATCAACGTGCTCGAAAGTTACACCAGGGTGATTCCCTTTGGCCCCCGCGACTCGTCGTGACTCTGCCGGCGTCGCATGAAAATTTATCGTCCAACTTCGGTTTCCTTCAAGGTCGGGCGCGCCACTTTGCATACATCGCTCTTCCTCTACTTTTTCGCGAGTTTTTACGCTAGAAAAATCGACTCGTTTGCGTTACGCTAGATGCACCGGCGGAAGAACGGAAACGTGAAAGGAGGTTGCGAAGAAAAATAAAAAAAAACCCAGAGCAAACATCCCGTGAACTTGGACCGAATACTTCATCTCGTTTTGATAAACAGTTCCAAGTACGGAAGTACGTTTTGCGTTATGGTACCATCGAGAGATTCCCAAACTTTTTATTATTAATTAAACTCTAATCTCGTGTGTTTTATAAAAATATCACGTAACAACGATGATGACAAGATGATAAAGTTTATTCTTATCGATTCGGAGGATGAGTCCGCGAGATGACGAATGAGTCATGAATATCGAGGGTGGTTACGCTTCGCGGTCATTCGTGGGCTCTTCGTCGCCGATAATCGGGAGAATGTGACGATAGCTGCATAAAGAACGGTCGCGTGCAAAAGTGTGCGGCGTCGAATTGCGAGTCGAATCGAATCAATCGAGAGCATCGTAATTCGAAAGGCACGGAGGGAGTCCCGGCACGGAGCAACGAGCACGGCGTATAAAGTTGCAGGGGTAAATCTAGTTTCTTCGTTACTCGGCTCGATCTCTCGAAGGGAACTACCGAGAAAGTAGGGTCGTTTGGAAAAGTGCGGATTTTCTTGGCTGCATCTATCCCCTGCCGAGCGAAACGGCGAAACTTTCCACGATGACATCGCCAACGGCGATTAACGGAATGACAAAGTCGTGGTCCCGCAGCGTCGCATCTTCCGACGCCGCTGGGCTAAGATATGCGCGAGATGGCAAAAGAACAAAAGCATCGGAATATAAAGTAAGTCGCTCGTAATACTCATTTTCGCGTGTTTCGCCGATCTCAAGATTCCCCGATTTAAATATCGAGAAATGATACGAGATTACGAAAGATAAATATAATTGTAGAATAATTGTAAAATACGGTAGTATAAAGTTTCCTCGCGCGCGCTTACGTGAGTCGCATAATTAAATCCGCGGCGGTTGCTCGGTAACGCGTGCAACGACGACGGGTCTAACAAGTTCCTCGAAATTAATTCGCCGCGGTTCTTCGCATCGCAATAAGCCGTCTGTTCGCCAAGTTCGCCGACGAATTTGCTTAAAACAATTTTCTCAGCGGACCAATTGTCGCGCCGCGACGTGCATTAAAGGCTTGGAGGAGAGCAATCACACCCCGTTCGAATGTGACCAATATAAAACATATTCTACAATTGGTCCCATTTTTAAAATAATTACTTTGTGGTCATTGCTTTGTAAAATACAAATATACTCATTATATAAAGCAATGATCAATGTAAAAATATGACCAATATAAAAATGCAAACAATATAAAAATGTGACAAATATAAAAATAAGATCAATATAAAAATGAGACCAATGTAAAAATGGGACCAATACAAAATGTTACAAATATAAAAATGTAACGAATGTAAAAATGACAAATGTAAAAATGGGACCGATAAAAAATGAAACCAATATAAAAATGTCACTAATATAAAAATGTGACCAATAAAAAATATGACAAATGTAATAAACAATTTCTCACTCACCGATACGTGCAATAGCTCAGTCGTAGTACACAGCACACATTGATCTGAAAACAAAATATTCAAATTATGTAGATGCATGTGTGTGTCGAATATCTCATAAACGATACAGTTTAGAAAAAATGTTTTTATTTTGCATACCTCACAGTTGCCCCGACGTCGCCCGATGCCTCCCCGGGCCTCCTCCTCCTCTCTTGGTCCTTCGTAGCACTCGCGACACTCGCGAAAACACGAATAATTACGATTGTCCGATACTTTATGCGGCACTCCCGACGCGCGAAACTTTACACGGCACTCCCGACACGACGCGTGAATCGCACTGTGTATCGCAATGCTACCTGTAACACACTAAATACATACATATTAGAATAATCATATTATTTCGCATTATAACATACACAATATAAATATGTAAGCTAGAATTAACGATATATCCACGGATCGCAACATATTCGCGCGCGCGAAAACAGATTAAGTTGGGTTATGTTGGCAAGAGATTTTGCATCGAATTTTTCGCGAAATATGCGTTTCGAACAATTACGACTAAATATTAACGTTGAAATTATGATATGCGATTGATAAATATGTTACAATACAAAGGTTAGAAATCGTTTCTAACGATTATGCTTACTAATTAATCACAGCGGGATGCAGCTCGAACTGCCTGATACTCGCGGTGTTTCGGTAATGGCCGAAGCTACAAACATCGGCAACTTCATGCTAATAGCGCGCGCGATACTATATACATGACTTATATAATATTAATAATTAATTAAAACTCGAAAGAGATTTGTTAAAAAATATATAGCTTTAGAAAGAAAAAATATTAATCGAGAATAAGGTATTATAATATATTATTTACAACATATTACTATTTTATAACTTTTACCATATTATTATTTTAAAATTTAATTAGCAAATTATAACATACACAATATAAATAGGTAAGCTAGAATATTTAATTAGCAAATTTTATTAATATTTTTTGACAGAAATCAGCTGATTAAAGCGTTAATTTACAAATTAATTTTTAAAATAATATGTTGTAAAAATTAAAATAATATAATATGTTATAAATAAATAATATAATACTGTAAACTCGATTAATATTTTTGAGTTATCAACTGATTTCTGTCAAAAAATATTAATCGAGAATAAGATATTATAACATATTATTTACAACATATTACTATTTTAATTTTTTAACATATTATTTTAAAATTTAATTAGCAAATTAACGCTCTAATCAGCTAATTTCTGTGAAAAAAAATTAATTGAGTTTAAACAAACTTTATATTATTTTTTTAAAGAATATCATTTTTTTACATAAAACCGAAGAATGGCGCGCGCGTAGCGCGCGTTTGTGTTATTCTAGTATTATAAATAAAATATGAATTGCGATAGAAAGGATAAATTTTTATAGTAATTTTTAGTGATAACAATTTATAGTTTTAACACATTATTGAATTATAAAAGATAAAATAAACAGAAAATACATCGTGTATGTATATTTAACTGTTAAGAAAGCTGATGCTTTTGCTATATAAGAAAATAATATAAAATAATAAAATATATACATATTATATATTCTATACGATATACTATATTTTATTTTATACAATATAAAGTGGAAACACGTCAATCTGATAAATTATAAAATTCAGATTTTATCTTTTTATCGAATCTTTTTCCTTTAATGCTAATAAATATATTAAAAATTATGACAGGTTTTACACTTTTAGATATTTTTAGATATTTTTTTAGAAAAATGTATATCCCCAATAGGACATGATAAATTAATCTTATAAACAAACTTTAAAGAATCTTAATCTTTGTGGTACTTACGAGACATTCACACTTATCTCGTGAACGCATCTACGAGCTCGTCCGGACGAACATTAGCATACTTAATGGTCCTTTGTTTGGTTAACTTGAACTACGAATGTTGCAAACGACACGGTTCGTTAACTTGACCGAATCGAATTACAACGAATTTACCAACGCCTCCGTGCTATTTTATCATGGATCTATAGCCAAGTTACTCTTGGACCGAAATTCAAATTCGGCGGAATTAATATGAACTTTATTATATTATTAATATGAATTTTATATAATTTAACAAATATTAATATAAGAGAGAGGAGAGAAAAAAGAGAGTGAGAGTGAACCACACATAAAATTTAACGATGATACATTGAGAGAAAGAAGCGAGAAGAAGAGGAAAAGGTCAAGAAGCATGTGACCTTCAACGAAGAAGATGAAGAAGTTGAACAAGTGGGAGAACAACCGCTGGGCAGGACTGTCGTACGAGAGGCACGAATTACGGAATCGGACGGATCTACTCCGGGACGTTGCAAGATCACGAAGGAAACCTATGAAGAGATCACCGAGGAGGTGCTGGTCCATGAACGCGTGAGAAGAAAAAAAGCCGTAGAGGACGAGCGCAGAAAGAATTTGCGAGAACAAGTGGAGGTTCATCAGAGTCTTCGAGATCAACAGGCGCCGGAGAGACGGAATGTTGATTTAATTGATATATATTTCTTACTTGAACTAAATTTTTTCAAAATTATATTTGTGGCCCGACTAAAAAATGAATACTGAAAAATCACACAACAAGCATATCCCATATCAAGATTCTTGCATGTCACTAGACTTCGTTCTTTTGCAATCCGTGACGAACGCCTTTTTTTATGTTTATTTAATGAAGTTTCTCCGACGAATGTCACGGCATTTCCCCTCTAGTCTCTCCAATGTCAATTTCAATTTTGTAACTTTACCCTAATATCCCCTATTCCTCATACACGCCGACAAGCAATATCGAACAAATTGGCGAACAATTCTTGTTGTATATTGCGTGCAGACGCACTTTAAGAAGATTCAATTAATTGCGCGTACTAATTGTTCCACAGCAAGTCATTATGTGGCAAGGTATTTAATGTTTCTAAGGTAACGGTTTCGCGCTCACGAGGGTCCGAACGAACAAATATTCGTTCCTCCGCGTTTCATCCGTTCGACAAACGTCAACCCCTCGGACCGCGCTGTCTGTCATTCCAGACTTTGGGGGTGCCAGACAACGAAATGCGGAGCCACGCGAAAGAGCGAGCGAGAGAGGAGAGAGGAGAGAGAGAGAGGAGAGAGAGAGAGAGAGAGAGAGAGAGAGAGAGAGAGAGAGAGAGAGAGAGAGAGAGAGAGAGAGAGAGAGAGCGAGAGAGAGAGCGAGCGAGAGAGAGCGAGAGAGAGAGAGAGCGAGAGCGAGAGTCCAATATTGCCTACACTCGGAATATTGTCCATTTTTACATTGGTCATATTTTTACATTGGTCATATTTATATATTGGTCTCATTTGGGACCAATGTGAAATGGGACCAATGTGAAATGGGAACAATGTGAAATGGGAACAATGTGAAATGGGACCAATGTGAAATGGGACCAATGTGAAATGGGACCAATGTGAAATGGGACCAATATAAGAATGTGATGTAACATTAATCAAGAAATAAATAAATAAATAAAATGCTTACCGATACGATGCGCAGCGACGGAGTTGTATAATATGTTACCTGTAAAATACAAATATACTTAAATTATATAAAGCAATGACCACAAAGTAATTATTATTTTATTAATATTTATCACAATAAAAATAATATCTATATCTATCACAATAAAATATATACATGTTTGATTAATTTTACTAAACTGCATAATAAAATTAATCAAACATATTTTATATTTTATTGTGATAGATATTATTTTTATTGTGATAAACATATTAATCAGAGAAATTCTCATAAAATTCTTTCCGTACCATATTGTCTCGCATGATTACCATGATTTTCAGAGTAAATTTTAAAAGAAAATTCTGCTTGTGTAGATATAAATTTAAATATTAATATAAACAATTAATATTTATATTAATACATAAATTTATATTTATATTTAAGATTTTATATAATATTAAAAGAAATGTTATTGAATGTATAAATTTGTATAAAATATAATAACTATGAAAGTCTCTTATATAAATATAAATCTTATATAAAATTTTAAATATAAAAACTTAAATTTAAATAATAATATAAATATTATTTAAATTTATATTTATATTAAAGATTTTATATAAGATTTATATTAATAAAAAAGACTTTTATAGTTATTATATTTTATAAAAGTTTACACATTCAGAAACATTAATAAATATAAATCTTATATAAATATAAATTTTATATAAAATTTTTAATATAAATATAAAATTAAATATTGATATAAATAATTAATATTTATATTAATATTTAAATTTATATTTAAAATTTTATGTAAGATTTATATTTACATATTAATTAGAATTAATCTTAAATATCTATACACGGATAGAATTTTCTCTTACAATTTACCTTGAAAGTCATGATAATCGTGGGACAATATGGTATAAAAAGAATTTTATGACAATTTCTCTGATTAATATTTATCACAATAGAAATAATATCTACACACTAAAATGTTTGATTAATTTTACTAAACTGCATAGTAAATTTCATTGTGATAGATATTATTTTTATTGTGATAAATATATTAATCAGAGAAATTCTCATAAAATTCTTTCCGTATCATATTGTCCCACGATTACCATGATTTTTACGGTAAATTCTAAGAGAAAAATCTCATTGTAACTAAAATTGTTAAATATGTTATTATACATTTATTTTATACCTCAAAATTGCTCCGCTGTCGCTCAATGCCTCCTTCTCTTCCATTCAAGCATCTTGCAGTCAAACTTGTACGCAGCTTATCAGCAATGCTACCTATAACAAATAAAGTACATATATAGAGAGATACTTAAACAAAAATATAACAAAAATTATGGATGCTTTCCAGCAATGACACAATGCAACACAGAGTATTATTCTATCTTTGTTGTTCAATCGTATTGAAAGAAGATAGAATGATATTCTGTGTCGCACTGTGTCGTTGCTGAAAAGCTCCCTGTTTCTTAAAAGAAATGTTATTATATATTTATTTTGCTTACCTCACAGTTGCCTCAGTGTCGCCTGATGCCTCCCAGAGCTTCCTCTTCCTCCTGCTCTCTCATCACTAACGCTTACCTGTAATAACAAATAAAATACATACATATATATAGATACTTAAACAAATATAACAAAAATTATGTATTTCTTATAAGAAATTATTGTCGTAATTCGCGGTGGGTCCAACAGTTTCGTGACAAAATTGCCCTCACGGTCGCGTAATCGGTGGCATTTCCGCGTTATTCGAGATCGCTCGATCCCGCCGACTTGGTCGCCATATTTCGTTGCGTCGTTGTCCTCGCGTATTTCGCCGCTATTCGAGATCGCTCGATCCCGCCGACTTGGTCGCCATATTTCGTTGCGTCGTTGCTCTCGCGTATTTCACCGCTATTCCAGATCGCTCGATTGAGGGAAGGGGAGGGAACAATCAATCGTCCAAGTCTCGCAAGAAGCGTCAAATAATCGCGAATTCGTGAACTCTTGACGACGCGGCGTATAAAGGGGAAGGGGCGGGGGGTGAAGGGGACGCTCCTTGCTTGAGCGCCTATTTCGGCATTATTCGCTCGACGAAGAGCTTCCTCGAGCGGATACTGTGGAAATACGCGAGAGCCACGACGCAAGGGAACGCGGCGACCAAGTCAGCAGGATCGAGCAATCGCGAATAGCGGCGAAATACGCGAGGGCAACGACGCAACGAAATATGGCGGACCAAGTCGGCGGGATCGAGCGATCTCGAATAACGCGGAAATGGCACCGATTACGCGACCGTGAGGGCACGTTTGTCACGAAACTGTCGGGCCCACCGCTAATTACGACACTCCCGACTCGCATTCGCGATTATTCACCTACCTTATACGCACACGAAATCGAGGCACAACGCGGAACGATCACTCGCGACTCGACCCCCTTACTACCCGAGATGCACTGACCGGCACAGTGGCGATGTACATCGTGACGTCACGCGCTTTCGTCTAATTTCACATTACTACGCGCGGAAAAAGTTTTCCAATATATTGAATATATTTTCGCTAATGCGAGAGCTTAGAGAGTTTTTAACGACGTTGCACTTTAGTACGGCACTAAAAGAATATGAATTACGGCGAATTTTAAGGTAATCTTAATTATAAAGCACTTGATTTTTTGTCTCAACAAGTAATGTTGAGAAATATTACTACGCCTCATTGCGCGCTACATGCACGTACATACTGCCAGTATGTAGCGCCACCAGCGGTGAAAATATATAATACACGTAGCGTAACTACAGATTTTTAATTTTTAGTAGTGGTATCAGACATAGTGTCTATTGGAACGTGTCCTTTTGTGTCGTTTGATCGATTAATTAGGATGAAAGGAGCAAATATCTCATCTGAATTGAACGATTGTACTTAAATTCTCACTCTTGGTGGTAAGTGATTCTTTAATATTGTATTTGTGTGTATGTGTGTGTGTAAATTAATGAGAATATTAATTGCTTGAATTGTAATTAATAGTTGCTCGTTATTTGCAGATTAGGGTTAGGTTAATACAAAAATTATCGAACATGTGATCAATTTATTTATACAAACAAATAAATATATTAATATAAATTGAAATAATAATACTATTAATATAATGTTAAAAATAATATTAAAATTATAATAATACTAATAAATTAAAATAACGCGGGGTTGTGTGTATGTGTATGTGTACAATGTATATGTATATAAAATATATATGTATTTTTATATGTGTTTATGTATATTTATATGTAATTTAAATACGTATATGTGTATATGTACATATATGTATATAAAAGTTTACACACACACACACACACACTCATAATAGGGAAATGCCTACTACTATACGATCGATTATCTCAAAGTAATTAATATGCGCAAATTCTTTCAAAAATAATGTGCAAATTTTTTTCGCGTCGTTTAAACCGATATTTAAACAAATATAACAAAAAATTTTGTGTTTCTTAAAAGAAATGTTACTGAATGTGTAAATTCTTATAAAATATAATAACTATGAAAGTCTCTTATATTATGTATAAATATAAATTTTATATATAATCTTAAATTTATATTTATATTTAAAAATAAATATAAAATAAATATAGAATTTTATATAAGATTAAAAGAAATGTTATTGAATGTAAATTTTTATAAAATATAACTATGAAAAAAATTTTTATAAAATATAATAACTATGAAAGACTCTTATAGGTATAAATTTAAATATTAAAATAAATATTAATTTATATTAATATTTAAATTTATATTTATATTTAAGATTTTATATAAGATTTATATTTATATAAGAAATGTTACTGAATGTATTATCTTTTATAAAATATAATAACAATAAAAAGTCTATTATATAAATATAGAGTTTATATACAAATATTAATTATTTATATTAATATTTAAATTTATATTTATATTTAAGATTCTATATAAGATTTATATTTACATAAGAGACTTTTTTATAATTATTATATTTTATAAAAATTTACACATTTAATAACATTTCTTTTAAGAAACATAATTTTTGTTATATTTGTTTAAATATCTTTTTAAAGGACACAAAAAAAATTTGCACATAATTTTTAAAAAAATTTACGCATATTAATTATATATATATATATATATATATATATATATATATATATATACACACATGTATATTTATAATTTGAATATTTTGTTTTCAGATCAATGTACTGTGTACTACAACTTCGTTATTGCATGTCTCGGTGAGTGAGAAAGTATTTATTTTGTAATATCACTATAGTGGTAATAAATAATAGGAGTATGTGAAGCTGGCGTCTTATTTCTTGGAAACTCATAAATAATTAAGAGTTTTGGCTTTATTTTTAATAGTTCTAGAGTTCTTGAATAGTTTAAACAAATAGTCTGGCGATTAAATGAAAAAAATACCTAAAAACAAACTGATGTGCCAATTTCACGCAGCATATCACTTTGTCCTACGACATTTTCCTTATCAATAATTGTTCAAATTAAAAAAATTTATAGTTCTACAAGAATTCTAAGAAGAGTTCTGCCTTTTAAAAATAAAAAATTAAAACGAAATAAATAAATACCAGTAAACCTCTTAAACATATCGAAATAAAACGCCACTCGATTTTCAAGAGTTTTGCTTATTACGAAATAATTCTAGTATATTTCTAAGCATGTACAATGTCTTTCCAAAAAGTTCTGATAATAAAAATAATTAAAAAATTTTGTAAAAATTTTATTTGATAAAAACTCGTATTTTTTAATGTAGAGGTGAGCTGCTTCGCATAATTAGTTTGTGCTATGTAGTTTTATGCATTTTCTTTGTTTTAATCGCCAGAACAATTGTTTGAATATCAAGAAGTCTAGAATTATTGATAATAAAGTCAGAACTCTCAATTATTTATGATTTTCCACGAAATAGATATGCTAGCTTCATACACATCAAATCTTACTTTAGCAAAAATATTTATTATACATACATACATATATCATCTATATATATATATACTAGAACAACATAAGCGCGCGCTACGCGCGCGCCATTCTTCGATTTTATATAAAAAGAATGATATTTTTATATAAAGTTTGTTTAAACTTGATTAATATTTTTTGACAGAAATCAGCTGACTAAAGCGTTAATTTGTTAATTAAATTTTAAAATAATAGTATGTAATAAAAATTATAAAGTAATAATATGTTTTAAATAAAATGTTATAGTACTTTAAACTCGATTAATATTTTTTCACAGAAATCAGTTAATAACTGTCAAAAGATATTAATCGAGTTTAAACATACTATAACATTTTATTTAAAACATTATTTTATAATTTTTATTACTAATTATTCTTTTAAAATTTAATTAACAAATTAACATTTTAATCAGCTAATTTCTATCAAAAAATACTAATAAATCATTAATTTGCTAATTAAATTTTAAAATAATAGGTTATAAAAATTTAAATGGAAATATGTTATAATGCCTTATCTGCGATTAATATTTTTTGATAGAAAGCACCTGATAACTGTCAAAAATATTAATCGAGTTTAAGAAAAATTATAACATATTATTTAAAACATATTATTTTAATTTTTATAACACATTCTTATTTTAAAATTTAATTAGCAAACAAATTAACGCTTTAACCAGCTGATTTCTGTCAAAAAATACTAATAAAGCGTTAATTAAATTTTAAAATAATATTATGACATAAAAAGTAAAATAATGATATGTTATAAATAAAATGTTATAGTACTTTTTAAACTCGATTAATATTTTTTGACAGTTATATCAGCTGATTTCTGTATCATTCTTTTTAACATAAAATTGAAGAATAACGCGCGCTTGTGTTATTCTAGTCCTTTTCTAAAAAAAACATGTTAAATCGATTCCCCCAATTATTGTTGACAATCATCGCGAGGATCAGCAGTTTGACAGTTTATCTAAAATTAAATTAAATTAAATAATAATATATGTTTTAATATTTTAAATTGGATTAATATTTTTGACAGTTATGAGCTGCTTTTTTCAAAAAATATTAATCGCGGACAAATAAGTTTATATTAAAGAATATATTATAACATACTCGTATAATATTATTTACATATCTACAACATATTATTATAATTAAAATTATAATATTTTGTAAGTAATAAACACAGAGGATTTTATCTTAAAATTTACCCTGAAAATCATGGTAATCGTGGGACAATATGATATGGAAAGAATTTTATGAGAATTTCTCTGATTAATATTTATCACAATAATAATATCTATTACAATAAAATATTAAATATGTTTGATTAATTTTACTATGCAGTTTAGTAAGAAATAATCCCAGCTCATTTGCTTTAATAATATAATTTTTTAAATATGACACATATATGTAATATGAGATATTTAAATAATCGAGCTGGAGTTAATATTTTAATCTAAATACATATATTATTGCCCAAATAAGATATTAAAACGATTGAAGTAATCCCAGCTCATTTGCTTTAATAATACAATTTTTTAAATATGACACATATAGGTAATATGAGATATTTAAATAATCGAGCTGGAGTTAATTTTTTAATCCAAATATGAACATATATTCTTGCCCAAATAAGTTGTTAAAACTATGTTTATGCATATATATGAATATGTATGTGCATTTATGTTTATGCATATATATGAATATGTATGTGCATTTATGTTTATGCATATATATGAATATGTATGTGCATTTATGTTTATGCATATATATGAATATGTATGTACATTTATGTTTATGCATATATATGAATATGTATGTACATTTATGATTATGCATATATATGAATATGTATGTACATTTATGTTTATGCATATATATGAATATGTATGTACATTTATGTTTATGCATATATATGAATATGTATGTACATTTATGATTATGCATATATATGAATATGTATGTACATTTATGTTTATGCATATATATGAATATGTATGTACATTTATGTTTATGCATATATATGAATATGTATGTACATTTATGTTTATGCATATATATGAATATGTATGTACATTTATGTTTATGCATATATATGAATATGTATGTACATTTATGTTTATGCATATATATGAATATGTATGTACATTTATGTTTATGCATATATATGAATATGTATGTACATTTATGTTTATGCATATATATGAATATGTATGTACATTTATGTTTATGCATATATATGAATATGTATGTACATTTATGTTTATGCATATATATGAATATGTATGTACATTTATGTTTATGCATATATATGAATATGTATGTACATTTATGATTATGCATATATATGAATATGTATGTACATTTATGTTTATGCATATATATGAATATGTATGTACATTTATGTTTATGCATATATATGAATATGTATGTACATTTATGATTATGCATATATATGAATATGTATGTACATTTATGATTATGCATATATATGAATATGTATGTACATTTATGTTTGTGCATATATATGAATATGTATGTACATTTATGATTATTGAAACTATTGGAATAATCCCAGCTCATTTGCTTTAATAATATAATTTTTTAAATATGACACATATAACTAATATGAAATAATTAATCGAGCTGGAGTTAATTTTTTAATCAATTTACATATATTCTTGCCCAAATAAGATATTAAAACGATTGGAATAATCCCAGCTCATTTGCTTTAATAATATAATTTTTTAAATATGACACATATAAGTAATATAAGATATTTAAATAATCGTGCTGGAGTTAATTTTTTAATCTAAATACATATGTTCTTGCCCAAATAAAAATATGCTATAAAAATTAAAATAATAATGTTATAAATAATATGTTATAATACTTTAAACTCGAATAATATTTTTTGACAGAAATCAGCTGATAAATGTCAAAAAGTTTTAATCGAGTTTAAAGTACTATAACATTTTATTTAAAGCATATTATTTTATAAATTTTATTACATATTCTTATTTTAAAATTAATTAACAAATTAACGTTTTAATCAGCTGATTTCTGTCAAAAATATTAATTGCGGATAAAGTATTATAACATATTATATTGCTTAAAATATATTATTATAATTATAATATGTTGTAAATAAAATCATATGTTATAATATATGTATAGTTTGTCCGCGATTAATATTTTTTGACGCAGAAACCAGCTGATAACTATGAAAAAATATTAATCCTAGATAAAGCATTATAATTTATTATTTTCAACATATTACTATTTTAATTTTTATAATTTATTATTATTTTAAATTTTAATTAGCCAATTTACGCTTTATTAATATTTTTGACATACATCAGCTGATTAAAGCGTTAATTTGCTAAATAAATTTTAAAATAATATTATGTTATGAAAATTAAAATAATAATATGTTTTAAATAAAATGTTATAGGACTTTAAACTCGATTAATATTTTTTGACAGTTATCAGCTGATTTCTGTATAATTCTTTTTAACATAAATAAATTTGAGGAATAGTGCGCGCGTTGCGCGAGCTTGTGTTGTTCTAGGCCTTTTTTAAAAAAGGCATGTCAAGTCAATTCTCGCAAGTTTATATATATATATATATATAATCTGTACTGTGAAATTTTAATTTTAAGCTAATGGATCGAGTGTTCCTTTTTTTTGCGAAAATTCTTCTTGTCGCTGAAAGAAGAGACGTCAAACAATTTCCAAATTTTTCGGAAAATAGATTTTTTTAAAACTTTATTTTCATCTCTGTGCACAGTGTATTTCGAAACAATCTGTAATATATACGCGAAAAGATATAGCAACGTTAAATTAATCATTTATGAGATATTGACGCTAAATTGAGAATAAAATAGTCCATTGATTTTAAAATGGAATCGCGCATAATTCTGTATTCGCAAGCTGCCTAAAAGTTGCCTCTCTTTTTTGTGATGTTGATTAGCTGCCTCAATATGCATTGTAAATTATATTCATAGCATCGAGGCTGTCATTGCGAGGGTTAGCAGTTTGACAGTTTGTCCAAAATAAAATAAAATAAAATAATAATATGTTTTAATATTTTAAATTCGATTTATATTTTTGACAGTTATTAGCTGATTTCTGCGTCAAAAAATATTAATCGCGGATAAAGTATACATATATTATAACTATATATTATAACATATTATTTTATTTACAATATTTTATTATAATTAAAATAATAATATATTTTAAGTAATATAATATATTATAATACTTTTTATTTTATTTTATTTTATTTTGGACAAACTGTCAAACATACTGCTAACTCTCGCGATGACAGCTGCTCGATGCTATGAATATAATGCACAACGCGAATTGAGACAGCCAATTAGTATCGCAGAAAAGCGACAACAATGTCAATAACATGCCTTTTTTAGAAAGGGATATATATATATACACTAGCGGATCCTGACGTCGATAATGGGGGGGGGAGGGGGTTGCAAAATTATTTTATTTAATATTTTTGGTTTCATGATTAGCTTTTATTCCAGGATCAACGACGTCGATAGCTCTTTAATGTTTGTTTTTCTTTATTTATATTTTTTAAACAAATTCAGCAAAACTGTTTCTTTTAATTTGCAAGGGGGGGAATTAACCGCCCCCCCCCCAGGATCCGCCAGTGTATATATATATATATATATATATATATATGTATATTATATAGATATAAAGAATTTCTTGCCTAATTATTTTCATGCAACGAAATTATCTCATTTCGTCGTATGTCTGACTTAATCTAGACTTAACTCCTTGAATGCGTAATGAGTATAATTTTCAGTATATCTTATACATACATAATGTATATATTATATAGATATAAAGAATTTCGCCTAATTATTTTCGTGCAACGAAATTATCTCATCATTTTGTCCTATGTCTGACTTAATCTAGACTTAACTCCTTGAATACGTAATGAGTATAATTTACAGTGTACCTTATACTTTTATATATATATACATATATAATATATATATATAAAATATATATATATATATAAAAGTATAAGATACACTGTATATATATAATATATATATATAAAATATATATATATATATATATATATATATATAAAAGTATAAGATACACTGTAAATTATACTCATTACGCATTCAAGGAGTTAAGTCTAGATGAAGTCAGACATAGGACGAAATGATGATAATTTCGTTGCACGAAAATAATTAGGCAAAATTCTTTATATCTATATAATATATACAATATGTATGTATAATTTACAGTGTATCTTGTACTTATATATATACACTAGCGGATCCTGACATCGATAGCTCTTTAATGTTTGGTTTTCTTTATTTACATTTTTTAAACAAATTCAGCAAAACTTTCTTTTAATTTGCAAGGGGGGGGGTTTAACCCCCTTCCCCCCAGGATTCCCCAGTGTATATATATATATATATATATATATATATATATATATATATATATATATACATACATATATGTATATATGTATACATATATAAAATGATTTATATATTATAGAATGATATGTTCACATTTGTCCGACACTGTGTCAAAAAATGTACATTTATGTTTCTCCAAGTTAGACTAATAAGCGTTATTACTCAGAGACGCTGACTGCTTTATGAGTTGCATATGATCTCGGAGCACGTGTGCGATTCCTGTCTTTAGTTGGCGAGGAACGTCCTCTCCGGTGTATGTCAGAAATATGGAGCTCCGAGAAAATATGGCATGTGGCTCTCAGAGTGTAAGGTCTCTTTGTACAAGCAAACATTTCATATATCTATCCAGAATTTCTGAATAACCGGGTGACTTTATTTGACAGTCTACATATATTTCACAGAAAATAATATTTAATTTATGATGTCGGTTTAAATTCACATCGATGCAACGAATCTAGAAAATGTATTCATCGAATATTTTCATCTTGTTTATGACGACAATATGAAAAAAACAAAGTGATTTATCATGTCACCAAAATTGGAGAATCGAAGCTTTTGTTTATAAAACTTGGAAAGATGTCTATCATTTATTATTAACGCGAAAAATTTTATAAAGTCCAATCCATAAAACGTGATCGTCTAATCGGCCAAATATACGTGATATTGCGATACTTCTCTACAAATGTGCAACATGCTCGATTCGCATACTATTAGCTAGGTGGAATAATGGTCATGTCGCGTAATAATGCCGAAGCGTGTGTGGGCGACGTTATGTTACACTCTTGCGCTTTTGCAAAACGTCGACGTTTCTCTAGCGTTTGTCAAGCCCACGATACTCGGCACGTTGCGAGTTCTCTTTGAATAAACAAGCGTCTCGAGCAGCTACACAACGTTTACTCGACATCTTTGACGACTCTCCTCAAACTCTCATGAGCGTAATTGAACGCTTAATTAATTAACGCCATCCTCCATTAAGCGATATCAACTGTTAGCTTTATTGGAAGGCAGAGATAATTAATACCTACAACTAAATTTGCTGAGACACTTTAGGAATATTGGTAAATAATTAAGATATATTTGTGTGTGTGCATGTTCATGTGCGTATATGTGTCTCCTGCTTCATATCCTCTAAATTTAATCAATATCTATCTGCTTCTAAGAGAAAATAGGGACGACAAATAATTGAATAACTTTTTGATGGTAAATGCATTTATAAAAAAATATACAACTAATTGAAAAGATAGTTTTATATATGGACGGGCATTGATCAACTTTTGAAAATCGCGGAGATAGTTTAAATACATACATAATAAAAATATATATGCATTTTATATAGGACTAGAACAACACAAGCGCGCGCTATTCTTTGAATATATGTTAATAGGAATGATATTTAAAAAAAAACAATATAAAGTTTGTTTAAAATCGATTAATATTTTTTCACAAAAATTAGCTTTCACAGGAATTAGCTTAAAGCGTTAATTTGCTAATTAAATTTCAAAATAATAATATGGTAAAAAATTAAAATAGTAATATGTTGTAAATAATGTGTTATCATTCCTTATTCTTGATTAATATTTTTTGACAGAAATCAGCTGATAACTGTCAAAAATATTATAACATTTAAAACATATTATTATTTCAATTTTTATAACATATTATTTTAAGAATTAATTAGCAAATTAACGCTGTAATCGGCTGATTTCTGTCAAAAAATATTAATAAAACGAAAATTTGCTAATTAAATTTTAAAATAATAATATGTTATAAAAATTACAAAATAATAATATTTATTTTATTTTATTTGTTACAGATAGCATTGCTGATAAGCTGCTCGCGAGTTTGACTGCGAAATTCGAGTGCCGAACGGACGTTGATTCGTGCGATTATAGTTTTCGCATATCGTTATTTTTTATTGCGCAATGTACGCGAAATACGCGTGCGATTCACGCGTCGCGTCGGGAGTGCTGTGTAAAGTGTACGGGCGATCGTAATTATTCGTGTTTTCGCGAGTGCTACCATGGACCAAGAGAGGAGGAGGAGGTCTGGAGGCATCGGGCGACAGCGGGGCAACTGTAAGGTATGCAAAATAAATATATAATTTCTTTTAAGAAATACATAATTTTTGTTATATTTGTTTAAGTATCTATATATATATATTTTATTTGTTATTACAGGTAAGCGTTAGTGATAAGAGCAGGAGGAGGAGAAGGAGGCCTGGGGTGGCATCGGGCGACACTGGGATAACTGTGAGGTAAGCAAAATAATTATATAATAACATTTCTTTTAAGAAACATAATTTTTGTTTAAGTATCTCTCTCTATATATATATATTTTTTTTTTATTTGTTACAGGTTGCTGATAAGCTGCGCGCGAGTTTGACTGCGAGATTATCGAGTGTCGAACGGACGTTGATTCGTGCGATTACAGTTTTCGCATCGTTATTTCTCATTGCGCAATGAACGCGAAATACGCGTGCGATTCACGTGTCGCGTCGGGAGTGCCGTGTAAAGTGTCGGGCGATCGTAATTATTCGTGTTTTCGCGAATGTCGTGAGTGCTACCATGGACCAGAGAGGAGGAGGAGGCTCGGGGAGGCATCGGGCAACAGCGGGGCAACTGTGAGGTATGCAAAATACTTAAAAACATTTTTTTCTAAATTACATTGAGATATTCGACCGTTTCCAGACTTTCAAAATACCCTGTACACTCACATACACCCCCCCCCCCACATATATATATATATATATATATATATATATATACACATATATAATTTGAATATTTTGTTTTCAGATCAATGTATGCTGTGTACTACAACTCCGCTATTGCACGTATCGGTGAGTGAGAAATTGTTTATTACGATTAAGTTGAAAGTGTTATAACATCCAACATCCCTTTCTAAAAATGGCATATTAAGTCCATTCTCGCAAATATTGTTGCATCTTTTCCGCGATGCTTATTGAGTGTCTCGATTCGCATTATGTAATCTTATATTCGTAGCATCGAGAGGCTGTCATCACGAGGGTTAATAGTTTTAACAGTTTGTTCAAAATGAAATTAAATAAAATAATGTTTTAAATAATATGTTATAATACTTTAAATTTAATATTTTTAATAGTTATCAGCTGATTTCTCAAAAAATATTAATCGCGGATAAAGTATTATAACATATTACTATTTTAATATTTTTTACATATTACTATTTTAAAATTTAATTAGCAAATTAACGCTTTAATCAGCTGATTTCTATAAAAATATTAATAAAGCATTAATTTGTTAATTAAATTTTAAAATAATAATATATAATGTTAAAAAAATATTTAAAAAATAATAAGTTGTAAATAATGTTATAATACTTTAAATTTGATTAATATTTTTGACAGTAATCAGCTGATTTCTGTCAAAAATATTAATCACATTTAAAGTATTATAACATCTTATTTAAAACATATTATTATTTTATTTAATTTTATTTTGAACCAACTGTCAAACCGCTAATCCTCGCGATGACAGCCTCTCGATGCTACGGATATAACTCATAACGCGAATCGAGACAGCTAATTAGTATCGCGGAAAAGCGGCAACAATATTTGCGAGAATCGACTTTGCATACCTTTTTTAGAAAAGGATAAACAATAATAATAATAAATCATTATATAATTAGTGTAACAATATTTTTGAGGATATGTTAATGAGGGAAAACTATTGCAAAAAGAGTAACGCAGGATTTATGTAAAATAGCATGAGCTCTGATAAGAGTATTTATATATTCAGCGTTTAATTAAACTATGCAGTTAAGATAACACCTTTCCGTTTTGCGACAATTGTCTAGCTTTGCTTCAACTAAAATAAAGCGACACGTATTATTCGTCCGTGTAATGATCGGAAGAAAGTCCGCTCTCGTTAAGTCGTAACGTTTCCGCTTCTGGGTTTTTGTGCCTCTGTCGTATCTTTTGTCTTCCTTTCGCTAATTGTCTTCTGCCGGCGCAATTTAATTTGCCCTCTCGCCCTTCCTGATTCTGACAAGTTCGTCTTGGAAATCAGCTTCACAAAACGCATTCCGGAAGTTACTGACGTAGACTTCGGGGTAAGGAATGTATAAGGAGCACGTTTTAATCCTTTGCGGTGAACATTTACATTTTAATGAAACGTTGTAAATCATGTTCGCGACTTTCCTCCATTAGTATTTTAAAAATTGATACACACATTCTCTTTACTCGTAAACATTGCATTTTAATTAGAATACTTAAATAATTTAAAAGAATATTTAATATTCTCTGAAATATTCTGTAAATATGAAATATTCTGTTTGAAATATTCTGCAAATAAATATTACTTCGTAGTTACTAATGTAAAGACATTACATTGAACAGATACTTGAAAATAAAAGTTTTTTAATGTTAAATAACTTTTAAAGTTAAAAAAATATACAAAATACAATTTTAAAAATATATTATGATATATTTATTTTATAATATACTTTTATACTTTATTATAATAAATATATACAAGGATTGCCATCTCTGCTTTAGAATGAAACTTGTAAGTCGGCTTTGACCACATTCACGAGCTTCAGTTTAGTTGTCTAGATTACCAGCAGCTGAAAGCAAATGACATTACTATAGTCATTAATGAAGAAATAAATGGAAAAATTGTATTAGTATCTGTGCGTATTAAAGTCTATGAACGTGTTAATTTATATCAAGCAAGTTATGTAATAACAGATAATAATAACTATAGATCGATAGAGAGAGAGAGAGAGTCTGGAAGACTGCAGATATAATTTTCAGAGTGTCTGTAGCTACTACCACTGCCGATTTAATCTACCTACATCAACCTATCTACTGCCAATAATATATAAAATGTTTATAAATATAATTATATTGCAATTATTACAACATAATAATTGCTAAAATATTTTTTTATCGTGATAGTGCAAGATATTTAATAAGAAAAAATATTACAGTTTTTTTTTATTTATTGCTATTTAATTTATTGCTATAAAAGATTATTATTCTAGCAATTAAAATTTTATTATTATTCTAAATTATATTTTTAAATTATACATTATTAAAAAAATATTAAATTAAGTCTATCAATTTAAAATTAGTACTGTTAATGCGACGTAAAGAAATAATATTAAATTAACGTAGAATTACTTAAATTAGCACTTCAAATTTTTGCGAAAATTTATCAAATAAAATAAATTCGTAAAACATGATTGCAAATGCTTACAAGGAAACACCAAAAGCACAAAGAGAGTTTATATTTTATACGTGACATTTCTCGTATATTATGACGTAAGCTTCTGGAAAATAATTAAGAGATTAAATCAAAGGTCCGTGAGAAAAACGATGTTGCCGCCAAAAGAAAACGATCGAGATACTTTGATTACCAGAGAGTCCATTGTCAACCCAGTCAGAGTATGAAACGAACGTCGGTTTTTTTTTGCTCGCTCGAAGTCAGTACACCGTGGAGAGGAAGGGTACTTAGGAAATCAGAATTACAGAGTAAAAGCAGCAGAGCATGAAAGGGGGGTCCTACGACAGGATGTACTTCTATCTTCCGTGTCTCCTCAGGTTCTAAGCTGGAATATTGTCTATTCGTGGAAAGATTCGTCGACAGTGTCACTCGGAACAATGGCATTGATGCATAAGTACGTGCGAATTGCGAGATTAGACGCATGTAATCATTATTTTGAGATCGTAGAGAGAGAAATTGCGCGGGAAAGTTAGAAAAATAAAGATAATTGCTTATTATCGCAGTACATGTACCACGATGACGATATATAATAAGAGTTTCCGAAACATATTTTACATTTAATAAGATCTGAGATCATTACTATGAGATAAATGAGCGTTATAAGGTAGGAATAAATAATGAATCGAATATAATTAAAGCTATTGCAATATTATTTCTCTGAAATTGTATAATTATCTTTCATTATTAGTAACACTTGGATAACAATCTTCTTTATGGCGTTTTATAACTTATACACTGAATTAGTTCAATATTACTAAGTATTCCCATGGAACGGTACTTTTGATAAATAAATCGCTGCATGGCGTTTTTTTTTTCTTTTTTTTTTAGAATGCAATTCTTTTGTTTGTAATTCTTGCACTTTACGTTTCATGCCTTCCTTTTGAACGCGACACGGTTTCTTGAGTTTCTTCGTGTGTTGCCGGAAACGGTAAATTATTTCTTCTTAAATCACGAAGGCGAGAAGCCACTAATGCTAAGAATCAGGGGCGGATTATCTAAAAATATATATAAATACCTGTTTAGCCGCATTTGCTATCGTTATACGTATCTTAAAAGTATCGAATGAAATTCCATACGTATACTGCGATTAGTCGTAAAATCGTCATTCACTCGTGAAATCACTCGATACAGCACAGGCATATATTTTGACAGACTAGATTCAAGATAATACTGACGATCGCTTATGATATCGTAAACGAGTTTATGAAACTGGTTATATACGACAGAATGTGGTTTTTTTACGAATGAGATAAAACAAACAATTATATACATACATGCTTAGTCAGAGAAATATCCGGTACTATTATCTTTCTTTACGTCAAGATTTATTAAAAGAAACAATCGTGTAGCATTCATACATAGCACAATCTGTGTAATAATTTTTTATATACTTTTCTAAAATCAATTATATTAATACATTTTTATATATGAAAAATATTATAAAAATAACATCAAGTTTAATTCAAATCAGTTTGTTATGACATAATTCTCCATTATCTTACTCCAGCATACATTTATTACAAGTGACAGCGAGAAAATGCTTGATGGTCGTAGAGTACAATAACTATTATTTAATTTGGAGTAGTCAGCGGGCATTAGAAAAATTTGCGGCTATTTTTCACGGTCTCAAATCCGCCCCTGGAAAGAAGCATGTCGTGTTCAAGGCACGAGCTATCCACGAGCTATCGCGCGCGTTGCTTCGATTCCTCCGAGTAGCTACGCTGAGGAAAGACGGAAAAAATGAAAGAAAGAGAGAAAGAGACGGAAGGAGGAAAGACGAAGAGGAACCCCGCGATGTGCAGGGTAAAGCAGTCGTAGGAACGCGCAAAGACGTGGAAAGGAACAATGACTCGCGATGCCGGCGTTTACAAAGTATCGGTGGGGGCGAGTTCGTAATTAGTCATAGTGCGATGCGCTAACAGCGGCACTCTGCAAGAGTGAGCCTCGCTCGTTCTCGTTCGTGCCGCCGTAGTCATAGTGCGATGCTCTTGCCAGGACGAACCTCGAGAGAAGAGCACTCGGCTTGATCCTCTACCGGGTGATGCGTGAAATTTACAACTCGTCGTTACAATGATAGCACAATTCAGATACGTTGTAAGGGGGACCACGTGCCGCTTTTAATTATTTTCAGTCGAATCGTAGGAAATGAGACTCGTTTTTTTTTTTTTTTTTTTTGCAAATATTAATATTTAATCGTGAATTATGCATACTAGTCATTTATATAATCAATTAAATTAATATATATTTTAAATTTTATTTATCTCTCTTATTGAACGTGAACTGTACACTTCTTGATATTATCTCAATTTAGAACATGTTATTAAAGATAGTTTTTTCTGCCTTTCATGCTAGCTACAATTATCTGTAGCTTGGAGGTTTCTAGCTTTAAGTACGTTGATCAAAGCCGCATTGAGATCTTTAGACGGTGCGCCGAGAGAGCTTTTATCCTTTAGAAATACCTTATTCTTACCTGACGCTCAATGAGCGATGTAACGTGTATAACGGGCCTGAGATACTTGCATTCAAAAGTCCTATCCAAGTCGATCTACGTCGACCGCGACTAACGGCTCGTCGTATATCTCATAATTAAGCTGGCATAAGTAAAGTTCACGAATCATCGCCCTCGAGTTACTACTTAATTAGTTCGACCTCAGCCATCATAACGCGAGAGAGAGAGGCCTCTTCTGATCTGTCAGTATAAAATTATATGCAGCCATCTGTCGCGGATTGCGAGATAGATGATTTATCGGTTCGTAATGTTATAAACGACGAATTATACTTTTTCTTCTGGGTTGCCGCAGCCTCTGCTTTATTATCTCTGCATCATTCACCCTACATTTAGCAGTCTTAAAGTATGTTAATATAATATCATAATTTCTTCAATATACGACGTAATAAAAATCTATATAACGCCAAATTAGATATTAACGATGCGGACACGAGTTATCGTTCCCTTTCGTATTTCGAGGACACTCCATAGACATGCACCTGCGACGAGAGCTATCTACCACCTCGACGCGGCAGAGCGAATAAGAAGGGTTGCAACGCGGTGAAGTCCTCCAGCGGAGCGACGCTGAGCGGCTTCGAGGATAAAGGGGGACAAGGGGATGAGGGACAAGCACCTCTCTCGAAGAAAAGGAGAGAGACGCAGCGAAAAGCGGCAGAGCGAAGCCGCAGGCGGCCAGCCGTGTCTCCGGCGGCAAACTCGGTCGTCGGCAGGCAGGCAGGCAGGCAGGCAGGCAGGCAGGCAGGCAGGCAGGTAGGCAGGTAGGCAGGTAGGCAGGTAGGCAGGCAAGTTCCCTTGCCAATCTGCCGTGGCGTTTCCACTTCTGTACGCCTTTCACGCGCGCGACTCCGGACTCCGCGTGGTGCTCGCGACTCCGACTCGGCGCGGTGCGCGGGTACCATTTACCTGTCGTGCACACATCACACGCGATGTGTGTTCTACCGGTGGCGAACAACCCGCGGTGCGCTGACCTTTTTGCCGGCAAATGGAGCCGCGAAAAAATCGCGTGCGCGCTTCGTTGCCTGCGCTACGAGCGGAGCAAAACGCGCGGCCGCAAACGAGCGTGCGCGCGGTTTCCCAGGTACGCGATGCACGCGCGGAAACATAAGCCGACGCGCGACGACGAGACGTCGCGATTATCGGCGCGGAGCGAATGGTGATTGCGCTTTTAAACGCGAGAGTTTTTCGCCGGGCCCTCGTCGCTGGTAATCTCGCGCATCGCGAGATACACGTGCTTAGCGGAAATCGTTCTATACGCAGGTCTCTTCTCTCGCGATGATTCGCCCAGCGCGGTTCCGCGCGCTGAATTAGAAAATGCACAGGTTCCTTGGGCTCCTATTAGCGTGTGCATGCTGTGTTCTTTTTTTTTTCTTCCACGACTTAAATTTCCCGTTGCCAGTTAATAATCCGTATATGCAGGTATTACAAGCGCAAAATGCGCGCAACCGCGTCTTCCTCGTCGCTCGCGCACTTGACGGCGTCGACCGAATGAATCCTTCCTCGTTTCTTCGCACAAATTATCTTACACGGCCAATGCTGATCGCTCGCAATTATGGGATATTGCACTCCTAGAATGATACTTACTCGACTTAAAAGGAGACCGCGCGATATACCTAGAAGATAAAAGAAAATAACAGAGCCTAATTATACACATACACATCTACAGGAATTACACACGAAAAGGTGATTTGTATAGAATTAAATGTAGAGTTGTTGCATAGATCTTTGTTGCTGATACATCTTCAGCGTATATATATGTATAAAGATAAAAATTTTCAGACACATACACGCGCATAAACACAGATGGAATTTGATCGTTGAACGAAATCGAAACTATCAGAGCATTAAAATCACCTTCGTGCGCGAATCGCATGCTCGCGCAGGCACGACACCTTCGGAAATTATTGCCACGCAATATTAGTATCGGTCTCTGAAATCTAAGAATGGTATCGTGATACACAAAGTCTCTCTTTAACCCCCGCCATCGAGAGGAAATGTAGCTAACACTAAGAGAAGATCGGTCGAACTAGCTTTAGATTGTTTCAACGCAGTTGTAAGTATTATCGGCGTGTACATCTTTAGGATCATCAATCGAAGGGCTCGGAAGAGAGAGCACGGAGGAGCCGGTTTACAAGACAAGATTAAGATATGCCGTGGCCTAAGGCGTCATTATTTGTAAGAAGCATAGGTACCATGGCTATTTAATGCGCGAAGAGATAAAAAAGATGACGCTGAAGGTTAAAAATAAGAGGAAAGAACGCGCTAATTGAAAAACATCTCTGCGTGATGACTTGATCCTATACAAAAAGATAGAATGACAGATCAGAAATAATCAAACATTATTATAAGATTAACTTATTATTAATAATGTTTTATTAATTGCAACAAATCTCTCTCTCTCTCTTGTCTCTTTATTTTGATTGTGTTATTATATCTGGAATTGTGTAAATTTTTTTATTTTGCAAATTTTTTAAAAGACAATTTAAAAAAATATAATTCCAAGTTTCTCCAGATGACTCCGTGTCAAATAAAGCGATTTCTCTCGCTTACCCTCTCCACTTCAATTTGCAGCTGCAGGCTTCACCTGCGAAACAGTTTGTTGCCTGCGAACCACCGACACTGTAAGCCTTAACTGTTGAAGCGAACCGAGCAGCGCGCCATCATCCAACACCTGTTATATAAAATTGTAAATTGTGAGTTAAATGTACTATCGGCTATCGGATAACGGTTATCAACATCAAAATATATTGTCCGTGATTTCTTATGATTAAATTTGATCATAGATGTTTATAAATCATACGTATTTTACAAATGATTCGTACAAAAACAATTTTGCAACCGATGAATCTGATTGCTATTGCAAAATATAATAAATTTTTGTTTTATTCAAAAGCTCAAAAAGGTAAATTAAGAACAATAATTTATTTATAAAATTCAAGTTTATCTCTCAAATAGTAGTATTGAATTCACAATTCACAATTTACAATTTACAATTTATATAAGATGTGCTAATTCATCTCCGCGCGCATATATTTACTAATTAATTTATAATATTTATAATTTAATCTATTTATAATTATATTTACTTTAATAATTAATTTCGTCAAAGACCGACTATATCAAAGCCGCGATAACTTTATAGTGGTTGTACGGAATGTTTATCGTGTATATTCGTGAGGGAGAGAGAGAAGGGGGGCACAGAAATATACGCGCGTGTAGGGTCAGGGCCGGGAACCAGCACACGATAGCCGACTTCCGTCAGCCCGTAGAGTCGACAAAGAGGAATTCGTAATGCGGCGGAAATGTGATTCTCACAGGGGTGAACCGCCGGGTGAGGTAACCACATAGGTGTACGAAGAAAAATATTCTACGAAAAATCCGACATAGGAACGTCGCTCATTTCTTTGTTCCAATATAAGACGGTCCATAGAAAAAATTTACGCGTTTAAAAAAAAATCATATTTCACGACAGTGTTGTCTTTACGGTGTCACACCTTCGGAAGTGACGAAACATAAGTTTTGTCATCAATTTTTCGAGGTCGTTACCCGATGACCGAATGCCGACGAGATAACGATCGAGATTAAGATGTCGAAGTTTCACAATAAAGCATTTAAGATCTAGGACGTACAAATTTGGGACCACGAGAATTTTTATCTACCGCGATGAAAAGCGATAGTTAAAGGGCTCGGAACCGAGGTCACGCTTAACGTCGTCGTAACATTCTGGGACGTTTTCGGTATATACGCGCGGCTACGAGATAGATGCGAGATAGCGGTCAGACACTCCTCGCGGGTCGAGGAAACCAGTTTCTCGTGTGTAACAACTGCAGGGGGTAAGGAGTAGCGAGGTGACGCGAACCCGCGAAGACAAGTTGCATCTCTCTTCGCTTTTCTCCCTTTCTGTTATTATTATTTCCTGTCGCTCGGCGATGGATCTTAATATTTCGCTGGCTACATAACATAGTAGCTTTAGCTCGTGAAAGGACGTAGTACTATATTAATTAATCATTCCTAGCAAACAAAAAAAACGTAGTATTACGTCATCGCTCGTGACGAGATTCGAGTATCGCAGTCGGCGCGTCGACGTCGCCTTATTTTGAGCGGAGAAAATTTACGTTTTCTGTCACCACTAACCGCTATCAGTACCCACATGGTGTAGCCCTACTGGTTAGTGCGGGAAATAAACGGATAAAGCAAACGGCCCAGCTAAGTTTGTTATAACGGTGTTTGCCATAAAAGTGATCCGAACAACGTCGTGAAAACTTTCTTTGAAACATCTGTCACGTTAAAGAAACCTCTTTCGGGCAAATCATTGTCGTGTATTTAAACATATTTGATTGATTAATAATTGTTAAAAATTTATATTATACTATTTTATATTATTATTATTAATTTCATTATTTTGTGCATTTTCTTAAAATAATTTTATTTCCAGCAATATAAAATATATACTCTGAAATATAATATTAATCTCTCTGATATTATAACATTTTTAATTTTTAATATTCAATAAGAAATTGCGCTAAAATAAAATCATCTCCTCGGTCGAAATCGAATATCCTGCGAGATGTTTTCGTCTTTAATCTTTATAAATACGCGAACACCGCTCTAAGAACACAAAGCTTTCGTCGTGCTTCAGCTTCATCTTCTGCTTCATCCTCTTTAGATCCTTCTATTTTCTCGATAGCATGACGAAAGCTAATTTATCATGAAAAGCGTTCAACAAATATTCCAAGACGTTGTCTCAGACTTCGCGTCCCAATCTCGAGATTTTATTTATAACGTCGCTAAAAGTTGCGTCGTCGTTGAGGAGCATATGGTCGGATCAGTCAGTCAGTCAGTCGAGCAGGCAGGGTCGGATCTACGACTGCACACCTGTCGAAGGCTGACAGTAACCTGTCGCTTTCGTGCACATTACGCTTTCTAATTTGGCGCACCGCCAAAATCGCCTCATCGTCAATAAAACTAGTTTCGTATCCAAGTCTTGTCGCATATCCAACGAAATTAGATAATAAATAAATATTGCCTGATTTTTTACGTATAATTCTTCGTATTTATCATGATCTACGTTTCAAGTGAATAAAATTCAGAGCTAAACAACTACATCAAATCGCGTTAAATAACAAAATATTACTGATTTATTTCGGTCCTCTGTCAAATGTTTGCACGTGTGATACATGTCGAAAGTAGAGTCTTTGGCTGGTAGTCGAAAGATTGTAAACCACCGCGCGGATCCGAAACTGCGTTTCATCCAAGATAACGCATTATGAGAGAAGTCGTTAGGTAGGCGAAATCCGAGTACGGAGCGGATGGTCCTCTCTCTTGATCTCGGAATCTGCGTGGGCGATACGCTCGGAGCGCCTTATGGTATTAAGAGGAAACGAATGTGCATGGTAGAGACTTTAACGCTTGCTGCTAACGACGCTGATCTTAGGTCATGGTCAAAAGTACTCTTACGCGATTGCGCGCGGTGGGTTGGTTCCATCGATAGGTACCATAGAAAGGATCGTTCGCGTTTGAGCGCGGCGTGTTGCATTGCTGTTCGCCAACGATTCGTAAGATTCGCGTGGGCGGTATTGTTAGATTGTTCTCATGGAAACGTGGTAAATGCGATAATGATCCGTAAAGTCCCTAAAGCAACAATGAATACGAAGGAACAGAAATAGCGCTCCCTCTTATCCAAACAAGACTAGTGTTAAGAAGTCTACGAACCTAACTGTATTTTTAAGAGTTCAGAAAATTGCTTTCTCAAGATACTAATAAATCACTGAGGAAATACAAAGGCTAACAGAAGACATATTAGAATGTAGAATGTTACGTGCATGAGAAATAAAATACAGGAAATCACGCGGAATCGCCCTGGATCTTTATATCGAGATTAGTTGCATTTATATCGAAAAAGCTAGGTGTCTTTTACAGCGCGCTGAAAATAAATCCTTCTACGTGCGACCGTTCGGGGTCTCGCATCCCATTCGTCTTCCCGACTATTATCAATCCCGAAGAGGAGCCGAGAGTAACATTCCTCCACGAAGAGACGACTGACCGCACTACCCAACACAATCGTGCACGCTCGCACGTCTAGATTTAAGCGCCGCGGTTTAGTACAGGGCGCCGGAGGAATTCGAGTCCCAACCATCTGCAGCGGCAGACTCTAGTGGTTAGAGAGATGCTCCCTCTTTCTCGTTCACGGCGTTACGGTGCTGAATGTCCGGTTAATGCACCTGCGTAGTCCGCAGCTCGCGAGCGGAACACCGTGAAACGAAGCGGGAGGCCGCGCGCGATGGAAGGCGGGGGGAAAATCACGTCCGTAGCTCCGTCGAGCAACTCCCGATGGCGAAAGGAAGAGACGGTGGGACCAGGAAGACGTAGACGATGAAGAAGTCGACCACGTGGATCAGTCATTGCGAACGATTCGACAAAGTGGGAGGAACGAGCCGTTCAATGATTCGCAAATATTAGCAATTTCCCTCTATTATCGTGAGATATAGACTCTTGGCTTAATCGATCCTTTTCGATCGTTTCCGACATTGCGTATTATTTAACAAGCAATTGGGAACGATATAATTTTGATGAATTTAGAAAACGTGAAAATAGTTTTTGTGTATAATATTTACTCGTAATAATAAGAACGCAATAATTTGCGAAAGTTACATTCTTTATTTTATATTTGCAGCATCGAACTCACCGGAAATTTAGAGAAATTTTCTTGCTTAATAAATTCGATGGTATCTCACGCGCATTAAAATTAAAAAGAGCGATAAAAAATTTTAGCGACCTGAGAATTGCTTCCGGTAGAAAAATGCATTTGATCATTTTTATTTAGCTTCTTTTAGCTAAATCCTCTTTCTTTTCGCTATTCTTCTTCTCTCCTTCCCCTTTTTCCTCACTGCTCCACCATGCACCAATTCATAAAATCCCTGAAGCGAGCCTAAGCGCTCCACTAACTCGCCGACGAGTCGCTGACCTCAGGACTCAGCCGTGCGCATCAGCTGCATTTCTCCGTGTACATAGACCAGTTGCGCCGTGCGATGGTCATGGTAATCCAGAAGAACTATGATGCACCGATGGGTGCCGGACGAGGAAGTGCACGGAAAATATGGGAAAGAGGGAGACGGTCGATGCACACTGTGTTGTTCGTAAACACAACATGAATATATTATCAACTACTTTGCAAAATCGCGCAGAAGTAGCGTGTATCTTTGATGAAACGAGATGAAGTTAACCCGCGTCCAACATAAATTCCATCGTCGGGAAGATTTCATGACAGCGATGTTACCCAGTTGAGAAAGCAGTTTATCTGGAATCTTAAACTTGCGAATAAGAAAAAAAAATATGATATATATTCAAGATATTTTATATCAATTAAAATCTTTACACATATCACGTTATCGTAAAATTTTTAATCACATTTGACAAGCAGATTTACTTGTATTTTTTTTTTTTTTTTTTATTATATTAAAAGATTCTCTCATACAAGAATTTATACAAAATCTCTGAATATAAAAAATATATATAAATATGATTCTTTTATATCTAAATTGAAGAAGAATTTTATTATTTTTTGTTAAGGTTCTCTTGGATAATTATCCCGAAAAAATCCGCGATTACGACGGAAGATATTTATGTCGTTTATATTTTGCACTCGGTCAACCTAATTATTGTCGAGAGATACAAACCGCGCGCAACAAATTACCGAGGTAATTATTGTCGATACTAATTTAGTAAAATTCGCGAATGGACTTGACGACGTGTCAGCGTCTCACCGCTTTGTTCGGCCAAAGAATGGAGAAGAAAGAGTACAACGTCGCATCGGCGATGCTTAATGACAATCCGTTTGAATGAGATAATGTCCTCCAGGTCTGTGGGATGATGCGTAAGCGAATGTCTCTTCCTTCGCCAAATAAACCCGCTAAAAAGTTCGTTTAGAAAAATACAGGGAAGTAAAAAAAATGAAGAATTACCTGTCATAATTTGTGCCCATCATGGGTTTCGTATGATTCGAGCAGAGTTTCTTGGCTCTCAGAAGCCATCGTGTAAATTTTATCAAAGTCTATCTTGCTCTCTACTAGGGTACGCTCATACTCCTCACTCTGGCGTAACTACACGTGAAAAGTCATGCTCTGCTGGATTCAGGTATAGTTAGTATCCAATGTACCGGGTGGGCAGTTGCGTCGGCTTCTCGGTCGAGCGATTTTTGTCCGATTACTTTGAGCCAAACCCTTTGACGGAGAAATCGAGATCTCGAAATGATATTGGCGGGCCTTCTTTTTCTCATGCGATTTGCCCCTAAAAGATTACGGTACATTGACGTAATGGAGAGTGCGGTAAGAAGGATGCTCCGTTCTCAGAACGAAGAACGATGTATCATCAACGACTATTGTTCATCTCCCGTAGGTCTTAATTCGTAAGAAAAATAAGCTCGCCTGGCCACAATCGCGCGGTCAGGGATTTTATTGCCCGTACAAGCATAAACTCGCAGCGTGAACTCGCAGCGCGGTTTATTAAATAAACCGTGGAAACTTATTCCCATGACGCACATGTAATCAGCGTGTAAACCACATATTACGATTCGGCGCGCGTATAAAATCATTTGCCGGTCCGAAAGATTATTCGTAATATTAATATAACCGTGAACGATATTAAAAGCCTGTCTAATTGCTCGGAATCGAGAGACATTCTCGTCTCTACACGCGTTTAAATCTCTCGCGAATATCCCTATGAAAATGTGCGCGCATCCTATCCAAGGGATACCATCTTCATTGAGACAATTTTCACTCTGTGTCATCATTATACATACAGCTCAAGATTCCGAGTCAATGTACCCTTGTCTAATTACGTAAGCTCAACTCGCTAATGATTACGCCATTAATTGCTCGCAGGGACGCGAGACTCTGAATCGTCGCCATGGCGACGATACCGGAAAAAGCAGCGACGAGAGGGTACCGTCACTTCTGGATCACTCTGTATGTGTACGTGTGTATCTCGTACACAACACGTAGCCTTTGCGGCGCAGCCTTTGCTATGTGCTGTTGGCCTATTCGCTCATTCCGAGCTGAGTCACACGCAGCACACCGCTCCGGGTTCTCTCCTTGTCTCTCTCCCACTTTTTCCCCTTTGTCCCACCATGGATCTGCGTTCTCTCCGGGCCCCTCGAAGCCTCTTACCCCGCGTCCCCCGCCGCCGCCTCTGCCTACGTCCCACGGTCCCTCTCCGTCCCAACAACGCGTCTTTCCTGGGGCCCCTGAGGCCGCAGGCTGGCTCCCCAGGTCGGCTGACCGAGCTGACTGTCTCTACGGCTGGCTGGCTGGCTGGCTTTGCCGGCGCAGCCACCCAGCCGGCCACCTTCCTCTTCTCCCGCGTGTGTGCCGCCAGTCGGCCGGGGTTTACCTGGCGTTACCTGCCAGCCTGTAGGCTCAGTTCACTCACGTCACTTCGAGCAACCGGTTCGGAGTCCTCTCGGTGTCCGCGCGCGCTCGCACTCGACTTTAAAAGCCTTTCCTCCGCGCACGTAATCGCGTAACTCTTCTTCGTCTTTGTCCTTGATTCGCCTTCTTCTCTCTCTTCTTCTTCTTTTTCTTTTTCTTCATTTATCATCATCTTCTCCTGTTTCTTTTCTCTTCCGCGTGCGCGTCTTTCTTCCTCGTCACGTCGTTTGTATACTATCGGCCCGATGTTGATATTATTTGATATTTTGGTGCGCGAACTGTATCCTCTAGAAGAAAAGGTCGATTGAGTCGAGATTTTCGCGATCGTTAAAATTTGGCGTTTTTCTTCGCGCCAACTATGGAGAGACTCGGATGTGACTCGGCCGGTCCAGACGACAGTGAAATTTTGACAGACCTCTCATAGCGCGATATCTGCGAGAGAAAAGGAGACGAGCACAACCAGCCTAGAGAGAGGATTGTAGAGAGGAGGTCACATTACCGATAGGCATCAGGTATATACATCATTCAGTACGGAGGAAGGAAACGAGGGTAATCGACGGACGGATATTACACTATTGTAAGATGGGAGAGGATTGATTAAATCTGATCGATATCTTTATCCCTTTTAGATCGAAACCGATCGATGGTCAGAGTAACTCTACGGCTACAAAAAGATACTCGAAAATTGAGGCATTCAAAAAATATCCGTAATATTCGTAAATCTTGTACTTAGCAATCAAGTTTATTTTTACGTTCCGCGAGTAAAGTTTTTTGCATGATTATTATTTTTTTTTTTTTAGAGATCGAGCGAGAAATTGTAATGCGTTTTTTAAACTAGAGGAAACGATCGTACTGAATGTGACGGTGTTTTTTTGTTGTCGGTGCATGATAATGATCGCCGCGGTGAAATCTATTTCTTTGGGGCCCGCGAAAAGGGGCACGTTCCCAACGGTTTCTCTTTCTTGTGTATCCGAGATTTTCATCGGGTCAGTGTCCTCTGGTATCGGTGACCGTTATTCGCCGGCTCCGACCTCGGCACGAAAAGCATCGACGCGCTGAGAAATCGCGAAATAAGAGTGGAAGCATCATCATAACGGCAGAGAAATGATAGCGCGTGATGCCGGCCGCATAGTTGATTGCTAATGAGAGGCGGGTTTAAAGGTTTCCTCCTACACGTGTATTATATAAATCTCTAAATTTATCATCCTCCGCTATGATAAAGCAAATAATCCTTCGTATTTCGCGTAAGCAAACATCGCTTTGCCGCCGCGCGATAAGCAGGAATTACGAATGGCTTTAATGTATCAAATGCAGCGTAGTTCCTAAGAGAGACTTCAAACGAATAATCTCGCGAAGTTCTGTCGTAACGCGAGAGGAACGCGATCGTTGCCGGATCGTTGGAAATTACGTAACTTTATGTGCGGCATGAAAACACACGCGTACCTGATAAAATTGTAAACGCGAGTTTTCTTTGCCTTTAGAGTCCGACGTCGCCTGTGTCGGTTTTTCAAGTATGCAAATTGCGAGACGCATCGCGTGTGCTGCAATTCATCGACTCGCTCACGGTAATATTGTTCGTTCCTAACGGCGAGAGTCGTCACGTCGTGATTTAATAAGATTTCGAAAGTCACGAAGCGAACGCGAAGTATCGGGGCCGTTGTCCCGAGACTCGTTTGGTATTTTATTGTTTTCACAGTACCTCACCGCTTTTCTTCCCTCCCACCCTTCATCAATTATTATTCTCTCCTCCTCGATTCATTTATTCCCTCGTCCTAGATATCATTGCGTCACCGTGAAATCCTTTCGTCACGCTGCCAAGGTGCTACTCTCTAATCCGAGAAGAAACTTTTTGTCCGCTCAAATTGTAACTTTTTTTTCCCCCGCAGCCTCGAGTAACAATACTTACTGCGCATCGTATAAAAATTCACAGATATAAATGATTTACATCTTAAACGTGCTTTAAACGTGCCGATAAAAATTGATTGAGAAAAAAAAAATGCATTAATGAAACAAAATGAGACTCCGTTCTTAATTATTTGTTTTATTTTTCATGAGATATTTAAATGCGATTAATATTATTCCACGATGATTGGCATTATTGATCGGCGAATGCGAATTTAATAAGATAGTTTAAGGCTGACGATCCCACGAATGTGCGACCGTCGATGTAATACTCTCTTTAATCACGTGCCTTCGATATACAGACTCATCATCGTGCGTTGATCGAAAACACGGAAGAGCAATCAGGATCGCGCGGCGAATTGTAGCACGGATCAAAAGACGGAGGAAAGACGGAGAGAAGCGGACATTCCAACGAGAAGAGAAGTCGAGGTCACACAGAACCTGTTCGAAGAGTTACGAGATCGCGAAACGGGGGCTTAAACACGCCCGAGACACGCGTTCGCGTTCACGCGTTTTCACAATCATTGTGTATCTTGATTTATACAAATCAATGGGCGCTATCGGTCTGACAACACAACGGCCACATCTAAATTTGCAAGACAATACAAAATTTTACGTCTGGCATAATCCCGACAAGTTTGCGACATTTTTTTGCAAAGAAAAAATCTCTCTTATTACCATAACGTAACTTGATTGTAGTAGAAATAATATTTTTATATAAGAGTTTCTATTTTCATGTTATGTCAATATTAAAGAAACGATAAGAAATTAAGTAACAGCATTAATTTATATTTATTTTAATGGTAATAGAATGAATATTTTATTATTTACTGTTTTGCATTGTATATATGTGAAACAATATTTATTTTTCGAAATAGAATAAAATATATATGATTAGATAAATCCATAAGATATATGTCCTAGTAAGAATGCGTAAAATATTTTATAAATAGATATTATTTTCTAATAATTGCAGCTTTTTGTCAAATAATTGTGCCGGAAAATATGTATTTTTCTTCGAAATGACAGACGAAATGACTTTACCTGACATATTTTATACCTCTTTTTACGACTTGAAGATACGATAAGGTCTCCCAATGAGCTAACAACGAGAATCATTAAATGGAGGAATGCAATCAGATTATTTCTAAAGTACGCAATTGTTACATGGTGTATTTAACCGTGTCGTATTAAAAACTTCTGCAAGCTACCATCATTTCCGTGCTGCGTTTCTCGATGTTCGAATAAACCGTGAGAACCAGAATGATGGCATGACCGGAAGAATGGCTTGAGAACAGAGAGACTTGTGCAGATAGTCGGCGAGAATCGCAACTATATACACGGCGCACTGAGAAGATTCGAATCGTGAGAACCAGACGGGAAAACTTGAAGAAATGCGGGTTATATTCTCTCATATATATATTTATATATCGGCTTTCTCGCTCGATAAATGAACCATTTCATCGCGTTATACGCAAAATCGATTTCTTCGTAAATTTCATTTCGATCATTTTCGACGGTCGCGGATCAATTTTATCTTAATCAGTATGAAACGAATGAAATTAAGCCGCACTGTCGTAATCTCTCGACTGCATGATTCATTAGAGAGGCACAAAAAGGAATCGGCAAATATCAGCACGAAAGAACGATAGCTAACACGTTTTTCTCTCTTTTTTGATCATTAATAAAATTAATTGTCTTAAACGACAATAGAAAATTATGGTTTCTATGCGGGTTATCGCGAAGTAAAAAATTAATATTTGATTATAACGCAACATAACAAAATATAAAGCTGTATCACAAGTACACTGCCTTTTAATTACAAAACATTTGAAATTAATCTTGGACCAGTGAATATTTTATTCACTACGGAAGAGAGAGCGAATCGAGTGTGCTAGCAAATCCATAACCATAACTGGAAGAAACTGCGTGATTTCTGATACTGTAGAAATAACTATAAGAGGCAGGAAAGAGAAGGACAGAGAAGGAAGAAAAGAGAGAACGAGATAGATGGATACTTCTCACTAGATTATAGCCTGCGGAAAGATGAAGAGGACAGAAAGTATATTCCAACATGGAGAACCCGACAGCGCGACTCTCATCGAACCTGAAGAGAATCGGTGGGAACGATTTTGTGGGTGAGCGAGAGCGAGCAAATCGAAGAGCAAGTACAAGTAGAGAAAGAAAGACAGACACTGAGACGAGAGTTTGAAGGACGAGCGTGGAGAACGCCTGGAGAACGCCTGGAGAACAAATCATGGCGCGCTCCGCGAGATCTAGCAGACACGGCTTCCGGGAAGAGTCATCGATCCATGACGGAAGAACTAGAAGGGGAAAAAGAGCAATCGACAAACTATGAACTACCTCCGAGGATTCCGCTTCGTCGTTTCCTCCGATTACATTTTTTTTCCTTCGCGAAGACAAATCAAATTGATTCCGTTCTAAAGAATCCCTTGATTTACGATTCGAAATTTTCAAAGTAAACTTTGGCTATCGGACTATTAATACCAAGATCCATTTGCGTTGTCGCAAATTGTATTTCGTGCGATTAATAATCCATTCTATATAACCTGTTACAATCGTCCAGCGTTCAATCGTTCAATCGTCTTTATTGTGCCGCTACATTTTTTCACCTTGATTTATTCTGGACTTATCTTTCAATGCGACGTCGAATCGACAATAGCTGTACGATAGGGGGAGAACTCTCAATATTTAGAAAATATAACAGGTCTCGCAACGAAGTTTCAATGAAGGTGCAAATGACTTTTATCGATCGTACGTCTAGAGAATCTCGCAACATGTCGTCTCTTCTATCGAAGGTTATTGATGTATCGATCATTATATCTCTTTTAAAGTTTCCTTCCGTCCAAATTTCAGCAAGACGCCGAGATGGAAAATTCCTCGTACAATTTCCTTGGCTTGTCTATCGGTTTGGATTCTGTAAATGGCACTGGAAGAATTCACGGGGATTTTTAAGCAACAAGCCCGTGGAGCTCCCGTGTCATACACAGCGTCCGGCCTTACAGCGCGATAAGCCCAGGAAATCATTTTCTTCTGCATGTGTAACCGCGACACTAAAACGTCCACGCCTGCTATCGGTTTATAAACATCAAACATGTATGTATTGGAGAAACTTACACGCGGATCGAACAACTTGTTCGAATGCTCGTTGCTAACGTTGTTCGCTCCACCTTATCAATCGCATGCAAGAAAATCTTATTTCTTGCTATCTTTCGCTTAGATGTATAACGTATTCGTAAAGCATTATATTTACATATAATGCAGCTTCTTACAACTTATTTCTGAATAAATAATATCATTTATGTTATATTATATTATATTGACAGTTAATCAGACTTAGCAAAATTTTTTTACGACATATAAGTTAAAATATTAACTATATAATAATCTGTCAAAGTGTCCCAAGTCTCTTCTAAAGTCCTGACTTGAAATCTTTCACATGCTCTAATTTTTTGAATAATCAGCGTTCAGATGTTCATAATGTTAGCAGTGTAACGCTAAGCTAAAATTTCTTACGACCAGCAGCTCGCGCGCCCCTATTTCCTTTATTTTTCACAAGCCACGGAAGTATCGTGTGTACACGTGGCAGGCAACCGCTTGGCAACGAGCAACGACCTTCTCCTGTGCAAGAGCGTACCGCAAAGAGTCGTGGATGATAGTCACGGAGGCGCATTTGTCGAGCGAAATGTCCATAGCGACGACGACGACGACGACGACGACGACGACGACGACGACGATGGGACAAAGAGACAAGCATAACGGAGAGAAGACGGGACCAACCGGAAACGAAGCTTGTGCAGGCAGAAGAAGAAAATGTCCGGTGAAAAAAAAGACCGCGTCAAGGTCCTCAGGCAGATTCGCGACGCGGTTTAAGTCATGTCACACACCACCTGTCGCGCGACTAAGCCAAGTAAATGCGCACGCTCTTCGTCATCTCTTGCGGAAAAAGCAACGACAGCTCCGTGGAAGTTTCTTCAAGCCCGTGATTATGCTGAATCGATCGAGAGTAAGGTAATATATGCGTAAAGAAAATTTTGTATAAAATTTATTCCGTCAAAATTATAAGATTGTTTGCACGTTTTATTAATTAACTTATTAAATGTATTTTTTCTTTTTTTATATCTCTTGTAATTTTAATTATAATTATTATATTTTCCTTAGAGAAAGTCTATTAAATCAATTTATAGGCGCGGAAAAAGAGAAATTAAAATGTGCACGATGTTTGCTTTCTAAATACTATCCGGGTAGGAATAGATACTATTCAGTAAGTTTTGCATCCCGATTCTCAAAATGATCATCAAAAAATACAATTAATACGCAGAGAATGTAATTTCGAATATAGCAGATAAGCACGAGAAATAGTCAATGGATTCGACAAAGAACAAATCGTAATGCCAGCATTTGATTACCTGTTGCGTCACACCTGTTGCTGCACGTACATGCGCCACGTGACGATAGTGGCCGTGAAAAGATTTTCTCGATTGTCTCCGTGCCGCATTGTACGGTATCGCGGTGTGTCCATATGTTATTCTTACGAAAATATCGGTAACCATTCTTTATCAACTTTTTTTTAAAAATTATTCTCTTACCAGGTATATCTGCAAACTTGCATTACGAATTAACCGAAGAAGAATTTTTAAAAAAATATTAGCAGAAAGATGTTAACAAAAATTCTTAACGATATAAAAAAATTAAGTAAGACAAAGAAATTAATCTGATATTTCTTCTGATTTTAAACAATACAGGAAGTAGCGACTGGATGTTCTAAGCACGGCTTGCTTATGCAACTGGACGTGAAGTTTCAATTCGTACATTTCCAGCCGGAGAAATGAATATTTTCGATCTCCGCTGTCGATAAAACACCTCGTAGTTCGATCGTGCTCACGTCCTCCCAGGAATCTCTCTCGATCTCATTGTTCGTGGGCAGCAGGCCAGAAAGTGGCGCTTCCGGTTTCAGGTTGAGTTGCACGACGGTCAGACGAACGGACAGGCCTGGCTGCATCCTGACTCGCCAGGTAAGCACCTGTGCCATGTTGGGCGTGATATAAACTGGGCTGGAAAGAAAAACACGTAACGTCTCATTTCTGCGTTAAATCTTTCGGTCGTTCACATTTTTTCCATGTTGGTCTGGTATCTATAAAGCGCATTCTCCTCTAAATAAACAAGTTGTTGAGATATTTCCATCCGATTGTGCTTCTTTATCGCGAAAACTTATGTTCTATAGTTATGTTTCATTCATAATTCATAACGATGCGAGAGATTTCATCAGGATTAATGTATAATTAATACAGCGTGTGTGTGTAATTAAGAATGAACGATAAAATTCTGAAACATTGGATCTCTTGGATGAAGAAGCGAACTGTGACCTGTGCGTGCGCATAACAGCGTTATTACTTTTTTTTAGCACCCCTGCGTGATACTCGCGGAAAATTGTCGTAGCAACGGGAAGTGGATAAATCGACGCGCGGAACCGGAAGTCGCCGTGGGATCGCTTGAAAACACGGAGCGAAACCTTCATGCTCCCTGGGAACCTCCGATTAACTACACGCACATGTATATTTTTCGCCTGTCTCTCTCTTTAGTGTATGTATGTGTGTGTGTCTATAAACATCACGACATACACACACATTCAACGAGTGTCGGAGATGTAGCTCGACACGAATTCTGGATGAACGTAGCAAAGATAAATTTCCTTCTTAGTTGAAATCTCTTCAATTGTACGCAAATAAAAATTATTGCTATTCATCAGATCTATTGAGAACCGTCTTGTAATTCTGGGTAAATAATTTAGGAATAAAAATTGGTCGAATCATCTATATATCATGTTTCATATTACACGGTTAATAAGAAATTTATCTGTATGCACGTGGATACTCACTTAAGCGCCGTACAAGGTAGGTCGATGACTCATGCTAATCATTGTTAGGCTGTGGAAAATGTCGGCTTCGTAACTATTGAGAAAAGCACGAAGCACGCATGCCTACAAACTTCTCCGTTTCTATAGTCTTCACTACTGTACCTTCACAAAGGATGAGAATAATGAAGTTGTCGGAGACGTCAAACCTAACGAAGCACATTAATCAATGACACATCAACGGATGCAACATTTAGAAAATTGGACGCTCAAGCGTACATGTCTGGCAAAGATAGCCAGGGAATTAACAATGGTACGGCAATCAGGCAATTTTGCGGTAATGTATTATTGAGCGACGTGTCTATTCTTTTGGTTTCTAGATACCCACACGAATTTGATCTACATCCAGAAATCGTGGGCGACGCTGACATCATATGCTGACCAACGACTTCCTAGGCTCGCTGTCCTTGAAAGATACAGACACTTCTGCGATTTGACAGCGTCATGTACTAAACATATTTCGTTCCAAACAAGAGAAAACATAATATTCGTAGCACGAAAAGTATATTATCATTCATGTGCGCCAATAATACGATCGGTAAATAAATTGAAGAGTCAGGCTGATGAATTTGTTTAAAACATCAAGGAGAGACAAAACATCTCTGATTCTAATTTTATGTTAATAAATTTTATAAAGGTTATTCTATCGCAAAATTTACAAAAATTAAGATATTTTTACGAAAAACAGAACGAAATTGTGAAAACTTGATATATATTTATCCACGGTTATAATGGTCAGCATAATGGTCATCAGTTTTAAAAGTAAACTTCTGTATTTTTCGACGTAAATTTTCAGCGTAAATTTTCGAAATAAACTTGTTAATATATTACGCAATCGGATCTCGTAGTAAAGATACTGCTAGCCAAACTCTATATTTCTCTAGTAATGCATTTATGTTGTTCGCGGTTTTTACGGACCATCAATCTTTGATCACCATATCATCGCGAATGCTAATATTGACTTATGATTAAAATCAGAACTTCGCAACAAATATATCGATCGTGACGACGGCGATTTCGACTCATCTGCGTCTGCAAAGTGACGCTAAAAGCATTCGTCTGGCGAAACTCGTGAATCTTATGGAACACATTTGTTTGTCGAGTTAGCATAAACATCGCTACTAACTAATATATAGTGGCAGTCATTCAATACTGATGTCCCGGTCTGAATGTTAACGGCGTGATTCTAAAAAATAGTTTGTAACCGAATATCAGTCTCTTCATCTTAACACCAGACACTTTCGAAGTGCATTTTCTTGTTAAATATGTATTTTATATGTATGTAGCAAATGTCAGTCATTTTGATTCGCATCACTGGTGAGAATCATATAAAATTTTCTTCTCGCTTTTCTTCGATCTATGTATTACAAATGCATTAGTAAAAGGATCACGTATGTTTCAATAGATTATCTCTAAAACCGATCGGCCACGTAACCGTGGTTCTATTGTTGCATTTCATTAAGTAATCGATGACCGAAGTATTTACATAATTCAGAATATGTTTGCTTATTCTATTCGTAAAGACACCGAGTATCGCTGTCTCATAATCACAGGCTATTTCAGAATATATATATACTTGTACAAAGCCGGTATATGTAATTATTAAGACTTGTACTCTCTCGTCTTGGCAATCGAATGACATCGCGCGATGGAGTTTCCGGGAAACTATTATTTTTAGTTCGGTCTCTCTGTAATCATACTATGAAACGCGAATATTGAAACATAGTGCTACAAGATCAACACGCGATGGCATTTTTCAAACTTTGTTAGGTAGAGAGAGAAGCGTTGACAAAATAATTAAATAAATTCAATCGCGTTCTCATGTCGTGTGCGACTAACACAGGTATACGCCAATAATTTATTAAGCAAACTGGCGCAGTATATAATATGCAACTCGGCGTTTACAGCTTTACGTTGTATTATTTTGTTACGTAATAATCGCATAGATGTCGACATTAAACACAACATCACGAAACGCCAAATATCGCAGTTACGAAAGGACTCAGTCATGAACTCGTGACTATGGTCATTTATTATTATGTATTCTGACATTTTTTTCACGACCTTGAATCAATGAAATTGTTAAAGGTTGCGTTTCGTTGCTCTCGCTGCTAATGATGTTTTTTTTTTCTTTTTCGAGATATTATCAACGAACGTGCTTTCGATGCGTTTGCGGATCGAGAGCGCATAGCGATAAATATAAAAGCCGCGATTTATGGGGGCTCGCTGGTAGCGGGGACCAATAGGTGTCGTCAGTCATCGCGACGTTGAACGTCGGTGGTAAAATGCATCTGGACGATCGCCAAATTCAAAAATAAGTCGAAATTCGAAGGAATCGCTCGATCGTCAGCAAAGCCGGCTCTGCCGTTTTTCAACAGTCACCAGCATATATAATCGATTTACGAAACAGTACGATGACGAGGATATCCAGGATGTTCAAGATGATCCATGATGATTTCGACACATTAACAGCAAATTTTTTTATATATATCTCGCTATATATATCTTAATGAATCACGTTGATAAGAGACTCGCACGTGTCAATTTTTTTGAAAGCAGCGATCTCTCCTCTCGATGAATATACTGTTAAAAATTTTAAGGCACAATCATCGTCCAGAATGATTCATAAAATGAGTTGTAGGCGTTTCGGACTCATCCGCTACGAGAAAAAAAAATGACACGTTACAATTAATCTCGAGATTTTCAGAATAAACTCTGATCAAACTTGCCCCCGTATTTGTGGGGGTTGACGCAAGCATATACGCTTACATTGGCGTGTGCCAAAACGAGACCGACCGTAATTTAGAGCAGACGATTTGTATTTTTGCACTGGCTTTTATCGGCTATAGCTTTTCGCTCCTGTCTCGAAGAGTTCCATACATTTCGCGCCGATCTTCCGGCATCGATCACGATTCTCATAAATCTCTTCGGCTACGTGATATAGGTGAGATGTTCAGTGAGAGTACGCGCGAAGTGGGAACGAATAGGGGATGGGGGGTCAAAGGAAAGAGAGGGGGCAGCAGAACGATAGACAGCCTTTTGAGATCCCTCGGTGACCAGTTTAGTTCTGGTTGGCATCCGAACCGCATGTCGCCCAGGGTCCAAGGATGACACAATAATCATCCTTCGGTTGAAGACAAAGGTCGTCATTCAATCGATTTGACGAATGACATAGAGAAACGATAATTCTGCTGTATATGTATGTGTTCGAGGCGCTTGCTGTTAGAAATCGCATTGGTATTAGTGCAGTTTGACATTTCTGTGAAGCATACGGTTTAACGACTGACAATTACGCACGTGCGGTGCTCAGCTGTTATCTGTCAAAATTAACTAATGTGTTATTTCTTAAGCATGAAAAATTAAAAGTACACAATTGTGCGTGAAACACGTTGAACTTAAAGTTAATAAGAATGACAGCTTTAACGAGCTCATAAAATATGTATCTGTGGGGATACTTAAATAAGTGAACGGTGATTGCTGTCGTTCTGATTGCAAATATAACATACGTACGATATCCCTGAGCAGGAACTGCAACATTTGTATGACGCGTTTGCAACTCATTTTTTTCTAAAATATTTAATCGAAAAGACTCGATTTTTCTCTCCTTTCCCCCCCTTCCTCTATCTTTTTTCTCTCCCTTTCTCTCTAGAGATAAAAATCGGCGATAAAATCGTTTAATGCATTTCCGTGCGTGAAAACGTAGAAAGCAAACTTGTTTTTTATATTCGAACATGCGTTTTATTACGATAAGCATTTGCCACTGTTAATGACACTTATAAAAAATCAACGTATACATTTTCACTGCTCCAAGTGAGAGGTAGAGAGAAGGAAAGGCTCGTTGACAGAAACATTGGTATCGACTCTCGAGCAGTGTACTTTACGAGAGAACTTCTTGAAAGTAATACCGTTCGCGTTGATATTTTCTAAGAGAGTTTAACGAACTTCAGGAAACGTTTGTTACATTTGCAAAGGCAATTAAAGCACCTGGTTTTTATTCATTTGAATTTACATTCGCGTTACACATGGAAAATTAACGAAGCTACTTGGAGAATCTCGTTACGAGCAGAGGTCACGAAGAGCAGATATGAGAACGAGTCGTCGTCAGTACGTGGTCTAAGAATATCACAGTGTGGATCGTTGAACCGGGATTTCCTTTCTTCTTTCCACGTGTCGAGGGAGAAATAAATCAGAAACTTTCTCTGACGACGCTCGACAGTACTCCGTAAACGATGTCGGGAGATACTACATCCGATGATGAGGGATCGCAAGAGGATCCACCAAGATACGACATTGACGATTTAGAAATGATTAAGACTATCGGTAAGTCGGAAAAAAATAATAGAGAATATACTTCCTTATAAATGCAATTTTTATATTATGTAATTTTTGTTTAATTATTATAATTCTCACCTGTGTATAATGTGTAAGCATATTTTTTAGAGTCATGTAATTGCCTGGATTAAATCAGTTTAAATCTTTAAATACTTTATCTTAGCTTCTGAAAAAAATATACTTATCAAAGACTTTTATATAAAACTACAAATTGAGCATATAAAATAAATTATCAATAAGAAATTATATAAATATAAAGAACGGCAAAGACGCGAATATAATCAAATTAATCAAATAATTAAAAAATAATATTTCGAATCACGAATTTGAACAAGCGGGAAAGAATAAAGCGTATCGTTCTCGAAGTAAGGAAGTGGGACACCGGAGAGTGAGAGGGTATCCGGTGTATATTTAACTGCTTGTTGAAGCCGGAATTATGTGGGAGAGTGGTCGGAAAATTGCAGATACTCGATTCACTTGTATGTAAAATTCTCTCTTTTTTTTTTTTAATTTTAGCCTTAGATGTGTATTTATGAGATAAATTATAAAACGTAGCTATGTTCTAAAAAAAAACTTTAATTTAAAAAATTGCTTTTTTCCTTTATCTTTTAAACGTTTCCTAGACTTCTGTATCGCTCAGGCAATTTTTATTCGTGATTATTCGCGCGACGTTGTACCTAAATTCGTGTTATTTAAAACGTCTACGCCATCACCGGAAACACTTCGTCATCGTTTTACCGTTGACACCTGTTCCGAGCTGTAGGTAGACGACGTCTATGTATCGCTTTTGCTACGCAGCCAATTTCGCCGACTACTCCGATACAAACCGTGCTCTCTTTCAGAGAGTAAATATATACGCGCATAAATATGCTAAACCTTGCGGTAGCCGCTGCAATGTGATGGTCAATTTCGGGGTTTAATTTAGCCAGAGCTCATTTGCGCGCGCACGCTAATTGGTCACGGTACGTTAACTGGGACAACCGAGTCACCTGCATTCGTGGGAAAGTGCATTAAACAGAGCGCACTGCGCAACGTGCGTTATAAGATTAAAAAAGAATGTCGAGAGCGTTGGCAATTAACGGTCAATGATTGATTCGACTAAATAATATTCCGCAATAGCAAGTATACTTGTTATTCGTTATTCGAAATCGTGTTACACTACATTTTCATTTCATTCTATTACATTAACTATAAAAACAAGAATGTACGACTCATTAGCGAAGAGTATCTTGCGTGAAAGAAGAGCGTGATAAAAAATATTAATAAATAATATTAATAAATAATATTAATCTAAAGAAGTTTCGATACAATTTCCAGGCACAGGCACATTCGGCAGAGTGGTTCTCTGCAGGCATCATGGAACACCTCTCGCTCTGAAAATCCTTTCCATGGTCGACGTGATCAGATTGAAGCAAGTTGAACATTTGCGCAATGAAATCACAATCCTGAAAGAAGTTAAGCATCCTTTTATCGTCAACATGTAAGTATTATATTTGTTATCAGTATCAATCGCATAAAAAACACATTATTTTAAAATAACTAGTAATTATTCTTCCTCTTCCCTTTTTTCTCATATCGAACATGCGATGTAATCATATATCCAAAGGAATAAAGAAAGTGATGCGTTTGTCGGTCAAGGAAAGGATTTACGCGGAGATCGTTAAAGTGTGGTCAGGACTAGAGAGAGCGACATAATACAATGCTGATTGACTAGTTTGTACCGCGTCGCGATTAAACAGTCGGATAGAAGCGAGAGAAATCGATACGTTCGCGAGAGAAAACGCTTTTTCAATCAGAGTTGCGAAAATCGAGATTTTGCTCGCGTAACAATCCAGCTTGTTTTTCGTCTTGTTTTTTTTCAGATCTTTCGTCTTTTCAGGCTATGGAGCGGTAGAGATGAAGCCAGAGTGTACATGCTATTGGAATTCGTTGCTGGCGGAGAACTCTTTTCTTACCTGAGGGCGGCCGGAAGATTCGCAGGACCTACCAGCTGTTTCTATGCGGCCGAATTAGTTTGTGCTCTAGAATATCTGCACAGTAAGCACATAGTTTACAGGGATCTCAAACCGGAGAATCTTCTCCTGGACAGTCAAGGCCATCTGAAAATCACCGATTTTGGTTTCTCGAAAAAACTTACGGATAGGTAAGTTAATTAAAAGAAGAATATTTCAGAAAAATAATATTTACCTGTTGATAAGGTATCTTTCCAGAAAAATGTGTGTAAAAATAAAAAAGTATTCTATTTATTCTATTTTAAGTATTTTTTCTATATATTAAAATGTTATCTAATATAATATATATATTTCTTTATCTATATATAAATATATATATATTATCTATTCTATATAGTATTAAATTCTAAAAATTGTTATGTAATATACATATTACAATTTTTTCAAATTAATTCTTGTATATGAAAAGTTTATAGAGTCAAATTTATAGAGATATCTATTTTTGAACACATATATTTTTAGGACGTGGACTTTGTGTGGTACGCCAGAATATTTGGCGCCGGAAATAATTCAAAGTAAAGGACACAACAAAGCCGTGGATTGGTGGGCATTAGGCGTTTTAATATACGAAATGTTAGCGGGATATCCGCCGTTTTTTGACGACAATCCATTCGGAATCTACGAGAAGATCCTGAGCGGTAGGATAGAATGGCCGAAACACGTGGATCCTATCGCGAAAGATCTTATCAAGAAATTATTGGTCGCTGACAGGACGAAGAGATTGGGAAATATGAGGCAGGGTGCTGAAGACATCAAAAGGCATCGATGGTTCAAATTAGTCGAGTGGCCTCTGGTAATTTTATATCAATTTAATTAATTTTACGTAATGCGAGATATAATTAAATAAAAGATAATAGGAATGAAAAGGTTAATATTTATTAAGTAATATCGCGCGTGTACGCATGCATTTCTGTCCTTCATGATATCCTGGAAATCGCAGTTGAATCGTCGATCCATGTTCATAGGTGCCGCAAAGAGCCTTGACACCTCCGATAAGACCACGTGTGAAAGCGCCAGGTGATGCAAGCTGCTTTGACGATTATCCTGAAACCGACTGGCGCTCTCAACCACCTTTACCACCAGATCAACTAGCTCTATTCCAAGATTTTTGACAATAGTATGACGATCGAATAGTCACAATATTTTGCACGCAAATTTGCAGGCACTGTGCACTAAATAGAAGAATTCACTCTGTGGTATAGAACAAACGTGATCACAATTCGATGGTACATGATCGATATACATATGTTTGATAATTAATTTTCTATTTTGTGTAAATAGATGACTTTTTATATTTGATTGCATATTGCTTATTTATTTGTATGTATGCGTTTTCTCTAGATTAGGGATTCTGTTTCATTGTTTTCGTGAAATTCTGTAAATAAAAATGGAATAGTATTATTTTGACGAATTTATAAATTTTAATTATTCCTATTTACCGAATTTTTAAAAAATTATTATCTTGTTGCTGTGTATATTGCATTCTAAATTTATCCATTACGAAAAAAGTGATGTAGATGCGCGAAGTGCGATAATTAATTACTTCATAATTTTAAAGTCGAGAATATTGTTATGACATGTCACGTATTTTTTAAATATTTTTTATTATCAAACGGAGGAACGTTTTATCAACATTCACCACCTATATTTTTAAACACGTTAGTTCATTTTTATAATCGAACGGAGAGAAGGCCATTTTTTCTTTTGTTTTTAAATGCGCTTTTTCATTTAACTAGAACAACACAAGCGCGCGCCATTCTTTGATTTCATATTTTAAAAAATAATTATTAAAATAATAATATTTTTTTGACAGAATCAACTGATAACTGTCAAAAAATATTAATCGAGTTTAAAATACCATAACATATTATTTTAAACAAATTATTATTTTAATTTTTAAAATATATTATTTAAAAACTTAATTAACAAATTGGCGCTTAAATCAGCTGATTTCTGTCAAAAAATATTACTAAAGCATTCATTTGCTAATTAAATTTCAGAGTAATAATACGTTATAAAAATTAAAGTAGTAATGTTGATAATAGTTTATCCTCGATTAATACTTTTTGACAGAAATCAGCTGATAACTGTCAAAAATAATAACCGAGTTTAAAGTAGCTAATTTCTATAAAAAAATATTAATAAATCTTCTCGTCCATAAAATCGTAATTAGTCTCGACGTTGTGATTATCTCGATTATCAAAACAGTCTTACAGAAAATTCTATTTTTTTTGTTCGCACTTGTTTTAGATTTAAATACTGAATTTTTATGCATTGCATAATTAATTAATATATACTTCTTTATGTATTGATTGCAATGCATGCATAAAAATATGTGAATTAATTATGCAATGCATAAATATTCATTACTTAAATCTTTAACAGAAAACTAAAAAAATAGAATTATATACAAGAATCTTTCGAACAAAATATCTATGCTTCTATCAGATTCATGCGTCTGTACACACACATCCAACACACTGCAGTCTCGCGCGAGACTGACCGCAAGACTCTGAGCAGCGGTATCGCCAAGCGCACCCGACACCCTACACATCCTCCACGCTGCGCATCTCGCGCGAGACTGATTCTCGAGACATTGTGATTGCGAGACTGATCGTCAGTCTCGCGCGAGGCGCGCAGCGTGGTAGATGTATAGGCTGTGTTTGGCGATACCGCTGCACAGAGTCTTGCGGTCAGTTTCGCGCGAAACGTGCAGCGCGATGGATGTGTGTGTATGTACAGACGAACGAATCTAATAAAAATGCAGATATTTTGATCGAAAGATTCTTGTAGAAAATTCTATTTTTTTTAATTCTCTGTTAGAGATATAAATAATAAATATTTATGCATTGCATAATTAATTGACATATTCTCAGGCATGTATTGCAATCAAGGCATAGAAAAATATATATTAATTAATTATGCAATACATAAAAATTCAGTATTTAAATCTAAAACAGAAGTGCGAACAAAATAGAATTATCTATAAGAATCTTTTGTGAATAGAGATAATCATAACGTCGAGATATGATTTTATAGACGAAAGTATTTATTAATATTTTTTCATAGAAATTAGCTACTTTCGCATGGGGTCAGCGGTAAAAAAGTATCGTTTTCTAATATTTTAAGACGAGCCAAAAATTCATCGATTGTACATTTTAATAGTACATTGATTACAGAATCTTTTGGTACCAACCAGACAGAAGCGTACAAATTTTTTAACTTGATATACATAAAATAAGATTGCGTCGCATGGGATCAGCGGTAAAAAAGTATCGATTTCTAATATTTAAAGACGAGCCAAAAATTCATCGATTATACATTTTAATAGTACATTGATCACAGAATCTTTTGGTACCATGCAGACACCAGCGTACAAATTTTTTAATACGATAAACATAAAATAAGTATGCGTCGCACAGGGTCAGCGGTAAAAAGTATCGATTTCCAATATTTTAAGACGAGCCAAAAATTCATCGATTATATATTTTAATAGTACATTGATTACAGAATCATTTGGTACCATGCAGACACCAGCGTACAAATTTTTTAATACGATAAACATAAAATAAGTATGCGTCGCACAGGGTCAGCGGTAAAAAGTATCGATTTCCAATATTTTAAGACGAGCCAAAAATTCATCGATTATACATTTTAATAGTACATTGATTACAGTATCATTTGGTACCAAACAGACACCAGCGTACAAATTTTTTAACTTGATATACATAAATTAAGGTTGCGTCGCATGGGGTCAGCGGTAAAAAAGTATCGTTTTCTAATATTTAAAGACGAGCCAAAAATTCATCGATTATACATTTTAATAGTACATTGATTACAGAATCATTTGGTACCAAACAGACACCAGCGTACAAATTTTTTAATACGATAAACATAAATTAAGGATGCGTCGCACAGGGTCCGCGTCAAAAAAGTATCAATTTCTAATATTTTAAGACGAGCCAAAAATTCATCGAGTAAACATTTTAATAGTACATTGATTACAGAATCTTTTGGTACCATGCAGACACCAGCGTACAAATTTTTTAATACGATAAACATAAAATAAGTATGCGTCGCACAGGGTCCGCGGTAAAAAAGTATCGATTTCCAATATTTTAAGACGAGCCAAAAATTCATCGATTATACATTTTAATAGTACATTTATTACAGAATCTTTTGGTACCAAGCAGACAACAGCGTACATATTTTTTAATACGATAAACATAAATTAAGGATGCGTCGCACAGGGTCCGCGTCAAAAAAGTATCAATTTCTAATATTTTAAGACGAGCCAAAAATTCATCGATTATACATTTTAATAGTACATTTAATACAGAATCATTTGGTACCCAACAGACAACAGCGTACAAACTTTTTCATTTGCTATACATAAATTAAGGATGCGTCGCATGGGATCAGCGGTAAAAAAGTATCGATTTCTAATATTTAAAGACGAGCCAAAAATTCATCGATTATACATTTTAATAGTACATTGATTACAGAATCATTTGGTACCATGCAGACACCAGCGTACAAATTTTTTAATACGATAAACATAAAATAAGTATGCGTCGCACAGGGTCAGCGGTAAAAAGTATCGATTTCCAATATTTTAAGACGAGCCAAAAATTCATCGATTATACATTTTAATAGTACATTGATTACAGTATCATTTGGTACCAAACAGACACCAGCGTACAAATTTTTTAACTTGATATACATAAATTAAGGTTGCGTCGCATGGGGTCAGCGGTAAAAAAGTATCGTTTTCTAATATTTAAAGACGAGCCAAAAATTCATCGATTATACATTTTAATAGTACATTGATTACAGAATCATTTGGTACCAAACAGACACCAGCGTACAAATTTTTTAATACGATAAACATAAATTAAGGATGCGTCGCACAGGGTCCGCGTGAAAAAAGTATCAATTTCTAATATTTTAAGACGAGCCAAAAATTCATCGATTATACATTTTAATAGTACATTTAATACAGAATCATTTGGTACCCAACAGACAACAGCGTACAAACTTTTTCATTTGCTATACATAAATTAAGGATGCGTCGCATGGGATCAGCGGTAAAAAAGTATCGATTTCTAATATTTAAAGACGAGCCAAAAATTCATCGATTATACATTTTAATAGTACATTGATTACAGAATCATTTGGTACCAAACAGACACCAGCGTACAAATTTTTTAATACCATAAACATAAATTAAGGATGCGTCGCACAGGGTCCGCGTCAAAAAAGTATCAATTTCTAATATTTTAAGACGAGCCAAAAATTCATCGATTATACATTTTAATAGTACATTTAATACAGAATCATTTGGTACCAAACAGACAACAGCGTACAAACTTTTTCATTTGCTATACATAAATTAAGGATGCGTCGCATGGGATCAGCGGTAAAAAAGTATCGATTTCTAATATTTAAAGACGAGCCAAAAATTCATCGATTATACATTTTAATAGTACATTGATTACAGAATCATTTGGTACCAAACAGACACCAGCGTACAAATTTTTTAATACGATAAACATAAATTAAGGATGCGTCGCACAGGGTCCGCGTCAAAAAAGTATCAATTTCTAATATTTTAAGACGAGCCAAAAATTCATCGAGTAAACATTTTAATAGTACATTGATTACAGAATCTTTTGGTACCATGCAGACACCAGCGTACAAATTTTTTAATACGATAAACATAAAATAAGGATGCGTCGCACAGGGTCAGCGGTAAAAAGTATCGATTTCCAATATTTTGAGACGAGCCAAAAATTCATCGATTATACATTTTAATAGTACATTGATTACAGTATCATTTGGTACCAAACAGACACCAGCGTACAAATTTTTTAATACGATAAACATAAATTAAGGATGCGTCGCACAGGGTCCGCGTCAAAAAAGTATCAATTTCTAATATTTTAAGACGAGCCAAAAATTCATCGATTATACATTTTAATAGTACATTTAATACAGAATCACTTGGTACCAAACAGACAACAGCGTACAAACTTTTTCATTTGCTATACATAAATTAAGGATGCGTCGCATGGGGTCAGCGGTAAAAAAGTATTGTTTTCTAATATTTAAAGACGAGCCAAAAATTCATCGATTATACATTTTAATAGTACATTGATTACAGAATCTTTTGGTACCAAACAGACACCAGCGTACAAATTTTTTAATACGATAAACATAAATTAAATATGCGTCGCACATGGTCCGCGTCAAAAAAGTATCGATTTCTAATATTTTAAGACGAGCCAAAAATTCATCGAGTAAACATTTTAATAGTACATTGATTACAGAATCTTTTGGTACCATGCAGACACCAGCGTACACATTTTTTAATACGATAAACATTAAATAAGTACGCGTCGCACAGGGTCCGCGGTAAAAAAGTATCGATTTCCAATATTTTAAGACGAGCCAAAAATTCATCGATTATACATTTTAATAGTACATTTATTACAGAATCTTTTGGTACCAAGCAGACAACAGCGTACATATTTTTTAATACGATAAACATAAATTAAGGATGCGTCGCACAGGGTCCGCGTCAAAAAAGTATCAATTTCTAATATTTTAAGACGAGCCAAAAATTCATCGATTATACATTTTAATAGTACATTTAATACAGAATCATTTGGTATCAAACAGACAACAGCGTACAAACTTTTTCATTTGCTATACATAAATTAAGGATGCGTCGCATGGGGTCAGCGGTAAAAAAGTATTGTTTTCTAATATTTAAAGACGAGCCAAAAATTCATCGATTATACATTTTAATAGTACATTGATTACAGAATCTTTTGGTACCAAACAGACACCAGCGTACACATTTTTTAATACGATAAACATAAATTAAATATGCGTCGCACATGGTCCGCGTCAAAAAAGTATCGATTTCTAATATTTTAAGACGAGCCAAAAATTCATCGAGTAAACATTTTAATAGTACATTGATTACAGAATCTTTTGGTACCATGCAGACACCAGCGTACACATTTTTTAATACGATAAACATAAAATAAGTACGCGTCGCACAGGGTCCGCGGTAAAAAAGTATCGATTTCCAATATTTTAAGACGAGCCAAAAATTCATCGATTATACATTTAAATAGTACATTTATTACAGAATCTTTTGGTACCAAGCAGACAACAGCGTACATATTTTTTAATACGATAAACATAAAATAAGTATGCGTCGCACAGGGTCAGCGGTAAAAATTATCGATTTCCAATATTTTAAGACGAGCCAAAAATTCATCGATTATACATTTTAATAGTACATTGATTACAGTATCATTTGGTACCAAACAGACACCAGCGTACAAATTTTTTAACTTGATATACATAAATTAAGGTTGCGTCGCATGGGGTCAGCGGTAAAAAAGTATCGTTTTCTAATATTTAAAGACGAGCCAAAAATTCATCGATTATACATTTTAATAGTACATTGATTACAGAATCATTTGGTACCAAACAGACACCAGCGTACAAATTTTTTAATACGATAAACATAAATTAAGGATGCGTCGCACAGGGTCCGCGTCAAAAAAGTATCAATTTCTAATATTTTAAGACGAGCCAAAAATTCATCGATTATACATTTTAATAGTACATTTAATACAGAATCATTTGGTACCAAACAGACAACAGCGTACAAACTTTTTCATTTGCTATACATAAATTAAGGATGCGTCGCATGGGATCAGCGGTAAAAAAGTATCGATTTCTAATATTTAAAGACGAGCCAAAAATTCATCGATTATACATTTTAATAGTACATTGATTATAGAATCATTTGGTACCAAACATACACCAGCGTACAAATTTTTTAACTTGATATACATAAATTAAAATTGCGTCGCATGGGGTCAGCGGTAAAAAAGTATCGTTTTCTAATATTTAAAGACGAGCCAAAAATTCATCGATTATACATTTTAATAGTACATTGATTACAGAATCTTTTGGTACCAAACAGACACCAGCGTACAAATTTTTTAATACGATAAACATAAATTAAGTATGCGTCGCACATGGTCCGCGTCAAAAAAGTATCGATTTCTAATATTTTAAGACGAGCCAAAAATTCATCGAGTAAACATTTTAATAGTACATTGATTACAGAATCTTTTGGTACCATGCAGACACCAGCGTACAAATTTTTTAATACGATAAACATAAAATAAGTACGCGTCGCACAGGGTCCGCGGTAAAAAAGTATCGATTTCCAATATTTTAAGACGAGCCAAAAATTCATAGATTATACATTTAAATAGTACATTTATTACAGAATCTTTTGGTACCAAGCAGACAACAGCGTACATATTTTTTAATACGATAAACATAAAATAAGTATGCGTCGCACATGGTCCGCGTCAAAAAAGTATCGATTTCCAATATTTTAAGACGAGCCAAAAATTCATCGATTATACATTTTAATAGTACATTGATTACAGTATCATTTGGTACCAAACAGACACCAGCGTACAAATTTTTTAACTTGATATACATAAATTAAGGTTGCGTCGCATGGGGTCAGCGGTAAAAAAGTATCGTTTTCTAATATTTAAAGACGAGCCAAAAATTCATCGATTATACATTTTAATAGTACATTTATTACAGAATCATTTGGTACCAAGCAGACAACAGCGTACAAACTTTTTCATTTGCTATACATAAATTAAGGATGCGTCGCACAGGGTCAGCGGTAAAAAGTATCGATTTCCAATATTTTGAGACGAGCCAAAAATTCATCGATTATACATTTTAATAGTACATTGATTACAGTATCATTTGGTACCAAACAGACACCAGCGTACAAATTTTTTAATACGATAAACATAAATTAAGGATGCGTCGCACAGGGTCCGCGTGAAAAAAGTATCAATTTCTAATATTTTAAGACGAGCCAAAAATTCATCGATTATACATTTTAATAGTACATTTAATACAGAATCACTTGGTACCAAACAGACAACAGTGTACAAACTTTTTCATTTGCTATACATAAATTAAGGATGCGTCGCATGGGGTCAGCGGTAAAAAAGTATTGTTTTCTAATATTTAAAGACGAGCCAAAAATTCATCGATTATACATTTTAATAGTACATTGATTACAGAATCTTTTGGTACCAAACAGACACCAGCGTACAAATTTTTTAATACGATAAACATAAATTAAATATGCGTCGCACATGGTCCGCGTCAAAAAAGTATCGATTTCTAATATTTTAAGACGAGCCAAAAATTCATCGAGTAAACATTTTAATAGTACATTGATTACAGAATCTTTTGGTACCATGCAGACACCAGCGTACACATTTTTTAATACGATAAACATTAAATAAGTACGCGTCGCACAGGGTCCGCGGTAAAAAAGTATCGATTTCCAATATTTTAAGACGAGCCAAAAATTCATCGATTATACATTTTAATAGTACATTTATTACAGAATCTTTTGGTACCAAGCAGACAACAGCGTACATATTTTTTAATACGATAAACATAAATTAAGGATGCGTCGCACAGGGTCCGCGTCAAAAAAGTATCAATTTCTAATATTTTAAGACGAGCCAAAAATTCATCGATTATACATTTTAATAGTACATTTAATACAGAATCATTTGGTACCCAACAGACAACAGCGTACAAATTTTTTCATTTGCTATACATAAATTAAGGATGCGTCGCATGGGATCAGCGGTAAAAAAGTATCGATTTCTAATATTTAAAGACGAGCCAAAAATTCATCGATTATACATTTTAATAGTACATTGATTACAGAATCATTTGGTACCAAACAGACACCAGCGTACAAATTTTTTAATACGATAAACATAAATTAAGGATGCGTCGCACAGGGTCCGCGTGAAAAAAGTATCAATTTCTAATATTTTAAGACGAGCCAAAAATTCATCGATTATACATTTTAATAGTACATTTAATACAGAATCATTTGGTACCAAACAGACAACAGCGTACAAACTTTTTCATTTGCTATACATAAATTAAGGATGCGTCGCATGGGGTCAGCGGTAAAAAAGTATTGTTTTCTAATATTTAAAGACGAGCCAAAAATTCATCGATTATACATTTTAATAGTACATTGATTACAGAATCTTTTGGTACCAAACAGACACCAGCGTACAAATTTTTTAATACGATAAACATAAATTAAGGATGCGTCGCACAGGGTCCGTGTCAAAAAAGTATCAATTTCTAATATTTTAAGACGAGCCAAAAATTCATCGATTATACATTTTAATAGTACATTTAATACAGAATCATTTGGTACCAAACAGACAACAGCGTACAAACTTTTTCATTTGCTATACATAAATTAAGGATGCGTCGCATGGGATCAGCGGTAAAAAAGTATCGATTTCTAATATTTAAAGACGAGCCAAAAATTCATCGATTATACATTTTAATAGTACATTGATTATAGTATCATTTGGTACCAAACAGACACCAGCGTACAAATTTTTTAACTTGATATACAAAATTAAGGTTGCGTCGCATGGGGTCAGCGGTAAAAAAGTATCGTTTTCTAATATTTAAAGACGAGCCAAAAATTCATCGATTATACATTTTAATAGTACATTTATTACAGAATCATTTGGTACCAAGCAGACAACAGCGTACAAACTTTTTCATTTGCTATACATAAATTAAGGATGCGTCGCACAGGGTCAGCGGTAAAAAGTATCGATTTCCAATATTTTGAGACGAGCCAAAAATTCATCGATTATACATTTTAATAGTACATTGATTACAGTATCATTTGGTACCAAACAGACACCAGCGTACAAATTTTTTAATACGATAAACATAAATTAAGGATGCGTCGCACAGGGTCCGCGTGAAAAAAGTATCAATTTCTAATATTTTAAGACGAGCCAAAAATTCATCGATTATACATTTTAATAGTACATTTAATACAGAATCACTTGGTACCAAACAGACAACAGCGTACAAACTTTTTCATTTGCTATACATAAATTAAGGATGCGTCGCATGGGGTCAGCGGTAAAAAAGTATTGTTTTCTAATATTTAAAGACGAGCCAAAAATTCATCGATTATACATTTTAATAGTACATTGATTACAGAATCTTTTGGTACCAAACAGACACCAGCGTACAAATTTTTTAATACGATAAACATAAATTAAATATGCGTCGCACATGGTCCGCGTCAAAAAAGTATCGATTTCTAATATTTTAAGACGAGCCAAAAATTCATCGAGTAAACATTTTAATAGTACATTGATTACAGAATCTTTTGGTACCATGCAGACACCAGCGTACACATTTTTTAATACGATAAACATTAAATAAGTACGCGTCGCACAGGGTCCGCGGTAAAAAAGTATCGATTTCCAATATTTTAAGACGAGCCAAAAATTCATCGATTATACATTTTAATAGTACATTTATTACAGAATCTTTTGGTACCAAGCAGACAACAGCGTACATATTTTTTAATACGATAAACATAAATTAAGGATGCGTCGCACAGGGTCCGCGTCAAAAAAGTATCAATTTCTAATATTTTAAGACGAGCCAAAAATTCATCGATTATACATTTTAATAGTACATTTAATACAGAATCATTTGGTACCCAACAGACAACAGCGTACAAATTTTTTCATTTGCTATACATAAATTAAGGATGCGTCGCATGGGATCAGCGGTAAAAAAGTATCGATTTCTAATATTTAAAGACGAGCCAAAAATTCATCGATTATACATTTTAATAGTACATTGATTACAGAATCATTTGGTACCAAACAGACACCAGCGTACAAATTTTTTAATACGATAAACATAAATTAAGGATGCGTCGCACAGGGTCCGCGTGAAAAAAGTATCAATTTCTAATATTTTAAGACGAGCCAAAAATTCATCGATTATACATTTTAATAGTACATTTAATACAGAATCATTTGGTACCAAACAGACAACAGCGTACAAACTTTTTCATTTGCTATACATAAATTAAGGATGCGTCGCATGGGGTCAGCGGTAAAAAAGTATTGTTTTCTAATATTTAAAGACGAGCCAAAAATTCATCGATTATACATTTTAATAGTACATTGATTACAGAATCTTTTGGTACCAAACAGACACCAGCGTACACATTTTTTAATACGATAAACATAAATTAAATATGCGTCGCACATGGTCCGCGTCAAAAAAGTATCGATTTCTAATATTTTAAGACGAGCCAAAAATTCATCGATTATACATTTTAATAGTACATTGATTACAGTATCATTTGGTACCAAACAGACACCAGCGTACAAATTTTTTAACTTGATATACATAAATTAAGGTTGCGTCGCATGGGGTCAGCGGTAAAAAAGTATCGTTTTCTAATATTTAAAGACGAGCCAAAAATTCATCGATTATACATTTTAATAGTACATTGATTACAGAATCATTTGGTACCAAACAGACACCAGCGTACAAATTTTTTAATACGATAAACATAAATTAAGGATGCGTCGCACAGGGTCCGCGTGAAAAAAGTATCAATTTCTAATATTTTAAGACGAGCCAAAAATTCATCGATTATACATTTTAATAGTACATTTAATACAGAATCATTTGGTACCCAACAGACAACAGCGTACAAACTTTTTCATTTGCTATACATAAATTAAGGATGCGTCGCATGGGATCAGCGGTAAAAAAGTATCGATTTCTAATATTTAAAGACGAGCCAAAAATTCATCGATTATACATTTTAATAGTACATTGATTACAGAATCATTTGGTACCAAACAGACACCAGCGTACAAATTTTTTAATACCATAAACATAAATTAAGGATGCGTCGCACAGGGTCCGCGTGAAAAAAGTATCAATTTCTAATATTTTAAGACGAGCCAAAAATTCATCGATTATACATTTTAATAGTACATTTAATACAGAATCATTTGGTACCAAACAGACAACAGCGTACAAACTTTTTCATTTGCTATACATAAATTAAGGATGCGTCGCATGGGATCAGCGGTAAAAAAGTATCGATTTCTAATATTTAAAGACGAGCCAAAAATTCATCGATTATACATTATAATAGTACATTGATTACAGAATCATTTGGTACCAAACAGACACCAGCGTACAAATTTTTTAATACGATAAACATAAATTAAGGATGCGTCGCACAGGGTCCGCGTCAAAAAAGTATCAATTTCTAATATTTTAAGACGAGCCAAAAATTCATCGAGTAAACATTTTAATAGTACATTGATTACAGAATCTTTTGGTACCATGCAGACACCAGCGTACAAATTTTTTAATACGATAAACATAAAATAAGGATGCGTCGCACAGGGTCAGCGGTAAAAAGTATCGATTTCCAATATTTTGAGACGAGCCAAAAATTCATCGATTATACATTTTAATAGTACATTGATTACAGTATCATTTGGTACCAAGCAGACAACAGCGTACATATTTTTTAATACGATAAACATAAATTAAGGATGCGTCGCACAGGGTCAGCGGTAAAAAGTATCGAATTCCAATATTTTGAGACGAGCCAAAAATTCATCGATTATACATTTTAATAGTACATTGATTACAGTATCATTTGGTACCAAACAGACACCAGCGTACAAATTTTTTAATACGATTAACATAAATTAAGGATGCGTCGCACAGGGTCCGCGTGAAAAAAGTATCAATTTCTAATATTTTAAGACGAGCCAAAAATTCATCGATTATACATTTTAATAGTACATTTAATACAGAATCACTTGGTACCAAACAGACAACAGCGTACAAACTTTTTCATTTGCTATACATAAATTAAGGATGCGTCGCATGGGGTCAGCGGTAAAAAAGTATTGTTTTCTAATATTTAAAGACGAGCCAAAAATTCATCGATTATACATTTTAATAGTACATTGATTACAGAATCTTTTGGTACCAAACAGACACCAGCGTACAAATTTTTTAATACGATAAACATAAATTAAATATGCGTCGCACATGGTCCGCGTCAAAAAAGTATCGATTTCTAATATTTTAAGACGAGCCAAAAATTCATCGAGTAAACATTTTAATAGTACATTGATTACAGAATCTTTTGGTACCATGCAGACACCAGCGTACACATTTTTTAATACGATAAACATTAAATAAGTACGCGTCGCACAGGGTCCGCGGTAAAAATGTATCGATTTCCAATATTTTAAGACGAGCCAAAAATTCATCGATTATACATTTTAATAGTACATTTATTACAGAATCTTTTGGTACCAAGCAGACAACAGCGTACATATTTTTTAATACGATAAACATAAATTAAGGATGCGTCGCACAGGGTCCGCGTCAAAAAAGTATCAATTTCTAATATTTTAAGACGAGCCAAAAATTCATCGATTATACATTTTAATAGTACATTTAATACAGAATCATTTGGTACCCAACAGACAACAGCGTACAAATTTTTTCATTTGCTATACATAAATTAAGGATGCGTCGCATGGGATCAGCGGTAAAAAAGTATCGATTTCTAATATTTAAAGACGAGCCAAAAATTCATCGATTATACATTTTAATAGTACATTGATTACAGAATCATTTGGTACCAAACAGACACCAGCGTACAAATTTTTTAACTTGATATACATAAATTAAAATTGCGTCGCATGGGGTCAGCGGTAAAAAAGTATCGTTTTCTAATATTTAAAGACGAGCCAAAAATTCATCGATTATACATTTTAATAGTACATTGATTACAGAATCTTTTGGTACCAAACAGACACCAGCGTACAAATTTTTTAATACGATAAACATAAATTAAGTATGCGTCGCACATGGTCCGCGTCAAAAAAGTATCGATTTCCAATATTTTAAGACGAGCCAAAAATTCATCGATTATACATTTTAATAGTACATTGATTACAGTATCATTTGGTACCAAACAGACACCAGCGTACAAATTTTTTAACTTGATATACATAAATTAAGGTTGCGCCGCATGGGGTCAGCGGTAAAAAAGTATCGTTTTCTAATATTTAAAGACGAGCCAAAAATTCATCGATTATACATTTTAATAGTACATTTATTACAGAATCATTTGGTACCAAGCAGACAACAGCGTACAAACTTTTTCATTTGCTATACATAAATTAAGGATGCGTCGCACAGGGTCAGCGGTAAAAAGTATCGATTTCCAATATTTTGAGACGAGCCAAAAATTCATCGATTATACATTTTAATAGTACATTGATTACAGTATCATTTGGTACCAAACAGACACCAGCGTACAAATTTTTTAATACGATAAACATAAATTAAGGATGCGTCGCACAGGGTCCGCGTGAAAAAAGTATCAATTTCTAATATTTTAAGACGAGCCAAAAATTCATCGATTATACATTTTAATAGTACATTTAATACAGAATCACTTGGTACCAAACAGACAACAGCGTACAAACTTTTTCATTTGCTATACATAAATTAAGGATGCGTCGCATGGGGTCAGCGGTAAAAAAGTATTGTTTTCTAATATTTAAAGACGAGCCAAAAATTCATCGATTATACATTTTAATAGTACATTGATTACAGAATCTTTTGGTACCAAACAGACACCAGCGTACAAATTTTTTAATACGATAAACATAAATTAAATATGCGTCGCACATGGTCCGCGTCAAAAAAGTATCGATTTCTAATATTTTAAGACGAGCCAAAAATTCATCGAGTAAACATTTTAATAGTACATTGATTACAGAATCTTTTGGTACCATGCAGACACCAGCGTACACATTTTTTAATACGATAAACATTAAATAAGTACGCGTCGCACAGGGTCCGCGGTAAAAAAGTATCGATTTCCAATATTTTAAGACGAGCCAAAAATTCATCGATTATACATTTTAATAGTACATTTATTACAGAATCTTTTGGTACCAAGCAGACAACAGCGTACATATTTTTTAATACGATAAACATAAATTAAGGATGCGTCGCACAGGGTCCGCGTCAAAAAAGTATCAATTTCTAATATTTTAAGACGAGCCAAAAATTCATCGATTATACATTTTAATAGTACATTTAATACAGAATCATTTGGTACCCAACAGACAACAGCGTACAAATTTTTTCATTTGCTATACATAAATTAAGGATGCGTCGCATGGGATCAGCGGTAAAAAAGTATCGATTTCTAATATTTAAAGACGAGCCAAAAATTCATCGATTATACATTTTAATAGTACATTGATTACAGAATCATTTGGTACCAAACAGACACCAGCGTACAAATTTTTTAATACGATAAACATAAATTAAGGATGCGTCGCACAGGGTCCGCGTGAAAAAAGTATCAATTTCTAATATTTTAAGACGAGCCAAAAATTCATCGATTATACATTTTAATAGTACATTTAATACAGAATCATTTGGTACCAAACAGACAACAGCGTACAAACTTTTTCATTTGCTATACATAAATTAAGGATGCGTCGCATGGGGTCAGCGGTAAAAAAGTATTGTTTTCTAATATTTAAAGACGAGCCAAAAATTCATCGATTATACATTTTAATAGTACATTGATTACAGAATCTTTTGGTACCAAACAGACACCAGCGTACAAATTTTTTAATACGATAAACATAAATTAAGGATGCGTCGCACAGGGTCCGCGTCAAAAAAGTATCAATTTCTAATATTTTAAGACGAGCCAAAAATTCATCGATTATACATTTTAATAGTACATTTAATACAGAATCATTTGGTACCAAACAGACAACAGCGTACAAACTTTTTCATTTGCTATACATAAATTAAGGATGCGTCGCATGGGATCAGCGGTAAAAAAGTATCGATTTCTAATATTTAAAGACGAGCCAAAAATTCATCGATTATACATTTTAATAGTACATTGATTATAGTATCATTTGGTACCAAACAGACACCAGCGTACAAATTTTTTAACTTGATATACAAAATTAAGGTTGCGTCGCATGGGGTCAGCGGTAAAAAAGTATCGTTTTCTAATATTTAAAGACGAGCCAAAAATTCATCGATTATACAGTTTAATAGTACATTTATTACAGAATCATTTGGTACCAAGCAGACAACAGCGTACAAACTTTTTCATTTGCTATACATAAATTAAGGATGCGTCGCACAGGGTCAGCGGTAAAAAGTATCGATTTCCAATATTTTGAGACGAGCCAAAAATTCATCGATTATACATTTTAATAGTACATTGATTACAGTATCATTTGGTACCAAACAGACACCAGCGTACAAATTTTTTAACTTGATATACATAAATTAAGGTTGCGTCGCATGGGGTCAGCGGTAAAAAAGTATCGTTTTCTAATATTTAAAGACGAGCCAAAAATTCATCGATTATACATTTTAATAGTACATTGATTACAGAATCATTTGGTACCAAACAGACACCAGCGTACAAATTTTTTAATACGATAAACATAAATTAAGGATGCGTCGCACAGGGTCCGCGTGAAAAAAGTATCAATTTCTAATATTTTAAGACGAGCCAAAAATTCATCGATTATACATTTTAATAGTACATTTAATACAGAATCATTTGGTACCCAACAGACAACAGCGTACAAACTTTTTCATTTGCTATACATAAATTAAGGATGCGTCGCATGGGATCAGCGGTAAAAAAGTATCGATTTCTAATATTTAAAGACGAGCCAAAAATTCATCGATTATACATTTTAATAGTACATTGATTACAGAATCATTTGGTACCAAACAGACACCAGCGTACAAATTTTTTAATACCATAAACATAAATTAAGGATGCGTCGCACAGGGTCCGCGTCAAAAAAGTATCAATTTCTAATATTTTAAGACGAGCCAAAAATTCATCGATTATACATTTTAATAGTACATTTAATACAGAATCATTTGGTACCAAACAGACAACAGCGTACAAACTTTTTCATTTGCTATACATAAATTAAGGATGCGTCGCATGGGATCAGCGGTAAAAAAGTATCGATTTCTAATATTTAAAGACGAGCCAAAAATTCATCGATTATACATTATAATAGTACATTGATTACAGAATCATTTGGTACCAAACAGACACCAGCGTACAAATTTTTTAATACGATAAACATAAATTAAGGATGCGTCGCACAGGGTCCGCGTCAAAAAAGTATCAATTTCTAATATTTTAAGACTAGCCAAAAATTCATCGAGTAAACATTTTAATAGTACATTTATTACAGAATCTTTTGGTACCATGCAGACACCAGCGTACAAATTTTTTAATACGATAAACATAAAATAAGGATGCGTCGCACAGGGTCAGCGGTAAAAAGTATCGATTTCCAATATTTTGAGACGAGCCAAAAATTCATCGATTATACATTTTAATAGTACATTGATTACAGTATCATTTGGTACCAAGCAGACAACAGCGTACATATTTTTTAATACGATAAACATAAATTAAGGATGCGTCGCACAGGGTCCGCGTCAAAAAAGTATCAATTTCTAATATTTTAAGACGAGCCAAAAATTCATCGATTATACATTTTAATAGTACATTTAATACAGAATCATTTGGTACCCAACAGACAACAGCGTACAAATTTTTTCATTTGCTATACATAAATTAAGGATGCGTCGCATGGGATCAGCGGTAAAAAAGTATCGATTTCTAATATTTAAAGACGAGCCAAAAATTCATCGATTATACATTTTAATAGTACATTGATTACAGAATCATTTGGTACCAAACAGACACCAGCGTACAAATTTTTTAATACGATAAACATAAATTAAGGATGCGTCGCACAGGGTCCGCGTGAAAAAAGTATCAATTTCTAATATTTTAAGACGAGCCAAAAATTCATCGATTATACATTTTAATAGTACATTTAATACAGAATCATTTGGTACCAAACAGACAACAGCGTACAAACTTTTTCATTTGCTATACATAAATTAAGGATGCGTCGCATGGGGTCAGCGGTAAAAAAGTATGGTTTTCTAATATTTAAAGACGAGCCAAAAATTCATCGATTATACATTTTAATAGTACATTGATTACAGAATCTTTTGGTACCAAACAGACACCAGCGTACACATTTTTTAATACGATAAACATAAATTAAATATGCGTCGCACATGGTCCGCGTCAAAAAAGTATCGATTTCTAATATTTTAAGACGAGCCAAAAATTCATCGAGTAAACATTTTAATAGTACATTGATTACAGAATCTTTTGGTACCATGCAGACACCAGCGTACACATTTTTTAATACGATAAACATAAAATAAGTACGCGTCGCACAGGGTCCGCGGTAAAAAAGTATCGATTTCCAATATTTTAAGACGAGCCAAAAATTCATCGATTATACATTTAAATAGTACATTTATTACAGAATCTTTTGGTACCAAGCAGACAACAGCGTACATATTTTTTAATACGATAAACATAAAATAAGTATGCGTCGCACAGGGTCAGCGGTAAAAATTATCGATTTCCAATATTTTAAGACGAGCCAAAAATTCATCGATTATACATTTTAATAGTACATTGATTACAGTATCATTTGGTACCAAACAGACACCAGCGTACAAATTTTTTAATACGATAAACATAAATTAAGGATGCGTCGCACAGGGTCCGCGTCAAAAAAGTATCAATTTCTAATATTTTAAGACGAGCCAAAAATTCATCGATTATACATTTTAATAGTACATTTAATACAGAATCATTTGGTACCAAACAGACAACAGCGTACAAACTTTTTCATTTGCTATACATAAATTAAGGATGCGTCGCATGGGATCAGCGGTAAAAAAGTATCGATTTCTAATATTTAAAGACGAGCCAAAAATTCATCGATTATACATTTTAATAGTACATTGATTATAGAATCATTTGGTACCAAACATACCTCAGCGTACAAATTTTTTAACTTGATATACATAAATTAAAATTGCGTCGCATGGGGTCAGCGGTAAAAAAGTATCGTTTTCTAATATTTAAAGACGAGCCAAAAATTCATCGATTATACATTTTAATAGTACATTGATTACAGAATCTTTTGGTACCAAACAGACACCAGCGTACAAATTTTTTAATACGATAAACATAAATTAAGTATGCGTCGCACATGGTCCGCGTCAAAAAAGTATCGATTTCTAATATTTTAAGACGAGCCAAAAATTCATCGATTATACATTTTAATAGTACATTTAATACAGAATCATTTGGGACCAAACAGACAACAGCGTACAAACTTTTTCATTTGCTATACATAAATTAAGGATGCGTCGCATGGGATCAGCGGTAAAAAGTATCGATTTCTAATATTTAAAGACGAGCCAAAAATTCATCGATTATACATTTTAATAGTACATTGATTACAGAATCATTTGGTACCAAACATACACCAGCGTACAAATTTTTTAACTTGATATACATAAATTAAAATTGCGTCGCATGGGGTCAGCGGTAAAAAGTATCGATTTCTAATATTTAAAGACGAGCCAAAAATTCATCGATTATACATTTTAATAGTACATTGATTACAGAATCATTTGGTACCAAACAGACACCAGCGTACAAATTTTTTAATACGATAAACATAAATTAAATATGCGTCGCACATGGTCCGCGTCAAAAAAGTATCGATTTCTAATATTTTAAGACGAGCCAAAAATTCATCGAGTAAACATTTTAATAGTACATTGATTACAGAATCTTTTGGTACCATGCAGACACCAGCGTACACATTTTTTAATACGTTAAACATAAAATAAGTACGCGTCGCACAGGGTCCGCGGTAAAAAAGTATCGATTTCCAATATTTTAAGACGAGCCAAAAATTCATCGATTATACATTTAAATAGTACATTTATTACAGAATCTTTTGGTACCAAGCAGACAACAGCGTACATATTTTTTAATACGATAAACATAAAATAAGTATGCGTCGCACAGGGTCAGCGGTAAAAAAGTATCGATTTCCAATATTTTAAGACGAGCCAAAAATTCATCGATTATACATTTTAATAGTACATTTATTACAGAATCTTTTGGTACCAAGCAGACAACAGCGTACATATTTTTTAATACGATAAACATAAATTAAGGATGCGTCGCACAGGGTCCGCGTCAAAAAAGTATCAATTTCTAATATTTTAAGACGAGCCAAAAATTCATCGATTATACATTTTAATAGTACATTTAATACAGAATCATTTGGTACCCAACAGACAACAGCGTACAAATTTTTTCATTTGCTATACATAAATTAAGGATGCGTCGCATGGGATCAGCGGTAAAAAAGTATCGATTTCTAATATTTAAAGACGAGCCAAAAATTCATCGATTATACATTTTAATAGTACATTGATTACAGAATCATTTGGTACCAAACAGACACCAGCGTACAAATTTTTTAATACGATAAACATAAATTAAGGATGCGTCGCACAGGGTCCGCGTGAAAAAAGTATCAATTTCTAATATTTTAAGACGAGCCAAAAATTCATCGATTATACATTTTAATAGTACATTTAATACAGAATCATTTGGTACCAAACAGACAACAGCGTACAAACTTTTTCATTTGCTATACATAAATTAAGGATGCGTCGCATGGGGTCAGCGGTAAAAAAGTATTGTTTTCTAATATTTAAAGACGAGCCAAAAATTCATCGATTATACATTTTAATAGTACATTGATTACAGAATCTTTTGGTACCAAACAGACACCAGCGTACAAATTTTTTAATACGATAAACATAAATTAAATATGCGTCGCACATGGTCCGCGTCAAAAAAGTATCGATTTCTAATATTTTAAGACGAGCCAAAAATTCATCGAGTAAACATTTTAATAGTACATTGATTACAGAATCTTTTGGTACCATGCAGACACCAGCGTACACATTTTTTAATACGATAAACATAAATTAAGTATGCGTCGCACATGGTCCGCGTCAAAAAAGTATCGATTTCTAATATTTTAAGACGAGCCAAAAATTCATCGAGTAAACATTTTAATAGTACATTGATTACAGAATCTTTTGGTACCATGCAGACACCAGCGTACAAATTTTTTAATACGATAAACATAAAATAAGTACGCGTCGCACAGGGTCCGCGGTAAAAAAGTATCGATTTCCAATATTTTAAGACGAGCCAAAAATTCATCGATTATACATTTTAATAGTACATTTAATACAGAATCACTTGGTACCAAACAGACAACAGCGTACAAACTTTTTCATTTGCTATACATAAATTAAGGATGCGTCGCATGGGGTCAGCGGTAAAAAAGTATCGTTTTCTAATATTTAAAGACGAGTCAAAAATTCATCGATTATACATTTTAATAGTACATTGATTACAGAATCTTTTGGTACCAAACAGACACCAGCGTACAAATTTTTTAATACGATAAACATAAATTAAGTATGCGTCGCACATGGTCCGCGTCAAAAAAGTATCGATTTCTAATATTTTAAGACGAGCCAAAAATTCATCGAGTAAACATTTTAATAGTACATTGATTACAGAATCTTTTGGTACCATGCAGACACCAGCGTACAAATTTTTTAATACGATAAACATAAAATAAGTATGCGTCGCACAGGGTCAGCGGTAAAAAGTATCGATTTCCAATATTTAAAGACGAGCCAAAAATTCGTCGATTATACATTTTAATAGTACATTGATTACAGTATCATTTGGTACCAAACAGACACCAGCGTACAAATTTTTTAACTTGATATACATAAATTAAGGTTGCGTCGCATGGGGTCAGCGGTAAAAAAGTATCGTTTTCTAATATTTAAAGACGAGCCAAAAATTCATCGATTATACATTTTAATAGTACATTTATTACAGAATCATTTGGTACCAAGCAGACAACAGCGTACAAACTTTTTCATTTGCTATACATAAATTAAGGATGCGTCGCACAGGGTCAGCGGTAAAAAGTATCGATTTCCAATATTTTGAGACGAGCCAAAAATTCATCGATTATACATTTTAATAGTACATTGATTACAGTATCATTTGGTACCAAACAGACACCAGCGTACAAATTTTTTAATACGATAAACATAAATTAAGGATGCGTCGCACAGGGTCCGCGTCAAAAAAGTATCAATTTCTAATATTTTAAGACGAGCCAAAAATTCATCGATTATACATTTTAATAGTACATTTAATACAGAATCACTTGGTACCAAACAGACAACAGCGTACAAACTTTTTCATTTGCTATACATAAATTAAGGAAGCGTCGCATGGGGTCAGCGGTAAAAAAGTATTGTTTTCTAATATTTAAAGACGAGCCAAAAATTCATCGATTATACATTTTAATAGTACATTGATTACAGAATCTTTTGGTACCAAACAGACACCAGCGTACAAATTTTTTAATACGATAAACATAAATTAAATATGCGTCGCACATGGTCCGCGTCAAAAAAGTATCGATTTCTAATATTTTAAGACGAGCCAAAAATTCATCGAGTAAACATTTTAATAGTACATTGATTACAGAATCTTTTGGTACCAAACAGACACCAGCGTACACATTTTTTAATACGATAAACATAAATTAAATATGCGTCGCACATGGTCCGCGTCAAAAAAGTATCGATTTCTAATATTTTAAGACGAGCCAAAAATTCATCGAGTAAACATTTTAATAGTACATTGATTATAGAATCATTTGGTACCAAACATACCTCAGCGTACAAATTTTTTAACTTGATATACATAAATTAAAATTGCGTCGCATGGGGTCAGCGGTAAAAAAGTATCGTTTTCTAATATTTAAAGACGAGCCAAAAATTCATCGATTATACATTTTAATAGTACATTGATTACAGAATCTTTTGGTACCAAACAGACACCAGCGTACAAATTTTTTAATACGATAAACATAAATTAAGTATGCGTCGCACATGGTCCGCGTCAAAAAAGTATCGATTTCTAATATTTTAAGACGAGCCAAAAATTCATCGATTATACATTTTAATAGTACATTTAATACAGAATCATTTGGGACCAAACAGACAACAGCGTACAAACTTTTTCATTTGCTATACATAAATTAAGGATGCGTCGCATGGGATCAGCGGTAAAAAGTATCGATTTCTAATATTTAAAGACGAGCCAAAAATTCATCGATTATACATTTTAATAGTACATTGATTACAGAATCATTTGGTACCAAACATACACCAGCGTACAAATTTTTTAACTTGATATACATAAATTAAAATTGCGTCGCATGGGGTCAGCGGTAAAAAGTATCGATTTCTAATATTTAAAGACGAGCCAAAAATTCATCGATTATACATTTTAATAGTACATTGATTACAGAATCATTTGGTACCAAACAGACACCAGCGTACAAATTTTTTAATACGATAAACATAAATTAAATATGCGTCGCACATGGTCCGCGTCAAAAAAGTATCGATTTCTAATATTTTAAGACGAGCCAAAAATTCATCGAGTAAACATTTTAATAGTACATTGATTACAGAATCTTTTGGTACCATGCAGACACCAGCGTACACATTTTTTAATACGTTAAACATAAAATAAGTACGCGTCGCACAGGGTCCGCGGTAAAAAAGTATCGATTTCCAATATTTTAAGACGAGCCAAAAATTCATCGATTATACATTTAAATAGTACATTTATTACAGAATCTTTTGGTACCAAGCAGACAACAGCGTACATATTTTTTAATACGATAAACATAAAATAAGTATGCGTCGCACAGGGTCAGCGGTAAAAAAGTATCGATTTCCAATATTTTAAGACGAGCCAAAAATTCATCGATTATACATTTTAATAGTACATTTATTACAGAATCTTTTGGTACCAAGCAGACAACAGCGTACATATTTTTTAATACGATAAACATAAATTAAGGATGCGTCGCACAGGGTCCGCGTCAAAAAAGTATCAATTTCTAATATTTTAAGACGAGCCAAAAATTCATCGATTATACATTTTAATAGTACATTTAATACAGAATCATTTGGTACCCAACAGACAACAGCGTACAAATTTTTTCATTTGCTATACATAAATTAAGGATGCGTCGCATGGGATCAGCGGTAAAAAAGTATCGATTTCTAATATTTAAAGACGAGCCAAAAATTCATCGATTATACATTTTAATAGTACATTGATTACAGAATCATTTGGTACCAAACAGACACCAGCGTACAAATTTTTTAATACGATAAACATAAATTAAGGATGCGTCGCACAGGGTCCGCGTGAAAAAAGTATCAATTTCTAATATTTTAAGACGAGCCAAAAATTCATCGATTATACATTTTAATAGTACATTTAATACAGAATCATTTGGTACCAAACAGACAACAGCGTACAAACTTTTTCATTTGCTATACATAAATTAAGGATGCGTCGCATGGGGTCAGCGGTAAAAAAGTATTGTTTTCTAATATTTAAAGACGAGCCAAAAATTCATCGATTATACATTTTAATAGTACATTGATTACAGAATCTTTTGGTACCAAACAGACACCAGCGTACAAATTTTTTAATACGATAAACATAAATTAAATATGCGTCGCACATGGTCCGCGTCAAAAAAGTATCGATTTCTAATATTTTAAGACGAGCCAAAAATTCATCGAGTAAACATTTTAATAGTACATTGATTACAGAATCTTTTGGTACCATGCAGACACCAGCGTACACATTTTTTAATACGATAAACATAAATTAAGTATGCGTCGCACATGGTCCGCGTCAAAAAAGTATCGATTTCTAATATTTTAAGACGAGCCAAAAATTCATCGAGTAAACATTTTAATAGTACATTGATTACAGAATCTTTTGGTACCATGCAGACACCAGCGTACAAATTTTTTAATACGATAAACATAAAATAAGTACGCGTCGCACAGGGTCCGCGGTAAAAAAGTATCGATTTCCAATATTTTAAGACGAGCCAAAAATTCATCGATTATACATTTTAATAGTACATTTAATACAGAATCACTTGGTACCAAACAGACAACAGCGTACAAACTTTTTCATTTGCTATACATAAATTAAGGATGCGTCGCATGGGGTCAGCGGTAAAAAAGTATCGTTTTCTAATATTTAAAGACGAGTCAAAAATTCATCGATTATACATTTTAATAGTACATTGATTACAGAATCTTTTGGTACCAAACAGACACCAGCGTACAAATTTTTTAATACGATAAACATAAATTAAGTATGCGTCGCACATGGTCCGCGTCAAAAAAGTATCGATTTCTAATATTTTAAGACGAGCCAAAAATTCATCGAGTAAACATTTTAATAGTACATTGATTACAGAATCTTTTGGTACCATGCAGACACCAGCGTACAAATTTTTTAATACGATAAACATAAAATAAGTATGCGTCGCGCAGGGTCAGCGGTAAAAAGTATCGATTTCCAATATTTTAAGACGAGCCAAAAATTCGTCGATTATACATTTTAATAGTACATTGATTACAGTATCATTTGGTACCAAACAGACACCAGCGTACAAATTTTTTAACTTGATATACATAAATTAAGGTTGCGTCGCATGGGGTCAGCGGTAAAAAAGTATCGTTTTCTAATATTTAAAGACGAGCCAAAAATTCATCGATTATACATTTTAATAGTACATTTATTACAGAATCATTTGGTACCAAGCAGACAACAGCGTACAAACTTTTTCATTTGCTATACATAAATTAAGGATGCGTCGCACAGGGTCAGCGGTAAAAAGTATCGATTTCCAATATTTTGAGACGAGCCAAAAATTCATCGATTATACATTTTAATAGTACATTGATTACAGTATCATTTGGTACCAAACAGACACCAGCGTACAAATTTTTTAATACGATAAACATAAATTAAGGATGCGTCGCACAGGGTCCGCGTCAAAAAAGTATCAATTTCTAATATTTTAAGACGAGCCAAAAATTCATCGATTATACATTTTAATAGTACATTTAATACAGAATCACTTGGTACCAAACAGACAACAGCGTACAAACTTTTTCATTTGCTATACATAAATTAAGGAAGCGTCGCATGGGGTCAGCGGTAAAAAAGTATTGTTTTCTAATATTTAAAGACGAGCCAAAAATTCATCGATTATACATTTTAATAGTACATTGATTACAGAATCTTTTGGTACCAAACAGACACCAGCGTACAAATTTTTTAATACGATAAACATAAATTAAATATGCGTCGCACATGGTCCGCGTCAAAAAAGTATCGATTTCTAATATTTTAAGACGAGCCAAAAATTCATCGAGTAAACATTTTAATAGTACATTGATTACAGAATCTTTTGGTACCAAACAGACACCAGCGTACACATTTTTTAATACGATAAACATAAATTAAATATGCGTCGCACATGGTCCGCGTCAAAAAAGTATCGATTTCTAATATTTTAAGACGAGCCAAAAATTCATCGAGTAAACATTTTAATAGTACATTGATTACAGAATCTTTTGGTACCATGCAGACACCAGCGTACACATTTTTTAATACGATAAACATAAAATAAGTACGCGTCGCACAGGGTCCGCGGTAAAAAAGTATCGATTTCCAATATATTAAGACGAGCCAAAAATTCATCGATTATACATTTAAATAGTACATTTATTACAGAATCTTTTGGTACCAAGCAGACAACAGCGTACATATTTTTTAATACGATAAACATAAAATAAGTATGCGTCGCACAGGGTCAGCGGTAAAAATTATCGATTTCCAATATTTTAAGACGAGCCAAAAATTCATCGATTATACATTTTAATAGTACATTGATTACAGTATCATTTGGTACCAAACAGACACCAGCGTACAAACTTTTTCATTTGCTATACATAAATTAAGGATGCGTCGCATGGGATCAGCGGTAAAAAAGTATCGATTTCTAATATTTAAAGACGAGCCAAAAATTCATCGATTATACATTTTAATAGTACATTGATTACAGAATCATTTGGTACCAAACAGACATCAGCGTACAAATTTTTTAATATCATAAACATAAATTAAGGATGCGTCGCACAGGGTCCGCGTCAAAAAAGTATCAATTTCTAATATTTTAAGACGAGCCAAAAATTCATCGATTATACATTTTAATAGTACATTTAATACAGAATCATTTGGTACCAAACAGACAACAGCGTACAAACTTTTTCATTTGCTATACATAAATTAAGGATGCGTCGCATGGGATCAGCGGTAAAAAAGTATCGATTTCTAATATTTAAAGACGAGCCAAAAATTCATCGATTATACATTTTAATAGTACATTGATTACAGAATCATTTGGTACCAAACAGACACCAGCGTACAAATTTTTTAATACGATAAACATAAATTAAGGATGCGTCGCACAGGGTCCGCGTCAAAAAAGTATCAATTTCTAATATTTTAAGACGAGCCAAAAATTCATCGAGTAAACATTTTAATAGTACATTGATTACAGAATCTTTTGGTACCATGCAGACACCAGCGTACAAATTTTTTAATACGATAAACATAAAATAAATATGCGTCGCACAGGGTCAGCGGTAAAAAGTATCGATTTCCAATATTTTGAGACGAGCCAAAAATTCATCGATTATACATTTTAATAGTACATTGATTACAGTATCATTTGGTACCAAACAGACACCAGCGTACAAATTTTTTAATACGATAAACATAAATTAAGGATGCGTCGCACAGGGTCCGCGTCAAAAAAGTATCAATTTCTAATATTTTAAGACGAGCCAAAAATTCATCGATTATACATTTTAATAGTACATTTAATACAGAATCACTTGGTACCAAACAGACAACAGCGTACAAACTTTTTCATTTGCTATACATAAATTAAGGATGCGTCGCATGGTGTCAGCGGTAAAAAAGTATTGTTTTCTAATATTTAAAGACGAGCCAAAAATTCATCGATTATACATTTTAATAGTACATTGATTACAGAATCTTTTGGTACCAAACAGACACCAGCGTACAAATTTTTTAATACGATAAACATAAATTAAATATGCGTCGCACATGGTCCGCGTCAAAAAAGTATCGATTTCTAATATTTTAAGACGAGCCAAAAATTCATCGAGTAAACATTTTAATAGTACATTGATTACAGAATCTTTTGGTACCATGCAGACACCAGCGTACACATTTTTTAATACGATAAACATTAAATAAGTACGCGTCGCACAGGGTCCGCGGTAAAAAAGTATCGATTTCCAATATTTTAAGACGAGCCAAAAATTCATCGATTATACATTTTAATAGTACATTTATTACAGAATCTTTTGGTACCAAGCAGACAACAGCGTACATATTTTTTAATACGATAAACATAAATTAAGGATGCGTCGCACAGGGTCCGCGTCAAAAAAGTATCAATTTCTAATATTTTAAGACGAGCCAAAAATTCATCGATTATACATTTTAATAGTACATTTAATACAGAATCATTTGGTACCCAACAGACAACAGCGTACAAATTTTTTCATTTGCTATACATAAATTAAGGATGCGTCGCATGGGATCAGCGGTAAAAAAGTATCGATTTCTAATATTTAAAGACGAGCCAAAAATTCATCGATTATACATTTTAATAGTACATTGATTACAGAATCATTTGGTACCAAACAGACACCAGCGTACAAATTTTTTAATACGATAAACATAAATTAAGGATGCGTCGCACAGGGTCCGCGTGAAAAAAGTATCAATTTCTAATATTTTAAGACGAGCCAAAAATTCATCGATTATACATTTTAATAGTACATTTAATACAGAATCATTTGGTACCAAACAGACAACAGCGTACAAACTTTTTCATTTGCTATACATAAATTAAGGATGCGTCGCATGGGGTCAGCGGTAAAAAAGTATTGTTTTCTAATATTTAAAGACGAGCCAAAAATTCATCGATTATACATTTTAATAGTACATTGATTACAGAATCTTTTGGTACCAAACAGACACCAGCGTACACATTTTTTAATACGATAAACATAAATTAAATATGCGTCGCACATGGTCCGCGTCAAAAAAGTATCGATTTCTAATATTTTAAGACGAGCCAAAAATTCATCGAGTAAACATTTTAATAGTACATTGATTACAGAATCTTTTGGTACCATGCAGACACCAGCGTACACATTTTTTAATACGATAAACATAAAATAAGTACGCGTCGCACAGGGTCCGCGGTAAAAAAGTATCGATTTCCAATATTTTAAGACGAGCCAAAAATTCATCGATTATACATTTAAATAGTACATTTATTACAGAATCTTTTGGTACCAAGCAGACAACAGCGTACATATTTTTTAATACGATAAACATAAAATAAGTATGCGTCGCACAGGGTCAGCGGTAAAAATTATCGATTTCCAATATTTTAAGACGAGCCAAAAATTCATCGATTATACATTTTAATAGTACATTGATTACAGTATCATTTGGTACCAAACAGACACCAGCGTACAAATTTTTTAACTTGATATACATAAATTAAGGTTGCGTCGCATGGGGTCAGCGGTAAAAAAGTATCGTTTTCTAATATTTAAAGACGAGCCAAAAATTCATCGATTATACATTTTAATAGTACATTGATTACAGAATCATTTGGTACCAAACAGACACCAGCGTACAAATTTTTTAATACGATAAACATAAATTAAGGATGCGTCGCACAGGGTCCGCGTGAAAAAAGTATCAATTTCTAATATTTTAAGACGAGCCAAAAATTCATCGATTATACATTATAATAGTACATTCATTACAGAATCATTTGGTACCATACAGACACCAGCGTACAAATTTTTTAACTTGATAAACATAAAATAAGGATGCGTCGCACAGGGTCAGCGGTAATAAGTTTCGATTTCCAATATTTTAAGACGAGCCAAAAATTCATCGATTATACATTTTAATAGTACATTTATTACAGAATCATTTGGTACCAAGCAGACAACAGCGTACAAACTTTTCATTTGCTATACATAAATTAAAGATGCGTCGCATGGGGTCAGCGGTAAAAAAGTATTGTTTTCTAATATTTAAAGACGAGCCAAAAATTCATCGATTATACATTTTAATAGTACATTGATTACAGAATCTTTTGGTACCATGCAGACACCAGCGTACAAATTTTTTAATACGATAAACATAAAATAAGTACGCGTCGCACAGGGTCCGCGGTAAAAAAGTATCGATTTCCAATATTTTAAGACGAGCCAAAAATTTATCGATTATACATTTTAATAGTACATTTATTACAGAATCTTTTGGTACCAAGCAGACAACAGCGTACATATTTTTTAATACGATAAACAAAAATAAGTATGCGTCGCACAGGGTCAGCGGTAAAAAGTATCGATTTCCAATATTTTAAGACGAGCCAAAAATTCATCGATTATACATTTTAATAGTACATTCATTACAGAATCATTTGGTACCATACAGACACCAGCGTACAAATTTTTTAACTTGATAAACATAAAATAATGATGCGTCGCACAGGGTCAGCGGTAATAAGTATCGATTTCCAATATTTTAAGACGAGCCAAAAATTCATCGATTATACATTTTAATAGTACATTTATTACAGAATCATTTGGTACCAAGCAGACAACAGCGTACAAACTTTTTCATTTGCTATACATAAATTAAGGATGCGTCGCATGGGGTCAGCGGTAAAAAAGTATCGTTTTCTAATATTTAAAGACGAGCCAAAAATTCATCGATTATACATTTTAATAGTACATTGATTACAGAATCTTTTGGTACCATGCAGACACCAGCGTACAAATTTTTTAATACGATAAACATAAAATAAGTACGCGTCGCACAGGGTCCGCGGTAAAAAAGTATCGATTTCCAATATTTTAAGACGAGCCAAAAATTCATCGATTATACATTTTAATAGTACATTGATTACAGAATCTTTTGGTACCAACCAGACAACAGCGTAAAAATTTTTTAACTTGATATACATAAAATAAGATTGCGTCGCATGGGATCAGCGGTAAAAACGTATCGATTTCTAATATTTAAAGACGAGTCAAAAATTCATCGATTATACATTTTAATAGTACATTGATTACAGAATCATTTTGTACCAAACAGAGACCAGCGTACAAATTTTTTAATACGATAAACATAAATTAAGTATGCGTCGCACAGGGTCCGCGTCAAAAAAGTATCGATATCTAATATTTTAAGACGAGCCAAAAATTCATCGATTATACATTTTAATAGTACATTGATTACAGAATTATTTGGTACCAACCAGACACCAGCGTACAAATTTTTTAATTTGATCAACATAAAATAAGTATGCGTCGCACAGGGTCAGCCGCAAAAAAGTATTGATTTCTAATATTTAAAGACGAGCCAAAAATTCATCGATTATACATTTTAATAGTACATTGATTGCAGAATCTTTTGGTACCATGCAGACACCAGCGTACAAATTTTTTAATATGATATACATAAAATAATTATGCCTCGCATAGGGTCAGCGGCAAAAATGTATCAATTTCTAATATTTTAAGACGAGCCAAAATTTCATCGATTATACATTTTAATAGTACATTGATTACAGAATCATTTGGTACCAAACAGACACCAGCGTACAATTGTTTTAACTTGATATACATAGAATAAGATTGCGTCGCATTGGGTCAACTGTAAAAAAGTATCGATTTCTAATATTTTAAGGCGAGCCAAAAATTCATCGTATATATATTTCAATAATGTATTGTTTGCAGATTATCTTTGTACCATAAGCATACCAGCGTACTATCTTTTTGGTCCAATATACGTTATATAAATCTGCGCCGTATGGGATTTGCGGCTTAAAAATTTTAATTTTCGATATTTCAAAACGTGCAAAAAGTTAATCTTATATACATTTTAACAGTACATTGTCTGCACATTATCACGAGTTATGCGTGACTGCATGCATATATCGCGGTAATATATGTCGAAACTCATTTCTACTGCGCATTTCGTATGACAAAATCTGAATCACGATCATTTTACGATTGTTGATTGTTTTTCGAAGGGAAAGAATAGTTTTCGGACTATTTTAAAAGTATGCTAAAGCCATCTGAAGTTATGTTTCATCAAAATATTTTTTTATCTAAAAATAGCACGCAATAATTTTTAGCGTGTATTTTCTCACCTTCGACGTCAAAATCCAACATGGCCGCAGCAAATGCTAAGGAACCTTAAAAAATTAAATAATATAAATAATATAAATAATATTTAAAACTTATTAATTATATTTAATAATATATTTTATAATTCTGAAAAAATACTACTTAATATAATATTCCTTCTATCCTATTTCAGTCTTTTTCTCTCTTTCACCCTCTCTTTTATTTATTCTCTTTTTCTTATTTAATTTCAAATAAAACTTCCTCCTTTTTTCCTCTTCATTTTCCTTTATCTTTTTTTCTTTTCTTCTCTCTCTCTCCCTCTCTTTCTTTCTTTATCTATTAATAATATAATTAATAATATACAATTCATCTCTTTAACTTTAATAAAATATTTAAAGATAATTTACTTTATTTTATATTCCTTCTTCTCTTTTTTTCTATAATCTTTTTTTTCTCCCTCTCTTTTGCTTAATATTTCTCTTCTTTTATTTTAAATAAAGCTTTGTTTTCTTTTTTCTCTGTATTTCTATCTCCCTCTTTTTCTCTCTTTCTATTATTCTTTATCTATAAATGATAAAATTAATGATATAATTAATAATTATAATTCGTCTCCTATGCCCTTACACGACAAAATTTAAATAATTCAAATTAAAATGAATTGTACGCTGTGATTAGTGTGCTGTGATTGATCAAATCTGAAATTATGATGATTCTAATAAAATTTCAAATTTAACAAATCATAGCCACGGATCATTTTAAACTGAACATTTTAATTCTGTCACGAAAGTAGCCCATTTAACTTTAAATAAAATATTTAAAGGATTATTAAGATTACAATAATATTCGAACAATTAAAAAATTAATACCTAATAATTGTTATAATCTGATATATTCCTTATTCTCTCTTTTCCTTCAATCATTTACCTTTTTTCTTTTATTCTCCATCTCTTCGTCTTCTTTATCTATATTTTCTTTAATTTAATTTAATGATATGTACACATAATATCATGTATATCATAATATAAACCACAATAATTGCATTCACAAATTGAATACACTATTAACCTCTCAATATATACATTTGAACTGTCAAAATGCGTATATACATTTGAACTGTCAAAATGCGTCGCTCAACCTTGACAGGCTTTTATCAATATGAAGTAATGTACAACGCAGCACACATCGAGATAACCAATCAGCATCGCGGAAAAGAGGCAACAATACTTGCGAGAATCGACTTAACATGCACTTTTTAGAAAAGGGAATGTTTTAATTTTTAATTAACGGCAATAGTTGGTTTTTTTATTAAAAGTCGACACTATATCGCCGCAGACTCTTACACACACACACACACATACACACACACACATTCTTATATTCCAACTATAATATCAAAATATTCTCCAAAAGATCCGTGGCAACAATCGATTTTTTATATTTTAAGGCGAGCCAAAAGCTTGCATATTTAAGTCGCATGTTTAAGTGCAATTTCATCAATTCTGATTTTTTTTCAAAAAAGAATAATGGAGTTTAAATAAACGTTATATATTATTTTTTTTAATATCAATTTTTTTAATATAAAATTGAAGAATGATGCACGCGTAGCGCGCACTTATATTGTTCTAGTACTTTTAATAAAATCGATTTATACTTTCACCATCAGTGATCATCGGATAATAAATCCACTCAAGGTACATACTGTATTTATCTGATAACAAAATATAATAATTTTCCATCGATTACATTTGATTAATTTTGCAAAGCATAATAAAAAATGTAAAGTGAACCTTGACATGCGACATTTACATGTTTGATCAATATAACTCTCTACGTGCGATAAAATCATCATAATTCTGGTCAAACAATAGTATAAAGCAATTTAACGTAGAAGAAACATTGTCGGTACATTAAACGAAGCATTCTGCGACAGTGATTAGCGAGAGAAAATATTAAGGAATAAGTGTTCTAGCGTGTCTGCGTCATGATGCTAAACGATTCTCGAAAAAAAAGGCACGCAGTGAATAGAATCATAGTGGATCAAATGGAAGTCTCGAAGAAAATAAACAATAAATTCGTCGATCGCTATAACATCAAATCGTATGGTGATCAATCGAGAGAAAGTACAAAACAAATTGCCCGTGAGTTAGTGCAAGAATATCTGTACGACAGTTCACTGCACGGTGTGAAATATCTTGGCAAATTACGATTAAAATCGACCACTCTCGGAAAGCTCTTCTGGACTTTAGTTATGATCTGCAGTTTCCTATGTGGGTAACAAATACATGCACGTAAAAAGAGATCTAATATATAATCTTCTATAAAATATTCTATACTTTAATTACAATTGTGCAACGATATATTTAAGATTATATTAAGATTCATCAGATATAAGCGATATCTTTCTCTTAGTCTTAACTTGGATGTTTTGGAAAACCTGGATACGTTATAGTACTAATCCAACTCGCACCATCGTCGAATCGTTTCATTCTCCAGTAGCTACGGTCCCCTTTCCAGCGATTACTCTTTGTCCATTAATAATACCACCTCGTGCAAGACGCATTAAAGTATTGGAAGGTTTGAAGTTGCCACCCAACATGAATAATAAAACGGCGATGTTCTTACTCACGTATGTACATTTCTTTCATTAATAATGCACAAAATTTGTACAAAAGCAAATGACATAAAATCTTGAAAGAAACAACATTGGTAATATCTAAACTTATATTTAATGAAACAAATTTTTATGTTCTCTCAGTTACGGGCCCTTATTTGCGAACGAACGTGTTCTCAGCGGGAGAAAGTACTTCAATGATTTGCAAGCTCTGTTAAATGTAAACCATTTAACAGTGGTAAATTTTTTAAAACTTTTGCGATCTTGCGAAGACTTTTTTGAGTTTTGTTCGTGGGACGGCGTTAAGAAGAATTGCAGCGAATTGTTCAAATTATCTTACACTTATGCAGGTGTATGTTGTTCCTTTAATTATGTTCTCCAAGATGATATACGAACCGGCAGGTAATTATATTCGTGTATTTATACTCGAATTGATTTAATTGTCTCACCCGCGTGTAATTTTATTTTGAATTGAATTTCTTTATCGAATTAGAACCACAAAGGACTCCGAACTCCTTAGATCTTTGTTGTTTGGACCGAGAGCCAATCTTATAGCTGTGGTGCAAAAAGATTTGCTGATCCCACATGATGAAGGATTGCAACCCATCAGATTTGCGACAAATTCCTTAGGTCTTTTGGTATATAAAATTAACTACGTCTTTTGGTATATAAAAAAAAGCTACTTTGTTTTTAACATTTTTAAGTATTATGCAAAATAATTATATTTCTATATGATATAAAAGATATATTTATAGTCATAAAAACCATTCCCATAGAGATATTTCCTTTTTATCCTTCCTTGTTTCCTTGTTTTTAATTGCATATATCCAATATACACATATATTAATTTTATGTATATATATTTTTTTATAAAATAGCTATTTCTTCATCATCCTCTGGAATACATCGGACCTATAGCTACTAGGGAAGTTTTACAAATAAACCAAGAATTGCGGGTAATCAAATAGATTTCTTCACGTAACATTATAAAAAAAATTATTAAACATTTTTCCAGTATGTTTCTCGCACAATATCTAATTATTTTATAATTTTATCTAATACATAGGTTTCTGTAATTCCATTTAGCAAGCGAGAGGTCGCCGGATATTACCGTCGAAATAGTTGCGGTAAATTGATTGCACATTGTGCAGACGAGAAAACTAAGTTGCAATATTTTCCTACATACAGATATTCAAACTGCTTTACTAGTTGCTCTATCAAGGCTATTCAAGAAGCCTGTGATTGCTTGCCATATTACTACACACCCATAGCGATTAAATATTCTTTAAGAGTAATTTGAAATTCTTTTCAAAAGTCAGTCTTTTCTTCGACACGTGCAGCTCTATACACATATTAATATATTTTAATGTCTATAGATCTGCGAATTCCAAGATTTTGACTGCCTTTCTATGATCAAAGGAAATTTGTCGTGTGAATGTGTAAATCCATGCTGGAATGTATATTACGAAGTACGAACTTCCTCGCTGATGTTAAATGGTATTCACGATTTCAATATTCAGCCGATTTAGTAAGTTGTATAATAAAATAATAAAGAACAATATTATTATACTTGAAATATTTTTCTCTTCTTCTCTCTGCACATATACCCTTATATATATATATATATATATATATATATATATTTCTATAAAATAAATATTTCCTTATATATATGTATATATTATGTATATTACTTCTTCTAGCCGGAATCTTACACACACTCAAACTGTTCTAAGAGTATATTTTAATTCCGACGTTTTTACTCAAAGGAATACAATACCGATTGTTGATGAATTAGATTTGCTAGGTAAATAAGTTGTTTATATTGCAAATTGTTTATATTTGCATATAATAAATTATTTTAAAATCTTAATTTAAAAAAAAATTCTTTCAGCATCCATAGGCGGCCTATTTAGTCTTTTCCTGGGAGCCAGTTTTATAAGCGCTGTGGAAATTTTTTATTTCATCGAATTGTTTTTTCGTTCTTACTATAACTTCAAAAAATCGAAATAATCATCATCGACCATAAATTTTATTAATAATGTACCAAATATCGTATGTAGAATAGAGAATTGCATATTTAATCATATATGTTATGCAGCTCATTAATTATATCTCACCGCATTGTCATGAATAAGTAATTGCGGAAAAATAATTGTGCAAAATATGACCTCTATGCCGACATTTGCGTCGTTTTTCAGAACATTGGGCGTATACGAGTACCGCATCGTCAGCATCACGAATCTGGAACGATTAGATCTATTTCGAGCGATTACTGGAGCGCTGCCGTAACATTTAAGTCCACGCCCGTGAAAAGATTTACTACGACGAGTGTCCTATAATCGTGTCCGACAATTTAGAATCACAAGTCGTGTAGAAAATGATCTATAAACTATATGTGAATAATGCTATTGTAATTTTTGGTCTTTCTTCAGGTACTTTCTTGGTTGTATAATGTGTGATAGGCATCAGTTTTCGTTAATATATATATATATATATCTTCTTTAATATAAATTTTGTCACTGACACCTGCACGCACCTGTTTATTAATGTTGGCAATAATATAAGGGATATGTTCGAAATAGCAACATGACATAACGAGTGTTCTGATATGATCATACAGAGATGACAAATTTATCAAAATGAGAGAAGTGGCAAAAAAACAAAATACAAAAGCACGCGACACGTTAAAGGCCAGTAGACTCGCTATTTAATTTCGCAAATATATGAAACATAAAAATTGTTGAATAAGACATCGTAAAAAAAGAGAAGATACTTCTTGGATGCGAAAGTGGATATTTATATCGTGAAGAATATCTCACAAGTTTCGAATAAAATAAGCAAGTAATTCGATACTCGAGTCATACGATTTTAGGAATCTCTGCCTTACGCAATATTTGAAAGCTTTTAATGCACCGCGCGTTAATTGCGCACCTTGAAGCATTGAAATGTGTACTAATCACGTCATCTATTTTCGTAAATGCTGTCGAAAATACTGATTTAGTTCTACGTGAACGTATGGTCGAACTTTGAGAGCTGGAAGCGTCAACTATTTTTGGAGTAAACGCCCACATATCTCTCGCAGACATACCTTCCGCATCTCTACAGCAACGTTCTGTATTCACACTTCGCAGTAAAAATCATTTTTCGTAATTATATTTTTTTAGATCACAGCTAATCAATATGTAGTGGCACAAATTATTTTCGGAGAGACAAAATAAATCATAAAATAAACTTCAGCCGGCATTCCAAACGAAGAGATTTATTTTATAGTAACATATATTATAGTAATAGATATTGAAGATGTACTACGAACAAATTTAACGAAGCTTTGATGTCATAATCAAATCAAGTAAACGAGATGGATCCGATATAAACGCATGTGACTTGATATATTTATTTCAGTGACTTCAAATGAGCATAGTTTAATGACGATGTAAATTTTAGCTGTAGAAATGAGATAATAAATTATTTTAAGTGCAGATAAAGTGTCCATTGCTAATCATCTCTTAGAAGATATAATTATTGTAATATAAATAATTAATTTTTAATAGATGGCCGATTTCCACGACAGAGTAACAAAAAATAGACGTAAGATGATAGAAGAGAGTAAGCCTTTTAAAATCTTTCTATTTCCTGGTGAATATATATATATATATTTTTGAATAATTCTCGTCGTAAAAATCGGTCATTAAATGATCGAAAGCAATTTGCGTAAAACATGTGTCTCCAGATACCAAGAGAAAATATAATAAGTGACGGTGAGAATCGATAAGCTTTTCGAATGAGGTTGTCCATCTTGGATCCTCCAAATGCATCCGCCTTTTGACACGTGTCTTCTCTGTTCTTCAGCCCTAAAAGACGTATTATATTTAAGGTATCATTAAGTGCAAATCGATATTTCTTTAATTTATGTTGATAATTCAACCGTAATTGATCTATAATATAGTATCACAGAAACGTAGCATAGAAAATGAATATAAGATGAACAGAATTAATGTCGAATTATAATGAATTTGAAATTGTGTCTACTGTTCGGAGATTTCAATGACCAACGTAACAATATCTTCAATGTCATAGTGTTCTATGCGATTTCTCATATACATATATAGCAACATATATTTAATAAATATCTTTATAATTCAAATAATTTTAGTATAAAAAAACAGAAGCCAATTTGAAATTATATAAAAAAAAATCAAAAAATCCGGGAATCTACTTGATACAAATAAGTAGTTTATATATGAAATCAAAATTAAAATATGTTTATTGATAGTAACTTACCATAATGAGGAATGTCTGCTGTGATTAAAAGAACAATCCCGAGTATAATACCCAAAGTGAGATTAATAGAAGAATCAGGATGAAATATGTCATTAAAATGTTCTGCGTCTCGTGGGCCGCTTGTGGCATTTTTTGGTCGGTATAGACAGCACGCTCTGTATTGTTGCATATAAAATTCATTACTCACTAGATTTGCCACCCTCGATAAATTTATCTTACTCTTATTCAACATAGATCACGAATTAATCAATCGTAAGTTTATATATAGCTAAAGCAAAACAATTAATATTTATTTTGTTTTTTTCCAATATTGAATTTCCAGCAATTAACAATTAAATTATATATATAACATCATAATATATTTTCCACTAATATTTTAATTAATCTCATGACAGGCAATCGATCGATCTTCATTCGAAAAATAACAGTGATACTCACGAATCTTGAATTATCACAATTTGCGAACGTTTCGAACGAAAATTTGCTATAAAGTTTAGAATTTTATTTTTAATTACAAACGTTATTATTATGTATGAAAACACAAAGTTGTTGATTGTTTGTCTTCGAGGTAACTCGAATTCAGGAATACGTTCCTCGCCGTCTTACGTGCAATGATAGACTAGATCATCCGGCGCAGGATCCGCGCGCTCGGACCCTCTGTGATCCCGAAATTCCTCCAGGAACCATCACCAACCCCACCCGTTCATTCGCACCTTCTCATCGACCATCTTCTGCCTCAGGATTGGTAGAAAACGAGATCCCACCATCGGCTAATATTGCTCGGAGAGCACATAACGAATTCCGCTACCTCGAGTTATATTAAGGCATTGTGAGTGTTAGGTGTAACTTCCTGATAAAAATGGCTCTAGATCGTCTTGCTGGATAACCAATGAAATGCGACAAGTTGACAGGTTTACGATCATTGTGAAATTAATATGCCTTGGTCCACACATTAAGCACATAACTGAAAATTGCAAGATCATATTATTCTCAAACTCGTTCGACTCTGCCAGAACTGTTGCGCGCGATTAAGCTTTCACTCTTCAACCGATGTGCGCCAATATAGAAGACGTCCATCATTTTCGAGCTCCGGTTTAAATTTAACTCGTTTAGTCAGACATCAATCTCAATGTGGACAATGTACAAACACTTCCGACCTGAACTCCAGCTAGTCGTTATGTAACACGGTTTCGCGTACGTGTAAAACACGTACCAGATACTCCCATTTCTCACTGATATTTCGCGCTAAAGTAGATTACTCTAAAAACCGACAGAAATTGTTCTCCACGGAAAAAGATTTAATCAAACTTAGATCTAAACATCAAGTATCAAATTATTACCGATTATTTTCATTTTAAAAATTTTATATATACTATATTAAGTCAATCTAATAAAATGTAATGTCAGTAATCCAAATAATTAATTAGTCACTTAGTAATTAGAAAAGTGATTAATTAGCAAAATTGTAGAAATTTTAATTGTAATTATTTATTGTTGAATGTATAATACATATTATGCATACTATACTATTGACAATGCTATATACATTTTATACACTTTTATCTATAATAAATAATTGGTAACTATATAGTTTCTAATCTTTATAAACTTTCTGAATAAAAAATTTCATATAAAAAATTTTATAATAAACTAATAAATATTCTGACACATTATATACATATATAGGCACGCAAATATGGCTGCGTTCAAAGCAATAGCTTTGGATACGACATGACACTGCACATTACGAAAATAGTAAAGCGAAATTTTTGTGTATTTACATATTCACGAAATGCGCATGTAAATAGAAAATATCTTTAAAAAAAATTTCGTATAAATTACATATTGATATAAAGATTGCGAGACATGCGTTTTATATGACTTTTATGAAACTCGACTTAAAAATTGACAGTAATTTTCTTTTGGCACGAGCAAAACACAGGTTTTTTTTTATTCTCTTTAATCTAATTATTCTCAAATTTTCTTTTGAACGAGACTGTGCGCATAATTCATATTCCACAACTTATAAAACAGTTTCTATTTATATTCTTAATTACTTATTTAACACAGCTTTGTATAATTATTATATAAAGTGTAAAAATAAAATGTATACACACAGGTAAGATTTTTATATGATTTTCTTGTAAATCATTGATTTAAGAAAGAATTCTATATAATATTAGGTTCTATATAATATGAGGTAGCACAATATTTCTTTTATTAATATAAAGAAAAAGAAGTCTCCGCATCAAAGATCCGCTCAAAGCTTTGTCATGAAAATCGAAATATAAGATTTTAGAAGGAATATCCTATACATATATACATTTATAAAATGCAGTAATTATTTATCCTAATGCATGAAACTGTATTGTATGTTTATATTAAGTAGGTTTTAAACACACGCAAGAGAAGCTACTATTAGTGATCTGACAGTATATTTGTACATCACGTACATCTCTATTAATATTAACGAGCAATTTAAGCCAAAGAAAATCCCAGCACATCTTCCAACGAATAGTCGAACAACTTTAAGTCTAATTTATACAGATCTGCTAATTTACGAAGTTGCTTGTAACTTAAAGTAGAGTAATATCTATCTAATTTGCTCGATGTCGGTTCGCTACTTGATGGCTTAGCTGGAAAACTATGCAAATAATTATGCTTCAATAAGATTCGCAATTCTGACATTTAACAATTTTATTACTTTGTCATCACACTTACTTCATAGACGCGACGCCTATCCGTTCGAGAACTTCTGTGGCATCCTCGACCAAACTCTCGTATTTACTTATGAGATTGTAATTAACTATACATGGTTGGCACAACTCGTATATCGGTCTCCAATGTTCATTTCGAGTCCCATTCTCAGAATCATCGGTGACGAAATCGACGAACTCGCGAAACGTCACATCATCACCATTCTTTAAAGACTCTTCGGTGGCGTTTGACCTGTATTTCTATAAGTAAAAATATATCATTAACATAGTTAAAAGCCGTTTATGTCTTGATATTAAGCTATTTGTCATATAAAATCATGCATATAAAATCTGCTATTAACGGTTAGTACGATAAAAGTAGGACAGCTTGCAATTAACTATATAATGATATTCTAGGAGCCCACAATTATACGGTACTTCTAAATATGAAATTACTAAAGAAGTAAGCATTTATAATTAGTACTCTTTTGTAACATCTGACTTTTTGCATGTAAATTCACGCAACGCGCAGTATAACTCCTTTTACAATAATGTAAAGATTTTGGATATCTCAAAAAATGTATAATACCTTGTATTTATTCCAAAATAAAACTTTACAAAAAATTGCGTTAGATTTAAAATAAATTGTTCTTTACTTTGACAATTTTCTTGCCGAAACGGCTCTGGAAATATTTCGCACTTTTCTCGTGCTTAGTTTCGAATTTATTTCGATAAGCCGATAAAAGCCTTTCCAGAGGATGTCGCACGACAATTAGCTTGTCATACGTCGCCAATTTTTTCTCTATCTCGGGCAAGGTGTAATTGTTCAATCGTTGAAAAGTACCCGGGGAATGAGCTTCATCAGCCGGTATTTTTAAAGGATCGTTACCGGGCCATTTTCCGGTCGCGATCATTAGTACACGCTTCCAATTTGTGCAAGCTACCTGAAAGATAGAATCGTTTCGCTTTAGAACACACATGCGAGAAAGTAGTTTTAATATTTTTCCTTAAATATGCAAGATCTCGGATTTAATTGGTATTATTTTTACAAAGTGTTACAGATAATCTTAATAAAAAATAAATAGCGATAAATTTAGCACCTTTGGAACATAGCAATAGAGCAATTCATGCAAATCGTCCACAAGAATATTTCTGAACGATTCTGGATTTAACTCATCATTATTGGCCTCGCTACTTTCGAGCTCACAGTTATACTGAAGTCTTTCCTGTCGCTCCACCAAGGCCGACCTGGCCAAAGCGTTTGGCCCTGTCCACGAATAAATGTATTTATTCGGCTCGAACAATTTCCTGTCATCTTCATTTGCAATAGTTTGCACGACGTTCACATTGTTTGCGTTTGCGATCGTTTTCCACATAATGACAACGACGAAAATTATCCTCCACACTCGACATCCTGTCATCGTTTTCTTTTATCCACCGCGGGCATTGAACTTCTTCCAAAAAAATAACACTATTTTATACACCTTTTTATTTCACCAAAGCGAAATTACAATATAAAACAATATAAAACAATTTTATAAAGTTTAAGTGTTAGGTATATTCTCTGTTAAATTATCGATTAGTTTGACAAATGTATGAGATAATATCGACACATATGAAAGGCAACTCCCTCCCTCTCAAAGAACTTTCACAACACGCGCGCGATAAAATAATCCAGATTTTATACGTCTATATATATTAATGATAAACAAAAAATGTTCTTTACAAAATATTTCGAAAATAAGTTTAATAAACATTATTTATATAATTGCGCAATTATAAGCAATTAAAGTAAATGATTTATTAGGATTATTAAACGGAAAAAATATTTATAGTCGAAAAGATTTCAGGTCTAGCATAACGTTTTATACGATACGTTTTATCATAAAATTTCTTAAATAAAAAAACAAGCACGTTTATTAATTTTATTAATATATAATTATTAGCAATAAATGCGTAAGTAGGTGACTGCAGTCATCGATGCGGACATGAAAACCTGATTTACTTAGAACAGGAAACGAAGCAAATACAAGAATCGACGTTTGCTTCCGATGATAGGTTTTTCAGACTAATTTCCAAACTAATTTTTTACACAGTGAGAGATATTACAAGAAGTAGCGTAATTATTATTAAAATTTTTTGAAAGGTATATAATAACATGATATATTTTTTCTTATTTAACTGGTTTTTTGCATAATGACGTACATTGCATTATAATGACATACACAAAATATTTCTTTTTTCTTTTTTTATTCTCTTTTTCATTTTATTATATTTTTGATCCATTATTGTGATTGGTCGCATTTTCTTTTCTTCGATAACAGATAGTGAGGAATGAGGTGCAACTGCTTTCTAGGTCAATGTTACGGTCGTAGCACAAGAAACGCAAGTATAATCAAATTACAATGCAGACAATATCTGCTCTTTGATATGCGTGGTTATACTTAAAAAACCGAATTACCGAAAGTAGGCAGTAATTGTGTGTTGTTCTATATTTAGAATTGCTACTGAAAAAAAAATTTAATGGAATATCACCGTGTAAAAAATTAGCTTGAAAATTGATTTTTATCTTCTTTGAGTACAAATCTATTATTTCTTTTTACACCAAAAATTTGGCAAGAAAAGAAATTAATTTTAATAGATATCGTTATTTGCTTTTTATCTATTAATAAAGAGAGACTATCTAAATCTAATTTAATCTATTCAATGAATGACGTTAGAATGAAAATTATTACAACAATGTAATTAAATTATATTATGTATCGATGAGCTTATCACTATTTTTTGTAAGGCGTAAGCAATTTTATCTGAAATGCAAAAATGACGATAAAACATCATATTAAATAACAAGTTCAGTCAATCGATATTTATAAAAAAAAAAAGAAACAATCGCAACGCCTGATAGATAGTTGTAGAAAATATGTGCAGAGATTATCACTTTTCACGCAGATATATCGAAATATGTAATGTAACGAAGATTAATCAGCACAACAAGTTAAACTGATCGAATTGTTATAAAAAAATATGATGCGCGCAAAAGTCAGCCGGGTTATCTTAATTCATAAGTCTCTAAGGAAATTATAGTGATCAAATAAAAGTAGGATGCTCGAAACCGGCCTCGGCGGATTTTTTCACTTCCCAAGAACTATCTTTCGGCATCAAAACTGGAGCGTTGCCAGATGTCGGACAAATAATCAGGTAAAGATTTTAGATCCGCTTGTTGGAGAATTGCGAGAATGTACTCGCGTGTTTCAAACCGGATCGAAAATCAAGCCGGACATTATGGCAATTACTCAAAATTTTGTACGCCACGTGTATTATACATATAACAGAAACTTTAATTAAAATATTTTGCATTATAACGACATTTTCCGTATCTCTATAATAACATACTTGACTTACTTTTTTCGTAATCCAGCATACGATTCGATCAAGTAGATAGAATGCCCTCAAAGTCCGAGCAAATTTGCAAATCCTTCGGAGCGTATTCTCCAAAACTTGATCTTCCAAAAATAGCAGCACCTCGATAGATTAACACAGGCAATTTTTCTCGAGCCAAAAATTCTTTTAACTAACTAAAGTTCTTCCGAAGGGCACTTTTCGTTTCACCTTTCCCGAAACTTCGAGCGGAAAGAACGACAGCGGCGAAGTGAGCTCGCGCTCGACGATGCGAAACGCATCAGCGGATATGTGCACTGTGAAAAGAACACGGAGTGGTCAAGCAGCCGATCTGAGTAACAGTCAGTGATCGTCTTAGGTCGCTTGGTATAAGCCCTCAGGAATGAAACGAGGATGATGCCGGTGTGTGGAAGTGAAAGAAGCTGCGCGCGCCTCTACTCTTCCGTCCTCGTTCTCTTTTCGATTGTCCCGGATCAGTTAGTCTTCCTCTAACCCGGCTTCATATATCCACGGACTTCGATCGTTCGTATGTGTACTCAAAGAAACCAAAGGTCCCATAATGTAAAATCATACAATGCATAATTGATCAGCTCGTCTGAACATCTGACCTCATGACAAACCTCGTGGAGAATGTATTATCAATTTTAATGTTAACGAGCCATGAAATATTTTTTTCTTAAAGCGATCGAATAATTTAGTTAAATGAAATGGAATAATTGGGCACTTTGGTCTCTTTAAAATATTTTTAAACAGATAAATCATGTTTTACATCGTCTTAATTTTTGCGTACTTGGACCTTGCGCTTTGACAGATTATCTCTGACATTTCCATCTCTTTGCGGTTTACTGTGCCCTGCTTTCACTTTTATGTCATACACGAGGATCTTTCTTGAAAATGCTTCTCTGCTATACAATCACACTCAATGTGATGTAATTTGTGTTACGTAATTTACACGAAAATATCTGTACCATATAATTTTATATTTTAAAATTGATAACACATAGCCACTAATTTATCTCTATTTTATTTATAATAGAGATAAGTTATTTTATTTATAATAGGAGATAATAGAAGCTATATTCTACATACACACAGTATCTGAGAACTATGAGAAGTTCTAATAATTTTTTAATCAATTCAAAATTGATTTTTCCTTAGTGAAAATATCAGGGAATTAACTTTCTAGTTATTCACAATTGTAAATAATGGACTTCTTAAATAAACTTCAGAAACTCTATTTTCTAGTTAATTTCAAAAATTTAATAGAATTTTAGTATAAGGTTTAATCGGATATATAGAAAGTGAAAATTGAAAATTTTGCAATAAATAATGATCGATATATCTTTCGATATTTCTATTATCTTAAGAATAAATAAATTCCAAATTGACCACAGAATCTATCATTAAAAATATTTAAATACATTGAGTATTGAGAGATAGATTTCGTCAAATTTTTGTAAATCTCATTATCTCCAGATAAGTGAGTTTTGCAACTCATATACGCTCTAATGGGAAAATAATAGTTCGTAACAAACTCATTCATAGCAAACTCATTTGCCACTGGGCAAATTATTATAGATCGCAATTGCGGTCAACTATATTCATAAAAGTCGAGTCTTTGAAAAGCAAAATATATCAACGAGCTTTATCATTGGCTAACAACGCATCGACATGCGAGCTGACAACCACAAGCGATTGTTGAATCATTAATGAAAGATAACTCCTGCTATATCGCAGTCTGCAAAACGCATCTAAAAAGATTCTTCAGCTTCAGATCATCATTTTCATGGAATTTCATTGATGGAAAAAATACTAATCTCAGCCTTTCTTGATAAATCACTTATGGTATGTATATAAAATTCAAATATTCAAAGGTTGAAATTATTTTTCGTACACTTTGGATCGCGAAGGCAAATGATTGTATGTATATATAGCGGCACGAAATTCTCAGCGGAGAAAGCGTCGTGACTTCTCGACTCTTAACCGTCTCTACAATCACCCAAGCGAAATGGCTTTTAGTCTCGCTTCGGTCTTCGTTCTTCAAACACTCGGTACGCGCAAAGACATAAACGATCGGCATCGATAACGTACGTAGGTGCAGTAAATAGGGCATGAGGGAAGAAAGGCAGCAGCAAAGACAAAAAATAAAGGTGTTGTTAAAAAGTGCCGGTAAAGGGAACGGCCGAGTACTTTCGCAACGTTACCGAACTATTTGATGTAGTTAGGTAACTCTCTCTTGCTGAAATCTCTAAGATTTTTGCAGATACAGTATCTTTTCAAATGGTGACTTCGCAAAAAGTCCGAAATTTGAAATTATTAATCGTAAATAATTGTCACAAATTTTAAAATTAAAATTTAATTAAATGCGTTCTTCTTTGCACCGCAAATCTAACATTAAGTGATAACAATATATTCAAAAATATAAATGAGAAAAATTGTTAGTTTCGAAAAAAAGATTGTTAATAATATTGTGTTTCTTACATTGTATTATCAACATATTTCAATAGTCCAATTTTTTTTGCACACAAACCGATTGCCTACAAGCATTATTAAATAATAAATTCAAAATACGAATGCATGCTGTTGCATAAAACACATTGCATACATGATTTTATTGTATATATATAATGCAATTTATATATATATATAATGCAATATATATATATATATATATATATATATATATAAATTGCATTATTACTCTGTGCAATTGGGATCAGCAATCGAGATTATTAACAATGAGATGTGAATAAATCAGTGAGCATTTTATTGACAAATGCAAGACCGTCTTGATATTATTATAATGCGAGGTGTGTTTTTTAAGTAATATCTGATCGGACATTAAAAAGAAAAAACAATGTAAAAGAAAAACTTTTATTACTTGTACAACACTTGAATATATTACATATTATTATACATATACTTTATTTTTCTATGTAATCAACGTTTTTATCTGAGGATTTATCTTTTAATATCCAATCGGACCTTACTTAAAAACACGCCTTGTATATATCGCTAGCTATTATTAATATTTTAAATCACCTATTTTAAGCTTGAAAAATATAATTTTAAATTTTATGTTACAGTAGAAAGATAAAAAAGCTATTTTCTATGTGATTTTGTTTTAGCATTCTTATAATAGATAATTATACGGTGTATAGTACGAGTACGAAATAACAAGAGAAGATGTTCTTGTCAATAGCGTTTTGGTTACTAGTCAGCTTAATTGCTTTGTGGATTTTACTCGAACCAGTTATGAAGGTTCTGCACACTCTATGGGAAATTATTATGCAAATATATGATAGAAAACCAGTCGATTTGAGAACAAAATTTGGTGAATGGGCTGGTAAGTACAATAAATTATTTCTTATAGATATCTTGTAAAAGAGTTTTATATTTTTAAAGTTTAAATCACATCGATACCTTTAACTTTAATTTTTTAATTTATCATTTTTTATACAACTTGTTATGCATAGTTTTTGAAAGAAAAAGCGAAAGCAAAGATAATTTTCTAAAAACACAAATTGATTATTATAATTATATATAATTATACAGAAATTTTTATTAATTGAGCATTATAAAAATAAATTGTGATAAGCATAAATATTTTAGTTGTCACTGGCTCAACTGATGGTATTGGCAAAGCTTATGCTAAAGAGTTAGCAATAAGAAACATGAATTTGATTTTAATTAGCAGAAATTTAGAAAAACTTAAATTGACGAAACAAGAGATACTACTAATAAATCCGAAAATTGAGATTAAAGTTATAAAGGCGGATTTTACTGAGGGTGAAAATGCTTTTCTCAAGATTCGTCCTCAGTTACAAGATATATCCATCGGCATACTAGGTATAATTAAATTTATTTTGGTTATAATTATTTAATGATCGTATTCCGGCCTTAACAAGGAATGAGATGTGTGATTACTTAGAATCATTATTACTCAATACTACAATCGTTACTTAAGAAATGGAAATATTTTTTTTATTTTAAGAATGATCACATATAATCGCGCTAATTTCACTTATTAATGAATAGTCAATAAGATTTTAATATTATGTTCTCTTTATATATATATATATATATATATATATATATATATATAAAGAGAACATAATATTAAAATCTTATTGACTATTCATTAATAAGTGAAATATATATATATATATATTCTATGAAAAATAAACTTTTGTCATGAATCAGATGCATTCGTGTAAATGCAAATGAGCTTATTTAAATTAGAAATAGCTCGTGTTAACACGTGTATCCAGGGCTATTAAGGATGCGCGAATTTTACTTTCTTTTCCAACTTAACTATTACTAAGAGATAGAGAGAAAAAGAAGGAAAGAGAAAGAGATCATTCTCTCATAGAATATGGACAAAATAAAAAAAGAATGATTATAATAATATTTCTACAAACGATGCTTGAATGACACTTCGTTTGATGCAATATAAATAATAATATAATAAAATATAATTGAAAATAATATCTCTCTCAATTATTCTTTTTTATTTAAGTCAATAATGTGGGTAAGCAATATGAATATCCCATGTATGTTGGAGAGGTGCCTGAGATGGAACTGTGGGATATTATCAATGTAAATGTGGGTGCGACTACGTTAATGACGCGGCTAGTTATCGGACAGATGCAGGAACGTGGACGAGGCGCGATTGTCAACGTCTCTTCTGGATCTGAGTTTCAACCATTGCCGTTAATGACGGTATATGCCGCAACAAAAGCATACGTAAAGAATTTTTCTGATGCACTCAGAGCGGAATACTCTAGATATGGCATCACCATTCATCATCTGTCGCCTCTTTTCGTCAGTACTAAAATGAACGCGTTTAGCCATAGGCTTCAGGTAGGTTGAATCATTGTAACAATAATATTACACAGAGAATTTTCTCTTAGAATTTATCCGGAAAATCTTGGTAATCGTGGGACAATATGATATGGAAAGAATTTTATGAGAATTTCTCTGATTAATATTTATCACAATAAAAATAATAATATCTATTACAATAAAATATAATGTATTTGATTAATTTTACTATGCAGTTTACTATGCAAAATTAATCAAACATGTTTTATATTTTATTTTAATATAGATATTATTATTTTTATTGTGATAAATATTAATCAGACAAATTCTCATAAAATTCTTTCTATATCATGTTGTCCCACGATTATCATGATTTTCAGGATAAATTCTAAGAGCAAATTCTTTCAGTGTAAAATATATATATATATATATATATATATATATATAATTAGTTTGTTTAAAATTTTTGTATAAAAAACACTTGTCTTTAAATAGTCAGAGTTCCCGATATAATTTTATATTTTTATTTCACACTCCTTATTCTAATTCGTTTCTTCTATTGCGTTTGCTTTTCCTTAAAAAGTTGTTTACTCTACTCTTATGCAATTATTGAAATTTTAATGTGCATACGTTTTATTAAAAATTGCAGATTTCAAGTGTATTTGTGCCTGATGCCACAACTTATGCAAGAAACGCCATTGCCATTCTTGGTAAAATGGATAGCAGTACTGGATACTGGGCACATAGTATTCAAAAATTCTTTACTTTAATACCGCCTGTATGGTTTAGAACGAAAGTTGGACAAATGATCAACGAAAACTTAAGGCAAGAATATTTGCAACAAAAAGGACAAAAAAAATTCTTATAATATTATTACACATTTTTGCATTTTTTTTATATGATTTTGTGAACTAATATAGAATAAAAGTAACAAATTAATTAATATACTCATTTTTAATAATAAAACTATTTTTAATATTAAAAAGAAAAAAATAAAGAAATATAATTATAAAATATATATAAAAATATAATTAAGATATAAATATAATGTTCTTGCGATTAATTATATATTCAACAAAATCATAATTTGTTTTTTATAGAATATTGAGACGTAAAATAATTATATAAAAGTCTGCTCGATTGAGAAATATACGAAAATAAATATCACTATTCATAAACGGTATTTTAATGATTAGTTTATTATAATATTGCTTTATTAGCAGATTTTCAAACTATCCAATCTATCTAATCTGAATTGATTCACAGTCAAGCATATCTCGTAAAGAATCATTTAAGAAAATTGCTAAAAATTACATATTGATGCAAACTTAGTGCCAAGATGAAATCAATAGAGTCAATAAAGAGCAGACTATTAGACAATTATATACCTTTTTCTTAAAGGTAAGCACGTAAAAAATTAAAAGTTTCGCAAAAGATTATAACAAAACTTTTCATTGAGATGCTAAAATATATTTGTTACACGATCAGAGAAAAAACAATCATATCTTGACATTTTTGGGACATTTATCAAGTCACATTTAATACTGTCATCAACATTTAAAGCATAAAATTACAGTTATTTGTCAATTTTGCTGATAAAATTACTATTTAATAATGCATGTTTGTATTGCACTTATAAATTGTAAATCAAGAATACAAAATAATTGTTTGACATGCCATAGTGATTAACGAAAAATGATAAAATTGCAAAAATAATTGTTTTATATTGTTTGTATCTTTTGTTATAGTTTGATGAAAATAGTTTAATCTTTTCTATTTCACAATTAATAAAATATTTAGCTTTTACAAAATTGTTTATTTCATGCCTGTTTAATTTTAATGAAAGAAATGAATTTCTTTTGATCGATGATGTGTGTGTGTGTGTGTGTGTGTGTGTGTGTGTGTGGCTGTGTGTGTCTGTGTTATAATAATTGTTCTGATTTATTGTCTAGTATAATTATATCGATACGTTCGATGCATAAATATATACAAAATATACTTTAATTATATACAAAATATAATTCGATGCATAAACATATACGGAGCCTATTCTGTGATGAAAGAAGGAGGATTTACAGTACCTGAGAAGAATCAAACTTGCATCTTCGATCGCACTTCAAGCGAATAACCTCGCTTGCATCTATCCTTAAATCCCTCGTAGCGATTTTAATTACTTATATTCTATTTCACTAGACACTCCCGAGAGAAACGCGGTTGGGCCGAGTGAATCGAGAGATGCTTTAATATCGAAAATAAAAACTTTATTCTTACAGATCAAACCGATGTTACACGAGTATCGCCATATTTGAACAAGAGCGAGAAATAGAAATCTCGATCGAAAGTCTCGAGCGAGAGTATCGATCCAGAGTATCGATCCAGAGTATCAATCGAGAGTAAAGCCCCTTGCACAATGCTAAGCGATAGCGATAGGAATAGCGATAACGATAGAAAAATATCTATTCTCTGTTCTTATTGGTGGAATAAAAAATATTTACCAATAGGAACAGAGGTTAGATATTATTCTATCGCTATCGCTATTCCTATCGCTATCGCTTAGCATTGTGCAAGGGGCTTGACTGTTGCCACTCTTTTCTTGTCTATATCGTTAGCTCCATCTATATATCTTATATACCAGGTGTCCCATTTTAAAGGACCCACTCAAATATCTCATTGTCAGAAACACTGCGTTAAATCGAAAAATGTTTCCTACAAAAGTTGTAGGGTTTCGAGGGGGACATAACATAGTAATATTCATTTGGGCGGCGTCTCCAAGGTTAGTGAAGGTTAACCTTAAGTGAAGGTGAGAATGAATTTTGAAGAAAATAAAAAAATGCTTCAGATAAAAGTTGTTCAAATTAATTAGTAGAAAAAGATGTTATAATAAAAAATATGGGTTTCCATTTAAAAAATTTATTCTCACCTTCACTTGACCTTGGAGACGCCGCCCAAGGTCATATGAATATTACTATGTTATGTCCCCCTCGAAATCCTACAACTTTTGTAGGAAACATTTTTTTATTTAACGCAGTGTTTCTGAGATATTTGAGTGGGTCCTTTAAAATGGGACACCCGGTATATCTATAAATTCGACGAATTTATTGAATATCCTAATTGGTTATCGTATAAAAGAATTGCAAAAGTTTCTTGCCAATAGTAGCCGATCAGATGATACATTACGCTAAGGGTAATAATTAATTAATTGAGAATTTAATAAGGTGAGTCATGTGAAATACAAATTTTAATTGTAAGGGATTATAATAATTATAATTATTGCGACTAATTTTCGAAACCCTAAAAATTCATTATGCAACAGTTGATCGATGCGCTGCGAGATCATTTTATGTTCGCCGAAAGTTAAACAAGGATGGGTATACATTGGCGAGCAAGTGAAAGGCATTCCGAGAAGAGGAGGAAAAGGTCATGTGACCCGTTCGATCGAAGACCGACGTCAAGAGAGCCAGATGGACCAATCGCACGCCAACGTTCTTCTTACGTAATGAAAACTCTCGACTGCGATTGGTCGATCAGCTTACGTCTCGCGTCTCGCTTCTGCGTCATCATCAGCTTGAACTCGGACGAAAGAGGACGCTCGCAGCTCGCAGCCCAGCATTCTCTATCCATGAAGCTTGCAAGGAAGATATTTGGATTTTTTCAACGTTCCAAAATACGTGCAAGATGAGTTCGTAGTGTAACGAAGAGCTTGCACACGCAAGTGTGCCGACAACCCCCTAAGTAATCATGGAGTAAGTAAAATACTGACTGCAATTTCGTAGAAAACCTGCGCTCCGTGGTCGAATCTCTCGCGTGTGCTACTAAAGAAATCGTCGCCATCTTGTGAATCATTGTATCGTGAATCATCGCGACGACGAATTACCATGCTTTCTTATAGAAAAAGATTTCTCGTCGCCGGATCGTATGTTACATTAATATGCCATCCGAATATTCGCATCGTAGATGCGTTATTCGTTTCGAATCCGCTGAGATACGTTTCCAGATGATAGCCTTGCATTGCGTCATGACGCGACATGAATTGTTTATACATAACTGTTTAACATCAATATAATCGGCGCGTAAATAAAAATCAGCTTTCGTGATAAGCGGAATATTGAATATGAGTTTCGAAACAAAACTTGGTATTTCCACATCTACACAGTCACTGCTCATTATTTTTTTAATGTAAATTGAATTTGTGTACAACTCTATAAAAAAATGAATAATAGCAATAAAAATGTAGGAAGAATATTACAAACAAAAAATTAACATTCTTTTTAAAATTAATATATGTGTACATACGAGTATACAGTACCGGCCAAAATTATATCACCTTTTGATTTTTTCAGCATAACTTGTTTTAAAGTGTACGGATCTCTACACGAATCATAACATATTTTGAAGGACGGTATAACATATATTGAATTATAATTCAATGTTATACCAACCTTCAAAACATGTTATGATTTGATAGAGATCCGTGCACTAAACAAGTTATGCTGAAAAAATCAAAAGGTGATATAATTTTGGCCGGTACTGTATATATGTGTATGTTCATTATTTATATATTTATAATAACGTGCTGTATATCTAAAATTTTAAATCTTTCTAATGGTGTTATTTTTATTAATACATAGAATTTATTATTATTTTTCTTTTTCAGAGCCATTATGGCGCTCATTACGAGCTACGTCGCTAAGCCGACACAAATTTCTTTTTATCATTCGTTAATACCTCTCGGTTGGATTTGCGTTGAGAATGTCATCCAGTCAGGATCAGGAAATGAGGTTGTGGAAGGACGAGCCGGTGTCTCCCATTGGGGGAGACACATCGTTGGATATTGAAGATTGGCTTTTTGATGATAAGTCTAGAGAATTTCCTAAAAATGCTGTGGAGCCTGTTATGTATGATGATAATCCTTCCCGTGCACAAGTAGCAAAGAAGCTTTTAGAAGAATTGGATGAATATATTAAAGAAGGTAATTGTTATATGTATTTTCTATTTTTCTTTTTTAGTAATATAATTATTTGGCTACAATAATCTCAGTAATAATATTTGATGATATTATATTTTACATTCCTTCAAATCAAAGATTAAATGACTATAATTACGTACAAATGTTAAAATGTCTTCAGTGTTATCAAATGTACATGTATAAGAAAAAATACCTTGTTATTATAGAATATAATTAAGATAAACGAGAGTATAGAAATTTAAGAAGTCATGTATGAATCTTATCTCTCAACTTCTTATCTAAGAGCAAGAAAAGTCAGAATCGCCAATCAGAATATAAAGGAGTAAAAGCAGTAATTTTATATCTTCTGTTCTATATATACAGAAATAATTATATAAACTTTATTATTAAGAATATTAACTTTTTTATCTATCTTTTTAATAACTTATATAGTTGTCAATCAATTATAAATTAATAGAATATATAGATCTACTATTGATTTGAAGGAGAATTATAAGAGAGAAATGTGACTTTTAATTTTGAATTATCTAGAATATTGTATGACATGCATGATTATAGTTAAGAATTTTTTGATATGATCATATGTATCGTTGATATAACTAAAGTTTTTATATAAAGTTTTGCATTTTTATGATGTATTAAATTTTAATGACAATGTGCTTTGTTGTGATAAATTTGGAATTTTTCTTTAAAGAAAAAATGTTAAAAAATAACAGATACTTAATTTTTTAATTTTCAAGTATTTTTGTAATTAATGATTAACAATGTTTGTACGAATTTAATCTTCAAATTAATCAAAGCTATCAATAAAACTTGATACACAGAGAATGAAACACCTGTGTGACAAAAAATATATATCCTAGTTTATTATAGTTTTCGAGAAATATTCCATTAAAACATTATTCGATATTTTGGAACAGTATTAAGAAGCCAAACTTACATACAAATTTACTCTTTATAAAATTATTTTTTTACTCTTATACGTACAAACATTGATAAAGATATTTCTTGTTTTCCCAAAGTATAATCTATTAACAACCAATAAGTCGCTTATCGAAATAATTAACGGGAAATAAAAAATACACGATTTTTATTCTATAATGTAATATAAATTATAGGCACATTTTAAAATGTAATAATGCAAAATATTTATATAATATCTTTAATAGTATCAAATATAATTTCAGTAGGTATACATATATATATATATATATATATATATATATATGTACTACACGAAACTGCTATCCAAGCTTAGAATTAAATCATACATGTTTTTATGATCTTATTTATGTACCACAATTTGCACTCATCGGTAAAAATGTTTAATTACTATATTTTTACTGGAATATTAATTGCCGTTGTTGTAAATGTGACTTAACAGGGACAGCCGCCTCTGATCATAAATTAGCAATATAGTATCTTGATATTCCGAAGGAGGAGGGATAAAAAAGTTGCCTTATGCTGTTGAGAGAGAGAGAGAGAGAAAATATATACTTCGCAATCTCCGTGCGGGCGAAATAATATCATCGAGAACAAGTTACAACGGTAAAGGACACATAGCAAAAGCACACGTAAACGCATATTAATTTAAGAATTGCCTACTTTTCACATTTTTCCATGCTGCGCAAAAAAATGTGAAAACTGGTATTTTCGTTCGATTTCGTATCCCCCTATCGCTGTCATTCTTTCTTGCTTTCTGGTACCGCTCGATACTCATGTCTCTCTCTCTCTCTTTTTCCCTCCGTCTTCGTCGCACTCCTCTCTTTTTTTTTTCTACAAAAGAGAGTGGGACAAACTGGTTAACCTCTACGCAAATGGCTTCAACATATGGACTGATAGGGGGGTTGACGACGTTGTCAGCGGCGAGATTGAACGGAGGGAGTAGGGGCGACAGAGGGGAAAGTCCAAAGATAAGCGGGAGTCGTACTTCGCTGGCAGTATACTTGCCAACCAAGTACGATTTGTACGCGATCGCTGTTCACTTAGCAGCTCGTATCGGGTATTTAATTCTCCACCACGTCTATACAAGGTTCCTCGCGTGTGACATATCGCGGGTGCTTCACCTGGTCTCGTGCATTTAAATAATCTCACCGTCGTCGATTTACACGAAAAACAAGATTTCCGCCTGGGATCTCTAATCAGTTCTCGAAAAGTCCCCGGAGAGTGTTTCGTACATCTGTCTCCTGACAAGTAGAGCTGAAGCAATCACCCCTCACTCGTTCTCTCAGGGAAAGCGTGGTGAGAAGAAGTGGTTCCTCTCGAAATTCATTAAACGTCATCGCTTTAATCAGGGAAAGTGCGTATCTCGCTGATCTTGGAGATCGAGAAATCCCTCGCTACCCCTCGCTCGTCGTTCATCCCCCGGGGATCCGCCGACACAGGGGCAGTAGGATTTCGCGCGAACTCACGTATCGTGTTGATCATCGTCGTCCGGAGGAAGCGCGGGACCGATTATCGCGAAACATCTGTGCGGCAGCTCGCGCTAGACTCGAGGAAGCGCGAGACGATTCATGGGCATCGTCACCCCAGCAAGAACGGAAGCGCGGTGCCGATAACTCTACGAGACTGGCATCTCTAAAATTGACCCGGGAAAACGATCCAGCGTCTCGATGGTGGAGTGTACTGATGTTATATAATAGCATGCAGTTCGCATATCGCTACACGTGGAATCGAGAGATCATCATCAACTCCCAGAAGCTCGTCAAAAGACGTTGATTATCGACCAAATCTGTCCATCATTGCATGCGGGAGGATCGCGCACACGTCTTCTTCATTTTTTCGCTCACGAATTGCAACGAGCCGTCGAAGGAACGATCATACTGGCATCATCGACCTTTCCCAAAGCTACGCTAGAGAAACACTAATACTACTACTCCGAACCCAACAATCTCCCTCTTCCTGAACAAGGAAAACAACCGGGCTACGCGCGATTATGGCCGCTTTATGTTATAGTGGTAGGTTTTCTTTTTGCTCCTGCTTTTCGTCCCACTTCTCCTCCCTTCTACGCTCAACATTTTGCGCGTTATTCCAAATTAAATACGTAATGCGAAATTTGCAGTCTGAGCGAAAAAGAGAGACGGAAATGTGTCATCTGGACGTAATTTAAAATAATGTGTTAATTTTTATGATTTTAGTATATCGTGCTTTTTTTAAGAAATTAAATAATAACGAATTGCTCCCACTTAATGATAAAAAGGCATATAATTTTTTAAACATTTAACAACTTTTTCTTGCAGAAAATTTCGTTCTATGAAGCTCAATTTTAAATAACATTTACATTTTTATTTCTGAATAAATTCTTCCTTCCTTATTTTCCGAGAGTTCTATATTTTTGCATTTTGCACACTTTATGCATTTTTAACAATAAATTATTTCGTGTACAACCAGATGGAATGTTTCTTCTCATATATTTAACAAATTTTATATTCAGGATTTCTATTATATCTGAAACTCTAAGAGAATTTTTTCTCTTTGGATAAATTGAGAAAATTTTCTTGAAGCTCTCTTTGAAGACTTTGTCTTCAATTTAAAAGCAGCCGAGACATTCTGTATCTTTTCCTGTTAGTGCTCATCAAACGAAATTCTAGACTCTTTATAGCTTACGAGTTTAAAATGAAAATAAATGATGATACATTAAAATTCTGTTCGAATAAAGTAGCATGTATTCGCTCATGTAGGAAATATATCTTGAGAAAATATTCTCACATCCCTGGAATATACTTCTTTTTCACGACTGATCAACAATAACTTCCAGATATCATTTAAAAATTAATAGCGTATTGTGCCTATCGATTTTATTTGTGCTCTTAATACATTATTAGTTCGTTCATTATACAAAACATGTTTTCTTCACAAAATATATTAGAGATTAGAAGTGGAGATATACTGTAAAATCAATGCAGTTTATAATTGCATTTATTGCATGTGTTTAGGTCATCGCACTTAGAGTCGATTTATTTCTTTAGTAAAAGGGGGAGCGTATAAAACTTATAAGAACGAACAATATTCTCTTGTTGCGTTTGCGATATGCAAGTACATATATTACAAGAAAAACATGAAACTACTATAAATAAATCCGTGTATACGTAAATTTACATACATATATATTTCGAGTTCGTATGTATGTATGTATGTATATGAACACATATACATACGAATTCGAAATATATGTATATATTATATATCGTTAATCTCTCAATTTTCAACCTTGCAATGTTTTCTCTCGCATAAATCTCTGTTTTCTTAAAAAGTCTTTGTATCTAGCGCTTAACATATGATTTCCAAATACAGAGAAATGTTCTTATCTAACCTTCTGCCCTCTGCATTTAAAGGAAGATAACATCCAATAGCTGCTGATCAAAGTTTCATAAGAAAATAGGTCACGGCTGTCTTAGAGAATGTGAAAATTAACATTAAAAAACGTATGTTTTGTTAAACGCATATGTAATTATACATCTCCGTGAAGACAACGTTTCAGAAAGAAAAATAGAATACATTGAAATACTTATCTGACTCTGTTTTGCACACTATCACGTGCGATCTCATTAATAATTAAAAAATAGGAATATAAAAAAAATTTTTTTTCAAGAGCATTGCTTTGCATTCGGAATAACAAATCGCCACAATATCACAAAGTTGATCTTATTATAAGTTGAGGAGATTGCAAATGAAGAACTTATTTTCCTAGTTAAATCAGCAATGTCCATGAAACTGTGTATATATATATATATATATATGTATGTATCAATCCGCCACACCTATTTATTGTTCATGCATGTATATATCAAGGCGCCACACCTACTTATTGCATATTCCAACAGTAGTACTAACTGTTAACTATCGACAGATATCTTAAGTCTAAAGTTTTTTAATTAAATCTGTGTTTATAAAACTTATCACGTTATAATAAGCTATTTTGTTTTCTTTCGTAAGAACGATGCAGTTAAATTAATCTTTTTCTTGACAAATATGCAATATTTTTTTTCTAAAATAAGCAAGAAAATTTGCGCGGGAAAACCCGTAGATTGTGTTCCGACTTGATGCCATCGAGAAAACACGAAAGAAGATGGATAACGTAATTTCTAAAATATATTATACGTAAACAATCTAATATTATAGAGGAAATATCGCGAAGATCGATCATTCCTCGACATATTGCATATTTACCACTCATTTCTACAGACATGCGAATTGCCTTATATTATCAAGTAACAATGCGCATTAGCAGGAAATATAATCGCCGATATTATTCATTCAGAAAGGAAAGAATACATCACGAGAAGTCATTCGCATCCTTAGCGCGCGAGCTGATATGTGATGTCAATTAGAAATAAAAGAGAAGCGCGTTTCTCGCATCTCTAAGGCGCCATCAGACATGCGTATCGTGACCCTATAAAAAGATTGCGCAATGGTGTTTACGCAAATTCTCCCGCGGAATGTCATAGAAAGCCAAAGAAAACTACGATATATTGCTCACTACTCTTTTTAATCAAATCCCTTTTACTTTTGCAGAACCCTTCGCGGCTTGGCTGGAGGAAAAAGTAGATCTACCCATATTCGAACAACTGCCTATTCTCGAGAACGGCCCGAATAAATCTTCGTCGATCGTCTACGAGACTATCGTGAAGCAGCCGCACCAGCAACACGATAACACGCAGACCCTTTTGCAAGAGTTCGAAACAGTTTTGGGAGATGTCGAGGCTTGCCATCATCAGATCGTTCCGTCAACCAGCTCCACGCTTACTCCTCCGCAATCACCCCCTCATGATGTGATCAATGTAGACACGCAGCTGCTGGTCACTCTGCAGCCCGTGCCTGCACAACCCCTGTTCGCTGGCACTCATTCAATATACAACATCGTTCCAGCGGAAGAGTCACTGTACGTGAGTGATGCATCTCGTGAATGGAACGCCGAGGATATATCGTTGAGTCCGCTCGGTGGGGATGTTGCGAACGAGTTGGCTGTAGTGGACGAGTACGTTCGCTCGCACACCAAGGATATACCATCACCGTCGAGTCCTTGCACCAGCTCCGGTGGTAGTTGTATCTCGACCGAAGATTCCGCTGACGATCCCGATTGGAGTTTCGAAACCGAAAGGAAAAGCTTGAACCAATCAGTTCACAACTCTCCAAAATCACATCGCTCCAAACCCTATTCTCGCCCGATTCTCGAGGACAAGAAGGTTCGAAAGAAGGAGCAGAATAAGAACGCTGCTACTCGTTACAGACAGAAGAAGAAGCAGGAGATCAAAGAGATACAAGGCGAGGAGCACGAACTCACGGAGCACAATGAGAAGTTGAAGAATCAACTAAATGATCTGCAACGGGAAATAGGGTATCTGAAGGGGTTGATGAGGGATTTGTTCAAGGCTAAGGGTATTCTTAAATAAGCCATTCGTTAAAAATTTGTCAATATCGTCATTGTATATTTTATTGTTGGATTTAATTTTAATTTTAATTTTTTTTTTTTCTTTTTTTTCCACTAACTCTATTTTACAATCGTACTAATATAGACGATAACCACTGTTTTATATATTATTTGTTTGCAATTTTCTTACTTCTTATAACATCTATTTGTTAATATACATTGTATGTGCAAACATGTATTGTTCAATATATATATATATATATATATATATATATATATATATATATATATATATATATATATAACCACAGCTTTTTAGGAAGTATATAGATTTAGTGTTTAGAATAAATTGTGTATCTCGATCTAGTAAAGAATGGTCCAACATCGGCAAACGCGGTTCGTTAGATAACACGTGTAAATTGTCGGAGTATGCGGGTTTCATGAAACTCTAACGAGGGGAAACTTGTGCTGTTCTACGCACATTCTACGAGTTATCTAGCATACCTCTCTCTGGTGCGAATCTTTCCATTCCGATTAATTTTTATTCTTTATTGCATAATAATACTTTTCGTATGGCAAATTTATGTAGTAAACAATAAATGGGTTCTACAAAACAAGCGACAATGTTATTTCCACAATTTGATTAGATTTGTATTTAGGCTGATAATTTTTTTTTTAGTCTCGAAATAGAATTGACAAATGATTTTCTTCACAATCATATTGATAACATATCTAATGTAAACGAACACTATTATATTATCAGACCTTATATTTGATCTCTTATTGTTAGCTCTAATAAAGAGAAAATCGGCGTCAAATATGTATCGGTTAATCTCGACGTAAAAAATATGTTTTTGAAATGTCTAATATTGTATAAAGCTGTATGACAACGTATAACGAGTAAGAATGGCATGTGCTTTCTATTAAATTTATATTTTGACTTATCAATAATATCTAAACAGATTAAAATTCTGAAACAATTTGAAAACATGTCATTATTTTTATTAACGATAAATTTAATTAAAGATAAAACTTAAAAAAATTATGTGAATTTTTCTTAGAGCTCGAAAATATATTATGTAAAAACTCTTTTGAATGAAATGATTTATATTTGCATTCGACTATTTGATAAAGCAGTCCTCTAAATATACGTAAATAATATACAAGAGTTCTAGTTCTAAGAAAGATGAAAACCATTGGCCAACATTTTCTTTTTTCCAAAAATGACGCCTCTCACTTTTATTTTGTTTTTTCTTACCATAATGTCCTATCTTCTTTAAAACTGTACTTGTATTCTCCCTTGTTATAATCTCCGAAAGTATACTTGTTTCATTCTAACAATAAGCATAGCTCAAATCCGTCAAGAATACAAATATAGATAATACAATATAGATATAGATTGTTTATAAGTTTAAACTACTTGTTTTGTAGACAATACAAGTTTGTTTAAAGATCTCTTGTTAAAGAATCTAAAAATATTTTCACCGAGCCTAAAGCTTCTCTCTCGATGACCTATAAATATCGCAATAAGAAAAAAAAGATAGATACCAAACTTTGGTAAACTCTCTTTCCTTAACTCTGCTGATGACAATATTAATATTGGAAACAAAATAGAAGACAAGCCGGTTTAATTGACGAAATCATTTTAAGACGTTCACGTCATTTTACGAAGTAATGATATTATTTATATATTCTGATAAAAAAATATATGAAAAAATGGCTCGCTCCCAGATATTTACAAGGTATTAAACAAACAAAGCTTATCTCTCTTATTTTTGTTTATCAGTTAAAATCTCGCATGCTAAACGCGAATTACAAATAATTTATGCTGCATTTCTCGGTTTTGACGTCACCGATATCGATTGGCAGACCTTGAGCAATTTCTTTCTGTTTGTGGTTTGTATATACAACGAGAGAGAGATTGTATATATGTATATACAGCTCATAAATATTTAACGATTTCTTTTTTGCATAAATTGAAGTGAATTTTCGGATACGCTTCTGCCTCTCGTTAATATTGATAAACCTGAAACTAAGAAATACTCTCAATGCAGAAAATGTTCAAAGAGACAGACACATATAGTATATATACAACTCTTATTTCATAATATTTTTATTTTTGACACACGAGTGCACACACACTCAAATGCATAATTACATACACATACATGTGTATAGACATACACATACACCGTATGTGTCCTTTTATATATATTTACGTACGATATTAATTAATAATAATACAACAAATGAAATATTTTAATAGTTCTGACGTAAAATATATATAGTGGAAACCAGCTATGCAGTAACTTATATGTATCATATAACCGATAACGCATCGTGTCAGCTGAATTGTCTATATCGCATTACTTGCGAGAAATGCATCGTTTTTTTTTTTTTTCGTCGAAACGTCCAAATCGCCTTTTCCCGTTCTCTTTCGTTTTATGTAAGCGTCTATTATATGTACAAAATACCACATATATTTATTACATGATCACATATATGTATTTTTTTTTATATCTTGATATCCATATCACTTTTATTATTTGTGGTAAGAACTTGTTTTTCTCAGAGATAAAAAAAAACATATAACTATTGTCCAAAGTTAATTATTCATATTCGTGTGATCTTTAATAATCTAAACTTCGCTTATTAATGCATAATAGAAGTGATTATTGTGAATGTAGTTAACACGTTTTGCGATGTAAATTTACTTCATTGCGGATTTCGAGCTCCTAGAAGTATTCTCTATAGACTCTCATAATCACATGGCACATATTGATTTATAGATTCTTAACGTCAAACGTTAACTGTATAGCTCACATATTGATCAATAACAAACGTGTTAAATACATAATAACAATAGCATTTTCTCAATTTCATGATAAAATGCATAATTGATGAGATATTTTTTTTCGAATAATTATTTACTTACTATCTTTACTCGTGTTTTTCTAAATTAATGTACATGTAATATACATGCGATCAAATCACCAAAGTAAACATGTGAAAGCACCCATAAATTAATATAACAAGAATATATTATTATACAATCTAATACTTGATCATTAAGATTCGTTTTCTCAATAAAAATAGTAGAGCTGAGCCTTGCACAATAGTTTAATACGGACACACATATAGATATACACGCACACTGTGTGTTTCAAGATATATTATAATTTAGTTTTTTTATGTGCTACATAATCTATTATTGAAGAATCAATAATCAGCATACTGCTATTGCCATTTTACAAGGACATAACATTTTTATTTGATTGTAGCATGTTTTGCGGCAGTATAATAAATCTGAGGTGCGATATATAAATATATATATGTGAATTTCTGGAATGTTCCTGTATAAGAACTCATAATGAGTATTTGTAAATTATTAAACTTGTTTGAGAGAATCACATAATTATTACGCGTCACGTCATAGATTATTTTATAAAATTAATCACGTAAAAATTATTAAGTGACTATGTAAAATAAGTGTATATCAGAAAATTAATATTTTATATACATATACATACGCACATATATATATATATGTATATATATATAAAATGATACGAATCGCGCACATAATTTTTCTTATTCTGTTGAAATAACATCTAAGTAAAACATAAATATATATTAATCACAATATGCTTGACTTGACAAGAGATATACATTCTGCCCCTATATATTATGTGTATTTATGTCTACTAACGCACAAAAAATAAAATAAAACGTAAACTTAACAAAATGCAAATGTATATCTATATAAATTGCCAATTTTTACCTCCCATATGTAGAAATCTAGAAAAGGTGTTTACTTTTTAGCTCAAAGAAATAATTAAGCGAAAATCGGTTAAAAAGTTTAGAAGATTCTATGTCGCTGCATCGCCTTCCTCCTGTTCGAGCCTGGAAGAACCGCAAACGCGACATTTACAGCATACAATGCAAGGTGCCGCTAATAATAGCAAGGGCGATGCGACAAGTAGAAGTAGGCCAAAACCAGCAAATATCCCGATAACTTGCGTTCGATGCCATATCACGGATGCACGTGAGTGTCCCAATTTATTCTTACATGGTCCTTTGTCGTAATGTCGCAACAAAAAATCGTCCTATAACACGAACAAGAATATCAATAAGTTATATTTTTGAATCGATATTATCTTTTATATACAGTATAATACAAAGCATCTAACAATGAAATAATATTTTAAAAGTATTATATATCTGTGTGTATATGGAATATTAACGCTTTTAATACTCACATCCAAGGACGCTAAGCAGTACCAGCAAAACACATGTTTACATCTTTTGCACATCATTTGAGCACAACCTTCGTCCTTTTCTATCGGTACAGAACACATAGGACAACATTTAATGTGATCACTGCCAAATGGTATTCCTAACGGAAGTTCCGAACAGGGCCCGTTGTGCCAAGGCTCACGACATATTGAACAAAAATCTGTGGAGCAGTTAGGACAGTGAACAGGACCTAAAGGAGTGCTGCTTCCACCGTTGCCATTTATCGAACATATTGTCTCACAACCCGCTCGTGGACACCAGGCACGTCCCTTGTCCATTGATACATCTGCGCACACATAATGTTAATCGTTGTAAATTATATTTTATATTTTAAGCGATGTAATAAATCATATATATCTTGCGTAGAAGATTTTGCTTACCTCTATTCAAACGAAACTTGCAATGTTTTTCCATCAGTTCTACACTGATAAGACTCGATATCTCCTTCAGGGATAGTATTGCGCCGTGATCACATTGAGCATCGGGACAGCTAATTTCATACGCACCTTCCTCAATTTCAAATTCTACATAGGCACGCATGCACTAAAAAAAAAGATAGAAATTATATTATAATATTGATATTTCTTTTTGTATATAAGTATAACAAAGTAGTGCACAATTTTTGAAACTTACATCTTTACAATAGGAACAACCGCATCCCTCAATCTTAAACGTCTTGGAGAGGGAGGTGTCGACGAGACACAATTTACAAAATATTCGTCCAATTATCTGTTGCGAACCTGCAGGAACGAAGTTACCAGCAGCCAAGCTATAACGCGAGCTGGACGCCAGGGACAACAGACTGGAACAGCGGGAGCATACTCTGCTGCGATTGATGGCTCTTCCTTCCAGAGCCGAGGTACTCAATCCTACAGTGGTCTCGCATTTTCTCAGGGCTCCAGGACCCAGGCTCATCCAGCTACCACCGCCTCTCGCCTCCAGACTCGCGCTGCTCTCAGGTCGCAGGAGGGGCGCGTCAACCTCCTTACCCAGGGCGCTTCTCTCCGCCAGGGAAAGATTCACCACGCTGGCCTCCTTCCGTATCAGAGGTAGCTTGATACCGCTAAACTTGGTCTTGTCGCTGATCTTCTTCGAATTAGCCTTGGTGGGCGGATTGACGGACGTCACCGAACTGGTCGCGGTACCCATATTATCCGTTAACGGGGCCCGTCTTACGACGAGCGAGTGTAGACTAGGCATCCCCTGGACGTCGCTGCCGGTTACGACGAGCGACGAGGACGAGGATTGCGTTCGCCGAGGCTTCTCCCTTCGCGGCGGCGAGCGGCTCCCTTCCGCGCTCGACGACGTCGTTTGCTCACCGCTGTCAATAACAGAACGCATGAACTCGGATAATCATGTGTACATGATGACGAATCGAGACGGTGCAGCCCGTGGTAGTAGTTGCACAAACATCGACGATAGATCTTTATGCCGTTCGTCATAATCCTCGTCGTTCAACGTTATCTCAGGCACATATTCTACGTGTGCGTGGTTGAGCTTTAAAAAAAATAAGAATTTTAATAACTCCTCGCATATCTATAATCGCACGTTGTTACATCCGCGGTGGATGAGTTACATGTCGCGATAACCAAGGCATCCTCGAGCAGCCTATGTATTAGATATTTAGACGTTACGGAACGAGACGGTCACGCAACAGCTGATCGGGGAAACGTCGCAAACGTCAAAACGTCGAAACGTCACCACCTGATCGCGGAATGCGGCGATTCCTCAACGACGAGGTTCGCGCTGTCGCAACGAGAGACGCGAGCACATCGCGGATATCGTCGCAGTAATGCGATGTATGTACACACAGCTTCTCTCTCTCTCTCTCTCTCTCTCTCTCTCTCTCTCTCTTCTGCCGATGAGATCGCTACACTAATGATCGCCACACGCGATCGTCCCCGAGTCGCCCGCCGCTTTCACTGTATGTACTTCACGGTATATGAAATGCGTGTCCCACTACTCCATGGTTGTGTCGCCTATATCCTCGCCAACATTTTTGCCATCATATATATATATATAAACACATAACACACACATATTATATTGTGTGCGGCGCGTTCATAAATTATCCGATTCCGCGGTAGGAGGATTCTGTTCGCGCTCCCGCTTCCTCGTTCGTTTTTCCTCTTTTCCAGAAGGCTGAGAGAGAGAGAGAGAGAGAGAGAGAGAGAGAGAGAGAGAGAGAGAGAGAGAGAGAGAGAGAGAGAGAGAGAGAGAGAGAGAGAGAGAGAGAGAGAGAGAGAGAGAGAGAGAGAGAGAGAGGGAAGGCGACCGCGACTTATCTTCCTCTCGCAATTATTAGGAGCGGCGAGATTGTTTTTGTTTTGACGTAACATTACCACCCTGTGGATGACTCATTTTGCGCATACCGGAGGCACAAAGGAATTCTAGGAGGCGAGATGATAACATGGGAGTCGAATATCCCGCGGAAGATAGGAGAGCCTGCGAAAGCGCAATTTCGAAACTATATATGTATAGTGACGGTCCGTCAAATTCCTATCGAGAGCGACACGACGTCGCCGATGTCTGTCTGTCTAGTTGTACTCTTTCTACAGTACTTTCTGCACTTTGCCTCTCTCTCCCCCTTCCTTCTCCCTTCTCTCTCTCTCTCTCTCTCTCTCTCTCTCTCTCTCTCTCTCTCTCTCTCTCTCTCTTTAAAAAAGCTTGAATTTATTTGAACATATATTTATCTCTTTATTCAAATTTATATTCTAAATTGTTATTTTTAACTGATAGAAATATTTTGAAAAAATCAATATTTACCTTAATAATTAATAGTTAGAATAACATATAAATAAATCTTTGAAGTATTTTCGATATCAACGCTGTTGTACAATTATATATAATGCAAATACATACTACATATTACATTTTATATTTTCTAAAATTATTTCAATAATTATTTATACCCTCTATCGCTACAATAATTATCCATGTGATATATTAAATAATAAATACAATAGAAAATAACACTGGAAATATTGTTAGATGTTTCAAATTATATATGTATAAAAAATATATAAACAAAAAAATTTTAGACGTATAAATATATAATATACGTATTTATACTCGCGCACGTACACGATTGAAAAATGTACAAGATTAAAAATAAAAAGTAAAAAAATTAAGTTATGAAAAAGTTGAAAAATTTATTATTCATATAATACAAAAAAAAAAAATTAATTTTACTATTTATTTTATCATAGGACAGAGAGATAAATAAAGTTCATTAATTTAAATTTAATCTATGATCTATATCATGTATAAATACACTTATATAATCTACACATAATTAATATAATAGTACATATACACTTCGACATATTTACATGTGAGCAATTAAAATTAACACATCTCGCTTATTACTTCCTCCTATGATGCATATTAGCATTATATTACATATTCGAATTTAACTGTATAAAAATTGAGCAAATTATACCATTCTCTTTTGCTCAGAATAATAATCAACAATTATTTTGAGTTTATCGCTAGAAAACATCAGTTTGAAAAATATCATCATAGAATGAACATAAATTAAATAATAATTAAATTTAGTTAGTGCCTCTTGTTTGTGTTTTAAGAAAGCACAATGTGAAAAAGTTTTCAATCTTATATTGTTAATAGTAGTTAAAACCTGTCTGAATGCTAAACGCACTATACCACTTGATAGTTGGCACTGATCGTGAATGGTATTGAATGCTGAGTGAAAGACAATGTCGGAGAATAGGACAATTTAATATAAAGTTGGAAAAAATAATTTATCACATTACGTAGCTGTTATTATTGTTATAAAAAAGTTTGTAGACTATCTTACCAAAAAAACATTGTTAATGTAACATTTGTTAATATAAGTAATTAATATCCAAAATATTCCTCCATTTTATATTACAATTGTCTTCATCTTGTCACTATCTTTCGCTTAGTGTTTATTGACGCCTTATCATGTTCCAACTCTCAACCAGCCTATAATAATAGCGCATTCCTTTGCAGTCTTCAATAATGTTATGTATATTTATGAAGTTGCTTGAAATTTTTTTGACTAGAATTTCTTGTCCTATGCACCGTGAGAGCTTGTTAAATGTTTATGAACAATGGAAATATTAAATAGCATAGGCATTCAGATAATTTCGTTAATTAATATTATAAATTATATCATTAAAAAATATTATACATAGATGTAACATCAATATTTTCCTCTAAAGGAATATATGAACGTAACCAAATTATTCTATTATAAAATTACGAAAATTATGTACACATTACATGTGTGATTGGAAGCATTTATAAGAGTAATATTAATGAGAGCAGTTATTTATTCGTTTCGTTATTAAATTCGAGTTTCAAACTTCAAAATAGATCAAATTACCGTCGAATTAAATCTAATATGTTATGTTTACTGTGAGATGGTCTACAGACCATTCGTATCACAATTATGCGTTGAACGCAGAAACAAAAAATAATTAGATATGAAATGGAGAGATCATGAGATTTAACACATTTTTTTCCTTTACAGGGAAATATTACCAGGTATACTATACTGTCCCTTTCTAGAATGTGTATCGACAGCTCTGACCGCAAAGTAATAATTATTACCCTCAGAAAACTGTAACAAAAATAATTATCCGCATAATACCTCACGGATTCCAAATACAAGAAGATCCATTTTATTCTCTGTAACACGTTACTGATATTACAATTTACCTGAGTCAAAGTACACGCCATAGGTAACGGCAGAGCTCGCACATCTCCCACTTTTTTCCACAACGATGTACTAGGATTTACACCAGCAACTTCTTGATATGCGTACAATTGATAACTGGCAATATCTGCATATTTATCTGACAGATTCATGTTCCAGGATAGCACGATACCTATTAACATGAACGTTGATGTTATATTAAGAACTTTTTAACTTAAAACTTAAATCTAATCACATTTATATAAATATAAAATAAAATGGAGATATTTATGGTATACCATTTGAGACTTTTGAAATCTTTAACGATGGAGCTGGTGGTGGAAGTTTCCAGCCGGGTGTCGCTTGGTAAGTTGGAGTATCCGGCAGTGGTGCAGGATGCTGAAGTAAAATAACAATAAAATAATTATATTTTAATGAATAAATGTTATAAAGAATAAGTAGAATAAATTTTAAAGTACATACGCAAGTACAATTTATATGTATATACATATTTATCTTACCTTACTTATCTGTAGAACTGGCGTGGTTAGTAAACGAACATTTGTACCATTTGCAATTGTTGGCATTCCTAAAAAAGTAGTATAATGAATAACATAACATAAAATATTGCAGCAAAGCATTACATATTTCATGTAAGCACTTTCTGTTATATTTTATATAACATTTACTATTAATGTAAATAATATTATATACATAATATGCTTTTTAAAATGTAATTTGATTACCAGTTTTATAGGTAACAGATGAAAAAGGTGGTCTACATGTAGTCACTGGTCGTATCTAAAAGATATTTGAATTTCTCGTATATAAAGTAATAATTTATAAAATTCAATGATTTTGTCATCAGTAGAGACTTTACAGGAAAAAATGAAACTGCAAAATATTAACCTGTACTTGCTGATTAGCAGTTGATGTTATTAGTACTTGTCTTGGTGAGCCTTGCATCACGTATGCCAGCCTGGGCGTACTCATATTATTCTTAAAAAAAAAAAAAATTCATGAGTTTTTATCCATTTCTCGATACAGTATCATCAGAAGCAAATACTTACTACAATGGCAGTTGCTGGTGGCTGGTTAGGTGTTATCACTTTTATACTAGTCGGTTGTGTTGTAATTGCCACGTTTGTTGGTATTGTTTGTATTACTCTTTGGAAGGATTGTGTGTATTTCGGCGTATTCAATTGTTGCTCGAATGTAGAGGCTGTAGTTACAGCCGTAACTTTTACATTTGCTGTTGTAATATTTGTCACATTAGAAAGTGTGGAAGAAATTATAGCAGTTACAAATTTTATATTAATTATCAACATCTATATAATAAGGACATTGACTTGAGACATGACTTATGCATTGTATTACATATATATATATATATATATATATATATATATATATGTGCAGAAAGTGATAAACTTACATTTATTCTTTTCTTCTTCATCTGTAAGATCAATAAGATCGCTATTTTTTGTCTTTGAAGTTATCACTGTCGGACGATTTCCTGGATTTTGTATTTTACCATTTAGAACAATAGCTTGTTGCGGTTGCGTGTGAATCTGCTGTTGTGACTGCAAAATTTGTAATTAAATTATACTTAAAATATTGTGTTTATTAGTTGCGCAAATATTTATTGGAATAAGTCTTACAGCAGGTAAAATTGGCTGAAGACTGGTAGACTGGCCAGACAATGTTAGCGTGTGTGAGGATTCTACGGGCTTAGCAACAACTAGAGCGGCCGGTGTCACAGTAGAAATAAGAGGCGTTGTTTGTATCGTGCTCTGCGCAATTGTAGAAGTTGACGTAGTCGTCGCAGGCCGGGGCGATCTTGTTTTGATTCCGCTGCGTCTTGTATTATTATTTGACTCAGCAGCTGAGGAACTAACATTACTCGGAATATTCGGAGCACTCGCAGCACTCGGAGCATTCGGAGAACTCGAAGTATTCGAGACAGACTTAACATTCGAAGTTTGTTGTACCTGACGTAAGCTCTGTATTCCATTTTCCTATTGAGTAATAGTTAATCATTACGTTAACATTTCAATTTTCATTGAATATTATATATATAAATGTGTTAGAAAGTTTTGTGATAAATACCGTAATAAAATTGACTTGTAAGCCTACGGATCTATTTATTTTTATCGGTGCAATAGGCTTGTCGGGATTCGCACGACGGTCTATCGTGTTACGATTCACAACCATTTCAAAATCTTTCACTTGTTTCGTTAACTGCTGCAGCTTTGTACGCATCACTTCTTGATATTTTTCCGCTACGCGAGCTTGTTCTCTGAGCTGTCCGATTTCGCTACGCATCGTGATTGTCTCGGCAATTTTCTGAATTAGGAGTTCTTCCAGTTCCTTAAATAAATCATTAGTTATAATAATAAAATAGTGATCATTATTTGTTAAAAATTTCTTAGAATTTGTTTTGTATTTGTATCTATATATAGCAAACTATTAAAAGATATTTTATTGAATACATACATTACATATTGAATACATATTGAATACACTTTTACCTCCTGCCTTAGTTTCGGTAACTTTTCTTTAATATCCCTTTGGAAAAATTTTTCAACAAAGTTTAGTTTTGCAATAGCATTCTTTTCCTCAGATTTGGTACTCATTTTCGCTTTCTTAATACCATTAAAAATCTCATTATCCGAGCAATTTCGCTTTAATGAAGGGGGCGACGCAGGACGTATATCCTGATTCAATTTGTGATTCACTATTACAAATTGATCTGTACTATCACTAGAATCACTATCGCTATTAAGATATTTCCTTCTGATTATCTCTTCCGCATTTCTGGCCGTTCTCCTCTTTTGTCGTCCGCTGTAATTTTCTTCTGTAATGCAGAAATAATTTAATGCGTATATTAAAGTATATGTAACAAAAATTATAAATAAAGTATAATTAAAATAATTGACATATAACAGCACATATAGATTCTAGAAATAATTTATTTTATAAAATATATTTTTTTTATAATTAATATTGATAAAGAATAAACCTAAAAAAATGTATTGTCCACAAAACTTTTTTTTATACAAATCTAAAATTTCTTACAAAGTTTTATTCGTACATTTGTGCCTAGATAAAATAATACTGGAATTAATTCTATATCAAATTGTTATACGTGAGATTTCTATCAGGTTTTCTTTTTTATTTTTCCTTCCTTTTTGCCGTAAAAATTCTAAGAAACACATTTTACTTCCGATCTAAAATATTTCCTACCTTGCTTTTCAACACAATTTTCTATTGTGTCGATTGTTTTTTTTGATCGTCTCTTTCTTGGAGCAGTTATATCCACATTCATACTTTTATTAGAATTTTCTACATTAACATGGTCTAATAAAATCTTTTGTAATGTAGGAGTAGAATTATTATTTACAATTTGCGTTTCTGATTTATTAATATCACGGTCTTCATTCGTTGCTTCTTTACTGTCTTTTACATTTGAATTATTTTTATTTTGCATCAATAAAGTAGTCTTCTCTTTTTCCACGGATTGTATCTTGGATTCATTTCTGCTTTGTGTTATGTCCTCGTGTATTTCTGTATTTTTGTGTTTATTTTTATGTTCAACATTTTTATGAGATGATAAATCATCTAAACTGGATTTAATTGAATCCATAGAATTTTGACTATTATTAATTTCGACAATTGAACATTTTACAGAGTGATGATTATCATTAAGAGCCTCGTCCATTACTTTGTCATTTGAATTGTCATCATTACTGTTAGAATCAAGTGTAGACAATCTTTCACTATTATTAATCTGAACTTTAGTGGAATCTATAATAAGATTATTACTGTCTACTTTATCCAATTTATTTAGCTCACAAGTATTTGTTGCATTCATTTCTTTATAATCACTGACTATCTCTTTTAGATTATCATTACTGTGAATTATTAGTTCTGCATTTTGAAGATTACTTATCTGTACATGATTATTTGTAGATAAATTATCATTTTCTAATGCTACATGTTGTTCAGATGTTGCATTTGAACACTCAGTGTTTGCGACAGTAATTTTTAAATCTTTATTAGACTTGGAAATACACTTTTCATTAGATTCACTAACAGTCTTACTGATACTTTCCAAATTACATATATTATCTTGTATTTTTTTATTTTCTGATGTATATTCATCTGAGGATAACGCTGATTTTTCCGAAGCTTTAATTGCTGCAACAAATTTTTGTGAAGTTATCAATTTCTTCTTTGTTTCATAAGTCTTGGAAATAATATAAAAACCAAAAGTGTTAATTTAGTTTAGAAATTTTTAATAATATTAGAAAAATAATTTTATGATTATTCATAATTTCTGCCATTCATAAAAATATTACCTGAGTTTTGCTTCTGCTCCACTTTTGCATTATCAGGTTTGTGGGCTTCTTTGAAAATCTGTTGTATGTTGGAACATATTTTTTTTTCTGTGATTATATCTACATATTCTGAAAAAAAAAAAAAATACTGATATCTATAAAGATTCAAAGAAATAAATACTTTAAATTGTATTATACTGTGTTAAACATAAAATGAGAAAAAAGAAATATATATATACATATATTAAAAAGAGATTCATCTAGAATTATTTAGTAATGTATTAGATTATATTAGAATTTATATAGTCGTATAGTAATATTAGAATTTTAAGTCTTACGAATAAAAAATAGTTATATATACCAGTTTTTCTATTTTGCAATTTAAATTCCGAAATATTCGTGGAGTTTGTTATATTAACTTCTTGCTCCACATCTTCATCATCAGATAATCTTAAACGCAAACTATCATCGGACAGTGCATCTTCATCATCTCCTTCTTCTTCTTCTGTACCAAATAACAGCTCATCTTCTTTTTCTTTTGATAATTCATTATCAGTATCAAGAGTCTCTTTTGACAGGTCAATTTCGATTGTAATACAAGAAGTGCTGGAACTGGCTTCTGAATTATGCGCTGTTCCAGCTTGTTCTTTCTCCATTACAAGTACAATAAAAATCACTGCAATTACATTTATCTTGCCAATTAAATGTTTTTCAATCAATGAGAAAATAATAATGAGAAATTGCTTGATGTATATATCATAAAATAATATAATTTTATTCAATATATAAAGCATATTTGTTTTGTGTTATGTGTATATATTATATACATTTGACAGAGTCAAAAAAAGATTCATTTAATGAGAATTCAATCTTTCATTATCATTTAAATTATCAAAGTAATATTGATACAATCAACATAATTAATTGTCATAATTTTTACAATTTATATAAAATAAAATGCAATTTTTAAAAGCGATAGCTGTGTTGAAAAAAATTATTTCTTCGGTCTTTTACAAGTATCTATAAAATAAAAAAAAATTACGATAAAACGAATACGCTTTATTCCTCGAATGACAACGCAAATGTGTTCTTTATACATATATATATTTGGTAACCCTTATATCGTATCAGTAATATATTCGCGAAAAAATTATTAAATATCAATAAATAAATTGTAAAAAATTAGTGAATTATAAAGTCGATTTGGTTGAGAAATTTTTTGCTTCGTAAGATAATTTTTACATAGAAAATTTATTTTTAACATAAATACCGAAATATTAAAATATTTTCAAATAAAATAGAGGAAAGAGAGAAGAGCAAGTAATTTTTATGTATAGGGCATTTTTAAATAAAAACTCTGCAATTAATTTTATTAGAGAAAATAAATAAAAGAGAATAAATTTTGCAAAATATCTCTTTTATACATATAAGCGTTATTGAAAGGTTATAGATTTAAGAGATCTGGCGCATGCAACAATAATAAATTTATCAACGAAAAATGATTGACAAGAATCCAAGCAGACCTTAGCATATTTTCAGTATTTGACAGCAGAAATCGAGCACATTGTATATTTCACAAATTCTACTTTGTTTCGACTGTCAATTTGCTACTAGGTTATGTCAACAGGCTCTATCCATAGAATACGAATATAAGCACAGCTAATTATATATGTAACAATCTGTTAGAGCATTCTAAAATCTGACAAACAGCTGACACGAATATTATTAATATTTTATTACTAAGAATATTTTTCATATGAGTTTTGAATAAAGTATAATTTTCAGAACAAAAGACTGTGTTAGAATTGAAAAATGTAAAAACATAAGTATTTGAGAACCATTTAGAGTATATTTCATATCAGAAAAACAATAAATCTTCATTTGAGATGGAAAAAAATGATATATTACTCAAATGTCAAAAAAATGCTGCCTCTTCAAAAATTTCTCTTTTCCTCTTTTTATGTATATAATACATTTCTTTCTTTTCTCGAAGTCTCTTTTTTTAGAGGGGAAAATAATAGTATTTCTGATTTTATATTATTCAATAATTATTTTTTTTTTTATCTTTTATTTCTATAGTAATTATAGTATAAAAATGATCAAAGACAAAAAAAAATACATTCTGACGCCTACTGTACACATTTACGCGCGCGCGCGCGCACTTTATTCTGGATCGATGCCTATCACGCGAGAGGTCACTATTTTATTGGACATATGATTGGTGCATAAGTTTGATACGATCCCGATAAAACATGTTTTCTGTATTTATAAAATGTGTGCACGAATTATTACGCATATCGTTTAGGGAGATCGAACGCAATCGGGCCCTGATAGGGGGCCGAGTCGAGGGCCCTGACCTGACCCATCACCGAGACAAAAGATGGCGGTCAGGAAATGCATTTCTCATGGTTGTAATAAACGAGCAACTATATGTACTTTATATTTAAAATAAAATTGTTTCATATTTCAATATAATTTCATCGATTTTAGCGCAATCTAGTGATAGTAACAAATTCTTATATATACTTTTATATATATAATTTTTAAAAAATTCGAAGAACCGTATTTATTTATACGTAAAATCACTTTAAGGTTATGAAAACCTCAAAAATCACCTTAAAAATCATGCCTCTTAAAAAAGAGCAAATCGTGTTTCGAGTTGGCGTTAAAGGTTAGGTACGAGAGCCAATAAGTATACCCAAGTTGGGGTTACGCTTCATAGAAACATGCATTCAGCACAAAAGAGACCAAGAAGCGAACAAAAGGGCACTTGGATCGAAAATAAAATGATTTACGGAACGATTCGTGAACATCGTTACCGTTTGCTTTACGTATCACCAGTATCTTCAAACACAAATGCGAATTAAAGAAACCGCGCGAACTGGCCTCGGTGTCATCGACAGGTTTGCGCATCGAGCGAATACATTGCACTTAGGCCCCGACACTCGATTCCGAAGATGGCCGAATGTACACGAAGCACCGGAAAATATTCAACACAAAATGCGCTTGTGACGTCGATTTGCTGCGCAATAACGAGAACCTCATTTTTAACAAGCACGAAATGAACCGAATTTGATTATTCACAAAAAAAATGCTCTATTTCTATTTATATAAAAAGATTGCAAAAATACACTGATAATTAAAAATAGTAATTTCATTTTTTTCAACATCAACATGACATCGTATTCATTTATTTTTAGTCACTGCATTTATACACTGTATTGCAGTCAAATTATATTTTTAGTCATTTATCATTTTGTCATATGTTTATCAGATAACATATAGTTGCATATAATTTTATTTCATATAGTTATTATACCATATATATATGATCCTCATTTATATTGGACCCAGTTATACAATTAGGGCAATTAATTTTTTGATAAAATTTTACATAATCTGTTGTTTATATGAGATTTTTCAGATATATATAGCCTTTGTCACGGATTCGTTTTATTGAGCAATCGAACAGCCCCCTCTTCCTTTACTAAACGCACCAATAGCAAAATCAATGGTGGGAGAACAGACGCAGTTCTTCGTCGTTATACAGAACAATCGATTTTCGTTGGCTTATTTCGATCTCAAGTCTGATATTTGATCGTAATATAGATTCTTGACTTTTAATCTCGAAAAATGTGTTAATAATTTTTTATTACTCTATTTATAGAAGCATAATCTATTTAACTATTTATCTATTTATAAATATTCTTTTATCTATTTATAAATATCTGTATATGTGTCTGATAAACATCGATGTCGATTTTGGAAATCTCTTTTTAATTAATAAAAAATAAAACAAATTAATAACATAACATAAATCAATAAATATTCGCATGTTTCTCCAATTAGAGAACATTTTACACTCCTAACACACTTCTCAAACTCATCAGGGCTGGTTTTAGCATCGACAGCACCCAATGCAAAAAACATAATAAATCAATACTTTTTTTCCTTTCTTAAAAAAATAGAACTACTTGAATGAAAAAATAGAACTACTTGAATGAAAAAAAAAAAAATCATTTAATACGCATTTGAATCAATAATCGATGACATTTCGGTCATGATATTATTGGAACAATATAATTCGTAAACAAAAAGAATTGGATAAGAATAAACTTAAATAAATACAACCAATATTGTTTTCATTAGACAATATAGATCTAATAAAATCTCATCAAATACCGATATATTTGCAAAATTTCGTTAAATTGTTGTGCTCATATGTGTATATTATTGATTTATGATACTATAGTACGACGAGACGTATGATATAAATAAAGAATGAATTATCGCACAAAAAAATTCATAATCACCTTTGAATCACTAAAGTCATTTCTAAGAGAAACAATAACAAAATGGCGTATAATATGCTATCTAAAATGGTGCCTTTGCTATGTTAAAATCTATATAACACTTTCGTGTAAATTTGGGCCTTAAGGCCCAAAACTTTATTCGATATATGGTGAATTATCATGAATTATTTTGAGCTAAATAAAAAAATTATTCAATTGACAAACTGAAACAACTTAATCTCGAGCACCAAAATATAGGCTCTACCTAACCTCTCTATCCTCAAACAACCTCCCAAGCATATTAATGTTAACAGGATTATTAATACATTTAAACTTGTGTAGAATAAAATTCTGACAAAAAATGCGATTATCGACTTAACGATTTGAATACCTTATCAACAATTTTTCCATAAAAAAAAAAACCCAAATACAGAAGACTCAAACCACATTAAGATATTAGAATGATGATAATGAATGATGAACTTACGTTATATTATTGCGTGGAAAGACTTCGGGCAGTGGTGCATATACTTTTCGCCACGTGGAAACAAGTTATATATTTATCATAAATATGCTAGAATGTGGAACTACACTTTTGAGACTTCACCATCGAATAACGTGCAACGTCGCAATCTAAACAAGCGAGTTCGGCAACGTTGCCACCATTTCTCCTACCGTTACCTCACCTAACGTTACATTACATTAACGTGAGGCAAAATTACGATGAATTTTGATGTATATACATATATATTTATACCGCGAATCTGAAATTTAAGATCGAATATTAAAGTATAAAGACATTTATAAATTATAAATCGTTAATAAACACGTATCTAAAAGTTATCGACGTACATCGTACACACACATCATTATATATTTCACATGAAATCTATCATTTGCGCATGCGCGATGTCACCTGAATTCTGCAACAATTTTAGCAGCAAAGATTATTTCTTTTTTTTTCTTGGTCGAAGAACTTACACTTATGCGAAAATATTTCTTTCGTTACTACAATTAAAAACGCATGATATTCTAATATGAACAATCGTTATCGCACGTTATCGCACTATATCTGAGAAATATATAATAACCTAAAAATATATCAAAATGCTTTGTTAAAAATTTATTACGACGAATTACTGTCACTAAAAGCGTATATCGATTGTATAAAAAAGATATTTAATTAGTAATTAAAATATCAGCATAAAGATGCTTAAATTACATTACTATAATGTTGTTAAACAAAAATATATAATTAATGGTATATATATGTACTTCAATCTCTCTCTCTTTCAGCATATATATATATATATATATATATTGGAAATTACCTTTAAGACTGCTTATTCCATCTGATTTTTCTGTTTATGTTTGTATTATGATCGATGTTTAATATATTCGTAATATATTATATAATATCGCTTTATATATCATTTTGTTATTTCCTGATGTATATATATATGTTTTGTTTTGTCCTGTATATACTCATCTGCTTATACCTGCAAGTATATATATACATATATATATATGTACACATCAAGCATTTCGTTATTTCTTCATTTTTTTATTGTTTAATTTGTGATCATAAATTATTAACTTTTATGAAATTTATTAAAAATTTTACTAAAAATAGCAATTAAATATATATATAATTATTTGATTATATAATTAATAAAAATAATCAATTAAGAGACATACACTCATTGAATAAAATAAATTTATATAAAAATATATATTATAAAATATAAAAATTTAACTATATCCTTTTGTGGAATTATATATTTCTGAAATAGACGAATCCAAACTTTATATTTATTTTATGCATAAAGAAGAAAAAGTCACACAACATAAGCACAAACATTCTTATTTTTTACATTATTGTAAATATTTTTTGTTATAATAAATATGCTTATAAAAATTTTTTAAATATATTTTATGAATATTCTTGTGTGAGTGTGTGAGTGTGTGTGTGTTTGTGTTGAATGTGTGTATGTTTTTATCTAATCTCTCTACAAATAAATTATTACTATGTTTTACATATTTCTTCATAAAGAAAAAATAAGATAAATAATAGAAAGAACTGTGTATATTTTCACATTCTTCTTTTTTCAAATAAATTTTGATTCTGATGAATATTTTGGAAAATAAATGATAAATTTTTTTGCGATCAATTGTAAAGTGGTAATTATAATATAATATTTCTCCTCTGTTTTGCAATTAAATTAATTATTTTATTTATATATATTATTTATATATATTAATTTTTATATATTATAAAATTGGATTATAAATATATATATATAATTGCTGTTTTTCTAATATACTCTTTTTCTTATTTTGAGAGTTATTACTTGTAATTATTGCTTGTATTGTTTATATATAAAATACTATGTCTTTATTTTCCTTTAATAAAAAAAATTAAAATATGGAAAAAATTGAAATAAAATTAAGGGAAAAATATTTTATGAAAACTTTGAATATATATATATATATATATATATATATCGCGTATCATTACATTATTGCCAGAGCTTCGCGTAAAAATTATGAATATATTTTTTGTTAAATGTTTTTTTAAATCTATATAGCTTATAGATATATAATATTTGTTTAAAGAATACGCATGCGTCTCATCATTGATAACAAATTTAACCTGATAACCTGATAACTTTTATATCTATATAGTCAATCCATCTTTACATGTGTGATATATATGATACAGTAATCATTACTTACTTATAAATTTAACAAAAATAGCAGAGTGCACGCTGATAATTCCAATTAATGTTAATATATATAGAGTGTCGTTATGTTAATAAATTGTGCACATGATCGATGATATTTACTCTGTATACTAAATAATGTATTGGAATAAAAGTGGCGTCTGAAAAAACAATGTTAAGACTAAAGAGGTTATTTGCTTTCAATGACTTGTACATGAAGTTAACACTTTATTTAAAATAGATCGTAGTATCGACCGAGTAAAAATTACTAGAGTACAGCCAGCATCAAAAGTTGATGAAAACAGGTTATACTTGTAGCGGAATATTTATTGTTCTGTTGACGTGTGCGTATATAATATCAAAAAAAATAAACTTTTTCGTATACCTATTCGAAATACATTGCAATCCTTATGTATATTATAATTCAGCTTCGTATATAATAGAACGATACAGAGACTTTCGATTTTAAAGAAATCTTTTAATTAAATCAAAGCAATTTCCTTACTTCATTGAATAATATCCGACATCAAGAGAGCACGAAGTACATATTGCATATATACGGTAGTTGGAATGTGGAAAAATGATCGCAGGCTCCGTTCACAAGATTACTCACGATTGGTCCGCGCAGATGAATGGAGCCCGTGACGTCAGCGGCCGGTAACTAGAGTAACTAGACGGGCAGCCAATGAGAATCGACGCCACACTAACGCGCCGCGCAGCAAGAACTGGAAAAACAAATCGGCCGAAAGGGACAGAGAGCCGCGCGAGGGGGTGGTGAATGTCGTCGGTAGAGAAAGAATCGCCGATAGAATTAAAAAAAAAATTCCACGACGATGCGCGCGGACGGATCACCGAGGTGCGGACAGGATGACTCGCGGCTGAATACCAGACATGCCTCGCGATAACTTTCACCCGTTGACCCGTTGTTGACGTGCGAGGGAGAGAGGACGCAGCTTGAAGGGGAGGAGAGCAACGATCATCATCATCATCATCATCATCATTATCCGTGTGCGCGTATATATTTTCTCGGTCAGTCAGCTCCGGGAGAGAGAGAGAGAGAGAGAGAGAGAGAGAGAAAGAGAGAGAAAGAGAGAGAGAGGGAGAGAGAGAGAGAGAGAGAGAGAAAGAGAGAGGCTGCGAAGCGAAGAGTCTTGTCCCGGAGGCGGATCGCACGTCCGCATGCGTAATAATTGTCTCTCCTTTCCGCGACGACGAGCCGATCGAAATACATTGTCCGACCGGAGAGCACTCTCGGGGTACTCGGCGAAGAAAGGGAAGTTGCTGTAATGGCCGCCGTGTCATGAAATGAAGGTGCCCAGCCAGTTTTGTGGTGCCACAATGGAGGATAGCTGTAGCCCCGCGTCCCAAAATCACAACGGCCAGCTGGCCGGAGGCGCCAACGTCTCCCTCGCCAACAATAAGCACCAGGGCGGCAGCGACAACGGCAGCAACGGCGACGCCAAGGACCAGCGGCCCCAGTATTCGATGCCTGGTATCCTGCACTTCATCCAACACGAGTGGGCCCGCTTCGAGCTCGAGAGGTCCCAATGGGAGCTGGACAGGGCGGAATTTCAGGTATGCCGGATATCCCGACACTCGGAAATTACGTACCGAAAACCCTCCCCCTCGAACGCGCGATAATTCGTTCTTACTTATATATTTGCCGCTTCAGCTGTCATGTGACGGAAGGAATCAGTCGAGGCATAAAAAATCCAAACAAATATCAGCATTGAGATAATATGCGGATGTTCGAGATAGAATATTGTTAGCAACTAGAGTCTCCTGGAACTTGAATACATGGTTGTTCGTAGTACTGTTGCTTTCCATTCATCGTGTTGTCAAACATAGAGAGTGCCTTTCTTCTTCGTATTTGAGTCATTTGAGATTACTCGTGTAAAATATGTTGTTTAGCAAACTGTAAAATAAAAAATATAGAACAGGTATTATTAATAACAATTTCTCAGCATTAATTAATTTTTCTTTATATTTTGTTGTACAGGCTAGGATAGCTTTCCTTCAGGGTGAGAGAAAAGGGCAAGAAAATTTGAAGAATGACCTTGTAAGGAGAATAAAAATGTTAGAATATGCGCTTAAACAAGAAAGGTAAATAATGAATCATTTATGTATAATGCATATGATGTTATAGTACCAGCAATATTTAAAAAGAAATATTTTTAATTGATATGAATATTTGAAACAATAACGATAAAAAAAAACAAAGAGAAAAATGGGCTAATGAGAGCCAAGTGCTAGAAAACAGCACAATAAAGATCTTTAAAAAAACTTTTTTTAATTAAATATTTTAGTTTCTTTTGTTGGACCAACTTTAGTAACTGTTAACCAAATTATAAATCCAGAAATTATATGAATTTTGAAATTGGATATCTATAAATGAGATATTCTCAACATTGTGTTAATTATTTTATTAACATAATTATTAATAATTATTATTATTAAGTTATGTGTGATTGCAATAGAATATATGTTACAGTGACATTCATATAATTTCAAATCATAATAACATGTATTAAAATGCATATCTTATAATTTACAGAGCGAGGTATCATAAATTAAAATATGGTACTGACTTAGTAATGCAAGGAGATATCAAACCACCTCTTTATGAAGAAGGTACTACGTGCAATATCTCTGAAAGTGGTGGCGGTGGTGGAAGTGGTGGTGGCAGTGGTGGCGGCAGTGGAGGAGGAGGCGGAGATGGAGAAGCTTCATTCACATCTGTCAGTAATGTTAGTTGGAGACAAGGTCGTCAGCTTCTAAGGCAGTATGTAAAACGTTTTGTTTATAAAAAAATACAACTTTTAAGTTACTAATAAACAAAGTTTACTATTATTATATTATTAATTATTATTATGTATTTAATTTATTGCATTTATATATATATAGAAATAAAAAAAATATATATCTGTATTTAATTAAAAAAAATCTTTTAAAAAATTTTAACCTTCTACAAAAATTTTAAAAGATAAAAGAAACTTTATAAAAAAACCTCTTTTTTTTTTTAGATATTTGCAAGAAATTGGATATACTGATACAATAATAGATGTACGATCAAACAGAGTACGATCATTGCTTGGTTTAAATAATAACACAGACACAGAGGAAATGAATACTCCAGCATTAAATGGAAATGAAGGAATAGTACAAGATAAGCAAGAATATAATGAAAGTCTTGTACGCCGAGGAAAGCAGCAGCATCCCCCAAAAAAGGTAAAAATATGACTAAATGTGTTTTTAAATTTGACATTAACAAAAAAACTCGAGTTCTACCATTAATTTATCTAAATGTATTATATTTATAGCTAATATAAAAAAAAATATTCTTAATTTCAGCAACAGCCATCTTCTATAGCAGAGGCAATGATATTAGACACAGAAGCGGCTGTTATAGCAAATTTCGAATTTTTGGGTCACACCGATATGGATATGGAAGAAGAAGAAGGAGATGTAGAAGATGAAATTTATGATGCAAATACAGATAGCAAACCAAATAAAGTAATTTTTATCATTATTCTTTATATACTTTTATTATATTTTTGATATATTTATATATTATCTGCTATAATGTGTATTTATGTACTAATATGACTTATCTTTCTCTTGCAGGCATCTATGCCCCTTCTAGGAGAAGATGTTGATACAGATGCAGAAGCAGAAGAGGTATTAAACGAATTAAATCTTCTCACAGAAATTGAAGAATCACCACCTGGTTCTATTCATCTGGACATGGATTGTTCAGAATGGAGTAAGTAATGTTCTTATCTTATTAATTCACACATTTCAGATTTCAAATTTATATTTTAAATGTATTTCATTTCAAAATATCTCTATTTACATGCTATATGTGTGTTGCTAATTATTGTTACTTTCTGCAATCAAATAATCCATTGTGCTGTTGCAGATACAAGGGATATGCGTAGAGGATTACAACTGGATCCAAGACGTCCAAATAAAGAAGATGATTCCACATTGGAACTAGGAGAGTTAGAGCAATTATGTGTTAACAATGATGCAGAAATATCATATGATGTAAGTTAAAAGAATTCTTTCTAAATTTTATGAGCAATATTTATATATAAATTATATAATATTCAGCATATCATATATAATTTATATATAAATATTATATATAAAATATAATATAAATTATATTATATAAGTTATATAATTTACTAATGCTTTCATATGTATTATTATACACAATAGATGGTTTCCACCACAAAAGAGACCTTCAGAAAAACGTGGAACGCAAAATATACATTACGATCGCATTTCGATGCTGTTAGGGCACTTGTCTTCCATCCCACAGATCCAGTTCTTATCACCGCAAGTGATGATCACACGCTGAAATTGTGGAATCTTCATAAGACTGTTCCAGCTAAAAAGTTAGTAATTCTATCTTCTTATAAGAACACACAATTGAGATTATTTGTAACATATTTTAAAGATATATATTGCACTGTTATATTTTATATATTTTTTTGCAGGTCAGCTTCATTAGATGTAGAACCACTTTACACGTTCAGATCGCATACTGGACCTGTATTGTGTCTAGCCATGTGCAGTGCGGGCAATCGATGTTACAGTGGTGGTTTGGATGGCAATATCCATTGCTGGACACTTCCATCAGCTAACATTGATCCATACGACTCGTACGAACCAAGTGTCCTTAGTCACACATTAACAGGGCACACAAATGCTGTTTGGGGCTTGAGTATGTATCATCTGCGTCCTACTATGCTGTCGTTCAGCGCAGACGGAACTGTAAAATTATGGGCACCGCAGACCACGCAACCTCTTCTCAATACATATGTCTCGGAACAAGGTAAAACCAATATTATATAACCTTTTTAAATTTAAAACGATGCACCATGTAGATTAATTATTAGCGAGTAGAGCGAGTTTTATGCTAAGATAACACAAAAGTCAAATTCGCAGAACTTTATCTAGCAAATATTGATTGAATGTAAGTTTTTTTCTATATATCGTATATTTGTAGATTATTAAATATGTGTCATAATGATTTTTCTTTTTATAGACGGTATACCGACTTCGGTTGACTTTATCAGGGACGAGCCGCACAAGCTGGTCGTAGCTTATGAAGGAGCTTGCGTGGTATTTGATACTGAAACTGGCGCAATCGTTGCGCGACTCGAGGCGAACGAAACGAAAGGCGTAAATCGCGTTGTGGCGCATCCAACATTACCGCTCGTTGTAGCCGCGCACGAAGATCGGCATATTCGCTTTTACGATCACCGGTCAGCCACTCTTGCTCACGCGATGGTGGCCCACTTGGACGCAGTTACTAGTCTCGCTGTAGATCCTCATGGTCTATACTTACTTTCAGGAAGTGAGTACAAAGAGAGAGAACGATTAATCTCCTGTAACGAAAATTATTATGTTAATATATTAATACATTATTATATTAATATATATTATAATATATTAATTTATAATATATTAATATTTATATTATATTTATATTATTTTATCGTTTCTAATTCAATAATTATTATTTGTGCAGGTCATGATTGCAGTATAAGATTATGGAATATGGACAACAAGACTTGTGTTCAGGAGATAACAGCGCATCGGAAGAAATTCGATGAAAGTATTTTAGACGTAGCGTTCCACCCATCACGACCGTTTATAGCGAGCGCAGGCGCCGACGCTCTCGCCAAAGTGTTTGTGTGAAATGTGTAAATCCGAGAGATACACTTACATCAAAATAATTTCTATTATTACATCAAATCAAGCAGTTTTTGTACTATTATTCTTTTTTAGATAGCCTTATAACTTTATGTGTCCATCCGCATACATAACACACATACGTATACAACACATTTCCAATTTCCGTTGTAACTCTGATCGTTCTCTGATCCCATTTTCTGAGGTACCGGTTTATAAAGAAATCAAATTGATCGTATAAGTATTCATAAGAAATGAAAATTTTATCCGTAACTCTTGTCTGTGACAGTTTATGGAGAAAAAAAATAATTTTAAATATAAACGCGCTGCTTGTTGATGTTAATCATCATTAAGTAGCCAATTACTATTTGGAGAATAGCGGGGAGGGGTCTATCATGTAGAATATTAGCCGATATAGTCCCGATAATTAGAGGAAACCAGCCCCTTACCCACAGAATCCAGGAAGTACACTGCCGCGGTAGCGTAATATTTATCCTTACGTTAACTATTTATTACCAATATCGCCGTTACTGTTGCACACTGCTACTGGGGATTAATACAATCGTAATAATCGACGATACAGTTGTCCTAACTAAAAAAAAAAAAATGCATTAATTAGTCTCCCATTACACATAATTTTTCCTGCTGCCTTATATATTCATCGAGGCTAGCACACAACATAGTAATGATAATAATAATCGTAAGCTAATTATAATAGACATTATAATAACAATAAATTATATAAAAAATTGTGTGTTTCTCTGTAATATATTGTATTTAAAAATAGATAACTGTGTAACGTATTATAATGAACATTTTTTTATTAAAATCTCATTCCATTATTTTCTTATTTTATATGCCCACAAAAAACGCAAAATTATCCAATTATCCAAATATTTTATAAATTCAAATTTTCATACTTCAACTTTTTTTGTAAATATATATTTTTATATTAATATATTTTGTAAATATAATATATTTTTATATTAATATATTAAAAATATATCATTTTTTTTATATTAATATATTTTTAAAAAACGCTCGATTGTGTTTTTCGATCTCGAAAGTCTCGTGCTGTCATATGATTTTCCATGCAATCTCTCCCACGTGATTCGAAACAGAGCGCATGTCTTTTCTCTCTCTCTTTCTCTCTTTTGTTTACAAGAGACATTTTTTTCGGGTAATTCTATTAAAGAGACCTGTCAAGAAAAATTTTAAAAATTAGATTTCCATGTGTTTTTTAAGATTGCACTCTTTCGTGGTTGCAATTACACTCGAATCATCCTGTTATACATAATGCCATCTCTCTCAGTAAGCAATGCAGTGCTGATGTATGCACCACTGTATTATGATGACTATCTGATCTGAGAAGCATTTTTCGTTAGATGTAATCGCGCTAATCAGCCATAGCGTTTGTATCCATACATGTATCGGTGTGATCCCGTGACATTCCTCGTGACTAATTCGACAAAAATCAACGGGAAGGTTATCAATGATCCCGAGAGAATGATAAAATTTCGCACACGCGTGCACGCTGTTCCAGGCATGAAAGCGCTTCCAGCTTCTTAAGAATCGTTTATTATTGCACCTCGTAAGTGGTAAATCCTAGAGTTTCATCTCGCGTAAGAGAAACGGAGAGGAGAAATGAGCGAAACAATGCGAATTTTTCGTTTTATTCAAAATTGACAGCATGTTTATAATTTTGTCTAATTTCATAAAATCCTTGGACAGGTTATGCGCGAATAAAGTAGATCGATTTGATTCACTAATTTGAAACAAAACGTGGACGAACCACGGTATGTCCTATTTCTCTTATGAGCATCATCACTTAAAGGCCTAATAATGGAGCGGAATGGTGCTAGAGAGATGGAGGAACGTAGATGCATTCGAGATACTGGGAAGACCCTGAAGAAGTATGGGAGTACAGCTAAACACATGACGAGGACCGAGAGTTTAGTGAAACACACAGTGTGTCCTACGGATACCCTCCAAGGAATAGCTCTGAAATATGGAGTTACGGTATGACTTATCCGTGTACATTGTTCTTTCATTTTTATATTTTATATTTGTGATATTGCCACATATCTTACTCGATGTTTAATATCACTCACTTGAAACAATAATCATTGCCAATATATAATTGATATCAATTTTTGCAGACGGAACAAATAAGAAGGATTAATAGATTATGGGCATCGGATAGTTTATTTTTACGAGAACATTTGCTTATTCCTATTAATACAGATAGTTCTGCTTCTATATGTAATAACGAATCGGTAGCTCATGAAGAGCATGACATCCCTCCAAATGTAAGTGAAATTTAAAAAGAATTAGATAAAAGGCAGATTATACTCTATTAAATAATGACAAATATATATATTTTGCAGATATCTAGTCCTTCTTCGATATCATCTATCGATGATGAAAGTTCAGTTAATGATTTCTTAGCTAAAATGGATACTTCAATAGCTAATGTCAAGAAAGAAGTCAAACGTGCTCAAGGGAACAGTGAGTAAGTTATTTTCTGTGCTTTATATGTAGTATAAGTTCAGCATTCAAGTAAAATTTATATATATTTTCAAGCATGCATTGTGTATAAAATATCAACCTGATGATTTAAAAAAGGTATAAAAACAAAAATAGACTTTCACAATAGAATAAAAAATAAAAATAAACTTTCACAAATAATCTCTTATCTGCAAATTCAAGTTTAAGCATATCTATCGCAAAAAAATATATCTTTATAAATAAATCATTTTATTACAGATTCTGTACTGATAGCAATGATGTTTACGTACAACGACGGCATGGATCTGCTAAATTACGAAACTCATTTCCTACTGCGTCGAATACCTCTTTGACACCCTCCTCTGATTCTGTCAGACCCATGTCCTCTAGTGATATGCATAATTTTCCAACTGCTGTAGTAATGACACAAGGAAAAAGAGTAAAGACTTCTTTGCAAAGACTTGAGCAGCAACAAGATGAAATGTTCCAATTGTAGCGTTTAAGTTTCATTGGGTTGTATATAATATTCTGATTGTCGACTGTTATTAAACAGCTTGTAGGAAAGGATGTACTGTATATCGATGTGATACAGGAGTTTGTTTCTCATATTCAATGTTGATTGAGTCAGTTATAAATTTAATTGAACAACATTGTTCTTTCCTGATTTTTGCTATCAAAATATTGTTTGTATTCTTATAACTTTAAGCGTTATTCTTACATAATGAATGCACTGTATTTGAACTTTGTGATTTTTTTTTTGTCATAATACTGTCATGAAGAATAGATCAACTAACTTTTATACTGCTTAAACATTACAGTAAACTGTTTAACTAATGTTCTTTAGTGGACCATGTGTGCCTTGAATACAAATATCTCTAAATTATGTTGAAATTCTCTCAATACTTTTTGCTTAGTTAAATATCTCACATAAAAATTAATATGCATTTTTACTTTATTTTTTTTTTAACTTTATAAAGCACTGATAAAATCACAAATTTGACAAAAAACTAAAAATAGCTGCTAATAGAGAAGTAAAACTACATATACAACTAAATTATAAGATCTATCTATGCAATGTGACCTTTTAAAGTAATTGTTATATTTGTTATAATAATATATATATTTTATTTTTTCTTAGCTATCTTATTATTATAAATTCTTAATTTTTCTTGCAAAAAACATATATATACATATATATAAAATTTTTTTAATATTAAATATGTAAATATTTTATTTATAAAAATTCTAGTGAAATTATTATTAACAAATTAATAGAAAAGGCAGTAATTCTGAGGGAGATATAATGATATAAATTAATTTCTTTTTAATATTAATTCTTAATTGAACTAAATTTTTTTTATAAGTAATCACAATTCACGAGATAATATTAAAATATATTTTAAGTAACATCAATCAATGTAAATATTATAATCTCACATATGCAAATCATAATTCTTTAAAATAGAATATAAAAAATCCAAAAATTAAAGAGAATTCATTATTTAAATTATAATTTTTCCAAAAATAAAGATAGAAATTAGTGGAAAATTATTTCTAAAAAAATACTTGTATCTAGACTTGATATCATATATATATATATCATATATATACATATGTATGTATCCAATTTTGTACATAATCTAACAGAATCTTGTATTTTATGCTGTATATATTGTTGATAACAGTACTAGTTGACAAAATGTTGTCTATAATTAATACTTATACAATATAATTTTATTGTAAAAATATATAAAATGTTATATATATAGATATATAAATTATATATGAGATGTACGTGTTATAATCTCTGATGCATTCTTTCATTATATATATATATATATATATATATATATATATATATATATATATATATATATATATAGTCTTAATATATGTAAGTTAGGAGGAAAAATATAATTAAATAATGTGACTATATAAAAAAGATGTAAATATAAATTAAATAAAAAATTTTTAAAATATATAATAAATTAATCTTATTAATTTTTATCACATTACAGCTGCATAAAAAAAACTTGAAAGTAATACTTTAAAGTAATACATCAATAATCTCTATAAAGTACACAAAAATATATTTTCTCTCATTTCTCTCACATCTTTCTTAATTTCTAAAATAGATTTTAGAAATATAAAAAATATAATAATGGTGTGTATAATGTGTGTGCTGTCTATCATCTATATATATATATTGTATATACAAATGCATTTCTCTACTTTATCTATTGTATTATTATTTTATTTTTTCATATAGTATATCTACTTTAGAGTTAATAATTCTTATAGGAGGTCTTACATACTTATCGCAGTAACACTTTGTATCATTTACAAAGTTGAAAGATCCAAAGCGACTGTTGCAATATGGACAATGTAATTTACCCTTAATCCAAGATTCCTGTAAAAATAATCATTTTAGTTTATACACAAATATATTTTTTCAATCTTAATATAGAAATAATATAATACAGAAAATATACCTGGTCGATAATGTTCATAATCCAATCTGGTGCTTTTTCTGCAGTCATATATGAACAACAATCAGACTGATCTGCTTGACATCTTAGATCTATTGGATGCTGCTTTACTTCGTAATGTGCATTAAACAGAATAGAGTCACCTTTAAAAAGACATTTACAGCAATGCTTGCATCTCACTTCCATGATAATTTAACAATATATACCTAAAAAATAATTATCATTATTATTAATTGTATATTTTAATGATAATTGACTGGCGAGAAAATTTTATAAAATATAAATTAAAACCGTAGAGGAGTTTACATATTATGTTATAAAAGCTATTAAAAAAATAACATTTGCACAACTTACCAAAATGTATATGCTATTAGTATTAATTATTATACTATTGTAATTATCATTATTTTAATAAAAAGTATAATTGGAACATATATTCTTCTTGAAATTACACTCTCTTTAGATGTAACTAAAAAAAATACAAAATCGCAGCAAAAATAAGATTTTATAACCCTCTTCTTGCATCTGACACAAATGTGAATATAACCTTCATAACCAAGTCATGCTCTTTGTGGAAAAAAATTGCATTATCTATTATCTAAAAGTAGAAAGGGAAATTTTTAATATATCTTATAAGGAAATAAATTTTGTTTATAAAAATAGTGTTATAAAAAATAAAATAATTTATACTTTAGTATGTTACATGTATGTGTATAAGTTGTATAAAGTTGGTATTTTGTTTATTTCATTATCATTACATTCATATAAACGATGACTTAAAAATGAAATCTCAATATACTACTTTTAAATGAAAAACTGTAAATACAATATGAGAAAATGCATGTGTGACTAATACAATTATTCTTATATCTTAACACAAAATACAAAATATTTTATCATTAAAATGATATATAACGTTAACATAACATTTGCACATTAAATAACAGATAGGTTCAATCTTCGCCTGCTGGTATCGCATCTTCTAACCTTTTGACAAATTTGACACGTAATTCAGTTACATTGTCGTTTTTTAGTTGATCTTGTACAAACCAGCAGGCAATTTCCATTTGCACCATTTCGCAAGCTCCTCTAAGTACACCAGTTAGTATATTACAATACTTCAAGTTTGAACAATTATCTGGTAATTCTACAAATTCTGTTAACGGATTTGTCTCGAAACATAGAGAGAATTCGTCGCCAGCCGGACTCCAATTCGTAATTGACGGTGTTATACCGAGAAATATCTTGAAGCCGCTCTGAATCTTCTCAGCTGTATCTCTAAAGTCGTAACATCGACCAGAACCAGTCCGTGCTAGAAAATCCTCTATCAGTCGAATTCCTATATTATATCCCATTCTTTCCAATTGTTTGTTAACGTCTTCCACATTCTCGTAGTCTTTGATCAATTGGGCCACAAGTGCGCCATAAGTTAGAGTAAATAGTTCAGAGTTCTGTAATATATAAATACAAATATATATATAAATCAATACTATCAATAAATGAATACTAAGTAAAAGATTATAGTAATATTAATTTCTAAAATTTCGAAATAATCATTAATTTTCATTACTTTAAATTAATAAAGTAATGAAAATTAATATATATATAACCATAATCTCTCAAGACTAATTTTATACTTGAAATAAATGTAAAAAAATCATACGACATGTATTCAATATTGCATTAATATCTCACGTGTGTATATATGAAACAATGGGATACTTGCCACTTTTTTCGCATCAAGTTTCGTTCCAGTTCGTGACATTGTTGACACTTGCCAGCTGATAATTGATAATTGTTTATTTGAAATATTATTCCCGTCTACACATTTACACAATATAAAGTTCTGAATATATATATTAAAAATTACTAGGGTTGAATATAAAATCTTTACGTTTCTTTGAGTAATTTGTTATTTATATGGCGAGTGAATATCAGAAACAATCGGGGCTGAGCTTTTTTCTCGCGATAAAACACCTCTATTCTGTCTTCCGTTATTCTGAATTTTCCGCAATTCTGAATTGTTTTGGCTTATAAACTGTAATTTTTTTTCAGAATAGAGAATAGCGAAGAGCTCGATCTTGACAGTTCCAGAATAGAGGGATTCAACTATAAATATAAAATCGATTAATTCTCGATTATATCGATCGAGCTAATCGAGATATGACTATCGATGCGCTCCGATAATTCAAAACTTTCATAATGTCAAGTAGATTATTTTTGAAGATAGATTTTATATATTTTCTTTTATTTAAAGACAAAATACATTCTTCTCACGTAGTTTATTTATTAACTTCCATACACTAGAAAAAAATATAATATATGTATGCCTTCTTTTTATAATATACTACATCTCTCGATATATTTGCATATAGAGTTTAATGGAATTGACAAAAAAATAAGAGAATAGAAAAAAATAAGTTTTGCGCTATTTACTATGGCGTATCTTCAATGTAACCGCTGTTAAAATTTCAATGGGATTTACTGCAAGCTCTTTTAACTTTATTTTCTACATGGTTGTCTTCAAATATATCTTTAATAATATCGCGTTTTGGTTTCGAATGTGTAGGCAAGCCGCGATATAAATTCTCCGTTATCTGCATTCTGTTTGTGTTGTGATTCTTGAATCCTTGATTTAGATATTCAATATTTTCGTTGTCATCGATAGCTTTCATTGTAGCCAATAGCTTTTCTTTATCATAATTAACTACTTTCTTTTTGACATCTATTTGCTTATTGTCTACTCGTTCAGTTTTCGTGCTATTAGTCTGTTCAGTCTGATGAGACATATTAGTGGATAATGTATCAACATTTCCTGCTTCTAATGAAGCATTCAATTTGTTTTTCGTTTCGACATTGAAATTATTTTTATTTAATGTTTCTTCATTGCTTTGATGTATCATACTTGGCGTTTTCTCTACTTCAGGCCTAAGGTATTCTTCTTCTAAAGTATGTGCAGAATGAGTGCTTTCATTAGAGTTTGCTGCGGATGCCTCTTCATAAACTTGATGTGAACTATTTTTGGCTTCTCTCCCTTTTGGACTTGACAAATTTTTAATTTCCTTATATTCGTCATTTGTATCACAATAATCCTTGTTAGATGATGTATCAGTATATATTGGTTTATCTTCCAAATATATTTCATCTTTTTCTTTTATATAATCTCTTTTAGTGTCAATCGATGAATTATCTATTCCATTATCTTCTAGGAATTGTTGTCTTTCCAGCCATATTTTCTTTGCAGACTGTTGAGGAATTTCTGTATTTTCTATATGGAGATGATCTAGAATATGATCAGATATCCTTTGTAGCTTCGCATCCTTTAATTTCCCAATGTCAGACTGTTCTCTTATTTCTGAAGCATCATGATTTGCGTGAACAATATCATTAAAAGACTTACTAAATTTAGTGTATTTAGATAAATCAGCTTGAAGATTATTGGTTTTATATTCTATGGAAGAATCTCCATTTGTATCTATCTTTTCATCGGAATCAAGTTCGGAGCCACTATCGTAAACATCTTTGTCTCTATATTGTACTCTTAATTTACTCTTGTTCTTCTGAAATATTAAGTCCTTTGCCAAACATTCATTTAATTCTTCCTCCTCTTCTTCGTCACTACAATGGATATTTGCCTTTTTCATCATATTATCCAAAGTGTCAGAGATATCGTCTGTGCTAATTAATCTATAACAGAAACAAAAAAATAATTGCAATATAAAGTTAAAGTTATTATATCATTAATTCTATTATTATATCATTAATTATACAATATAGATGAATGTACATAAAATAATCTAATTGTACAATATTATGTATTATTTGATTTAGAAAATATACATATTTTCTTATTATTTATACCTTGCGTATAATTCTCTAGATTTTTGTGCAGTATCCATATCATATTTCATATGATGTTCGGTAGTATTATCACTCTCTCCATCATCGGATGAATGATCGAAATCAATGTCCAGTTCTTTTTGCAGATTTTGCTTTTTTATTTTGCTGAATAATTTCCGCAATTTGCCGCTTTCGTTTTCATCGTTATTCGGATCATTTCTCTCTAGCACTTCTTTATAGTCTATTGTGATTTGTTCATTATGAGTTCTCATTTCTGGTTCTTTAGATCTAAATCTTAAATCATCCATAGAATGTGCGTTTTTACGTATATGTGGTGATCTTTGCAAACGAAACTTTCGTATTTGTTGCAGATTTGTCATTGTTTCCGATTTTAATCGATCCGCTGAATGATTCGTATTGTTTGTATAATTTATCGTCCGAGTTACTTTTTCATCATCATTAGACTCCAATGTATCAAGCAGTGGCTACAATTATAACACGCTTATAAAATCTGTATTAATTATTATATGTAAGTTACTATAATTTATTCTCACCAAATTGTTCTTTGATAAATCAGTTTCACTTTTTTTACTCCTACTAGATATTTTAACTGGATTGGAGGTGCTAAAATGCATATATATATATATATATATATATATATATATATAAATATAACATCTCTATTTGATACATTATTAAAAACATAAATAAAGATATATACATATAAATGTACCTGAGATTTGTAAGAGAATGACTACCTAGATTTTTCTCTTTATAAATTGGCAACTGACCATTACAATATAATCTCTTCTCTCTATTGTCTAATAAACATTCTAAACCTTTCAATTTCTCCATTGTTTCTTGTAAAGTTTTCTGTGTCTCTTTGTGTTTAGAAATCTCGACATGTAATTGATGTTTTAAACTCTTAGTTTCAAGTGCAAGTTTTCTGTGTAAAAGCTGCAAAAATAATATTTTATATACATATATAAGAATAATAATTAAAACGTAATTAGTATATTTTATTTCTGTTAGCTATTACTATAAAATAAATATATTGACATCTACCTGTATAGTTTCCTGTTGCTGCTGCATTTTATGATTCATGTCGGATAATTGCAATTGCAACTTTTCTCTCTCTTCAAGATTTCGATCTTTACTAAGTTGCAATAGATGCTTGTTTTGTGACTGCAAAATAAAATTTAAAAAATCCATGACAAATATCACATTTAAAAATATTACATACATATACATTACATATGAATATATTATACATGTATATATTACAATGTTACATATGTAAAACATATATACATATATAAGAAAAAACTCACATTTGCAGAATAAAGTTCATTTTCTTTTTCTTTTAACAAGTTGCACGTATCCTTGTGTAATTCTTTTAATTTCTTATATTTTGTTTGAAGTATTCTCAGTTCTTCGTGATGCGAATTTATAAGTCTTGGTAACTCAGCATTTGTACCTTCGTAACGCCTTAATGCAGAATCTTGTCTTTTCTGCAATGCCTTTAATAATCTGTTTTCATTTGCTAATTCCTATAAAGAAATTATTTTTTTTGTCTATTAAATATATAAATATCCACTATTAAATATATCTTTTTAAAAACTTGCATTGAGATGATAGTGTGCATCAGCTAATTGATTTTGTAACTGCTTGAAACGAAGCATTTTTGCTGACATTACTCTTTGTCCAAGAACACTTTTATCACGAGATTTTGATTGATCCAACATTGATTGTTTAATACTATCTCTATATGGTGCACCTATATATATGTATAAATATATGTACAATATAATAAAATATTAAATATATATTTAAATATAAATATATTTAATATATTTTAATTAATACATTTTTATACAAACCAAGTAAAGAGTTCGAGCATTTCTTGTTTGATGGAAATAATATTTTTTTGCAAGGAGACAACTTTTTGAATTCCAGTGTTGAATTTGTCGAATCAAGCTTTGGATTTCTGCAAATTACATATTTAATAGATAAAATACACTATTTTAAAATAAAGTACTAAAGTTTGTTATTATTTTCTCTTTTTTCATTATTGTAACATTATGATTTATATTGCACAACACAATGTCATTTGAATACTTGGAATAAATAACAATAAACTTTGGATATCAATTAAAGCTATATATAAATTAAAGATATATAAGATAGAAAACGGTTCAAATTAATTTTAATTAGAAATATACATTTTCTTTCTGTATTATTTGTGTGAATAACTTTGAGTATCTATATTTAGAACAATAGATATATATTCTCAAAGTTTTATTTACCTATTGACTGTTCTATGCACATTAAGCTGTACAACCGGCAAGATAGATGCTTCAGTTTGCATTTTATATTTATACACTGCACATTACAATTTGCATTGTAATTGTATGTTATTTTTTACCAAGTTGTCACAGAACTGTCAAATGCTCCTTGTAGGCTAGTCGACGTCCATAATTGTTTTGAATGGTTGTCAAGGCAACATCTGTGTAAGTATTAGTCATATAAATGATATAAAGATAATATAAGATAATATATTAAAATATATTTAAAATATTTTCACTTACAATATTAGCTCTGTGTGTAAGTTTCTAGTAATAAAAAGCAAGCAAAAGAATCTTATGTGTAAAATTTTGAATATTAAATTTTCTCTTAATTATTCTTTTATTCTAAGTGAATAACAATATGTGTTTTTCTATATGAAAGTTTTCTGAATGAATAAAACATTTCTCAATTTAAATACAAATTTCATATATCCAATTAGCACTCATAATTCTACAAATTATTTCAAAGCAATATTTATATTACTTTTAATCCATTAGAATATTCACAACAGAATTTGTTTTTAATCAATTAAAGTATTCATAAAAGAGTATGTAACAAAGAATATATAATAAAAATGGTTGTAACAAACTGATTATATTACTGATTATATATATGTAACAATTTTGTTTATTAGATAACATTATTTATACATAGACTTTATAACAAATAATATTATCACTAGCTTTACAATTATATTTATATGTACAGCATATTGTAATATTTTGTAATTTGTAAAATCACTTTTGTATATATCTTGTTAAATTTTAATTATGAAACATTCTAAGAACAGTTATTTCTTAAAACAAGACTTTCATTCATTTATATATATTATATGACAAGTACTTTTTTACCTAGATGATATTAGCTTTAATTATACTGTTCAGCTTTATTTCTATCTTCTTGTGCTTGAGGTTTCTTCATACCCAAATATTGAGTTTCCCACAATTTGCTGTACAGAGAATTTGGTATAGATAACAAAGATTCATGAGTGCCTCTCTCGACTAGATCACCCTGGTCTAGGACTAGTATATCATCGGCATCCATGACTGTCAATAAACGATGCGCAATCACGATTGAAGTCCGTTTTTCTGTCGCTTTGCGCAAGGCATCGAGTATATTCTGTAAATAAAATATAATATATTTATTTAAATAGTATATATAATTGATATTTAATAAGATAAAGAATATTTTTTTTAATTTACATGTTCTGTAATAGAATCCAATGAAGAGGTAGCTTCATCGAAGATTAGTATAGGGCTATTTTTCAAAATTGCTCTAGCGATTGCAACCCTTTGCTTTTCCCCTCCGCTTAATTTCAAGCCACGTTCTCCCACAGGTGTATCGTAGCCTTGTGGCCACTTTAATATAGAGTCATGTAGATTTGCCATTTTTGCAGCTTCGAAAACATCCTCGCGTGATTTTCTCAAATTACCATAGTGCAAATTATAAAAAATGCTTTCATGAAAAAGGACGGTGTCCTAAAATTTGTTGCAAATTATAAAAGAGTACTAATATATTGCATATAAAATAGAATTAGCTTAAATCATTAAAAGATAAGAAAAAGACGATTTTACTTGGGGCACAATCGAAATGCAATTCCTGAGATCATCTAAATCGACATCTCGAATGTTGTGACCATTGATATAAATATCGCCATTCTGTGGTTCAAAAAATCTATATAGCAATCTCACAACTGTTGTCTTACTAAAAAAAAAAATAAAAAATCGTGTTATATCGATAATCTTTCGAATACTTACTAAACTTTCTAATTAATGTCTACATTAAACAATTTATATAGCTAATACCTTACCCACAACCAGATCCTCCAACAATGGCAACCTTCTTGCCACTTGGTATGGTAAACGAAATATTTTTAAAAATAGATTTTCCTTCGACATATTGGAAATTTACATTTTTAAATTCAATTTCCGAAGAATTTGGCGTCACATAGAATCTCAATGCATTTTCTTTTGACTGTAATAAATAAAAAAGTAATTTAAAATTATTTGTAAAACATAGATTATACAGAAAGATGAAGTTCATAATACTATACATTTAAATAATCTTACTTTAATTGCAGTATCTGTTGTCATAAGAGTAAACATGATTTGCATGTCGATAAAAGCTTGTCTCACTTCTCGATAAACAGAACCTAAAAAGCCTAAAGGAACTGAGAGTTGAAACAACAAGGCGTTTACCATTACCAAATCGCCAACAGTCATAGTACCTAAAAAAAATATATATAAATGTACAAAAGACACGAATATAGCATGCATTAGTTTTCCTATGAGTTTTCTAGTAGTTTCTTACTAGTTTACAATCTCTCACTAGCAATAAACAGTAGCTATAAATAATATATTTACCATTCACAATATTTTGTGCTGCCAACACCATGATGAGACTTAACGCACCGCTGAAAATAGCGTTCTGTCCGAAATTTAACATCGCTAAGCTTGTACTAGTCTTGAGGGACGCCGCTTCGTATTTCTTCAAAGATTGATCGTATCTCTCTACTTCGAACTTTTCGTTATTAAAATACTGAGGCAAAGAAAAAATATGTTTCAACATTTTCTGTTCGATCTCCTTAAAAGGAATTAAACGGAACTTATGCTTCATTACTGACTTTTACTGTTTCATAATTGATGAGTGAGTCTATCGCCTTATTACCCGCTTCGTTCTCCGCTTGATTCATATGAATCCTGAACTTGGTACGCCATTGTGTAACAGTCAACGTGAACACAGTGTAAACGCCGACACAACCCAGCGCTACAGCTGAGTATTCTGGTCCGCATTTTATTCCCAATATTGCACTAACTAATGCTAGTTCGAATACTGTAGGTACTATGTTAAATACCATAGCGTTTAGAATAAAATTAATACCCCGACTGCCGCGATCGATTGTCTGTAAAAAAAAAAAAAAAAAAAAAAAATATATATATATATATATATAAATGTTTTTTAAATCTTAATATAAAACATTTTAAATTTCGAATTTTGACTGAAAAATAGTTCAAATATTATTACCTTCGATAAAGCACCAGTCTGCCTGCTCAAATGAAAAGCCATATCAAGATTGTGTAGATGTATAAAAACATTTTTCGCTATTTTACGAATAGAGTGTTGCGCAACCTTTGCGAAAACCGCGTTCCTGAGTTCACTGAAACCTGCAGCTCCAACACGTGCTATTCCATCTGCAAAGAACGTTAATCTGGAATTACATATAACTGTTACAGAAATTCTTTTACGTATTGAAATGCTAAAAATATTCCGAAAAATATGAAACGCGTCTTACAGCCTACGAGTAACGATGTTGCTACAGTCGCGACTGTCGCAGGCGCGGTTGTTAAATCCATTACAGCACTGCCATTGATCGTTGCAGTGTGGGTATTTAAAACATCCACAGCATACTTGAAGATAAATGGTACGAAAACATTCAGGACTTTGGCTCCAACGAGTAAACCCACTGCTATTTTCACTCTTTGCCGTATTTCTGGATCATCCTGCAAAGATATATTGTATAATAAATGTATAAGTATGTATAATAATTGTATAATAAATATGTTGTATATATTGTATAAATCATATAAATTATTACTCACTTCTGGCCAAATGTATCTAAGCATGGCTTTCAACATATCTGTACTGGTGACAGGTGATTTATTATGTAAATCAAGCACATCTCTGCTCAAACCAGAAACACCGGGATGAAAACAGTTTCTCTTTTGCTGCCCAGGCTTTGCTCCGGTTAACCCAGTAACAACCGATGTAAATTTCACTGGTGGCACCACAGATTTAGATTGCGGCACGTTCTTCTTCTTCTGAGCACGGTCGATTACATTGCCACTGCAACACTATAATGAAAAAGCAAGGCTTAATATTTATCTCTATTAATATATCATACAAAAAGTATAATAAATATATTTTTATAAACATGTATGTACATTTATATTTATTTAATTAATTTTAATTAGCTTTGATTAAATTTAAAAAAATAATAATTGAGATGTGAGAGAATATATGAAAAGTTAATCACGTGACTTTTATTTTGCATAAGATAAATCATATGGTAAACTACATATAAATTATGTAATTTATGTAAAGTATATATGTATATATATATATACGTAAAAAATTTACTTTGAGAAATATTTAATAACTTTAAAATATTGCTAAATAGAAATATATTTTTGTGTAAAATTGATAATAAAAGGAAAATTAAAAACTATCAATACTTTGATTACTATTTATTATTCTCTCTCTGTTATCATAATATAATACTTTTTAAAAACATAGAATATCTTTAATATATGTAAAATTAGATAAAAAGATTTTTTTAAATATATTCTATACATTATATTGTACTGATTAAACAATATTACATAAATAATCTTAAGATTGTTGTAAATTATGATTTCCTGAATGTACAGCTTTTTCTGTTTCTTTTATACAATTAAATGCTGTATTTAAGATATTAATATATTCATCTACAAGATCAATTGCAATGGAAAAACTCTGACTTTTAGATTTTAAACTCCTCATATTATTTAAAGCACATGTATATTCTGTTTTCTTCAAATTTAAAATACTTATTCCTAGCTTATTAATGAAACACAATTCATGAGAATCAAATGTTTCGCTATATATCTTCATTTTCCAACAGTTCTTTTCTAATTTTGTACCTAATATGAATAGTGTTACAGTCGCATTATAATTAAGACAATCGCGAGTAAACGACATATTCTTATCAAAACTGTTGAATGTAATAAAATCTAATTTGCTCTTTGAAATGTCAAAACATTTTTGTATTTCCGAGATATCAAAATGGATTTCATCTAGTGGATTGCATGGAATGAAAAATCCATAATCAATATACAATTTAAGATTGTTATGTGCTCCGTAATTAATAAAAACTTGCGATTCTTTATCGAACGGTTTCAAAGTAATAATTTGATAAAACTGATTTTGATAATCATCCGTAACAATAGATACTTTGACAGTGGTATTGATATTATGATTAAATAAATCTAGAAACGGTGCCAAAGCCAGGTTGTTAGGTTGTTTTATATTAAATACATTCTGTTGGCATAATAATTTAGTGTCTATATACACCGCTCTTGTATTAACAACATAGTACGCCCATTTAAATCTTGTGAATGTTATTATCTTTTGTAGATGCAAATTGCAATGAGAACAATGACTCTTATCTAGATATTTCACAGCTTTCATTACTAAAGAAAAATTACTTTCTAATTTATGTGCTTGATTCAAAGAATCTAAGATAAAACTTGGCAGCATTCTTTTCTCTTTATTGGAACAAAAATCTGGATTTGTAAAAGATTGTGGCAAAGTTTTCAAGTAAAGATACCACTTTGACTGTATCCCTAAATGTGCTTCATACACAAGAAATGTTGCAAGCATACATTGGGAAGTAAAACTGTCAGTAATATTATTTAAAAATAAAATTCTAATATCACTCTGCAATAATACATCTGTCGTTATTAACATTCGAAATGGTAATTGAATCAGTACTTCATTACTCTCTATGTGTTTTAATGTTTTTAAACCTCTGCCTGTGAAAGGAAAATATTCTGGTATCAAATGACGAATCGATAAACAGTTTTCACTTAGAAGCCAGGATTTTAAAGATATTAATGACTCTTCGATATTTTCATTCAACTTTACAAAGTTGAGCTTCTTCTTCTGGCGACGTTTTCTCAATGTTCGCCCCATTGTAGATATATAGATAATATTTTATCTATAGAAGCTGTAACAATAATCTTTAATTGTATGCTAAAGAATTTACATACATGTTTAAATAAATTTTAATAAAATGATCTTTATAAATCTTGAAATCTTTTCATATATATTACTTTTTTTATCATGATAGTTTGTGCATAATATATGAAATCTCAAAACTAATCTAATTGCACAAAATAATCACACATGTATGATTTATTAAAAATTGTAAATGTCTAAGTATTAGAACGTAAAATCTCGCGATCAGAGATAATTAAGACAAAATATATATAAATTCTATGTTGTGTGTGGGTGTTTACATTATTATATGATTAACGATCGAGGGTCATGATAATAAAATGCAATATTTGTAAGTACATAATTGTTCATTACCCTAATACTGAGGCGCGAAAACGTAGAATTACATCCAGCGACGTGGAATTTATTAGATAATATTAATCGTGTCGCGACACTCGTGCAATACATCTTTCTCATCGTGCTCCGCAGCTTTTCGTCGCAGGATGCCTTCCGTAACGAATATCCACACCATACGCTCATCATTTTTCTATTACGATTTCTTCTCTCACATCGAGAATATTAAAGAAATAAAAATAAATATCATCACAGGCCGGACTAATAACGCGGCAATCATGATCAGCTGTGATAAACCTAACCACGAAACACGCGGTGCACATGAGGTCCATTCATGATGCTGCACTTTTACACTCTCGGATTCTTCGCCTCCTCTCTTTCACTCCGCCCGTAGATGACCAGTGTTGCCAATTTCCGGTCGCGCAACACGGAGCGAGGGAGAGAGCGTGCGTCAATGTGCGCGGCGCGTTCGACTTTGAATCGACTTCGACCTTCAAGCGCCGCTGCGTCGCCTGCGTCGCGCATCGGATTCGGGGCGCGGAGTGGGGGCTGGGTGGTGGGGGGATGCGCGCGCCGTTGCGTCACACACCACGTGATCACACCACGTGAGCGCGCGCACCCCCACCACCTAGCCCCCACTCCGCGCCCCGAATTCCGATTCCGATGCGTTGCGCAGTTGTGCGACCGCCGCGACCGCGACCGCGACCGCGACTTGAAATTGGTGACGTTGTTCCGACTCCCAAGGATATATAAATCTGTGAATTTGACGTTACAAATGAAATCTTCGCTTCTTTTGTCCCGATTTCGAAGTGCAGCATTTGACATATGTTTCACAAGTGCATCAAATATCGACGTAGGAAGATATCTTTCCGAGCTCGATTTGAACGTCAAATTGTCAAATTATATACATGACATACAGCGTGTATCTGTTTCTATAATTTAATTTAATTCGCGTTCAGTTAATTGGTGAGTCTTCTAGCATAATAAAATTCAAAATATGTTAATTTCATTTACACGATGATTCTATGTTCCGTTATTTTATCTTTTATACATAAAAAAAAAATTTAGTTATTCACGCTCGAAAGAAATTATGATAAGAAATTCGAAGATATTTCATAAATATTAATTGAACGTTATGCTAAAGCAGAGGGAATAAGGATGACTTTTAAAAGTTAAAATATATATTTTGAATAGAAAAAATAATCTCACGAATATTATATGTGAGATTCAATTGTGTGAGAAAGTTTTCGAAAGTTAGGTCAGAAGAGAGAAAGAAAGTTTTGATGTGACACACTTATTCTATTAAGTATGTAGTTTCTCAGTTATACTATTTACATTCTAGTTTATACTGTGATCTTGATCAAGTTCTGTTCAATTTCGTTCTATTTTTAATTTACTTTTAACATCTTTCTCTTTTGATAAAAGTTTTATAATCCAACTGTGCCCTGTTAAAATAGTATTAAAATCCTGCATCATAATTTTGGGAACAATCATTGACTAAATAATATATTTTTATAAATGTCTATTATAGGAAACTAATAGTTCTTCAATAAAATAAAGACAATGTCTGCAAACACAACTATATTTAGAATTTGGAGAAGCACTCCTGTGTCTATATTTCTGCGGAAATCGGAGATTTTGCAATCCCAGAGAACAATTTGTACTTCGATGCAAAATAAGTTTTATTTTAATAATGTTAATCAAGCTGAAAACAAAGTGACAGCGAATCAGAAAACAGACTGGAATAAAACTATGTCGGAGGCAGAAAAGATTGTTGGATATCCAACATCTTTCTTAAGTTTAAGATGGCTATTGAGCGATGAAATTGCAAATGTTGCATTGCACTTGAGGAAATTGGTTGGATCTAATCATCCTTTATTGAAAACAGCTAAGTGAGTATCATGGCATAATGTTTTTTTTTAGAATAAAAATAATATTTATATTTTTCCAACAACAGAAACATTATTTATAATGGACGTAATACACACGCATTTGGCCTTATTGTGCTGTTAATCTCCAAAGCTGCCGGCCATTTGAATGCAAAGCCAATAGAAGAAGATAAAGCTGCAGGCGTATTACATAGGTATAATAATTTCAATACTGTTGATTATATAAACATACATACTCTTATAATATACATTACTATTATTTTTCACGAAAAAAAAAGAAATTAGTCTGAACTATGTAAACATATTTTAGTCAAAGAGCATTAGCTGAAATTATAGAGATGATACGCATTAGCAATTTGATACATAGAGGGCTGATAAATATAAATACAGATGAATCTCTATCTATGGAATCCTCAGAATTGAACAATATGACTGTTGGCAATAAAATAGCATTGTTATGTGGGGATTACTTACTTAGTAATAGTTGTGTTGAATTAGCATCTCTCAGGAATCAGGATGTAAGTATATATATATTTATTTTTTTTTGTATATAAGATTTTATATAGATTTTTATATAGATTGTTTAAGTGCATTAATTATAAGAAAAAAAAGAGAAGAGGTGAGGAATAGGAAATGCAACTTTTTATTTTTTTATAATTTAAGATATATATACATATAGAGAGAGAGAGAGAGAGAGAGAGACCTAAAAAAATTATTTTTTTTTAGCTTGTGTTCTTAATATCATCTGCAGTAAAAGATTTATGTCAAGCAGAATTTGTAACATGCAGAGATAATCAAAATTTTCCCATACCATCAATACCATCCTATATAGAAAATCCTAAGGGTTACGCACTTGCAGAATGGACGCTTCTAAATGTTTATGGTGCTGGATCATTGCTCGGAAGAAGCTGTCAAGGCACATTGAAGTTAGCTGGACATAGCAAAGAAATTCAAGAGGAAGGTTATAAGTTTGGCAAACATCTAGCTTTAGCTTGGCAGGTAATATAATTTGAGAAAATATGCATTAAATGTTTGTGCATTTTTAAAATAATTTTGGAGGTTTTAAGTTTTGTTTTTTGATGATATAAAAATTCAATGCAATAATATTTTTATAGGCTTCCTTGGACTTGAGTTTATGCATCAATAAAGACAAAGAAATCTTGCATAATTTGTGCGCTGCTCCAATTATGTTTCATGTTGAACATGATCCATCAATTTTAATTGAGTTTGACAAGGGATTACAATCAGTTGAAAATGTCGACTATTTAAAGGTAAGATAAATATAATTTGAGTATAATCAAATTAAATTTGTGTTTCCTAAATTTATATTTAATGAACCAATAAATATATGAATAATGTTTTGTGTATAGGTACTTGAGATTGTTGCAGCTGGTCCAGGTATTGGATTAACTAAAGAACTCATAAAGGAACATTCACAAAAAGCTATGGAAGTCTTGAATGTGTTTAAAGAAAGCGATGCAAGAAAAGCCTTATCTAACATTATTGTTGCGATAGGTGATTTTTAATTATAAATGAACTTTTATTTTACGTTTATTTTAACGTTTATTTTATATGTACTAAACAAAGTTATATAAAGAAGAAGCTAGAGTTTATGAAGAGAATTTTTTATGAAGCAGAGATATTTTATTAAACTATTAAATATTAAAATTTATATTGAATCAGTTATATTAATATATAAATATAGAATAATTATAGATATATTTTTATATACAAATTAAATATTTTAATAAGAAAATGTTATCTTTTTATCAAAATTGTTTTGATATCTTTTATAATTTATATACAATATTTTTTAGACATATATAAATTATATTTAGATATATAGTTAAGATATATAAAGTTTTATACTGATCATATACTGTAAAAGTACTGATATTTAATAAAATTATTTTTTATATACATCGTGTTATTTGAAATGTGTGATTTAAATTAAGAAATCTTTAAATTATGGATGCACTTTGATGTCACAAAAAGTTGAAACATTTGATTGAAAAAGCAGAACAAAAAAATTTTTGCTTTTATCTTTTGATAGATGAATAAAGTGATTTAAAACTTTAGCGTTACACAATATACATCACATTTCCATATATATATATATATATATATATATATATTCATTATATATTTTATTATTACATATTCATTATATATGTATTTTGGCATACACAATACAAAATGTAAATATTTTATAGATTGTTGTCTAAAATTTATACATAACATTTTCTTTAATGGAGAAATTTTAAACAAAAAAGTTTCTTTTTTAAATCTTATTTATTGCTTTATTTAAATAAAGTATTAATTTATGATGTGTGTATGCGCTATAATGTAATAATGTGAAATATATATGTATATCTTATTATTTATACATATATATATTCACATAGAAGCACATATAGTCAGTGCCGTAACTAGGCAGGGGCAACAGGGGCACAGGCCCAGGGCCCAGAACGAAGAGGAGGCCTTGAAATAAAACTGAACAAAAAATTGTTCAAATATAATATTTGCAAATTTTAAATTTCTTATTTTATTTCTTGTATACACAAAAATTATTTATAAACAATTGTTATATCATTTTTGCTTTATTATTATTTTTCCCCCCAAAAAATTAAGGGGCTCAAAAATAAAACCTTGCCCAGGGCATATAAAAAGCTAGTTACGACATTGCATATAGTTATATTACAATATATATATATATATTGTATGTATATATTTATATAAATTTGCCATATTAATATTATTAATTTGCTTATATTATTTTTTGATCTGAAAATTGTGTAATGCAAGAATATCTTCACTAAGTAAAGAAGGAATATTTCTATCATAATATAAGTGATTGAAAACAGATGACACTATAATCGTGGCTATAAGATTTAGGTTATGTTTTCCTGTGAAAAGTTTATCCGTTTGACTTTTATATTGTATTATAAATTAATATTAACTATAAAATAAGAACTATGACAGAAATAATCGAATTACGTCCTAATAGAAGTTTGATGAACTCATGTTTCGAAAAGTATCAATTTTCTACCGATTCTGTGTCTATAATTTCTGAAATCAAGCTAAAAAATCGTATGTTAATTTATATTTTATAATCTATATTGTAAAGCATGATATATATATTTTATATACATCTTTTTATAAAAATACCAGATTTTTCTTTAATGAAAAAAATGAAATTTCAGATGTATACAGATTAGAACCAAATCATAATCAAGAATCCTGGCTAGAAGCAAGACTATTTGCATTCCACAATCATTTATTTAAAAATGTGTATGACATGTCATGTTGGTTTATTGATAAAGATTGGATTGTTTGGCGTTTAGATAAGGACGATTCTTTGGATCAAATGTATAAATTAAATACTGCAGACACAGACCTGTCGAAATTAATATACAATCCATCAATTGGATTCACTTTGAATAAAATTTCAGTCATTTCTGATGGCGGAGAAAAACTAGAGATATTAGTAGGAAATACAGAACAGAATATGAAAGTCTTTTCACTGGGTCCTATAGAACCTGGAGTTATCATGAATGTGCAATATATAGAAGAAAGCTTGAAGATTATTGTAACTATGTGCACTATTGTTTCACAAAATGATGAAAAGAAATATACACAGCTCACTCTGTTATCATATGCCTTGCAATACATAGAAAATGAGGTAAAGAATATTTATTTCTTAGATAAACAGCTACTAAAAGTACAAGGCACTGTGGATTACGTCTATGTGGAAAAAAATGGTAATTATTTGCACTCCATTTGTCAAAATAATATTGATTTCGAGAAAAAAGCTGCAGAAGAATCTGAAAGTAAAATAAAACAGTCAAATATTGATTTGCAAATAAAGACTCCAAAGTATTATTGGTCACAAGATGAAAATTCGCTTACTGTTTGGATTAAAATATCTAAACGACATATTGATAAACAACCTAAAATACAAGTCAAGCTATTAGAATTATCTGTTGTAATAGAAAATGAAGTATTAATACAAGGAGAGTGTCAACATAGATTAGAGGAGAATATGGCAACTTGGAGGCAGAAAGACGACACGTTGCAAATCGATTTAAGTAAATATGAAAATGGATTGATGTGGAGTGAATTAATCAAAGGTGATACAGGAGGTGAATGTTTACCCAATGATACTCTTGCTGCAGAAATTCATGAAAGGTATTTTTTATAATTATATTTTATATTATTGTTATACATTTTCAGTAATATTAATGTTATATTTGATATTTTGTATCTCTTATAATCATATAATTCTCTCATTTCAATTTTTCAAAATAAAAGTATATATGTATGTCACAATATAATATAATAATACAATACAATGAAAAAAATGTATTATTACAATGCAATGTAATAATACAATAATATATGTATATCATTGTAATAATATGTAATATCATTTTATTTATAGACTCGCACACTTGTGTACAGATCAGAACAGCAGTGTTGGAGGAGATCAACCTTGTATAGGGTTTAATTCTGAACAATTAGAAGAGTGCGATGTAGAAGGAAAGGATAACTTTTTGCAAAGGATTAATCTTTCTATGCAGACAACCACGCATCTAGCTAGATTGGGAAGCAATAATCATGTGCTCTTCACATGCAAAAGGAAATATGGGCAAGCTGTATGTCTGAGACATGATCACGATGCTTGCGTTTGGATAATAGATGATGTGGACGATGATGCTCAATGGGATATAAGACATACTCACAGTTTTCCTAGATTTGGCTATGTTGAAGCTAGTAAAACTAATAAAAAATTTTGTGTATCTCCGACTGGTAATTAAAATAAAATCTTTATATATACATATATATATCCGTAATTAAAAATATTAATATACATATACTTTTGTTCCTTTATAGATGGTTCGTATATAGCTATAATAGAACATCCAAGACATGTATTTTTGTACGAAAAACCTGACGATGCAGCAAAGACAGCCAAGCAAAGAATTGTGGACCTAAATTGTGAAAGTTCTCCTATTATGGGTGCTGTTGCTACAAAAAAATATTTATTTGTACTTTCGAAAGATAAATTATATCGTTTACAGATCCATTTATAATAATTAAACTGCAGTTATTATTAAAATAAATAATTGCAAATGTTTTTTAAATATTATGTTTTTATAAATAATACATATAGTATTACTATACTATATTCACACACACATATATTTGAATAAGATAGATAAAATAACAGCATGGTGTAGCCAATTAAATTTGCTATCTCACCTCTATTTGTAAATATCTCTTTTATTAGAAATGACATTTTATATTTTGCTCAATTATTTTCCACAAATATGGAGTAACAAAAATACAAAAATTAAAATTAAAATTTGTTATTTCTTTCCTTTACATGTGTTAATTCTAATTTAATAAATATTTGATATTTAATCCTGGTTAAAATATATTGCACATTTTAAATTTATTTTTATATTGTGACAATTTTTACTATTTTTTATTTAAGATACATATGTATAAAGATATAAGATGTGTGTGTGTGTGTGTGTGTGTGTGTGTAAAAATGCTATAAATTTATCAATTAATTATTTTAAATTCCACGACCCTCTTTTTACAAGTATATATTTATTTGAAATTATACAAACTCAAAAGATTGAAAATAAATTATAAAATTATTATTAAAACATAGATATCAATCTGAAATCAGAGATCATATATAAGGAACACTATAAATATATGCGTAGAGTTATAAGGAACACCATAAATATATGCGTAGAGTTCATTCTGAAAATATTAAAATTGCATATCGTCACGTTTTATTTCGTATTTAACATCCTATACGTGACATGATAAATAAATTGATTCCGCGTTTTTTGCAGATTGCGCATAATTCAACATACATATATATATATATATATATTATATATGTATCTGTATTAAGTTGTATACGTAAAAGTTCACGTTTTGTTGCTAATTATTGAATTAAACCAGATAGAATAACGATAATAAATATGTATGAAAAAACTTGATAAAAGGCCTCTCTTTTTGTTGAAAGTCCAATACGTTCATATACGCTGATCATATCTTATTCTTAAAAATTAAAATTGTGCTTAGTTACGTGAGAATACTGAACTCCGGCCGTCAATTAAAAAAAAACCTTAGGTGAGGTAATATATGATGAATTGTATTATTCTTTTTTCTATCTTAGAAAAATCTCTTTTGTGTATTTGAATGAAATATTGAATTTAAGCAATTCCTACTTATATTATTATAAATTTTTCAATTATGTTATAGCGTTATTATAAAATATTTGTGTAATAATGAGAAAATTGATCGTTTCATCATTATTTCAAAATCGATCAAAATAATATATATCTCATCATTTTATTCTATTTTTATTTGCGTTCTATCAAAAGCAAATTAACGAACATTTCTTCATTTGGAATAATTAAGAAAAGGTTTATGAAAGGATTAATTAAAGGATTAATCTTATTTCTCTGTTATAATTTACATAGAATAATAACAGATTGCTGTGAGAAAAAAAGGACCAGAAGAGAGATGAGACTCACGTTTGTATTGCTGTTCAGTTTCGTGTTTTCTGGACTCGTTTTAGGGATGGAAAAGTCGGATATATATGATAATGTGGACATAGATGCAATTCTTAGTAGCGATCGTCTTCTAAATCAATATATGGATTGCGTTCTTGATAGAGGTTCCTGCACCGCTGATGCACGCAGCCTTAAACGTAAGTGCATTTTATTTCAATACTTTATTTCAATACTTTATTGAGGTAATTCTGCAACAGAGCTGTATTTTTCTTAAACAAAAAAATGGGAAAATCGCATGTTTAAGTGAGAAAAGAATAAGGTATATAAGAAAGAAGAAAAATGGCAGCTCATATTTAAAATAATATATATATATATATATATATATATATATATATATATATATATATATATGTATATAATGCAACACGTATACATTACAAGTTATTTTTTTTATGAAATTTATTCATGTAGGTGCGCTTCCAGAAGCAGTAGCTACAATTTGCGAAAAATGCAATTTAAAGCAAAGAAAAGCAGCAAGAAAAATAGGCAATCATTTGAAAGATCGTAGACCAGAGCTCTGGGCGGTTTTTCTTGAAAAATACGATCCTAACAAAGAGTATATTGAAAAGTTCGAACAATTTCTAGCACAAGTAGAAGAATAATGTTTGCTTTATTTTAGTTTTTTCAATATATGTTTATATATATATATATATATATATATACATATATATATGTGTGTGTGTATGTTTTACATGTGTATCTATGTAACGCATAAGTGTATTAATAAATACATATTGTAAACTTTTTATTTTTGTTTATTTTCGCCTAATAAAAGTTCCGATTCGCCAATAATAATAAGTTTCTCACGGCATATAATCAAGCTTATCAAAAAATAAATCATTGCAATTTAATTAGGTCCAGATTATCATGGTATATATATTATATAACTATATAATTATGCATTTTTGTTTCGTAAGTCTTCAAGTACAAATTGCACTACACGACTCCAAGACTCAGGATCATTTTTTGTAAACCATGCAGTAATCGCATCAAAGAAATATACTTGTTTTTCCGTGCATTTTTTACATCTTGTAATATATGCTTCCGGAAAAGTATCTAAAAAAACAAAATTAAAGTAATAAATAACAAATAAATATTATTACAAGTTTAAAGCAATATGATGAGATATATAATATTATTATTTCATTTATTTCCTAAAAATATTACTTCATAAATTTTGACGAGATACATATATATATATATATATATATATACGCACGCGTTAAGATAATAAATTAATTTTTATAAACAAATAGTTTCTTTAACAAAATTAATATATTATTATATTAGAGGTCGGAGCAAAAATTCTTGCCGATGCCTGTATACATGCGTTAATATAATTTTATGAGAAAAATGGTTTTGATTAAAAAAAGAAAAAATGGTTTTGAAGATGAAAAAAAGTCGTAAGAAATAATAGGAAATACTTTGATTAATTTATGTTGTATATATTTTTTTATTTCTATAAAAAAAAATGGCAAAAAAATCGGCAAGAATTTATGCACCGACCCGCGTAGACATGTTTTTGACCATTATTTTAAATTAAAAAAAAAACAAGAAAAAGGAAAGATTAAATACCTTTTAAGAAGCGTTCAGATCCTGTACGACAAGGAGAAGTGCCCAATATACATTGAACATATTGATTTCTCAAGCGAGAATTAGCCAATACTGCATCGACATTGACATTATCATACTTGTTCGAATATTTTTCATCAGTTGCATGCGCAATCAATACGATGCATGTTACGGTGAAATAGATAAATGTGCAAATGGCTAATTTAGTCATTTTAGGAAAAAAAATTATATAATATGGATCGTTCTCCAATAAGTATTTCGACAAAACTGAACGCTATAACGTATTCGGTTGCTCGTATTTATAGACGACGAGAACGATGAGAGGCTTCCTTAAACAAAGAAGATGTCATGGCCGTATGATGACTGCGATTATCATATCATGTATAAAAAAAGAAGGCAAACTAGAATTGATTTCGACAAGGTTGATAACTGGTTTGTCAAGAATTCTGAATATGTTAAGTATTAATCAGGGACATTAAGAAGAAGACAAAAAATGAATAATAAAGTTTTCTGAACAAATAAGTTTCTGAAACGTGAATGATCTCTGTTACAAAGATATATCACTCGTTTCGTTTCCAATAAAATTTTGCATCTATTTTCGAATAAATTATATTGCGCGCATAATAATAGATAAAAAAATATTTGCGTATATTATTTGGTTAAAAACTTATTTTTATGCAAAAAATATTGCTGCACAATACATGTTCCTAATATATATATAAAATAGAAACATGCAATGTATTGTGCAGCAATATTTTTTGTATAATAAAAATAAGTTTTTAACAAAATAAAATACGCAAATATTGTTTTATATCCTCTTTCCTTCTTTCTATATAGTGTGACATGTTTTTCTCTCTCTTTATGTAAAAAAATTATTATCAAAAGAAAAAAAAGGTATGCAAATACTTATATGTATTAACAATATAAATGTGCAATTATTTTGCAAAATACTAAAAACGATTGTGGAATAATTTAGAGATTAAAAATCTTGTTACATTTTGCTCATAAAGATGCATGATAAGATATTATATATATATATAATAATTAACAATTATATATAATAGTATATATAATTTAATAATTTTTAAAAATTTCTGAGTATTATTGTGTATGACAGCTGTCATATCTTATATTTTCCAATATTTTCTTATATCATATGTGAAACTGGACGGCAATATGCAAGTAGACATGAGCTGCGTTTGTTTTAACGCTTTCAGGATTATAAATATCATTGGCCGCGTTCAGCAGAAAAAGCAGCTTTGCAACTGTTGTAAAATTCGTGAATCTGATTGGTGTATTCTCTTATAAGTTCAGCTAAGATGAAGAGAATACACCAATTAGATTCACGAATTTTACAACAGTTGAAAGCTGCTTTTTCTGCTGAACGCGGCCATTCTATCTTCGTTTCACATCGAATATCAAACGAAGAGAGCGATGATGCATTCAGTGTCAAAACGCAGTTCATGGGCGGCAACTTTGCCAGGTTTCAAAAAGCAATGGTGGTGACATCTAATGATGACATTTAATTCTAATTTAACTTTAACCCTACCTTTCGTCGGTAACTTAACCTAAAGGCCATTGCACGTACAAAAATTTTAAGGCCAGGGACTCGATTCTTGAATTCATTCGCAAGAGAAACGTATACGCAAATTCGGCTCTTACAGAAAAGTTGCAAGTTGATTGGCTATCGCATGGCTTTTAGCCAATCAACTTGCAACTTTTCTGTAAGAGCCGAATTTGCGCATACGTTTCTCTTGCGAATGAATTCAAGAATCGAGCCCCAGAGCACAGATTTCACAAAGATTTTGCATACATGTGATATATCCACATGGTGTATAATACATTAAACATAAAAAAGGATAAGCATTATTATTTTATTTACGATGGAAGCGGAAGGCAGCAGTTTACAAGAACGAAATATCATGAATCTCGATGGGTTGGAAACAATTGAGCAAAGGTATGAAAGAATACAATATAATTTTAATTTCTGTTATAAACTTGAATATCATAAAATATGTGAAACATGTCAACAGTCAAATATAAAGTTAATACATTAAATTATTTCCTCTTTTATATAATTATGTCAATAGTATTGAAATTATATAAAAGATTATAATTAACAATAAAGCAATTGGATTGTCATTGATTTAATTTTATCATATGTTTATTATAAAATCTTGTTTCTCTTTTATTATCTATCCTAATATCATACTCTGCATTTTTATAGAATAATTGCTCTGGCACAAGCAAGCGGATCCAAAGGTATTTCTGACAAAGACTTGGCTATTGAGCTGCCTGAGCTACAGTCAGATCAACGAGCTGAAATTATAAATAAGCTTTTACAGCAAGGATACTTTGATCTTTATAGACAACTAGGATCACTATCGCTGTCCTATCGCTTGAAAGATGCAACAAAAATTGTTAAGGGTGCTGATAATGAAGAGAAGATAGTATATAGATTTATTGAGGAAGCAGGGAATAAAGGAATATGGATTAGAGACATAAGATCTAAATCTAATCTGGTGCATACTCAATTAAAAAAGATTTTGAAAAGCTTGGAAACCAAGAAGTTAATTAAAGTTGTTAAATCTGTAGCAGCAAGTAAGAAGAAAGTGTATATGCTGTACAATTTAGAACCTGATGAATCAGTAACAGGCGGTGCATGGTATCAAGATCAAGATTTTGAAACAGAATTCGTTGATGTATTGAATCAACAATGTTATCGATTTTTGGAACAAAAGAGAGAAAAAACAAAAACTTGTAACAACGGACCTATCGATGCGAGAAACAAGACATTTGCTTCATCTAAAGATGTATGGAAATTTATTTCAGATTTAGGAGTTAGCAAGGTAATATTTTTAATGTATCAAAACATATTTTCTGTTTAAATTTTTTTGCTAAAGCTAAAATTACTAATATGTTTATAGGTGACATTATCTGTAACAAATATGGAAATGATATTAAATACCTTAGTTTACGATGGTAAGGTTGAACGGATACTTGCGGGAGATGGAAGTAATTTATATAGAGCAATCCAGCCTTTAGTTACTTCGCCTGGATTGATTAGAACTCCTTGTGGCCTGTGTCCAGTAAGATGCATATTATAAATATATTGCGTTTATATTCATCAAAGGTTTAAGCACTTCTTCTTAGTTCATGCTCTTCTTTTACAGGTGAGGAAACAATGCTTTGATGATGGGCCTGTTACACCTGTAAAGTGTCAATACATCAGAGATTGGCTAGAATAGAATTATTTCCAAAATTAAATAATTTCATCTTATGTACATTAGATAAATGTGTCATATGAATGATGAATGTTTTGATTTAATAAAATTATATAAAATAAATTTGTAATGTTATATCTTTTTCATTATTTATAAAAAAAGATGTTTCAATATAATAACAATAATAATAAATGTTTATTTTATAAAGTTATTTTGAAAGTGGAGCAAAGAGACTTTCTTGGACAAGTTCCTCAATATTTCAGGCTGATATACATTCATACGGCAAAATGTTGGACAACTGGCTATGTAGAACTTCGAGACCCTATCAGAATTATAGAATTTCTTCATCCAACAGCCAATCGGTACATTCGATGCGTCATACGAATATAATATCAGTGTACAACCTGACTTACTATTGAAAATGAGTTGATGTTTACATTTTTATAGTTTGCATGTTATATTTAATATAAATCACGTGATTATATGCAATATGCTTTCACATAAACAAATTCCTACATTTTCTTACGATGCAAAAGATTTTAATTTTGCCATTAAATTATATAAAGAAAAAGAGAGTCCATTTGATAATGTTTTGCAGCAAACATGGAAGCAAGCTGAAGAAATCAAAGCATTTCGATATACTTTAAATATAAGGAGCAGTAAATCATTGAAAGGAAGATACAGATTTTTGGCACAGGTACATACATTGATGTGTACAAGAAGAATAGTTTCATCTAATGTACAATACAATTGATACTTCATCTAATGTGCGATACAATTGATACAATTTATAATTTTAGTTAAATCCAGACAGAGGTCAATATAGACGTACACCAGAATCGATTACATCTATGCTACAATCTTTTAACTCCACAGGTTTTAATTTCACTAAATTAACACAACAAGAAATATTATTTGACATCGGCAATGGTGACACAAATGATATAGTTGCAATTAACGACAGTCCTTTGGAACAGGGTCATTGTTTAGTTCTTACGGAACGCTTAAAATGTTTACCACAAGTTATGACAGAGTACAATCTTCGCAAAGTGATAGAATTATGTCTTTTAAGCAATTCATGGTAATCATTAATAATCGTATTGTCAAAAACATTTGTCAAAATGTGACATAACAGATGTTATTTTTTTTCTCTTTCTTTTCCATTCTAGGTCTTTGAGGACTACTTTCAATAGCTTGTGCGCTCATGCATCTGTTAATCATTTACACTGGCATTTGTACTATTTGAAATACGAAATGCTTCTTGAATACATTGTAGGTAATATATTTGACAATTGTCTGCTTATTAAAAAAACTTTGCAATACATTACAGACATCTATTTTGTTTGTTGTTAGGATATTTATCATTATACGTCTGGTGTACACTTATTGATAAATTATCCAGCAAAAGGATTCTGCCTCAAATTGTCTAGTTTTAAAAGTATCCAGGATTTTGTGTCTCAAACATTCCTTGTAGTGAATTATTTACAATTGCATCAAGTAGCGCACAATGTATACATTACGCGAGCAAAATCACGATCTAATGACGATTTGTATAACGATTTACGCATTTATATTTGGGCCAGAAAACCATCTTTTGATGTTAAAGATACAACTGCCTTTATACCTGCAGTATGTGAATTTTTTGGGCATTTTTCAATTAAGGGTAAGAATAATATCTATATTCAATATAATATTATTTCTGTTGGAATAATATTGACATATGTATATAATTTTTAGATGAAAATGTATACAATAATCTGACAGAAGATGAAGTAAGCAATATTCTTAATGATATTACGGACGAATATTTCTTATTAATAAAAGATGAGCTCAAATATTTTTTAGAGAAAAATAAATAGAGAAAGAAAATAAAAGCTATATTAAGAATTTACTAAATAATGGAATGATAATCATCAGTTTTTTTTGTATTACATTATATCATTATATAATCAATCTGTGTATTATATATTAAAATTAATCGAAATATATTCCATATTCTTTGGTTACACATTATTTATAAGTTTTTTCTCATTTGTTATTCCATTTAAAAAAAATATTAAATTGATGCTTGATATTTTTTCTTCATGGATTAAACATTTATATACATTTATTTATATCAATTTTTGTTTGTAAACAAATTATATATTGACAGAAACATATTAATCTAAAAACACATTCATATTTCACTATTATTTTTGAATTGTGTTACGGTAAAAAATCCGAAATTATTTCGGTACTTACTCATCGTCAGTGTTGACATATGACAAAATGTATTATCTCCGCGGATATGAAAATATCATAGCCAGTCTTGCGATCGCGCACATTAATTCAACCCACGTACCAATGTTTGTGAAAAAATCAGCAGTCTCTCTTTAATATTTAATGTATAATAATAATTATGCAAAAATTTTTTCTATCTCTCACCAAGTATAGTAATCTATTTACATTTAAGTTATTTAAGCTCCTCGTCTCCATTTTTCCCCGTTACTGAACTTAGTCATTTCTCGACCACTAACGCCACAGGTACCGATTCCCACACGTCCATTCACATTCTCCGGTGTCGCAAAGATACTCTTCTTTATGACGCCTTTCTTTGTAGACTGTGAAAAATAATTACAAGGTTAATATACTTTAAAAATACATCCTTGAGATAAATGCATAAATGAATTCTTGTGCTGTACATACCTTATTGGTAAACGCTAACCATTTATTTTTCTCCAATTCACGTTCTTCTTCCAGTTCCTTAAATCGCTGTAATTTCCTCTGCTTCTTCTTCTTAAGATATTCTCTCTGTTTGTTTGGATCTGAGCCTGCCACTGCAGCTGCTTGCATCTTTCTGTAAATGAATAAATCTATCATTTGGGTAAATAGATAGGAAACAAGTCAATTTTATGTACGAGTAGTAAAAAAACTATCATTATTTCTTTTTATTAAACACATCTCTATAAATGTAAAATTAAAATGTATGTAAATATGTAGGTGTGTGTGCCACGATTGTTGTGGCAACTGATTTATAAAAGTACTATACCTATTTCAATAAATTAATACTTGTAAAATAGCAATACATATATATAATTCTTTTTTTTTATATATGTATTATACCAATTATTAATTTGTTTCAAAAAGTATGGTACCAGAGGAATCGGACAATTCTTATTACCTTTTCCTGAAGTCCGATGACCATGTAACATCAAAGGATAAATGAACAATAACGAGCAATTTCAGACGAAATATCATACCAATCATCGAGTATTGTTGCCAATTCAGGAAAGAGGGACAGGGGAAAAAATGAATGATTAGTAATTGCCTTATACTTTTTACATTTCTCATAAGGTAGACATGTGTAAAATTATAAAAAATATTAATCTATAGGTAATTATACATTTATAGATATCGTAGATTAAAAATGACTTACTTTGATTTTTGATCTGCCCAGTCCGACGCTGGCCTCTTAGCAACAGATTTCAACTGACTGAGCATGGTGACATCAGTGTTCTTGTATTCATTGAATGTTACGTTTACAACTCCATCTTCACTTATCAAGTCTATGGTTGCTTCATAATATCTGTAAAGTTTTATAAAAATATAATATAAAAACTAAGAGCTGCACAAGTTTTATTTCAGAATAGCTATTGTGCCTTTTTTTTTTTTTCATTTTTTTAAGACAAAATGTCAATACATCGATTTTTAACAGAAAGTCTAGCCATGGTAAATACTTGCTTAATACCTTTTCTGCAACTTTTTAATGTTCAACATTAAATAAAACTTGGCAGTTTAAATTCAAATTAAAACTTTCTTAAAATGAAGTCCATCCAATATTAACTGAAAAATAAATAATTTAAAAAATAAAATCAAAAATCTTGCCAAAACCCTTCAATTCCCAATCAATTCAATTCACAATTAAATCAATTTCCGATTAACTATTAAGTAGTTTGTAGAACTTTATCAAAAACTTGTATATAAAGTCGTTTTCTTAATATTTTAATTAATGATTTAGGCAAAATGTTGCGCTTCCAAAACATGTGTTATAATCTATCCATTGCAAAATTTGAATAAAATTAAAACTATATTAAATCTATAGGCTCACTTGTTGTCTTCGCTCCAGGGTGCCATACACTGATCGCCGACTTTCCATTTATTGGCCAGAACTGCAAGCAAAATAGGATCTTTAGCATCCATGCCATTGGCCTGTCTTTTTTCCTGCTGTTGTGACTTAATTAAATCATGTGTCAGCTTTATTACTTCCTTCAGATCGAATTTCAGCTTTATCAACTCCTCGTTATTCGGATCTGTCGTGAGAGCTGCTTCCACCTGGAACACGAAGGATACGAATTAGCCCAAGAATATTGTTAAAAAAGACCAGACTCTCCTTTACATCTGATTAATCGCCATTTTCCGAGAGGTTAAGAAAGAATAACAAGACTCGCCTGCTGAAGCTGTAGCTTGTAATTTTGCAAATCATCCATGATGTTTGACTCGAACGAGAAACAGATTATTCCAAGCCACAGTCCGTTTTCTGTCGCAGCCTCTTCTTTCCCTCCCAAATATCTTTATATATCACGATAATAAATATTTCGTCCTCTCGATACAAACGTCCTCGGTTTCAAGCGCAAAATGTATCGCGATACAGTGTTGCCACAATGTTGTAAACTTTCTTCCTTCGTCACCTTCGTGTCACAAATTACATCGCGTCGTAATGGACGGATGTAATAAGGTTTGCAGACGGAAAAAAGTGGCGAGGATGCATAGAATGAATAATTATTAAATAACAGATATCAATATGCGCGTTGAAAGATAGAAATATCAGCCATAGAAGCAGCTAAAGTAATAAACTTGGCAAGATGGCGATTTAATTGTGTCAATACTGCGTTCTAAAACTCACTCAGTTGACTCCCCAGAGTCTTCTAGGGGTGCGTTCCGTTTCACGCATGAACTGCATAAAACGCAGCGCATCGCATGAGCGCATTGGCTCGTTCCCTTTTTCCCATCACTCTTATGCTGGGTCCACAATAGGTGATTTAAGCCCTAAGCCTTAAGAAATTGATCAATCGCAGTCAAGTATGAGGAGAAAACTCGACTGTGATTGGTCAATTTCTTAAGGCTTAGGGCTTAAATCACCTATTGTGGACCCAGCGTTAGGGCTAGTCTACAATAGAGTCGTAAGGTCGTAAACGTAAGAAATTGACCAATCACAGTTGAATTCGAGGAGAATAATCGACTGTGATTGGTCAATTTCTTACGTTTACGACCTTACGACTCTATTGTAGACTAGGCTTTACTGCGCATAGAGAAACGGAACAGGGGCTCGATTCTTGAATTCATTCACAAGAGAAACGTATGCGCAAATTCGGCTCTTACAGAAAAGTTGCAAGTTGATTGGCTAAAAGCCATGCGATAGCCAATCAACTTGCAACTTTTCTGTTTCTGTTGCTGTTGCCGTTTCTGTTGCTGTTGCTGCTGGGCAACTCGCTTACTTGGCGCATGCGCACTCCATTTTGGCCAACACAAAATCGAGAGAGTTGCGCTACTGGATATACTGTGCTCTAGGAAAAACGCGAGACGCCATATTGTTGATACGAACAGCGACCAATCGCGATTCGAGTAAGTGAAAGTGTCAACAACATGGCGCAGCCAATAAGTTGCCTTCCTTTGTTTATATATATATTCGCTCTCGCTTAAATAGGCATTTTATAAACAGCTGTTTTTTTATCCAGCATTTCTGACGTTTCTAACATTTCTAATTACGTCGTGTAACCTAGAAATAAGATTGGAGAGACTTTCCAGGAAAAAAGGAAGAGGAAATATTTCTTACGAGTGTGTCAATTGATCATAAATATCAAAATATATCACAGGAGTAGAAACGTACATGTCATAAGAATCTAGGCTTCTGATTATTCCAGTATGTTTTTCGATGTTTTATTCCAGTATGCTGTTAACGCGTGATGAGTGCGTTTATTGTTGCGTAACTCGATAACGTAGAATTTTATATGATGACAGTTTGAAGAAATAAGCTTCACACAACCTTACTTGTACACATTGTCATATACATACTTAGAGAGAGAGAGTATCAGTCATGGCATATCCGGTAATTTTGTATAATTGTATAATAATTGCACATGTATATATAGCAATAATATGCCAACTTTAGCATCTCGCTTGTTAACTATTATTGAACTGTTTGTCAGATGCATATTAATGACTTTAACACGCGAATGAATGTTATAAACAAGCTGTGACACTCATCTTTATTTTATTTACTATAAATTGTGTGTATGTGTGTTAAGAAAATGTATGACATTCTTCAGTAATATTTATTCTATTTATTCTCCTTTAAGAACGCAATGTATGGCACTACTGATCCTGGATCTGAAATGCATCCGGATGTTCAACGATGGTTCTCCACGGTGGATAAAGACAGAAGTGGTCGAATAACAGCTACAGAATTGCAATCAGCATTAGCTAACGGTCAAGGAGGTACTTTCTCTGACACAGCGTGCAAGTTAATGATTGGTATGTTTGCACATTTTATATTTATTATATGTTAGTGATTAATATGAATATGTAAAATCTGAAATATATTATATTTCTTAAGATAAACAATAATTGATAAAGAAATATTAACAAGAATTATTTTATTTGATCTACAGGTATGTTTGATAAAGAAAAGAATGGCACTATAAACATATCAGAATTTCAAGCTCTCTATAATTATATAAATGCTTGGCTTGGAGTTTTTCGTGGTTTTGATCATGACAATTCAGGCAGTATACAAGAGAATGAATTAAGTGCAGCTTTAACACAAATGGGTTATAGACTGAGTTCAGAGTTTATTCAGTTTCTCATAAAAAAGAGCGATCTTCAAGGTCATCAATCTATTACTGTTGATCAGTTTATAGTATTGTGTGTTCAGATACAAAGGTTTACAGGTAAATAGAGCTTATATAGAAGATATATCATGTATATTAGTGTACATGTATGTATATGTGAGATTTATATTTATATATTCTATTTTTTATTTTATATAATAATATTTTGAAATATTTTTCTATTTTGATATGATGAATAATATTTAAAATGATTCAAACGTATAATTTATTAAAATATATCGTTTTACAGAGGCATTTAGAACAAGAGATACAGATCAAACTGGAACAATTACCATTAATTTTGAAGATTTCTTGGGAGTAGCTCTTAGTTGCAACATATAATCTCTTTTGATTTAATAATTAAAACAATTAAATTATCACACTTGATACAGAAAAAGAATTGCTAATATGACATGCACTGCAAATTCTATTTTTTTATCTTTTTTTTTTATCTAGGGAAGAATATAAAACAGGTTTATGCATAGGTTTTTAGATTTAAATAAATACATTTGTATTTAAGAATTATTATTAAGCATTTTCGATTTGCTTGGCGCTTTCAAGCTTTTTATGCCTAATTGTAAGTTTTACTTATGCCTAATTATAATTTGACGTTCTTAAGATAAAACATAGGATTGCTAATAAATATAAAAAGCGCTAAAATTATTTATATATCTGTCAATTTTAATCATATATCAATACCTCAAATGACAATTAGATGCGTTTATATTGCGCATATACTTAAATGACAGTATTTATCAAAGTATTAAGATAAAAATGAAAATCACATGACAATGCTTAACATAACATATATATAATATGTCTCATGACTTTTTTATACATTATAAATACATGATAAAAGTGAATTAATCCATGTATTAAACATACATTTTTCGTTAAAAATTATTTCTATTATTTTAGGTTTTTTATGTTAGTACTATTAGAGACAAGTAGTCTAATAAGTTATGATTAAGTAGTGATATAAATATAAGAACTTATTATGTACTGTGCACGTGTTATAATAAGTTATTACACAAGTAATAACTATTACTATTATTAAATAAGTTATATAGTAATTCTGTTTACTTATATATAACTTATTATTATATAATAAGTTTTTATAATTATATCATAAGATGTTTATAATTATTGTCACATAACTACTTTTTTTAGTTTAGATAAATAAGGATTTTTTTTATACAGATATTCTGAAAGTAATGCAGATGTTTCAAATTTACAAGACTACGAAGTTTTATTGCTTCACACGAAACAGGCCCAGGAAAGAATTCGAGAATTCGATCGATTACGAAGAGCGAGGTATCTTCTGGATGCTATTTCGCTGATAAATGACTTACTTGCTGATGGTTCTGAAATAGAAATACTAACGCTTGCTAGAATAATAGTGAGAAGATTAAATAAATTAGGTGTGACAAATGTAATAATGGATAAAAGAGATGGTAAGATGTACTTGATATTGTTTGAATTTTTCTGAATGGAAAATAATATATATATTATATTTTACTACAGAATGTTGGTACAAGAATGGGAGATTATCAGCTTTAAGACTTACGCATAATGGTGTTTATCATTGCTGCACATTCTGCTCTAGTGGTGGAAAAAAGGAAATAACTTGTGGCTGTAGAGGCATCATGCCTGGTAAGAATTAATTTAACCGATTATAAGTAATCTTTAAATAGTAATTTTAAAATATATTATCAAAATTAATATTATAAAAGCAATATTTTTCATAATATAAAATAAAACTTTCTGATATAAAATATTTCTTAAAGAAAAAAAGCGATTTTGTAATAAATTCTGTATAAAGTTTTAGAAGAATAAACAAAAATAATATATTATATTTCATTTTAAAGGTGGATATAAAGGTTGTGGTCATGGACACATTGGACATCCGGGTGTTAATCATTGGTCTTGTTGTGGATCTATATTACGTAATGGACGCTGCTTAATGGTACGAAAAACTATGCATCAACTTACATTGTAAGTCTTAAATAAACTAATAAATATCTTCTGAATATATATAATATTTCACTCTCTTAGATATATTTCAATTTTAATTGAAGACGCATTAATTATTAATTATATACAAAAAGTGAAAATATTATAAATCAAAATTATACATTATACAGATATACATTTTCTTATATATCTAGATATCTTTCTCTCTCTCTCTCTCTCAAATTTAATTTAAAAAGATGAAAAATATGCCCAATCATTACAATTCAAAGAACTTTGATGAAATAGACAAAAATTAAATAGTTAACAAACTTTTGTTTTTTATAATTTTAAGCGAGTTTTATTTTAATGAAAATTTATTTTATAATTATAGTTGTCAACATATTTTTTGAAAATTAAGGATCTATGAGATAACAGCCAACAATTATACATTCTAAATTTTGATTTTTTAAATGTATCTATTTAAAAATGCAATTTTTGAATTAGACTTTCATTCTGTTTGAGTTATATAAAATTTTTCTTTATGCAAGAGAGAGAGAGAGAGAGAGAAAATATATCTTACTATTATTAAATGTATATACATATTTTGTGACAATTTAATAGCAATCAAAATTAAAATAGTAATTTTAATATCATGGAATAATATATGATAAAATAATTCTTAAGCCAATTTAATTAAGCATTTTTGAGATGAGAGGAGAATAGGATTGCAAAAATATTAAATATAGTATTGTGTCTTTTATCTTACCTTAATTTTATCTCTTTATTTAGACAAAGTTTAATTGTATATATAAGCAAATATCCATTTGCATTGCATATTGCTGCTTATATATTGCATATCTTATGTATACATACATATATAGAAGATGTGTACAAAATAGGAGCTCTTGCGCATTTATATTTATTTGAATTAGTTACAAATATTACAATTATACTTAACTAATCTTAGAAATAATATATTCTAAATTATACATTGATCGCGATATTAACTATAATATTAACAAAGTATACCCAAGTTTGCATCAATCAATCTTTGGAATGTATAATGATTTCAAACCTCAAATGACAATTATATATTATATATATGATATATTAATATTAACAAACATTGACGTTTGTTTAGAGTCCCATGTATTAAATTGTTATGTATATATTTCTATACAGATTATACCTTTGTTATACAGTTAAAGAGTAAAATAATTTAAATTTTTGAAAAAAATATTGTATAGTGCTTTCATCAAACATATGATTACATTTGATTAATAACTAACAACAATATAATTTTCAATTTATAATATAAAACTATATAAATGAACATACCTGTAAGCCTTGGCTGCATTTTGCAGTTCTTCGAAACCATTGTTTGAAAATATGTCATGATCATATTGAATCAACAAAGTATTTAGAAATATTCTCGCTTTTTGCAACATTGTTGCTAAGTACGCACTAGCTCTCTTTCCCACTCCAAGTGCATCCTCACTTGCATGACCTCTGTGCTGCGCACTCCACATACATTCTTTACATGTTACCTGAAAATTGTTTGTCAACAGGCTATATCTATATATAGTCTATTCAAATTATATAAATCATTAATAATAAAATATAATAAATCACAAAATTATAATTGAGTCGACTTCAAACATCAATATTTTCTTAAATCTCAATTATTTGAAGTCAATTGTTTTTTTTAATGTTGTATTTGCATTTTCGTTTTGAGGAATATTATGTATTTAGAGAATGTTTGACCTGTTGACACGCGATACAATAAAATCTTAAAGCGTGCATCGGATGTGTTTGACATAAAATGGTCCGTCGTATTTTGGTAGCTTCCCACAGTGGCCTCATTAAATGTTTAATTGTTTTTACTTCTGCCACATTTTGTTGTTCGTGTTGTCTGCCACATTCCGAGCAGAAATTACGTAAACATGTGGAACACTGTATGAGCGCCTTAAAAAAAGAAGAAGAATTTGTCTATAAGATTTTTTTGTAATTCTTATTGAATGTTTGTTTAATTATCGTGTTATAGACGCATATAAAATCGTATGCAACGTAATGATATATTAAGAAAATAATAAATAACAATATAATAAATTTAAAAACTAGATTATATATAAGATAAATATATAATATCTAAATTGTTACCAGAACTTCGTTTGTACAAGTGTCGCAAAGTACTCTATTAACCAGTTTGCGCCGCATAGTGTCCATAACTAAACGATGTTGCAAGGGATAATGCGGTGGTAATATGTTAGAATTCATATTCGGCAAATAGGAATCGCATAATGGGCATCTCTCGTGAATATTGTGTTGCGCATAAATTCGATTATTATCTCGTATTTCATTCTTCAATGAAACATACGAAGCTGTAAATATATATAAGAGGTCTTTATAATGCCTTCATTAATTTTTGAACATAGTGCAATCAAAACTATAAGCAATTGATGCATCAACTTATGCAAATGTTGGAATGTTAAACTGTTTTTTTTTATAAATTAAATGAAATTTAATATTCTATAAATTTTGCTCAATTCCCACTTACGTTTACTCATCAATTCATAAACACACAATAAACATATAGGATGTAGACAAGGAAGAAGTCTAGGTTCTTCCATTCTTCGTTCGCATCTGGGACATTGAAAGTCTAGATCGTGCGATCTGTATGGATTTGATATTTCTCTCGGTTCTTCATAGACTTCATTATCCATTTTGCGAAGGAAAACGGGGGAAGACTCATATGAATGAAGAATGTTTGAATTTGTGGACCATAGAGCATACTTTTTTCTGGAATTTTTATTGCTGAAAACAATCAAGATCACTTATTAAATCCAAGAACAAGTAAAAGTCTTAAACATTTTATTTAAATGTTATTTGAATATAATAACTTTTAACTTTTAACTCGTTTTTAAAAGTTGATAGATATATAGGACAGGTGATTTATATACATGTAATAAATAAGTTTTTTTATCTAAAAGTGAATTTGAAGATTTTGCTCACCGTTTGTTTGTTGTCGTTATTGGTTCAACGTTACCGAAATCTTCGGTATTTATATCTTTTTTGTATTCGACCAAACTTGCATAAATATGATCATAGCTTCCAAGATTGCTATCTATCGCAGCCTCGCGACCGCAACAACTTTTTGAAGAGAGTTTCGTTCCCGAACAGTTTAAAAGATCCATCGATTACCACATCTGCTACATGATAAAATATAATTAATAAGAGTACAATAAATGCACACTGATAAATCACAATAGAACTCACCAAACAAAATTAATGTTAACGAAAGATACAAAAGTGGATCAACGGGCCGTATGAAATCTTGCTTCTTCTACTTCCCTTGAAACTTGTTCACAGCATAGAGAGTTAAAAATAACTTTAAAATATAGGCTACGAGCCAAACGCGCATGGAACTTGCTTTGAAATGCAAGATTTTAACTGTACTAGTTGCGAAATTATGGTATTAATATCTAAATTGTCTATTCGGCAAAATGTAAAAAATCTATTATTGTAAAATATATCAATAAATAAATAGCTATTATTTATATGTAATAACATAATTATACTTATAATTATATAAATAGTATGTATAATTATACATACTATTTATATGTAATAACATAACATAATTTACATGTTGAAAGTTTTCTTCCATGTTTTTTTTAAATCTCTTCAAAAAAATTGTTAATGTAAGCAAGAATTTTTTATAAATAGTGTTGAATAAAAGTATAAATATCAAACGACAATTTTGATGTTTGAATAAAATGGAGATATAAAAAATTCATATAATTTAAATATGAGCTTTAAATGGAAAAATTAACAAGACATGTATGGATAGTAAATTTTATTTAGTATCCATATAGTGTAAAAATAAGATCAATAATGTACATATTAAAGAGTAAGCAGTACATATAAATGACATAGATATAATAGAGTGCTTACTACATATCGACTTAAAAATTTAAATACTTTCTAAGGCCATAATATAATACTTGGACAAGCTCTCAATAGTTTGACGATATGCGACCTGTATCGTCGTGTTATCAATCATTAGCGCTATTATAGGATCACAATAATAAAGATAATCACAATAATACAGAATAGAATCGATTAATACTTAAGATGAATTAAGTAACGTGATGTAGAATGTTAATTATTATTATTATTATTCTCGCGTATCTATAAACAATATACTTGGACTCCATCTACCTTCTTAGAACATTCTTACCAATCTTGGAGATACCGATCTTGAAGAGGCAATTGTATCGTTCTTATAAGGTACATAAGTCATAATTTACATCTTCATGACTAGTATTTTAAGTTTGGCCAAATTCACACAACTGTGCGCTATTTATCTTTGGATTGTTATCATTGCACTCCTGAAATATATATAAAGTTATAATTATCTTAATTCAATATATATTATTTTATAAATCGTAAGCTTAACAGGTTTATTACCTCATGTCTTTACTCGAGGACCAACTTTGACAAATCCATTTCGAGATTTACCATTTCTTATATGACTACCGCTTTTACTCTTATGATGCTCAAATAAAACGTCGTCAGAATCGGTGTCGGATTCTGATAACACCATCTTGTTGTAAGTTGAAACTGCGACACAGAAATTATTATAATCAGTAATATAAATAAATTTTTGATATTCGAGAATATCATGCATATGTGTAGATTTTTTATATTTTAAAAATACAATTATTATAAATAAAATTTTGTAGCTGAATTTCTATCCAGTTTGTGTTAAAAAAGGGAACTTTATCATTCAAACAATATTTTGCAGAAAATTCAAAGAAAAATCTATCTGCAATCTAGCTGTTTTTTTTTGCATTTAATATTTTATAGCACTAATAAATAATGTTATTAACAATACAAAATATTTATTATTATTATCTGGCTCCAAGAGACAGAGTGTAATGAAAGAATTACATACACGCGCTGCTATCATCTTCTGGTTCTGGTTGTAACAAAGAATAACGCGTTGGTTTTTTCTTAGGCCGAAGTGAACGTCTTCTACCGGCACATATTCTTTGGCACAAGCAAACAAAGCCCCAAATAAGTCCAACCCAACATACAACTAATGATAGCAATGCTATTATCACATACAGAATACTCCAATCTGAAAAAAATAGTTCGCGATGTGATGAAATAAAGATGCATTTTGTATTAAACAATAATATAAAAAAGAGAAAAAAAAAACAATTTGACATACCACAATTAGAGTCGCCATTGCCAAAATACTTTTGTATCAAGTTCTGCATCCAAAATGCTTCACATAGGCATTGTCTTGTCTCTTGATGACATACACCATGGCCTAGATAAGATATTAAAAAATATTAATTGCGGAAATTATGTGCAGGAATTTAATTCCATTTTGAATTATATGTATTTATATTATATATTTTAATATAAAATTATATATATATATATATATATATATATATATATATATATATATAATAATTTCTGTGATATATACCTGAACAATTGTTTTGGCATACAGCAGTATCTATGTTAGCGACTGACAGCTGTAAAAGACCAGAATCTTGTAGTAATTTTTCTTTCAATCTTTTAACTACTTCTGGACCTGGCAATGTTGTCTTTCCTCCCTTTTTTTCTACATAAAACACTAAGACGGCCTTTCCAGTATGAGGTTCAGTTCTCAAATTTCGCACGACAATCGAAGCCTCGTCTCGTAGTAACATTTGTAGTTTCACAACTAATGAATTTTTCTGCGAAACGGTTAACATGCTAGCCCCAATGTTTAGTGTTAATTCCACCAAATGTAATAATTGTGGATCTATGGAATTTAAGAGATTTTTTAAAAGTTACATTAAAAAAATGATACATTACTTTTAATCACAATACTAACCAGGTTTTACAATTACTGATACAGTATCTTCACTGCTCAAACCTTGATCATCTGTTACTTTTAATCGAAAAACATAACGACCAGGAACTACATCCGTTAGCTATGAAAAAAAGAAGACGATGCAATGAATACGATTGTCTAAATACATAATGTACACAGATTGTGTAGCAGTGTGATAGTATTTAAAGATATATTATATCAAATTATCACAAGTTGAAGTAAAATACTAATACAAGTATTATATTATAATTAATAATATATGAATTTAGCTTTACCATTAAAACTGGTGATTTGTCAGTGTCCTGAATTATAGTACCAATCGCAAGACTAGATTGATCTCTAGTCCACAGCCATTGTCCTATTCTTAAATCATCACTCGATTGTGAACCATTGATGATTAATGCACTGATCGGCGCTGTCACAACTTGATCGCCACCAGCATTCGCTTTTGGAGGCGCATTTTTATCTAGGAAATGAAATTTTTAATATATATTTCTATTATTATATATATTTAGTATTATTATATAATTATTATTATAATTATATAATATATAATTATTATTATATAATTACATATAATATTATAATATAATATACATTTATATTATGCAATACAATATATATGAGAATTACAAGTACATACTTTGTGTTACCTTTACATTGACCGTATCTGAATCTGCATTTCCATTATCATCAACAACTGTCAATTTGAATACGTAATCGCCTTTTGTTAGTTTTGTAATGTTTGTAACAGACTGATTCATTGAGGCGAATTCCGCGTTATTAGGTCCGCTATAACATAAACGATATGATAATTTAGTTATTTAGTATATAGAATGTATAATGTGAGAATGAAATGAATTAGAGATAGCATACCTTATTTGCTCCCAATGATACAAAACAATCTTTATATCATCTTTACTTCTTGTACCATTTAGAACAGCGCGTGTTGTAGGTAATGCTATGCTTACATCGTCACCTGCGTCGGCTGCAACAAAATGAATCAATTGAGATTATATAAAAGATTATATCAAAATTGTTTCTACATTAGAAAAGATAATATTCTTTTTCATAAATATTGTTTCTGTTATAAAAAAATACAAATGATTTTAATTACATATATTATACATTTGTTACATATATAATTTTTATTTATAAGAGTTTTATTGTATCACAATTTGTTGAAGTAAAATTTGATAAGTTTGAAATATTAATAATAAAAATGATAATGGTACCTTTCGGCGGTTTATTCGTTGGAGGTTTTACGAAAACGTGTACTTCCGCCATGGACGATTGTTCCGAGTCATCCGTTACTTTAAGTACAAATGTATACATTCCTTCCTCCAAATTTGACAATTGTAAATAAGGTGTTCTTGTGTTTTGCATATCCACCGCTTTGTTCTGATCGGATGGACTTTTCGTCCATTCCCAACTAGCTATTCCTCGATCGTCGGTACTTAAGTTACCATTAAGCGTCAATGTATTTTGAGGTAGATAAATGATAACATCTTGTCCTGCATTTGCACTGGGAGGATAGTCGGTCACTTTCAAAACAGTTATATTGGCACTTGTCGAATTTGTAACGTGATCCGAATCTTCCACCGTTAATCTGTGAAATAAATATATCAAGATTTGTAAAGAATTATTGATATTCTTGATTTAAGGAACATAAAGAAGTGAAAGCTTTTTGAAGCATCTAATCATGCGTCTCTATATAAATATCGCGATAATTATATAATCATTCACAATCGTAATATAATACTATAAATTATGCATAAATCATAATAATATAATACTATTATAATACTATTGATAATATAATAAAGAGCATAGTTGATATACTAACTTGAATGTATAATTGCCAGCAATAAGATTATTAAGTTGAAGCGTGGGTGTATCTACAAGGTTGGGCTGATATCCAATCGGGCCTTGTTGCAATTCCCAATGAAAAGAGATGACACGATCATCATCCTTGCTATTCGAACCATCCAAGACCGCGCCTGTATTCGGTAGTTTCACAATTTGCGAAGCAGGAGTAATTATGGCAATTGGCGCTTGATTGATACGTTTTGCTAAAATAATTCAAATAACAATAATTGATTATGTACCTTTATAATAAAAGGTAAAAAGAAGACAAAGAGAAAGCACTTACGAGGTAAAACACTGACATTGGCGTAAGCTTCTCCATAAGCATTCGGACTGCTTACAGCCACTTTAAATGTATATAAGCCTTCTGACAAATTACTTAATTTTACGGTAACACGATTCTGATCTGTCATTGTTCCAGTGTGTCCTTCTGGTTGACTAAGCAAACTCCAAGCGTAATTATAATGTTGGTTGCCCCGTTCAGCAGGAACTGTATATGCGGATAATGTAACTTCATTTTCTGGTAATCTCACTTCCTTAGAAACTGCTGAGACTAACAATTGTTTCACAGTCGGTTTAATTGATGTACTAGTGTCTTTTATAGTTTGAGCTTTTGTTTGTGGTGTCACAAATTCAGCAGGGTCTATTTCATGCATCATTATACAAGTACCTATAACACAATAGATACAGATTAAAAATATAATTTTAATTTCAAATCCATTAATTTTTTTTAAATATGACATAATGAATACGATACAATATAATGAACACAATATTAAAAAGCATTCTTGGATACAATAAAAATATATTTAATATATGTGAAATATAAAAATATCATCTCTATTACATAAAATTGTATAAATAATTAAATAAAATATCACACGTACCGGCGATATTTCGTTTGAAGCCTAAAGGACATTGACAAGTTCCAACATCAGTCTCCCCGTGTTTCACACAAATTTCATTATCTAGACAACCTGATTGATCTATACAATTGATTTTGTTTGCCTCATTAAATAATATTTGATCCTGTTCTGTGCCATCTGTACTCAGTGTCCTAAATATAAATCATGTCGTTAGCGATGTATTAAAGAAAGAATATTATATTTGCTGTTTTAAAAAAAGAAGCTAGTACCCCTAGTTGCTCTCCTAGTTTTTAAATACTACATATTAGGCATTAGCTTTATCTACTTTATATTGATATTTACCCAACAGTGTCATCATTAACTTGATCTAAGAAGTCACTCCATATTTTGTTATTCTCTACAGGTCTAACCAGTACCATGCTCGGTGGATTATCATTTGCTAATTCTGGTCTATACAATGGCACGCACACCATGGAATTCTCGCATTCTACATGATAACATGTACTATTGTGCATAAATGCTACATTACACAGTTGTTTCTTGCAACAGGCCATAACGCAGTCCTGTATATTGGACAAGTGAAGTTGTTGCGTGTAAGTTCCACCGGTCAGATTGCCACGAGGTAAATAACTCGTGAATACTCGCGGATATAAGTCCGAGCACAGCAGTTGCATATCCCATCTGGCATAATTGCCGATGCAACTTTCCAATAACAATAAGTATAATCCCAAGTGATATAGTCCAGACATATTAGCTGTAGGAGAAAAATTAAAATGTTAGATAAATGTGCACATTTCTCTTTCTATAAAAAATTATATTAAAACATTACATTGTGCTCGTGTTTCATAAATAATATATTATCGATATATATATAATAGATAATAAAAAAATAAATATAATATAAATTATAAGATATAAATATAGATTTGTTTTATTTTTACGAATATTTTTAATCAATAATGGATAAAAGTGTAATACGTAACAAAATAATAGAGGTTGAAATATAGTGTTAAAAAAAATCATCTATCAGAATTTATACCTGGTTTTTATAACACACTCAAACTAAAATGCAACACTTGTCGAGGTCAAATAGAGAGATAATCTAGATCTTATTTTACGACGACACATGTATCTCTACCACTTGCCCGCGATCGTGAACCCTTCGCGATCCGTTGACGATTATTAGCCCGGCGAGTCTTACGTTAAATAAGCAGTCTGCAGACGTGCGCGGCTTATCATATATTAGCAGCATGTTAATATCAAAACGACGCGAACTAGACCATACGGGTTATTATCATATTTCCTGCCGCTACCGGAATAACGATCGTGTGCGTAATAAACCGACGATAAAAGATACGCGAAGGGGAGCGCGAATTAATTCGTTTGACAAGCAACGTCACGGACAATGTCAGACCCGATCGGAGCTGTCACTTCCGCGCGTGTCGTTTCTGCACTCTACTGCCATCTTTGTAAAATAAAGCGAACTAGCAACACTATGAGAATTATCGATCGTAGCATTTCCTGACTTACCGACGAAAATTCGATAAAACAGCTTCGATCAGCTGACGCGCGATGACAGCTCCGGCGCGGTTCAGCATCTACGTGATAATTGTGAGATGCAGTTCGCGTCGTCCTGGATGTATGATATACGCGGGCGAGAGGGAGGTATATTTCGCGTATATCTCTCGTTATTACACATGTCGTCGACGGCGGAGACTGGAGTCGACGCGATAACCGGGTGTTGGGGCGATTCGTCTCGCTCGGATTGACAAGGTGCGTGCGCGCGCGTTAAATCTCGTGTGTCCTTTCTCTCTCTCTCTCTCTCTCTCTCTCCCCCCTCCACTTTCATCTCCTTCTCTCCCTCCCACCGGCGGCTCGGCTCCTCTCTCTCGCGACATGGCCAAGCATACCGTTACTCACGCGTCTCTCCTACTATCCATTGATGCGTCCGCAGTCGCGTAACTCGTGCGTGCTCCTCTACGTGAATCCCGCGTCGCGCGCGTGCAAGGACGCGCGTCTTCAGCATCATCACCATCATCATCATTATCATCATCCCCGGGGAGTCAGAGGGACGAGGCCGCGTATCCCGAAGGACCATCGCGCTGGAAGGTTAGGGTAAGTAAGTTAATGTTGTACGATTGTGCCTTTCGGTGCTGGCTAGCTTGGCCTGGTCCAGGCTCCGCTTTCCTTTTCCGCTTTGACCCGCGGCGATCTAGAAAAACGCGCGCCTTTGTTTCTTTGTATCTTCGGCAGATCTCTCGTGTTTACTCCCACCCGAAAATATGTATCTTATTGTATCGTAATTAAGCCGGCTTTCGAGAACGGGACGCCGGGCTGTCTTAATCGTTTGTCAAATATTTGACGAATGTCAATATTATACTGTAAAACACTTTTTATATTGTCGATAAACGTCATCCCGACATGATGCATACATTGAATTGATAAGTAATTAAATAAATAATGAAATAAAAGAAGAATAATGTCAGGTAGTTTCTATATGATTCAATATATTGTTCGTTACTTTTTTCAATTTGCGCGTATGTTAACAAGTGAAGTTGAAATGTTTTCATTTGATTAGCATGTTAGTTAGGCCCGTTTCTACCAACATCGGTTAACTTTAACCTCCAGTTAAATTATATCTTTGACTCTTTTTAAGAACGTACCTGAAAAAAGACAAAGATATAGTTTAACCGTAGGTTAAAGTCAACCGACGAAAAAGAGGCCTTAGAGAGATAAAAAAAGCGTTTAAAGTGATGTTTTATTATTATTTGCTATATATAGCACACTAACGAACTGCTACTACCTAGTAGAAAAACATCATAAAATGCTTGAGAAAGAATATCGCGCGCGCGTATCTTTATTTTGAAAATGTTTTTTTTCTGTCAAACCTAAATACACATACATTCGTCTTTAGGATTTGAAGAAAACGTACTTGCTTTTTCTATTATCATATATAATATGTAAAAATATCTATTAGTTTTTTTATTAAGGCTCCTGGGTGCTCACCGCGGCCATATTGGATTGTGACGTCAGAGGCGAGAAAGCACACGCTGAAAATTCTTAGATGCCATTTTTTAATGAAAAGATATTTCGATTAAACAGCACTTCAGATGACTTTAGCACACTCTTAAAAACCCCCGAAAACTATCCTTTTCCCTTTATAATCAATCAACATCTGTAAAATGATCGAGATATCAGACTTTGACATGCGGAATGACTGCGCATGTGCAAAGACCAGACGGACTGGGCTTCATAATATTACATTTTACAGCTGTTGATTTATTATAAAGGGGAAAGGATAGTTTTCGGGGGTTTTTTAAGAGTGTGCTAAAGCCATCTGAAGTGCTGTTTCATCGAAATATTTTTTTATTTCGAAATGGCATCTAAGAAATTTTAGCGTGTTTTCTCGCCTCTGACGTCACGATTTCGACATGGTCAGAAAGGAGCCAGGAGCCTTAAAAAATAATATAGAATAATTTGGGACATTTCTATAAGTCTCTTGAATGAGAGAGATTTATCTCTCACTCTTTCTATGTCCGACACGTTCAAGATATTCTAATTTAATTTGACCTTGTCTCTAAAGTGGATTTCACACACGGTTTGAGAAAATATTAATTCAGGTTTATTTATATTCTCTCTCTGATATACATATGATGTTATAAAGATTAAAGATGTGCTAGAAATGTTTCTCGTTGGAAAAGTAGTTTGGAAAAATTCTCTAAAGAATTTGCCCTTCAAAAATCACACCTAATTATCGGATGCGTTTCACGCACACGTACACACGAATCTTCGACGCTCGATCTGCCGTTCGCCTTTCCATTCTCGCCGCCCAGATCGTTACATTCGCTCCATACCGTGCATTCGTGATGCAGCTCGCGTGCGCGATTCGACGGAAATGCATACGCTCGCTCGTAAATAAATCCAGTCTAAAATATTATGAAATAATTAAAATGCACGCAGGGAATAATTTCAACACTGAAATACCGTAGAGTCTCGGTCTTTTAACGATAGATTTCCGAATTAATTCACTTATTTCCTTAAAATTTGATGCATTTTTTTCGTTGCACTAAAATGCCTTGATAATTAAATCTCTAATTAAAAAGCGAAATTCGCTTTTAAGATGAGATAATAACAGATTTAAATCACAAAGTGATATAGAAAATCCGAATTCTCAAGTAAATTAATAAGACTTTGCTATTTAATTGCATTCTACAAACTTTTGCTTCCTTCTCGAGAATATTCCGTAATAATATGGAGCGTTCAGGACGCCTCTGAATAGAACGTCTTGTTAAAAAGGGATAATTTTCGTTTTTTTAAGCTATTACATTTTTCATAATTTAAAAAAAAAATTTTAATCGGAGATATATATACAGCAAATTAAATAACTGTTTTAAATTAAAAGTCTTAGAATTTCCTTAATTTATTTGAGATTTAAATTTTTTTAAAAATCAGTCGTTATTTTTTAAAATCATCCTTTTAAATATAATTATATCGACGCTTTTATTAAAAAGAGATTGTTTCATTTTTGTATCGAATTATATTTAAAGAAATTTCTGCCTCTTTTAATACATGTTTTATACTTATAAATTATAATCACATAAAATGTGCTTGAATCTTTCAAACATGTTACACGTTTTAGAAATAGATTGTTCAAGAAATTTATAAATAAGCACTAAGAATTTACAGCCAATTTAATTCTTAATTTATAAATGAGATTTTTTTTTAACAATACAATTTCAATCTTTATCGTCATGTATTTTAATAAATCAAGTACATTTGATTGGAAATATCTCACGCACGTGCATGCGCTTCGAAATTCAAGGTAAAACCGATCCTAAACGAAAGCAGTGTTTAATTTGTGTGAGGTCAGCTCGATCGCGAGGACAGCTTGTAATGGGAGCCAAGCGGTGCGATCGAAAACGGGTATTTAATCATTTTTAATCTCTATGTAAATAAGAGCGGCTGTGATCTATGCAGCGAGCTGTCAATTTTATCCCGTGTTCTCCTATTACCGTAATTAATTCATAACTACGTGACTATTTATCACTGCAGAACGTTATTGATGTTTTTTGAAGCTTTTCCTATAATCCCTTTACTTTTTCTTTTAAGATGTAAAAACATTTTTTTACTTTCAATTCAATGTCAATTTTAATTTATATATTTATTAAAATACATGACGATGAAGATTGATATATCTTAAAAATAATATCTTATTTCCAAATTTCTTGAAGAATCTATTTCCAAAATATCGTCTACATTTATAAGTTTCTCCACATCTATATTTCTCCTTGATATGATAATCTATTTTAAAATGACATATTCCCTAGATAGTAAATATGGACTAAATCATACTGTTTATTATAATATTATAAAAGTGCAGCATATATATTTATGTCGGTCAATCTTTATCAATCACTCGTGTAATTAATTTTCTTGGAGCAGCTTTTTGAAATTTCGTCACGGAATAGTTACATCGTTACATTACAATATCATTGATCAATGTGATAACCAAATTATCGCAAAATGTAAGTGATATTTTTTGAAGCTTTTCCTATAATCCCTTTACTTTTTCTTTTAAGATGTAAAAACATTTTTTTACTTTCAATTCAATGTCAATTTTAATTTATATATTTATTAAAATACATGACGATGAAGATTGATATATCTTAAAAATAATATCTTATTTCCAAATTTCTTGAAGAATCTATTTCCAAAATATCGTCTACATTTATAAGTTTCTCCACATCTATATTTCTCCTTGATATGATAATCTATTTTAAAACGACATATTCCCTAGATAGTAAATATGGACTAAATCATACCGTTTATTATAATATTATAAAAGTGCAGCATATATATTTATGTCGGTCAATCTTTATCAATCACTCGTGTAATTAATTTTCTTGGAGCAACTTTTTGAAATTTCGTCACGGAATAGTTACATCGTTACATTACAATATCATTGATCAATGTGATAACCAAATTATCGCAAAATGTAAGTGAATTATGTATTTGGCGCGGTAACATTATCGATTCGTCGCGAACAGAATTTAATCAGCCACTTTCCAGATAAATCTATCGATCCACTGATTTACTCGCACTATATCTATACGGGATAATAGATAAAATATCCCACTGACAATTTATTGACCATTACATGATGCTGGCTCTCCGTTATGATCGCACATATGTTTCTTTGTGTACGCGATTATAACAGTTCAATGAAGTATTACGTTATTATCGAGGTTGTTATAACGTAATATACCGTCCTGTTATACTTTTTCATCTGCTTACGCGTTACGCTATAAGGTTTTATATATAATCGCTATTTTTTATTACAGCGTTTATACTTTAAGCGCTGAATTTACCCAGAGGGATTAAATTGTTTTCGCGATAGGGGCAAATGCGGATTAAATATTAATTTTCTCTGAATTTCCACATTAACGAAGTTGCAATTATTAATCATCAATCGATGCTAATAATTTTTAAGTTGATACTTTTTAAATTAAATGATAATTTTTAAGTTGATAATTTTCAAGTTAAAGATTACATTCATAGACGATGATATAAACTGAGATATATTACGTGTTTTCAACGTACATACGGTTTTGATAAGATGATAAAATAATTCATGTGTAAATAGCAAAGATATCGAAGCACTTAAAAAAAATTTAAAGTTACACGAATTGTTGGAAATGTGTTAATTGAATGTGTCATCAGTAATACAATCACTTGACTGAAGTCATACGAATACATCGAAAAACTATGTATCATGGATATTTATAGTTTTTACATTATGAAGATAAGAGAAGCGAGAGAGAAAGAGAGAGAATATTAATTTTTTTCATCTTGAAATATTTTTTTTCCATAAATGGATTATATATCATTAGAATAATTAGGTTTATTATAATAGGACGTATTAAAATTCATTAATACATTAATATTCCTACTATGAGAAATCAAATTTGAATGTATGGCATTATAAAATGTTAATTTAATGTTAATTTATTGCTCTAATCCCGAATCTCTTGTCCGTATAAATTAATACGAAATATTAAGGATAGAGATAATAATTTATAATAACATTACGTTAGCCTCTCCATTTCCTAGTTTCTCTTGTAGTAATATCACTTTCGATTATTTAAACTTTTTTAAGATAAAAATAAAACTGATAGGAGTTTAATTGGAGATTATAGAACAACAAATTAACTATTTCATTACATCACTCGAATGTTTGGAAAAATTAAATTAATATTCAATTCATAAATTCGAATATCTCATAGTGGAGATGTAAAGTTTGAAATTTGAATGCATTAATGTAATCTACATATATATTCTAAAAATAAAAATATTTTTGCTATTTTATATCGTGCGCGCGTATATATAATACGAACTGCAATAACATAAAAATAATTTATAATATTTGCTATTGAAATGAATACTATTGAAGAAACTTTTGATAATTTCCAATAATTTGTTTGCATCAATAAAATCATTATTAGATTTTGTAATTCATTGAACTATTATTTTTATCTGATTTCTAGGTAATCGTAGGACAATATGGTATATATGGAAAGAATTTTATGAGAATTTCTCTGATTAATATATATTTATCACAATAAAAATAATAATATCTATCACAATAAAATATAAAATATACTAAAGTTTAGTAAAATTAATCAAACGTATTTTATATTTTATTGTGATAGATATTATTATTTTTATTGTGATAAATATATATATTAATCAGAGAAATTCCCATAAAATTTTTTCCATATTATATTGTCCCACGATTATCATAATGTTTAGGATAAATTCTAAGAGAAAATTCTCTCTGCATATTTATATAATTTGTAATAATTATAATTTGTGACAATTTCCAAATGCAAAAATACTATAATAATACAAATAATTTTATGCATCTTATGAGGAAGAAAAAAAAGCCGTAATTTTTACGATGTGCTTAAGCGTGCATGACGCGCAAATGCACGCATGTTCACGCGAATGCACATAAGTGAGAAGCGTATGTTGTGAGTTGTGAGCCTAGAAGAAGCCTTTTTAAGCTCAAAACATCCTATTAAGCGAATCGTATCGAACTATGGCGGAAGACTCACAAGCTCATATCTTCTAATCTGTATATATATTTGTAAACTTATGTAAATAACATTTATCATGTTAGTAAGAAGGTTAATCCGCGATTATTTAGATACGTATAATGTCAACGAATCTTGTCTCCTAAAATGTAGTTTAGAATCATAATTTGATTTTATATGATATATAATTAATTATATTCTTAATTATATTGCGATATAATTAATTATATCTTCTGATCATTATAATTCATTATAATATTTTTTCTCTCTCTTTCTCACTTTCTTCTTTTGATTTTTACTTATATTAAACTATATCTTATTTTGAGAAATATGTAGTTAAGCAAATAAATTTAGCTTTTTAACGAAGTTGAAATTATAATAAAAATTAGCTGCCAATGATAGACATTCTGAACAATATCGTTTATCAAATTTATATTTTATGCTACTTTATCATTCTCTGTATTTTTCTCCATTTATTATTCGAATACAAATATTGCAAATTTATTTGTGCTCTCCGTATCTTTGCGCATACGAAATATCTATCGATAATCAATTTCTTTTATCAAGAATCACATATTGTATTATCATATTAAACTGTAGCGTGTTGGATCGCATTACTAATGCATTCTATCTCGTCACGGCTTAATATCATTGGCAAAAATACAGACATCTGCATATGGCATATCGTGCTATACCTACTTATCACGCATATCGTTTCGTAGTGCCAACGATCATTGAAACAATTCGGCTCGTGACATGGATACTGTACTCGTAAAAATCGATCCGAATAACATCAGCTTCGTATGACAGATACTTTACTCGTATATATTTACGAAGGGAATTATGTCGTTCTTATTTACAATATATGCCATGAAAAATGTCAATAAAAATCTTATCTATTATAATTCGTAATAATTATAATTTTAATTTATTGTTCAGCGATGTTATTGAGAGAGGTTTTCCATTGCCTAGTTTTATCTCTCTGTCCGCGATATTTATTAACTTCGATAAAAGTTTTGACAAATAAAAAATATTAGAAGAATTAAAATACTTTTTTTATTAGGGAGAAATATTAAATGTACGCTATTTATGTACGTTTGTACATTTAATGATTGACAAATTTTGTCATATTTTGCATACCAAAATGTAGCAGTTACAAACATCAAACGAAACTTGAAATTATATACAACCGTTGCATATATAAAACAAGTAATTTTATTTTAATAATTAAAATTTTAATTTGTTGGCATTTTGACGTTCATCAATTTCGCGACTTTGCCGTGTGTTTCGCACTAACATAAGCATGATTTGTTCATCAGCGAACATCACGGTCGTCACCGTTGATCTAGGCGCAAGTAAAGGTCGCTTTAATTGAGGGCGATGACAAATCGCGTTATTGATGCTCATGAGCCTACCCCCGTATCCTATTATCTCACACATGGATGATTATTTTACGTTTATCGCGATTCTGTTGTCTATCTCTATACGCTTAATAAAATCTCACGGGTCAGTTTGTATATATATGTATACATTGTGATGCTGCACGAAAACGGGTTACTCCACTTTTGTTGAGACAATCGCCCAACTATTGCTGAATAATGCATGTGTACACGCGATACCGATGCATTTAATGGCCGATTGAAACTTAATGAGGAGCCACGAAAGAAAATTTCCCAGGGTATTTTATGAGGTCCGCAGAGAGAAAAATAAACTCTGCAATCGTTCTATCGACAAACTTATTTGGAATTCTCTGCGCGGCGTATATTTTATTTAACAACTTATCTTTATCCTTATATAAGTTTTATTACGCGTACAATAGTAAAATTGCAAATATTGAAAATATTTTTTTTAAATTTCTCTTTCAATAATTAAATTTAATTTTTTTTTGTTCCAAGATCACGCTTCCAATTTTAACGAGCTTTTTTTTAAATTAATATTTGTCTCGATATGTATCGTTTGGAAAATTTTTTTTTATTTAATATTTCTAGTCTAGTTTATATATTATTAATTAACGCTCATATATGAATTTTTACTTTTTCAAAATATACACCTCGAATTAATGCTATAACGTTATCGCATTGTGTTACAAACATCTATCTTTCTTTCTGCTATATCTTTCGCAGCGGCATTATATGCATTTTAAAAAAGGATCATATACAATACATACCGGCTTATCTGTGGAAACGTGTATGCTGTCGTGCGACTAGCTAAATTGATAACGGAGCAAGTGGCACAATTCTGCGTTACACCGTTGGGAAATGTAAACACGGGTTATTCTGTGTAAATCTAATCTAATTACGACATATCCGAGGCGAATCGCACGCGGAACGTATATAGGTACGCGTAATATCATCGTTAGCAATTAGGTATTTCCATGCGAACTCGTTATGGGGAGCCTCGGATTTCGCCGCAGAATCCCCTTCGTAATCCATAGACCGAAATTATTATATTTTCTCATTTTGGCTCCATTTCTCGCAAAGGTCGCGTGATGAGAGAATATTGATTACGCGTAATCGTAATATTGATTTTCAGTCTGATATTATTGTACGTATGTATATGTACGATGACGAAGTGCCTGTTTTACGGTAAAACTATGTCGGCGAAGTAATTTGCGCTTTTCTGTAATTATCTGCGTTATGGTATATATATAATTTTATGTCGCGATGGCGGGGCGTTTCGCTGTTGATTTTAGATAAAGATATACCGCGCGCTATTTTATCCTTCACCTCTGCATTTGAGTCTTTCGTACTGTGTTTTTTTCTTATATAATTATTATACTTTAACGATTTTGATCTTTTGGCCACTAATTATTATTAAACGATATGTATAAAAAGTTAATTTTCATACTTTAAAATATAAACTTTTTTGCTATTTAATTAAAATAACAAATCAGTACTAATTTATAATATTTTCAGTTTGTTTCTGGTTACGAAATATTTACGAATTATTTATATAAATTAAAAAAAAACAAACGGAAACAAAAGTTTAAATGCCGTGCGGTATTTTTGTTCCATATACAAAAAGATTCACGAATTATTGAATCATTTAGAGGAAAAATATGTCAGGCTTTAATTTTATTTTTATAGTACGAGTTGTTTTTATTCTGTTTCTAAATATGTATTTGTAACACTATGTTTGTACCAGTCGCAGCCTGCACTTTTCCTGCACACGTGTGCCTAATGAATCACACCGATCATGTGATAGCGTGCACGTAACTACGCTCTTAGATTTATCGTCATTGACACAACGCAATCATTGTTGAATTATAGTTTGCGTCGATATCGCCGGTATTTTACTCGTATTTATCGTCGGATATGCTTGTACGATGTATTGTGCTGTTTCCTTATCGCGATCTCATCGCGCACACCAGTCAATTTCCTACAATCGAGATGTCATATAAACATGTCGCAATGTATAAGATATATATATGTCCTATTTTTCTCGCATTAATTTTTAACAACAGATTTTTTTTTCAATCGGGTTAAAATATGATCTCGTGGCAAAAATAATGTCAAAGTAGGTTTGAGATTAGTTAAGACTGATTAATTCTGCCGTCTACAAAAGATTGGAAATAAATGAATTTCCTCGATTCTCTCATTCTTTATATAATATTGACGTGCACATTTCGTAGAACGCAATGGGCAATTATTTTAAAATTACATCGACAACTTTGAACGATTAACGCAGGATTGGAGCCATTCTCTTCTCTTTTAGACACTTTTAATATACATAAATAATATTGCTGACACGGAAGAAAAGATTTAATGAATAATGGCGAGCGCTAATGGATCACTCGTCCGCTCAATTAAAGCTTTTACTGCACAATTTTCGTGTTGCTGTATCGCGCTCCTTAAATAAGGCGGCTCTTAGCAAAAGCATCACATTTTATCGCAGCTAGCCGGTTCGATAAAACGCGCGATTCGTCCGATAAAGTGCCTTTTCAAGCACGCAAACATTTTTTTCCTCCAGATATCAAAGTTATTATTATTTTTTTTGGGGGGGGGGGGAATCTGTTGCGGCTAATTGCTATCGCAATTAAGTAAGCCCAATGAAATAATCTCACGATTCGATTGTTTATACTGTTGAAATTTAATAATATATACAAAGCGAGAGAAATGTAGCGATTATTATTATTATTTACACAAGATTATCAACGTTCTTTAACAACACACATTTTGCACTAATTATTATTGCAGTTGTAATTGAGAGATAGAAATTGAAAAAAAATTCTTAATTTGCAAATTCATACAGTGCGCAATAATATTAATGTAAATGAATCGAATCAGCATCACTTCGTTCGTGACGGATACAATTTTATCGATGATGCTGTATAATATTCGGCATAATAATAAATCATCATTGCGATTGTTGTGCCGCAGCACGCTTGAAAATGCATATCGAATGAACATAATACGCCGCTCTTCATTTACATATTCACCTATCATACAGAGAAAAGTTACATGTAAAATGGTGTGGCTTTGAAACAGTCTTTCACAACGAAATGCACATAAATTCCGCGATGTGCACCATTTTACGAAATGGGTATCATTTACGTTATCACGATGTACATTGTTTATTCAAACGGAAACTCGTACTAACCTAACGGTGCCGCGTTTGTGTATGTTCTCTCTTGCTCTCTTAAACTAATGACCGACGAGAAAAATATGCCGTTAAGAATTCTTCTCCTTAGTACCTATAAAATGTAATTACCTGTGAAATTAGGTCTTTCTCTTCGCTGCCTGACTATACATACGTACGATACCGTTTTTCATATATATATATATATATATATATATATATATATATATATATATATATATATATATATATACTGACATATATCTTACGCGCTTGTCTATATTCATTTTCGGCGCATTCTATATTTAAAATTGAATATACATAGTCCTACGACATACACGCTCTACATTTAAAATATTATCGATGCGTTTAATCATAGAGATCATCGAAAAATAGAAAAGTCGAAATATTGCATTTTACGAAAATTTCTTTCTTATTATATTTTATCGGTCGAAAATGACTCGAAAGTTTTACGTTTCGCTTAAATAAAAGAAAAAAAAAAAACAATACATACTTTTGAAAAATTGCTCAATGTTTTTCTTTTATTTTGTCTTTTATTTTACGTTCCGAAAAAGAACGAATTCAGGCACTTATTTTCTTGTAATTTGTCATTTTACGAAGAATTATTAGAAAATTCTTCAACAAGATGAGAAAAAAAATATTTTTATTTTTATTTTTTTTTTTTAGAATGTTCTTAATATAGAATTCTTTCTATATCTCTTCTATTTATAACTGAATTCCAAAAATAAATCTCGCTACTTATTATTCTTTTCCTTTCATCCTTTAGATTGAAATCATTCTGTATTTTCATCTTAAATCAAGCATAGAGATAAATTACTTCTCTCAGTACTTTCCAAAAAAGCGTTCAAAATTTCTCTTGCATCTTATTTTCGGATGGCAAATCGAGCTAGAAAATAAGCTCAACGATTCTACCTCTCATCTCTTCCTCCATTCTTTTGATTAAGAATCCAATCTCAGCTCTCTGTTCCGATTCGGAATGGCAACTTTTACATATATTTTCGCGTCGATGTTGACTTCAGCTGCCGACAGCCATCGTTCACAGCCAATCACAGAGTCGCCCACAAAATATGTTTCATCTTGAAATCCATGACTCGGCAGCGTTTTCTAAAAATTTTCGGTACTCGAGATCTGCAGTTTGAGGCAGTTTCCGATCCTTATCCATAGTCTTAAACATAGCCGTCAGCTTCTAATTTTAGGGCGGCCTCGTAGGAAGGCAAACCCTGATCGTCCCTCGGGACATCTTCTCGCTTGTTGATCCTGTTAGCCTCCGATTCGCTGGGCAGGCTGTTCACCGGGGGCGAGATAATGCTACCGGGATCGTCAGACTCGTCTTTCTTGTCGGTCGGCGAGGGCAGTGCCCGAGGGTCGAAGATGAGGCTCTCGTAAGCCGGCGGCGGGCCCGAGGTCACGGGCCACGGCGGAAGAGATGTGGGCACTCCCTCTTCCTGATGGGCCTGAGTCCCCGTCGATCTCTCGAGGCACTGCTGAAGAGAAACGGAATTGTTAGGAATGTTAAAGTGAAACGCGAGAAATAAAAATCTAAACAAGAAATATAAATATCAAAATACAATCTAAAATGTGCAAATCGCATATAATTAATAAATCATCCGCGTAATAATATAAATGAACATTCGTATATATTTTTTTTCTTAATTGTATTTTTTAATTATTGATCAATTTTTAATCTTTACTTAAAAAAAAATTTTTTTGTAGCTCATATATTATCTAAAATGTAAATCATATAATTAATAAATTATCCGCGTAATAATATGAATGAACATTCACACATATATATTTTTTTCTTAATTGTATTTTTTAATCTTGATTTAAAAAAAAATGTTTTATAGCTCTCTTATGTTATTACAATATATATTAATTAATGTTATATTATAATTTATTTTTTAGTAATATTATATTTTATTGTATTATAATTTATTTCTAAATAATTACATTTTATTTCTTGTTCTTTGTATTTTACATCTTTATATATATTTCATTGTGTCTGTGAACTTGAAGACAAGGAACTCTTAAGACGAAGGTGCAAAGTATGCACATTGTCGCATTGCGACGTACAATTCGAGCCGCTGTTCTCGCGGCGTGTTTTTACATGTAATATGAGGGCGTGGTTTCTACAAGATATGCGAATTTTTATTTAATTGCGTAGGCAACCACAGAGAGGTGACTGACTGTGAGAGGTTGCGTAAAAGGTCGGTATGTGGAAATATATAGTGACTCGCGGTGCACAAGTCGAGTAGGTGGTATGATTTAAGAGTAGCTTCATGTAACATTACTCGGAGTGTCCCCAGACACAGCGAAAAGTATTTTCGGAAGAGATGCTTCGGGGTATAAATGTGGATAAAATTTGGAAAACGTCCAGCGGGACCTCATTATGGTAATTTTTAATACCGAAAATAGAAGGCTTCCCGTGAATCAAACGTCAGATATGTATATATATACCGATAACAAATCGCTAAACCTTGGTTGGAATTTTGAATTGATTTTATTTTAATTTTCTGAGCACAGACATATCGTGGAACTTTTTAAATTGCCATGACATGTAAAAAATACGTGCAGTAATTAAAATACAATACAGTAAAGTATAAAAAGCACATTTACACACAGATATACATAGCGTATAAATTAATATGTTTAAAAAATTATTTCTTTTAGATACGTAATTTTTTAATTTTGACATACGTTTAAACAAATTTAATATAGATTTTAACAAAACTTTTTCGGTATATCTTCTTGTTAGATTTATTTGTTAAAAAGCTCGACATTGAATACGTAATTTCGACGGAGATAATTTTCGCAATATTATGATATGAAAATAACTTTTCGATCGGAAATTCTCACTTACCATGGCATGCGTGTCCATGGTGAACACTTCTAGACTATGAATGTCTGGCTCGGCCCTCCAGTACTGCGAGTACTCTTGCGGTCGATGCTTCCGGACGTTCTTGTGACAGCAGTAGCATATGAGTACCACCATCATGATCACACCGCTGATCATGGCGCTAAAAGCGAACCAATATAGACGATGTTTAGACGGGTGCTTTTTGTGCAAAAACGTGCCCGTACGCTCGAGGAAAAAAAAACCGAGGCTGCTGTGCAAAAGGGCAGGTGGCTGGTGAAAAAGTGAGCGATTTTTCTCGACCGGGAGCGGAACTTTTTAAACACGGTTAGATATAAAACGGTCACTTTTAACACCTGTTACATTTTGACGGATAACTTTCTGTATCGATTGAACGAAAAACTCTGTATCGCTGTAAAAATATCTTGAGCACATTCTTACTTTAACAAATGTTAATTTGAAAGATAACAGAACAGGTGTTAATTAGAGAGACGTCAGGATAACAGAACGATTATTATTATCAACTATTCCGTGTCTTAACTTGAAGAGTTTTATCGCGAAAAGTAATTTAAAAATCAAATAACTTTTTTCTCTCTCTCTCGATATATGTATCATGCATAATGCATGCTTGTAACTACTTATAATTAACAGTTATTTGTACTAAAGCCTCTTATCTTAAATTGTTAAAGTAACCTGTGATAAAAATTTATTACCCGGACATTTAACGACGTATTTATTCCCTCTGTACTTCTTTAACTACATACTATGGTAGAAGTAGTAGAACTCTTTCCAACTAATTCAATTCTGCTTTGTAAAACATTATTAGCAATACGATTAACATTTCGCAAAATGTAGATGAAATGAGAAAGAAAAATTTCGAATATTTTAATTAATATTTTATATAATATTTAATATTTAAAAAATATTCAAGAAAAAAATATTAGTACCAATCTAGTTAATATCTATACTAGATTTATTTATTTATATTCATGTGAAATATCAGTTTCACATTGATATAAGTATAGTAAAAAAATTTATTGAGGAGTTAAATATCTGCGCTTTTCAATACATTTATTCTAATGTATTTATTGAATCTGTTATCCTTCGGAATAATCATTGACTTTTTAATCGCTGGTTATCTAGGGATGCAATGATCTAATTTAATATACGGATCACAGTGCGCTAAAGTAAAGGATCGAAAAATTAGGATTGCTTGTCAGGGTTAAAATCGACTTATCGAAGAGGCCCAGCTTCACATTCGGAATAAGTGTTTAGTATCGTTTGCTTCCGAGCCATCCTAGCATCCTTAGCATCGGCTGGCGCGATTGTTACTCACCCACCAAGAAGAATGTTAACGTTGCCGTGCAGATCCGCGTCGAAGCGACCGCTTCTGCTGGTCGACGACGAGCCGTCCGGCACGGCGTTATTATTCGCATCCCCATAAACGTTGCTGCCGTTATGATAGCCATGGGCTTTCTGCACCGCGGCCATCACCGCTATCTTCTGCATTATCTTGTCCTTATCGTCGATCCGATAAGCACGAGCCTAATCGCGTCTCTTCCCGTTCCTCGCAAATACCATCGAATATAGGGGCTAATTAGCGTCGCTAAAATTAATTATCCTTTTCCTCCCTTTCTAGAGCTGTAATTCTTTCCGCTTCGTTAAGCTCGCCACACAGAAAGAGATCTCGTGCGATCGAGATTGATGATATATATAATAATGCACTTTGTGTATGCTACTGCTGATGGGTCGCGATAGTCTCAAAGATCGAGAGCAAGGTAATCGCGATTCGTGCTAGTTCGAGATCGCTGCTGATTGTCCCGAGAAAGGTCTATCGTTTCCGGAAACGCCTCTCGTTGAAAAAGCCGGATGCATTCCTTTCTCCTCCCCCCGAGCACGATCGATTTTGCATTACGATCGACTAGATCGCTCGGGGGGATCTTTGCGGCCGAATTGGACTTCCGATCTGGAATATTATTCTTCGTTATTTTTTACGGAATGCACAATTTTTATCTTTTAATAATTTTTTAATTATATGTATAAGAATGCACATGATATTTTTAATTTAAATCAATTTTTAGGTTTAACTTTAACCTTTTAAAGGAAGAACGGAAAAAAATCACACATTTTGTTTCAGTTTTAAAGGATTAGAGCATGTCTTAAATTCTAGTTTATTTATCCGAGGTCGATATAATTTTATATATCAAATTTTTTACTCATATAACAAATTCGATTCGAAATAGTGTCGATTTAACGTTCTTTAAAATCTATGATTCTCGCACTGTTGCCTCTCCGTTTAGCGGCACGCTTACCGTTAAACAGATACTTTTACGACGCGCTTTTGTCGCGATAGATATAAAAAAAATTCCCTCGGATCGGACGTCGCATCACTTTGGGTCCTGACAATGCGATTCCGCGCATCCCGCCCTTTTTACGGAGTCGAGTCGCGACGCGATTCATGCGGAATTTCAATGCTCCAAATTGAATTCCTCATTGTACTCACGTGTAGTGTGAGGAAGAACTCGCCCGCGATCGCACGACTTTATGGATTTCCGGTGGCAGGTTTACTCGAGCGTGAGACGCGCACGTCATCGTTTCCCCGGCACGTCGAATTTCGGCCGATATAGCCGCCTCGTCCTCTGTCAGAACTCGTCTCGTACAGTTTCCCTATCACGATCTGTAAATAAACGATTTCTATAGTTTCTTGTTTGCCGAAATGAAAGATGACACTCGTATCGAGTTTCTGATGTCCATTAAAAAAATCTATTTTTTACTTAGAACGCACACCTAATACAGAATCTAGAACAACTTGTGTATTTTTTTTTTAAATAGGTATTAATTACCGAAATTTAATTAATTTTTGTTTTATAAATGAAATAATATATTAATGAGAAAATGAATCAACGTGTATATAAACGATGAATCGTTGGAAATATTTTTAATTTTTAATTCAATCATTAATTTTGATGCGATTTTTGTTCGTCATTTTCTGGTTTATAGCAAAACAGCAAGTGTTTACTTGTAAGAATTTCAATTTCGTTGAATAAACTTTGCAAATTTCAGAGCACGCACGTTAACGAGGTAGTTTCTATATTTCATGGAATATATTTCGAAATTGATGAATAACGTACATAATATCGATATTTTTCGATGCTGTTTACATTTGTTTATCTTGCGACGATGATTGTAAAAGTAAATATCATCAGAGTATCTCGGAGAGAATATTCCCCTGGGAGTCCTTCCATTCTCAGATAACGATCGATACCCATTTTGAGCCGTCCGAAATGATAGTTAATTTCAAGGATAATCTACTTGGTGTTAATTTATTAGAACCGCGGCTGAGAGTCAATATTTTACGCGAGCATGCGCACGTAGAGATCGAGGAAAAAAAAATTTTAAACTTTAAACTTTATCCAAGAAACTTTCAATAAGGTTCTCTTTAAACAAATTTCAAACTTTAATTTATTCTGTATAGTAGATGTATAATATGTATGTGTATATATATATATATATATATATATATAATTCGAATATTAATATATAAATTATTCTATTATCTCTTATCTCATTAATGCTATTAGTGAGTTAAAATTGTTTGAGACTTAATTTGAATTTTGGCGCTAAATGTAATAGTAATGTTATAACATTGAAATTTAAAATTTTTGTTAGAGTTTCACCTTTGGTGAAGCTTAAGATTATGTTAAAGTCGTGAACCCTTTTTTTCCCTTTTCTCAAAAAGCGTCAAGACAACGCATTGTGATGCAAATTTTTCTTTTTTTCTATATATTTGTGAGAGGCAAAACTCTGTATAGAAACGACTAAAAAACTTGTGACCGCGCCTTTACTTTGCGCTACTTTGATACAGTTTTTTTTTTCTTCTCTTCTTTTAGCGGTATAATATCCGCATTTCTGTGCCTGGTGCATTAATGAAGTTGCAACCGGATGTGATAAATACACGATATAAAACTATACAAGGAATATATATTTCCTCGCGTGTATATCCATTGTTAATAAAAACTCAACTGCGATTCGTATCGATGAACGTCTAATAATAATCATCTAAGTTGCATATTTATTTTTTTAAAATTAAAACTATCTACGAAACGAAAACAATCCTTATGAAATACATTAAAAACATTGAAATTACAAAATAGTAATTGAAATATTAATTATGCACACGATGCAGTTTAACATAAATTTAATTTTACTAGAAATTGGAACTATTTTTGTTTGATATTAAGTTGTAAATGTTTATATACATATAATATAGTGTTATCAGATTATTACATTGTTAATTGCGTTGAAAGTCAATCTATTAGGAAAGATACGGAGCCTAATTCTTTTCGACGTAGTGTTTTTTTAATCGATAATGAGTATAGTTTATACACTGTTGTACGATGACATCATGTGTCCTTTTATGCGACGAACTAATCAATAACGGCTATTAAACTTATGCCTTCCGTCGTTGCAGAGAGAGCATAGATAAAAGATGGTATAACTCGTAGAATCATTTCTAGTTCGTGCTGAATTTTAAGCAATTCTTGGCCGGGTCTAGATCGATACTGAAAACAGTGCGCATGAAACCACATGAAAACTCGTACATCGTATATATCCGAGAGATGAAATCACTGCTCGAAATTGTATTATTCCGGACTTTACAATGGGAATGTATGTCGTTTGTTGCAGATTCGCGCAAATGAAAGACATTAGATGAGGAAGTTCGCGAGACCGCTCGAATTGCAGGTAAGTCAATAATGCAAAATTGTATTAACAAACGAATGTGATGTAATTTATGTTTAATTATATACTTAATTAAAAAATATACTAATAATCGCTTCATAAAATGAGCGAGCAGAAACTTTGCTCTATTAAGTCGTAACACAAGAATTTTTGATCTAGCAAATGAAAGAAATGAAACAAATTTTATTTCTATTAACGATAAATTTAATGTAAAAAGAGATACGGTTATATATAAACGTCTGATATTATATAACGCAATACTTTATATTATATTATTAAATTATTCTAGTAATTTTGTTATTTGTGTGCTTCGTTATTTTATTGTCGGCAATATATTAAAAAAAACCAATCGACAAAATCAAATGTATGTGTGTGATATATGTACATATTGTTAAAATTGCATATTATAATTTTCAATCATGCACTTTGATTCGGATTATACAATCCTGAATCGTGGAAAATTATCTATCATTATATTAATATTTCGATACGTATCTACTTATATTCATTCTTATTTAATCGAGAGGAAAATTTCCATTGATCGCGCTATATATTTTTGCCTGAAGCGAAACTAATTGACATCTCATTAAAACAGTATTCAATAGATACAATTACGTTTAATATTAGCAATATTGTTCCACGTATCGATCTAATCAATTGTTATGGCAAATTATCTTCTGCTTCATTCGGATCTGGAGTTACTACCGAGTTACTATCCAGCTGCGCATTTAATTTAACCTAATCAGCCACCCATGCACCTGCTTGATTATCCGAGGCCACGATGTCACGTGATATTTGACCCCACGTTAACTTTGTTTAGACTTTCGCAATTGTGTGTAGCAGCCTTTATTTAAAAATAATATTATGCTTGTGTATAGATATTTACGGATGAGTGCTTTTACATCTATCGATTTCTCATCTGAAGAAAATTGACTGTTAGTTTAAAAAAAGTTTGTCAATTTAACTATTCATGAAGAAAGATTCACATTTCTGGCATTTAACTCATCTTTAATTCTCGATTATTTACAGCACAATTATCATTCTTGAATTAAAATAATGAATATTTTATGATGATAAACTGTTAGTGATAGCTTTGGACATTTTTTCGGCCTTTCTCCTCTGTATATTTTTAGAAGCTATTTATAACTAGTATAAATTCTTCAATTTCCTTTACTTTCTAATTCATGAAGTGTCAGTGTTGTATATCCGAACGCCTCAATCGGGCTTTCTTGTTAATCAACAGCCTTGGCTCACTCGGCTATACTTGAGCTGGGCAGCGCGATATTCTCTCACGGCATATTTATGCCGCATTTTGTCGTTGTTATGTACATGCATTTGCCGATTAGATCTTTTAAAAGAATTTTCATATTTTGGTAATCATTCAAAGTCGTCGAAATTTTTCCATACGGATCGCAGAATTCCGAAACGACGATGATTTGCCTAGCTAATTTTTTATTATTTACGATATTAATACAAATGGGAGATTGCTTTCGATTATTTTTCAGTTATTATTAATTACTCTCAGTTAGTATTAATTTTCCCTTATATATTATAGAATATTTTATATAATTAACTCTATAATATAATATATATGTATGAAAGAAATAAGAAAAATCTTCATTCAAAGATCATTGTATATCATTACGTATTATGTATTATTAATTATGCGGTAAATGGGGTTCAAAAAATTAAGACTACTAGAGATTGTTGTTTCTCGAATATTGAGGCATTTGTCGAGAATTTGTATTAATCGTGGAAGGGGTTCGTAACGCATCCGTGCTTCTGATCCACTTCTTCAAGTCGAGCTACTCTCTAGTATGTTCAACAACGAAGGCAGAATCTCAACAACATCTCGAGAATCCGTCGTTGATATATTGATTTGAATCTTTATGGATACTTGAAAAATATCGTCTTCGCGTAGCATTCAAACATTCGCACAATTATACGTTCTACACATTGTAAAATAAGGAGGAAAACTAGGAAACAGTTTTTACAAATTTTTTTTATTAGTAACGAAATATGTATTAATTAAATCCCGTATTTAATTTGTATCTACTTCACACAAAGTTGCGAAAATTTACAGATCACGTGTTATTTAAATGTCGCCATATTAAACGGAGAGAAATGTTCTTAATTATTTATAATTTTTTTCCGTACGTGTATTTTATCGCTTTCTCGGAAAGAACCATCAACGACACCTAAATCGGCCACCGTGACGAGGTGTCCCCTTCTAAACGAAATCCGCCGGGATTTCTTATGGGCCACTTCCTCTTGGTAATGACCTAGCGACATTTAGCGACGTTAACCGCATTAAGGCCGCAGCTATATAAGCTCTCTCTGTATGTGTGTATGAGTATGTATGTCATTACTTTCGCAACTTTTCCGAAGGTCAGCGGAACTCTCGAATTATTCACCGGAGTCTTTCTGCGCGTCGCGAATTCATGCATGTCAAGATTTTGTCGATCGTGGACGCATCGTCTCCAATTTCGCCAAATTCTTTCGGTATATTTTCCTATTCTCCGATGTATGTGTCGATCATTCGTTTTTCATTCATATCGATGTGATAGTTACTACCAACGCTGTATCGTACACTTCTAAAACACATTATAAAAGTGCTGTATCTGATGGCAAAATCGATGTCGGCTAAAACATCTAGAACACTTCAGGTATTACGTACGTAATGTTAATGTCGCGATCTTTAAACATTCTTTATTTATATTATAATCAGGACGACAATTCAGAAAAGAGAATTATTTTCACACAGATAATGGATATTATTTGATATTGACGTCGTTTTTAATCTTTAATTATTTTAATTGACTTCTAATCCTTAACATACTTTTAGTTTAATCAATTAGGTTTTTTATTTTTTTTTTAATATAACTTCTAATTTATCCAATTTAGTAATTAATGTAATGAAAACCACATAGATATTTCATATTACATGCTCTTTAATTAGTGCACTAATTATTGTTATCACACACACCCACAAAGAGTATCTCGACGGTATAAATAGTATGAGTTCTATTAAAAATTATATTTTTTTCTCAGTGTATTTACTGCAAAAAGTATTAATTACATACACACACATATATTTTCTGTACGCGTATATACATATTATGTATATACATATATAAAATTGCTCTTTTTAAAGTGTTTAATTGATAAATTTCTTAAAAGCTCACAAAAAGTTTCACGAGAAGGAAACTCGGTGCAGTAGTTAAGAAAAGCTGTCGTCACAATCATTGATTTTGCACGACAAGTTCTCGAAATTGTCTTTCGATTTAAAAAGTTCCATTAATTCATTCGATTTTATAAAAATTAGATTTTGTTGAGAACGGGATACTCGAAAGTTTTTCTTTACATGTATATGCTTTTAAGACATATCAAGAGTCTCTCTGATTTAGAAATAATTTAACTTTTCTACGGAGCTCTCGATAGATTCGAGACTCGTTGGTTCTTAGAATTTTTGTTCATTCTTATAAGAAACAAAGATGTGTAAATAAACGAGGACTGCAGGTAGGGAAGCATGTGTATGCTCGCACTATCTGCGGTTCGCTAATTGGAGTTGTCATATAATGCCACGGTACTCCAATTGAGAAAATGATATGTTGTACGTAACGAAAATTATCCATGTCTAGTGTTAACTCGCATCGTGCAAAAATTTGACTCCTTAACACATCACCGGTACATTTGATTAGCGAAATCAACGTTAGCATATTTTATTCGGAATATACAGTGAGAAGTCGGGTTTACACACCTTGACTGCTCGATCAATTCTGTGAAATTTAATGTCCAACAAAGTCTCAAAACATTTTATTTACGTACAAAATTTAAAAGTCACGAGTCTCTTGTAATTTTCGTGTATGAAAACAGAAAAAAATCCATTACTTTGCGCTATTTCCAATGCAATATTCAAGGCTATCCTGTAATTGCTTCGTCGCTTCTAATTAGCTTTAATTAAAGCGATTAGTTAAGGAATAGATCAGATTACCTTGAATTAATTTAGCACGAAGACTTTATGAGTTAAATCTTATTATAGTGTAATATATATCATACCTGTATTTCTTAATCATGACACTCACATGTTTCAAATAGACTTATCAACTAAATCAAATCATAATTTCTAATTTCAAAGATCATAATATCATTGTTCGTTGTTATAGAATTATAGAGTATCAATTATATTATCATTATAGAATGTTTTCCTTTTTGCATTCATCAGCTAAAATTGATCATAAATTAAACAAAATTAAGTTCTTAAATTTCAAAAACTATAACGCAAACGAAACTATTGTTATCAGCGTGAGTTATAACAGCGCGTTATCAAAAGGTTTTTTATTTTAGATTCAATATTTCATTAATTTATCTATTTAGATAAGCAAAATTAAATCTTCAGGGTACGAAGAGCATGTTGTAATAAACAAAACTATCGCTATCGCGATGTTTTATAGCGCTTTTACATATCTTCCGAGTAATGTCTCTTTTAGTTGGACAAAAACGGAATTTTCGAGCAAAAACATGATACGAAATCGCACTTTTAAATAAACTTGGACATCAAACGTACTGCGTGATTGCGTGCATGTATCGATTAAAGGACGACACGTGACATATGTGTGCGTCGTATATATAGCCTACGTGTTTTATATATAGAGCTGCGTGGGCGCCTTCGCTGATGCTGCGGTTGTGGGTGGGTTCGCCCTCGGTCACGCAAAACCACGTCGGCCTTTTTTCCGTTTTGTATCGAACGCCTCGGTTCAATTCGACGCTCACGATTCGCGACCCGACCCAAGTTAATAATCTTCACAAGATAATGCACAGAGAGAATTTTCTCTTAAAATCTACCCTGAAAATTATGGTAATCGTGGGACAATATGGTATGGAAAGAATTTTATAAGAATTTCTCTGATTAATATTTATCACAATAAAAATAATATCTATTACAATAAAATATAAAATATGTTTAATTCATTTTATTATGCAGTTTAATAAAATTAATCAAACATGTTTTATATTTTATTGTGATAGATATTATTATTTTTATTGTGATAAATATTAATCAGAGAAAATTCTCTCAGTGTTCTCTCGGAGTTTTCCTTGTAAAATTCGATGATCGAAAAGAGCTATAAATAGTGACTATATTAGCGATCGCAATTAAAGATTTTAGATAAATATCAATCGTCAATATCGCGAGAAAGTCAAGCCGCAAATTAAAATACAATGAATATTATCGTTGAATTATTTACGCTATTGCAAATGTTGTGATGTTGTGTGACGAAAGGCTTATGGGTCGATAACATGCTAAATGAAAATTAATTTTGTAATTATTGAATAAATATTATAATTGAATCACTGAACAACTCTGAGAGCTCGAGAAACAAAAGTTATTTATTCGCTTTTTAAGATTTGATATGAAAGAAATATGTATTGAATTTTCATTCTCACATGTGTATTGAATTTTTATTTAAAGCAAATCTGAATCAGTTTTCAGTTATTTCTTCTATATGACAAAATATTATTGATCACTCTTATTTTTGTGAAAAATAAAAACACAAAAACGAATAAAAAAATAATGTCGTTAGAGTCACAAAAGTAGTTTAATGATATTGTTAATAATATTTTTTGACGTTTTTTTTTGTGGAATTACTATTTCGGAAAAAATACTACATTTTCAATTCGAACTATAAATGTAACAATAAAAATGTGAGCCATGAAAATATATCACACGCTTATGTTTAAATGACCTAATATGTCACTGTTACGAGTCTTTCGATTAAACTAATGAAAGTGCTTAATTGATTTTATATAGAGTTACTTATGTCTTATGCTATACAATTACTATCTTAAATTTTTTAGTACCCAATTAGAGTTTAGTGAAAATTAATTTAGTGGATATATATTCATTTAAATTATTTTTATTCAAATAATGACCTAAAAATCAATATTAAATTAATGATTAATAATTTTCACGTTTGATCTTTTTTTTTTTCGTTTAATTTGAATCTTTCGTCGTTTAATTTGCTGTTAATTTTGTGTTATCATTAATTTTGTATCATATATCTCTCTATGTTTATGTATATCTCTCTATTTTTTTGCTTCCTCATAAAGGAAGCTTTGTTTTTAACATTAGATTTATATATATATATATTTTTTTTTATTAAAAGAATCAAAGAATAGCTACATTGTCGTTTTATGTTTGTTTTAGCATTACCGATAATTATAATTCGCAATTTACAAACATATCGAAATGATACTATATCTCCTGATTAGATAATTCGCTATAGATAATTCGCAATCAGTCTGCCATCTTTATTGCTAAGGATGTTTCTCGGTAATTAAAGCATCCAACATCGCCGTATGAAATATCGTGCTAATTATACTTTCGCATTTGCTGTTACGACATCGAGGGTCGTAAATAGTACACATTTATAAGGATTCGATAATACAGAGTACTTATAAGGCTTTCGGATGAATTTCATAGCACGCGCGCGATAGTGAGAATTAATAGCGTCTAACAGCTTGTCATGATCATCACGAATGTCATGAGATTTAATGCCACGTGAGACTCCTCGGCGAGATGACTTGCTACAAGACGTGCGCCAGCATATCATTTTATAATCCAACGATTGCGATGGGACGAGAGAGTGACGTCGTCAACCGTACCGGTATTACACGTTGCTTCTGAAGCACGAAGAATAATTTAAGATCCTTGTAAGCGCAGAGAGAGATATATATGACGTTGCACACACAGGTGCTGACGGCCATTGCTATGCGATGTCACGTTCGCGTACGCGATAGTAGCTGGATAAATATTTCTCACGATATATACCTTGTTGTCGATATGACGAGGAGCATAAGGTACTCAAAGTACTCAAGGTACTCTTTCAAGAGTACTTCACGAAAATTTCCATTATTTTGTGTTTAATGCGACAGGGGTATCTTTAATGTCCGATAATGAATCAATTCGTGCACTATTGATCTTGGACATTGATAATATCATGAGGTTGTGCCCAGATTAAGACGACGTGAGTTCAAAATATTTACGTTCGATTAAAGCGTATAATTAAATTAGGCGAGTGATGATTTACGGTTCCCTTCCTTCTGAATATTAATAGCGGTGCTTTAAGCGTGCCAAATGACCTTTATGTAGGGTGTTTAAGGTAACAGTAAATCTCGCTTGAAATTATCTTAATATTCTGCAGTTTTATTATCTAATCGCGTCAGCTAATTTATTTCATCTTTCAGAACATCTCTCACGAAATTGCTCCATCAAGTAATTTCTTTAATATTTTATATTTCTTAATCTTTGTCTTAACGAACGCATTTTTTCAACTTGTAGTATAGAGTATCGATGAAAGAATAGAAAATTAGCTGATTTAATAAATCTAAAGTAAAATTGATAAAATATATATTATATTTTATAATTCATTTACTTGCCAATAAAACTAACAAGGCATTTTGTTAATTGAAGAATGCAATGTTAAATTTTTCTAATTTTTTTTTTTTTTAGATAAAGTCGATCTAAATTTAATTTTCTGAAGAATTTAAAATAGTTTTTTTTCCAATTATTCAAAAATCTAAACTCTCTGTTAACTCGTCTTCAATTGTTAAATATTCTTCAGCTTTAAAACTAATCTCTTCGAATTTTTCACAAGATAAATCTATCTGTAAACGTTAGCTACACATCGCAACCCTTCAATTTCACTTGATACACTGAGAGAATTTTCTCTTAGAATTTATCTTGAAAATCATGGTAATTGTGGGACAATATGATATAATTTTCTAAACTGCATAGTAAAATTAATCAAATATATTTTATATTTTATTGTAATAGATATTATTATTTTTATTGTGATAAATATTAATCAGAGAAATTCTCATAAAATTCTTTCCATATTATCTCACGATTACCATGATTTTCAGGGTAAATTCTAAGAGAAAATTCTCCCTGTTTGTCCCGTGAGAAGCGTCAATTTGCTGAATGAAACCGACCTTTTTCTGAGTGTACGACAGAGCCTGGTCGATCGGTCGCTCGGCGAACACCTGCGATACCGTTTCTCCTGGCGATCGATGACAATCCTGGCCGGTGTCCATTCGTTCCAAGTTTGATCACCACGACGACGACGACGACGACGGTGCGACGCCGCGTGCGTGACGCGCGGCGTCGACCGCGCGCACGGGGAGGCGAGACGCTGACGACGACGTGGGTCCCGTTCTAGGTCGGCCAGATCCTGGTCCCTCCGGTCCGTCCTTAGTACCGTTCGGTCGGAGACTATCGGCGTCGACGGTCATGACATGCTCGTTGCTTGGCTACGCCACGCGATTCGCGGCCAGGCACGGCATTTAGGTATAGTTCACGTGTGTTCGAGGTAGGAACGACGCCGTCGTCGCTCCCACCTTCTTCGACTTTGTCGGCGGGGTTGCGTCACACTCTCTCGACCACCCTCTCGCGACTCACCCTCTCTCGACTCGCCCTCTCTCGACTCGCCCTCGTCGCTCTCGGCGCCTCTTTCTTTCACCTTGGTCCTTCTTCCGCTACCACCCTCGTTGTTCACTAGAGAGACGGAGAGAGAGAGAGAGAGAGAAAGCAGGTTTCATACCACTTTTTGTACCGGCGCGGCGGTAATGTTAAACCACCCTCTCGCGCGAGAGTGAATTTCGGGCAACGTGGTTTGGTGCAGTGTTGGATCGTCAGTCTCCCCGATGTCGTCACATAGGTATCATACGATGGTATAGTATATTTCATCTGAGCGAGTGTCGTGCGAAATTCAAACGGTCTCTATCGAATTGGATTCTCGATGTGAAAATTGATGTGTGATGTGGTTTTATGCGTGGAGTTGATCTATGTGGTGTAGACAGTGGTATAGACAGTGTGCACTTGCACCGTTTAGTTTCCCACATCGTCGATTATGTCTGTTTTTAGAAAGTGAAATCTATAACGCGAAGAGAAATCTATAATGCGAATTTTATGATAGATTAAAAAAACATATTCTTATTATTATTATTACTTTTTTTTAATCGCCTAAAGTTAAATATTATTTGTATTATTCTATTCTATTGAAATATAACTGTATATTATTTTATTGTTAAAATAATCATACACATACTATTTTTTTTAATGTATTCAGTATGTTTGCAATGTTATATATATATAACGCATGTAATATATCTTTTTAAAATATATTAATATCTTTGATGTCTAATAATAATTCTTACAAAATTCTGGTTATTGTCTTATATCTTATATTTATCTTGTTCAATGCTTAATTATTTATAATAGAGAAAATTAGCGACAAATGTTTACATTTTAAAAATGTGTAGCATATACAGAATTTTGGGTAGATAATCATTTTTTTTTCTCTTGCATATCACATTTGCTGAAACAACTTTTTGGTCCAAAGTGGTCGTTTGATATCGATCAGTCTGCCGTTACTTGCGATCGATTTTTTCGGGTTTTTGTACTGTTCTATTTTGCTTGGCCGTCTTGGCTTCGTGCATGAATGTCATTAGAGCTGCCTAAATGCAAAACACGTCAGGTATGCACGCGGAATGAAAAATAACAGCGCAGGAAAATTGTTAAAGCCAGTGTTGCTTCTCTTATAACTGCCATGCTCAACGGTAAACTTATGATTACGACGGAATAAATTAGCATGTAGTAGAACATTGTGACTCATTTCGGACGACGGTATAAAAACCCAAATTGCCTATCCCCGGGGAGAAGCGCCGGAGGTGCCAAGTGTTGTCTACCTAGTAATCAGAACGCAGTACCTAAGTCTAACTCTCGCGTTACACATTTCGAGAGCTGAACTGAGCTAAGCTTAGAGCTTGGCTCGTCCAAAGTGTATTTCTGTGCAATTCGACAGGTGGCCCTTAGACACACCATCACTTACCGCGATAAGTAGCAACACTCGAAGACGCTGCTCCTCTTTACGACGCGACGAGAGCGAGATCAAAATAAACACTCGGTCATCTCAGAAATGTAGCAGTCGTTAATTGAAAACTTCATTTTTTTCTAAAAAAATAAGATCGCATCTTTTTGAGATAAAGAGAAGAATAATATAGTATAACAATAATATATGTTCTTTTCGTAACAATCGCCACGTTTTTTAAGATACAATAATCCGATAAAAAAATATATAAATATAAAAAATATAAAAATATTATCATATGATCTATATTATCAAGAAAGAAAGATTATTCATTTATTAAATTACATATATATTTATATATAATCTATTATTTGATTTTATTTATTATTTTATTTCATTTTCCCACATTAGATATTTAATTTTACGTAGCTTTAACATGAAATTTTGTGAATTTTTTTTTAGAGCGACATCAAAATAAATCTTTATTAATCACGGAAATGCGAAATAATTCGATTGCCGAAAATATACCGGAAATATACCGCGTCTACGCAAATTTCCTCGATATTTACATGCTGTATTTACATTCTATAAACTGAACTGCAACATCTCGGCTGCGTCTCGACGGATCACATCATGAAGGATGAAAATCTTGGGTTTCCGACGGAAATGTAACATAATATCGAAAAGGTGATGCCTGGCAAAGGTCCATAAATTTCTTGTGGGATCATAAAGCGGGAAAGCAAGCTTTTACGCTCATACATTTACGTCCGAAACACTTTCGCCGCCGTTTTTCTCCTTGTGTCGGCCCGATGAAAAAGAACAACGCGTTTCCCCCGTGTCTAGAAGAATCGCCGGAAATACGCGGGAAACATTTCCTTTCGCGCGTCTGGTCTCTAATCTCGAGATATACCGTGCCGTGTCTTTATGCAGAATGCAGACACGCTTTTCACGTAAATCACGGCCTTATCTCTCGCGTGTCACCATCTGGATTCCGCACTAGAAACGCGCATCTATATTCTTGTTGCGCATTCGCTAGTAAATACGAGCCATTTGTGTCACAATAAAGTGAAAAAAAAAAAAAAAAAAAAATGTTAAAACACGCATTCCTGAGTAAAAATAACGCGCATCTACGGTTCATGTACAGTAGATATTAATTAACGATCATTAAAAAACGACTACATTTAGCGTTGAATTGAAATGAAAATAAAGTAGAAAATATTTACAGTTCTAAAAATATATAATTATTTTTCTCACGTGTCAAGGCGATTTAAATAATACGAAAAATATTTGAAATGTTCGGCTTCGCTAAATGCGATGCTAATCAGAGGTGAGAATAAACGCGGAAGGAGTTCGCATTTTTATCGATGACGAATCCTATCTGATTAATCTGGGAGAAAACAATAAAAAAAGAATGATTTACAATTAGACAGGAGAGATATCGTTATCGTCTCCTCGATTTTTAGTGAGAAACGTCACATTCGCTTCAATAATAACGCGTTCGATCCGCGAATTTCAGCAATCGTGCCCGCAATTTTTCCTGTTTCGTTTATTTACAGACTCGCCAGGATGGTGGGTAGCATGCCCAGCGGATGGATGAGGAGAGTCCTCCTCTTTCTCGTCCTGATGACCGGAGTCCTGCTGATCGCGATGTACGCACATGCTCCGCCGCTCGCATCGCTCCAGCCGTTCGCGACTCGTCGGTGAGTAATTTCCGATAGATTGCAGTTTACTTTATTTATTCTCTCCTTTAAAGCCGGTTAGACGGATAAAAAAAATAGTAATTGATGTTTCTCTGTCGCGAGCACGAGTAATTATATAATTATATTATTATATGTCAAACAAACTATTGGTGCGGTGTATTTATCTATTTATTTAGAAAAGCAAGCGGTTTTTTCTTTTGGACATCGCTCTCATTATTATTTTGATATATATTATTTTTTTATTTAAGAAAAGTACCAAAATTTAATTTTAAAAAATTATATAGAATTTTCTCTTAGCATTTACCTTGAAAATTATGATAATCGTGGGACACGACATATGGTATATGGAAAGAATTTTATGAGAATTTCTCTGATTAATATTTATCACAATAAAAAATAATAATATCTATATACTAAACTATATAGTAAAATTAACCAAACGTATTTTATATTTTATTGTGATAAATATTAATCAGAGAAATTCTCATACAATTCTTTCCATACCATATTATCCCATAATTACCATGATTTTCAGGGTAAATTCTAAGAGAAAATTCTCTCAATGTAGAAAAAAATTATGTACTATTAAAAAAAATTATTTACTATTGGTGGTGTATTTATCTATATATTTAAAAAAGTAAGCGGTTCTTCTCTTTTAAACATCGCTTTCATTCTTATTTTTTTATTTATTTTTATTATATTATTTAAGAAAAGTACCAAAATTTAATTTAGAAAATAAAAATATTTTCGATTTATAAGTAAATCCATGTGTGCAAAAGATGCCTTTTTTCTTTTTAATTTAATTTTTGTGTTTTCTATAATTTCTACTAACGCGTGGCCAGATTTGTCGCGATGTGTATCAACCCAGTGCCTTTTGATTATTTTCTTACATTGCATGTTTTTTTTTATTTTGAATTTATTTCGTACTCTCTCTCTCTCTCGCATTACAACGCGCATCGAAGAAGATTAGAGGACTTGCAACGCGGCTTGATTAATTACCTGGTGGGTAATGAAACCACGATCGGACCCGAGGAACGGCTTTACGAGTATCTGGAAGAGCCTAGGTAACGGACAGTTCCTGATTGGGGATGGAATTTTAAGCTAGACGAACTGTACCGCGTATTTCTGATGCCTTAAGCTCGAATTCATCTCCGCTTTCGCCTCGATTGGTCTGTTTGGAAATGTGTCTGGTTTGGAAAAACAAATAGTTCACGGTTGAACTCTATTTTTACCGAGTTAAAACAGATTGAATGACATCATTCATACATCTGATTTTAAATTGTCACTAAAAATAAAAAAAGAATTTTTAAGAAAGGAAGGGCAATATAAACCTGAATAAAATTAATTGTTTTATTTCTATTAATAAATTATTTTTTCTTTTTATTAAAATAAAAATATAAATAACATTTATATTTTACGAATAAAAAAAAGAATTCAAATTTTTCAAGCTAAAATCTTTATAATAATATCATTCTGTCTCTCTGTGTTTGTCGTATATATTTTTTGTAAATTTTTTAATATAACTTTTTTTGTACAAATATTGAAATGTATTTGAAATATATTATTTATACAGATATATTTGTAGAAAGTTAAATCTATTATATTTAGGTATATTTTGTTAAACTCTTTTTCTTTCTTTCGAAACCAGTCACGTGCTACCTGATACCAATCATCGTTCTTCTAATTAAGACGCTACCCGGGCACGACCTACAAAACGTCGACCTCTTCGTGAACAAATTCCCGAATGTCCTGAATTTTCGCGTGGGAACTTTCGTGTATACTTGTACTTCTCACTTCTTCTCGTCGCACCTCATTCTGGCACTTATTCGTTTAATCTACTTACCCGAACATGTCTATCATACTAACAATAAGCGTACTATTGTTGTACACCATTGTTTCCCGTATTTCGCGGATTATATTGTTCGCGCGCCCATATTGTTACATTTGTCCCGACCCGCTTCGCGAACTCGACTTTCCCAGCCTTAATTCTGAAAACGAATCGCTTTTGCTTTCAAAGACACAATGCAGGCTTGGCTACAAGTATGGAAAATCACGAAAAATTAATAAGAAAGATTTTTCGAAAAAAAAACAAAAGAAATTCTTGTTCTCTTTTGAATTTTATTTACAATACAATCGCGTCAACTTCTAGCGCAAGATACAATTTTACAATTCTGTTTAATTAGTTAGTCAAAGCGTTAATCCGTGAAAATTATTGTTGCCGTAATTTTCGACAGACATTTTTCCATTTATGATTAGCCAACTATTTTCTTGCGCTTTCAGCAAAAGTTATTTCCCTCTTTCTTTCTCACTTTTCAAGAGCGTCTAATTCGGACAAACCCGACGATGGTTTTTTGTACTTTTATTCGTCTTATAATGAGCAGCTTTTCATTTCTCTGCTGCGATATCAGTTTGGCCAAGAATAAAGAATGAGTCGGGGAAGATGGATTTTATTTTTTTTATCAAAATAAAAGGATTGTAAAGATTCGTTTTCTTTCCAATTTCGATCCATGAAATTGTTTGATTAATATTTTATTAAACAACGCGTAAAATCTAATAAATGTAGATTTCAATTTATTATATTAAGTATTTAGATAATTACTTTTAAAAATATTTTTTTTTTTATTAAAATAAAAAACTAAATGCTATGCATATTGATGAAATAGTTTAGAAAATTATTTTAACTATTCGTGGTTTTTTATTTTAGTTATTTATTTATAATGCTATTGGACTTTAATTTTGTAATTTATCTTTTTTTTCTTTTTATGCTTTTAAATATTGAAATTATGCCTATTATCTTTGCTATTAGGGTAATGGTTTTTTAAATATGAAAAGCAATTAACTGTGTATGTGTGGGTAGTAATTATTATGCATAAATGCATCTGACGTTTGTAAAAAGAGATACGAACGTCTGTGGCGATAAACTAACTTTTTAAACTAATTTTAACTCTACAAAATGTAGCTTGGAAATAATTGTTTACTGCATGTTTCTTCTTGTGAACATATCTATCATTTTTAACTTTTCCTGCATCGATTACGAAACAAATATTTTCGCAAACTCAGGAATCTAATCTAATCTAAAAAAAAATTAAAAAAAAAATTAACTGCAGTACTTGGTAATCCGTGATATGAGGAACAGATAAATCAATAAAATTCGGAAAAGAAATAATTTACACAAACAAGTTATTTCTTCCTAGAGAGAAATTAATTGATTTTTTTATGTAAGAGAATAAATATTTTTTCACACAGATTACCAAGGATCCTGTACATTATATCACGTAAAATATTGCGAATAAAACGAGCCGACTTACGATACTAACTCGATTTTCACGATCGCAGGACGTTTCAAAGTCCATGGTCCTGGGCATGTGTGGCAAATCGATGCGAGAGACGAGCAGTGAGATCCTCGAGGACGTCTTTGGCAACCTGCACTGCGCATTGCGGAGGGAACACTCGCCTGTTGTGGCCTAGACCGACTGAGAGTGTCGTTTTCGGCGATGATAGTGTCATTCTGCATCTTCAGCAAATCGAATTCGTCACTGTTAATACGAGTGACCAGGAAACGAAGGATCTGCTGGAGCATGCGAAGGATGTCTTCATCGGTAAGTGTCGAGAAGAGAAGCGTGAACGTCCTAGAATATCTCGCATTAGACACTTTGCAACAGTTTCTTGTTATTAAATTGAACAATAACAAAAAGTGCGGGTGTCATTTAAAAAAAAATTTTTTAATTTTAATGTGATTTGCAATAAAATTTCACGTATTAAACTTCACGTATTAAAATACATTCTACGTAAAATCATACTCTTTGCGTATTAAATTTCATGTATAAATTAAATATCACACTCACATTATTTATTAAAAAATTACACATCTTCTGTGTATTTTATTCACATATTCCTGATTATTTACATATTTCCTGATCGTTTAGTGAAAGTTAAATAACATATTGCGCAACTAAATTGACACTGTTGTCTTTTCCCACGTAAAAGATGTTTATTTAATGGCAGGGAACATCAGAAGTTTGATCAAGGTGTTGAATGCCAAGAGTCGATCCGGCATCAACGCGTTCATCATATACCTGAGCGCCGGAAACGCGCGGGGCACCACTCTGTCTCTGGACACCGATGAGTCGTACAAGCTGGAACTTGTACCGAAAGGGAAAATCTTGGAGGCCAGGATCACGGGAAGGAGTTATTTCGGAGTGCGACACGGCCTCGAGACTCTCAGTCAATTGTTCTGGTGGGACGAGGCCGCCGGCAAGCAGGGTGCTCTTCGCGTTCTCACACGAGCCTCCGTCGAGGACAGACCCACGTTCCCTTATCGTGGCCTCCTGGTCGACACCGGCAGACAATTCTTCCCCGTCGAGGAGCTGAAGAGGGTGATCGACGGCATGGCGGCTACGAAGCTCAATACCTTTCACTGGCATCTTACCGATTCTCAGAGCTTTCCCTTCGATTCGGCGCAATTTCCGGAAATGGCGAGATGGGGCGCTTACAGTGGCGATCACATTTACACACCCGACGACGTGAAGGATCTGGCCGATTACGCCAAGGTGCGCGGCGTCAGAATCATCGTCGAGATTGATTCTCCGGCTCATGCCGGCGCCGGATGGCAATGGGGTTAGTTCAGTATTATCTTTATTGCATATTAAATTGAAAAAGATTGAAATTCTTGAAAAAAATATTAATAAAAAATTAAAAGTTAAAATGGGATGAAATTATCAGCGAATGACAATTCGTTTTAATAACGTTTTTAATTATTTATGATAATTAAAAATTGATAATATTATATAAGTACTTGAGAAAAAATATAATTTTTTAAAGATAAGGGAATGATGTATAATATATTAATGATATATAATATAATAATATTGTGAGAGTTTGAAATTGTACTAGATGTCACATTTCTAAAATAGATTAATATTTTTTATATATATGATGGCAGGTGCGGAACATGGTTTCGGCGAGTTGGCATTATGCGTGGACCAGCAGCCGTGGTCGTCATATTGTGGCGAGCCGAATTGCGGCCAGTTAAATCCTATAAACGAGCACTCGTATCGAATACTCGAGGGCCTATACCGGGAACTATTGGACCTCACCGAGATTCGCGACGTCGTGCACCTCGGTGGCGACGAGGTAAACCTCGAGTGTTGGGCGCAATACGGCAATATCACTCTGGCGATGCAGGCGCAAAACATGACGGATCATCACGCGCTGTGGGCGGAATTCGAGACGAAGATGCTGCAGCGACTGATCCGGGCGAATCACAATAAGGTGCCGAAGGCGGTGATTCTGTGGAGCTCGCCGTTGACCAAGAGGCCGTACATCATGATGTACTTCGATCCGAAGATCCACGTCATCCAATCCTGGGGCGGCAGCAACTGGCCGGAAACGCCGGACCTCCTGGAGGACGGCTTCCGCGTGATTCTCTCGCACGTGGACGCGTGGTACCTGGACTGCGGCTTCGGTAGATGGCGGGAGAGCGGCGAGGCCGCGTGCGGCGAATATCGTACCTGGCAAACTGTCTACAATCACCGTCCGTGGAGGGACTATCCGCCGCAGCAGCTGCCTCTGGTGCTCGGTGGCGAGGCGGCGATTTGGAACGAGCAAACCGGACAATCATCCCTGGGACCTCGACTATGGCCCAGGGCGTCAGCGTTGGCTGAACGATTATGGTAAATATAATAATAGAAAAAGTGTCGTTTTTATAAAGAATATTTTCACGAGGAAATTTTTTTCTTTTTTTAGGAGTGACTTGCCGACGAACAGTTACTCCACCGACGAAAACGTTTACACCAGATTGGCGACGCACATCGAAGTTATGAATAGCAGAGGCATCAAGACGGAATCCATGTGGCCGTATTGGTGTTCCCAGAATCCCGGTAAATGCCTTTGACCTCTGATCGTTAGAAATTCGCGAACTATCGATCAGTCGTCCCGCGAGTGCTGTACTTGCAGTACTGATAATAATCGTATGAAAACGGGACGTCATAAGAAACCGCGGCGACCGCAAGCCTTGTCGAAATCAATTTCGTCCGACGCGCAATTACATCGCGTATTCGTGATTCACGGGATTTCTCGATAACGGCAAAACGCCGCCGACAAACTTGACAATCGTTCCTGCTCGATTAATCATCCGATGGTGATTTTTATCATTCGCGGCAAACGCCGAAAAAGTTTGCGAGGCATTCAATAAACAATATCGATATAGCGAATAATAATGATTCGAGAAACTATCATTTATGCTCTTTCTGCGTGTATAATATACGCGCAGACACGAAGTTACGAGATTATACGAGCGATAACAGATAAGTCACGAGTCTTAATCATGTATTAACTTTTGAATACGCGATTCATAACATAGAACTATTGAACTTCTTTTGTAAAGTGCTTCGGAGAGCTTAGTTTTATAAGCGTCCACTTAACAAGTCGAATCGCAGTCAAGAAATAACGTAAAAATTGTTTCGATGAACCGCTTTCGCGATTATTGATTATTACGGTGTCGAAGATCGAATTGTGCATTGAAAATAAATATCGCAGATTTTTTCTTTTTTTTATATAAACAATATTTTGATATTTTGAGAATAAATTCGATGTCGGAGAAAAATATACATTGTTATCTTTTTTTATTTTATTTTACTTTTTTTTATATTAAAATACGAAAATTTTTCACACTCTTAAATTTTTTAAGATTCAATAATACGATAATTGTTTCTTAATATTGTGTTTCATTTTTATTTGTCGATTCGATGAAACTAATATTCTGAATTATATTCTGCTATAGAGTATTAATCATACTGCACGATAATGCGTAATAGAGACAAATTGAGATAATTGCGCTGTATTCTAATATCGAGAAATGATAAGCATCGTTTCGTTGATCAATTAGAGCGAGGAAGGCGTCCTTGAATGCGTCGGCGAATGATATCGAATAAAATAAGAGATCGTTGCCTCATATGCGTTATCAACGCGTAAAAAGCTTATTATCGTATTATTTTTCGAAATTCACGAATCTAAGAAGGCTATTACAATTACACGGTAGCCTTGACGCTGCGAGAGAAATTTTATATTGTGTAATTTAGCTTTCTAACGATCGAGATTATATTATATTGAAAGTATAAGTAACAAATAAAACGAAGAAAGCACCACCGTCGTGCTGACACCATGATATGGACGTTGAACGAAAGAGAAAGAGAAAGAGAGATAAAGAAAATGTATGTGTGTATGTATGTGTCTGTATGTATGTATCTGTATGTTTATGGTGATCTGTATTAAAGATAGCGTATAACGAGAACGCTTGATATCAGTAAGATTTGCCCCGATCTGTCGGCACGCGACGTTAATCGAACTTTCTACTTATCTCTCAACGCAAAAATGCTCAGGGCAGAATATGATATAATTATCAAGTGATTTTTATGCACACGCAGAGGACGAAAGATGTGTTTTTTCGAGAATGATATCTCCAATCTAGAGAAAAGGCGATTTACATAAGATTCTAGACGTCAAATTTGTGTAATCTGTCGCATTCTCTAACTTTACAGCATTTTATTCTTCTATAAAACACAACACAGAATTATTGTCGTAAATTGACAAAATGCAATTAATTTAATTAATTGCTCTTCAAATATTGCTTTATCCATTAGCTGGATAATTTAATTTAAAAGTTCAATTTTACAGAAATTACATTGCTTAGATTATGTTCTTCTTCTGTATTTTTAAATTATCGAAATCTCCTCGCTCCTTGCGATTTTTAATGCCCGCGTTCATAATACAATGTATGTACGTGTATAATCACGATGAAAATTTGACTGATAGAACCGCAAAGAAGCTCGCCCGAAATTGTAATAATTTCAACACGATTGCGAGTGATTATGGCAGAGAAACAATCACACATGGATTTCGCCCCCTTGCTCCCTGTAGTACAATACGGCCTACGAATTAAGGAAACACGAGTAAGCCGCGAAAATTTGTAAATACTTCGTAACAACCTAGGGAGCAACGTATAATATTTAGATAGACATGTAGATAGACGAATAGTTAGATAATTAGATAAATCGATAGATAGATATTTAGAATAAGTAGGCAAAGACGACGGGGGTATGAAATGATATTGTAATGCAAATCTAGAAAAGACGATGAGATATCTGTACTTACTGATATCGATGGCTGTAAGAAGAGTTAATTCTCTTGCGCGTTTGCGGATATATAACATATGCGATTGCGATACTTACGTTAAAGATGCTGAATGTTTATGTTAATCATCCTTGATTATGATGCCATACGCAAGAAACTATAAATAATTATTAAAACGTATATGGTAAAAGCTTTTTATTAAATAAAATGACTAATTTTTCGAATAATTTTGTGGCATTTGCCACGTTATATTTCATATATAGTTAATATATATAATTAATATATTTGTATATATATTTGTAAATATATATATATACTTAATTATACAATTTATTATATATTTTATTACATATTTTATATCATATTTTATATAATAATAATATTTTTATATATAATAAATATATTTATATATTATATATATATAAATATATAAAGAGATATTTATTATATATTATATTATATCATTTTTTATTATTAATCATTTTATTCGAAATATCTTTATGACGTCATAATGCAAGATGAATAACATAAACGTTGAAGGGATCTTTAAAATTGCAGTTATATAGATATACGCGCACGAATTACTCCTCCGGTTATTTCTTATGTCATGTTCGTCCTAATCGCAATGAACGAAACAGAGTTCGATAGATATGAAGGTAAACCGTACGCTATGCGTAATAAAAATGTTCGACGATCTTGTAAACAACAAGAAATGTATGGCGATTAGAACGGTGATATATTTACGGTACGTATACTTATGTTATGCGACTCTCTTCGGTCCGCAACGATGAATGCATGTAAATAAGACACAGTTTTGTGTGTGTATGTGTGTGTATGCTTGTTTGTTGTATGTGTGTGTGTGTGTATGTGTGTGTGTCGGCCAGTTCTCCGAACTGATCCCAGAAAGATATACTCTGTTATGACGTGTCTCCCACACGGATTTAACATAAAATGAATTTTAATACATCACACGCTATTCGCTTTATTCCCCAAATTATCCTGTTTCCTTGTTGAACATACATTATAATAGATATTAAATGAAAAGCTTGTGACGACAATATATAAACAATATATAATACATATATAATAATCTATATATAAACGTCATGAAGAAAAATTCTAAGAAAAATAAAAAAATATGTTTTTAAATATTTATAAACTTTTTTAAAATATATAAATTTTATGAAAAAGTACCTATAAACAAAAATCTAAATGCATTTAACGGAATGATTTATTATAAATCAGACGCATCGTCTGATACGCAGACGTATCGTCGACGCAGTGTTTTACATTGTCATTAATCTTGTCACACGTGTAATCTTTTTCTCTTTTCATAAACAAAAACAAAAGTTGTGAGGATATAGTATTTTTAATATTTTTTATCTGTAAATTAATCAATTTAAATTAATATTTATTAATATAAGTCCGCTGTTTTATTAATTGAAAATAATTAATATTGATCGAATAGCAGATCTTTGAAAATTGCATTGTTATAATCTGTGTTTGTTATTCTCGTGATTACTTTTACTTTATACGAGTATAGTGTATACGGAAGTAAGGATAAAATCAAGCAATATGATTAGAAATTCAAACCATCAACCTTTGGCCATTGAGCCAATATTGACGACGATCGATCGAAGAGGTCTTTCAGAAATTAGTCATTGATGGATTATATTTACCAAGTAAATGATTTGTTTATATTCTCATAAATGCATTACTTATCGCATGATAGGTATTCATGATAAGCGAAAAAATCGAATGAAGATATGCAACATAAAAGGAATGATGAAAATAGAACAAAATGTGACAAAAAATACATTAAAAGTTAAAATTTTGTAAATATTCATTACTAAACAAATGCAGATATGCATTTGTTTTTAAATTTTTATGATTGCATTGCAAAAATTTAAAAACAAAGTATATATGAGAATTTCTATATAATTAATATAATAAAATTTACAATAATCAAAAATGTTTGTAATACGATAAATTCGGTTCTTAAGATTTTATTAGATATATATAATAATCTTTCTTCAATTAATTCGAATAAGTTTTGATGTCATATATCATACATAATAAATTTTTTTCTATCTTCCAACCAATTTACCAAAAAATTATAATTATTGCAGAACTTTACATAATTTTATGTCGACTGTTTATTAATTATGTAAAAAAAATTGTTTTAGAAAAAATTTATTTAGATAAATTTATACTTGCTTAAAATTTACAATATTATAAGTAACATTTTTACTTACTAAATTAAATCAGACATTTATTTGCATATTATGTTATTTAAAATATAATTTAGTGTAAGTATTTAAAAATTTTTTTTAAGTTTTACAATACAATCGCAATTAAAAAATTCTAAATTTTTCATTCATATACAATCAGACACACTTTACTTAACAGACGATTGATTCGCTCTATATACATATATGCATACTTACTCAAGTTTGTTTCCATATGCGTCATTATAAGAAGAAGGTTCAGAGTGGGTGGAAAATACACGTGCATGTGTGATGTATAACGCGCAGCCGTCCGATTTTTACGGCGTCGTTTCTCTTGCCAAAGTTGCAGAAGATCCACGATCGCGTGCGCACGTGGGTATACATCCTGAAGAAAGAGCTTTGTGTCAAAACTATGTCATCGTGAGTAGTAAACAAATTTTTCCCATAAAAATAAAATAAAATTGCAGACGATGAGATAAAGCGAGATATATATTGCATAAATCATAGTGATAAAGAGATTAATAGTTTATTGTCAGAATGTTTTATTATTTGGAGAGATACAGAGAGTGTAATGTGGTATAAAAAACGCTTTATATAACAATAAATAATTTTACTATTTGTTATTTGCGATAATTTTACATAAGATAATGTTATTAAAATATTAATACGGGAGTGGATAAGTTGTGGTAAATTTTATATCTGAAATTAATCCAAAATTTATCAAAATAAAAAATGCGAAAATTAGAAAAATTTTTGAAAATTAAAATATTAAGATTACACACAATTATAATTCAAAATTATCTATAGAATTCTTCCCAATAAGAACTCTTTTTATGACTTATTGTTAATCTATTTAGTAGTTCATAATTATGTTGTTTTATATAAAATCTTTGTAACGCGCGAATAAAATTTTTCACGTTATAAAAAGATGCAAAATTGAAAATAATAATAAAATGAGAAAGACCTGATATGTTTTGAAGAATTTTTTTTCACAATATTGTATTAAATATACTTATTTTTCCTCTAATTTTGATTATAGCGTCGCGTGTTATTAATTATATTAGTATTAATATATATATATATATATATATATGCGTGATTTTAATTTAAATAATAATACTTTAATTTAAATAATAATGTACCGCTAATACGCGTTGTATCATATTTTTGCAATCACGATGTATAGATTACTATAGTTCTCTGTATCATGAGTGGAATGAATGGCGAAAAAGAATTTTGTCGAAATCGAAGAGACACGTCTAAATAAAATAGATTTATTCATGTTGCTTCTTTAGCGTTAGAATGGTCGATGAAGTGGAACGTTTCTTAGTTGAGCAGAAATCCAAATGCGAGCAGCTTCTTAAGGAAGGTAGACCTGATATTCTTTATATTCTTTGAGCAATTTTGCTTAATGAAATTAAAATAAGTATTTGTTAATAATAATGTTAAATAAATACTCTCTTGTATATCCTCATCAGCTAAAAACTTGTCAGTGTCTTTAAAGTTTGAAAAATGTCTTTAAATCTCACAGATAAAAAAGAAACTTCAATTACAAAGAAATAACAAACACAATGAATTATTAGTTCATTCGATCGTGGCGTTTTTTTTCTGCGATTAATTAAACAATCATACCATCAATTCGAGAATATTCATAAATCAATAAAAAAAATATATATCAATATATCAAATACAATCAATATTTTATGTGATGTCGGAAGCTGCGGGAATCGGCTTAGCCAGCGACAGTATCATCGATCAGAATCGTTGGAAAAAGAATCATAATTTTGCCGAAACGAATATTACCATCATCGAGGGCAATGGAACGGATATTCGTCGATGTCCGGTGACCTTCGACGGTCTGCTCTGCTGGTCGCGTACTGATGCACCAGAAACAGCGATCTTGCCCTGTCCACCTGCCCCGATTATGGGATACACCGATCTGACGAGTGAAAATCTAAGGGCGTTAGCGGTTGCCAGCAAGGTCTGTCTGGCGAACGGCGAATGGTACCAGAACTCGGACGGCATCTTCTGGAGCAACTACAGTCTGTGTGTGCTGAATAGAACACGTTACATGATCAATGGTGCTGAGAATCATCTGCGATTGTACGAAACAGCGGAGTATTCGCTCCTGAATGTAAGCTTTTTTTATCTTCTTTTTATGTCCTTATTGACCTTGTGTTAATTCATTAGTTCCACGATTTAAAAACGTTTCGAATTCATTAATACCACATTTGATATATTTTATGATATTCAGAATATATATATATATATACATATATATATATATATATCAACGATAATTTCATAATTTAGATGATTATTAGATGTGGTATAGTATTGCAATTTTTTAATAGCCAGCACACACAGTATATATCCATTTAATAATAATAATTATTGTAATGAACAAAGATAATTTATAAAGATGTACATTCTTTTATAGTTTCATATCTTTTACGTGTAAAAAACATATTGTATGTACATGTATACATATATGATTAATTATGAAACAAGTAAAATTGCATTATATTATTATGACGTTAACACAAGTATATATCAAATTATATTACTATTTCGTTCCTTTAATCGTAAAATAAATAATGGATTTAAAATAAAATTTATTTAATTATTCACCACAAATTATATTATTATTATTTTATTATTATTATGTGCTGCTGATAGAAATGGTTGCCGATTATCAAGATAGTATCACAAATTGGATACGGTACTTCGTTTATTACTCTAATCGTCGCCATGATAGTCTTCTCCTTACTTAGGTGAGTGTGGCTTTCTTACTTAAGCAAACGCGTTATCCCCTTTTCAATTTCGTTGAGAAGTTCACGTTATCCATTCATTGTTAACTCGCTTACGTAGGAAACTCAGGAATCCCAGAAATAAACTGCATATGCATCTATTTGTGTCCTTTATCATGAGAGCTTTCATGGCACTTCTGAAGGATTGGATTTTTATCGATGGAATTGGAATGGCTTGGAACGTCGTCTTCGTCAACGGAAATAGTGCTTTTATCAACGAACGCAGTGTAAAGAACACCGATTAATTACATATATTATTATCTGGATAATAATATAATGTATTATTTATCTCGATATAATAATATGATTAATTATTATTTTTTTCCCCGATTATATAATTGATTTTTCTATATTAACAATTTGCGCGTTTATATTTAGTAGTCTTCAATGTATTTATAAATCAAAATTAGTTATCATATTAATCAATCATACGAATTTGCATCGAAATATTTCTCTCTGTATAAAAGCGATACTTTAAATTATTTGTATTACGTCTTGTTTTTTATTTTTTTTCAAACTCTATATTGCTGATAATTCTAACTTTTATTAATCAATATTGTCAGATGTGGATCTGTAAGGCTATCACGAGTCTGTGGCAGTATTTCATCGTGGCAAATTACTCATGGATCTTGATGGAGGGATTGTATCTACATAATCTGGTTTTCAAGGCGCTATGTGCCGACACCAGTACAATAGCTCTGTATATCCTATTAGGCTGGGGTGAGATAGATTTTCAAGATTACAAAATCTTTAGAATTCTATTATATCGTATCTTATTCAAATTTAATTTTGTTAAATAGGTCTTCCCGTCTTAGTAGTAGTGCCATGGATCATAATACGCGCAACTATCGAAGACACTCTCTGCTGGACCACGCATGAAAATCCCTTACTGTTCCTTGTCATAAGAATACCAATCATCATATCTATTTTGGTATGTTGGCTGTATTTTATACGATGTCAATTTACATCGGGGATCCGGACCGAAACAAAATTAGGGTTCGGTTTCGGTTACGGTTTAATAAAATATTTAATAAAATATTTAATAACTGTTCCGGTTCCAGTTTCGGTTTTTTGATAAATAAAGAATAAAGGAAACCGAAACCGTTTAAATTACGATTTTTTCGGTTACGGTTCCGGTTTTTAAAATTTTTATTTTTCGTTTTTCTAATTAAATTAATTTCTAAATTATATTACTTTAAACAAATTATTATTAATTTTTATGACATATAAATAAACACTTCATATTATACATGAAAATATTGCAATAATATATGTATTTCAGAACATTTAAAAGATAATTTATTTTTAATTGTACTGCACTTCAAGGAGGCAGTTTTCGTGACATTTCCGTCTATTGCGCAAAAATAGAAAAAAATATCGAAAAGAATTGTAAACCGAAAATAATTTAACAGTCCGGTTATTGTTCCGATGTTATTTTAATAGAATTTCAATACGATTTACGGTTTCTACTAAAAAAAACAATTATGGAACGGTTATCGGTTTTAGTTCCGGTTCGGTCCGGGTTCCTGATTTACATTATATAAATATTCAAAATTACCTATGTCATTTTCCTCCTTTAGTTCAATTTTCTGTTGTTCCTCAATATCGTTCGTGTTCTGCTTGTAAAGCTGAAGACATCAGTGCATCTGCAACGAAAAAAGATGAAATACAAGTTAGTATGACATATTTATTTTGATTAACTTTTCTAATTAACACGCTAATATTGCTATATAATAATTCTTACAGTAATAATTTATTTATGCGTAAACACATACACACATAAAATCTAATTTCAAAAAAATATATAATTCTTCGATATAGTTGTTAGATATATTTATTTATTTTATTTTTAATGCAGGAGATGGGCAAAATCGACTATGGTTCTGGTACCACTCTTTGGAATACATTATACTTTCTTTTTGGGATTATCTTACCATCAAGATTACCGAGTTGAACTCGTCTGGCTCTTTTGCGATCAGCTATTTGCGTCCTTTCAAGTAAATGCGAAAGAATTGATTTCTTTTTCTTTATAATTCATACAGACATTCATGCTATTTACTTTCCTAGGGTGCTTTCGTGGCTTTACTGTATTGTCTGCTAAACGGCGAAGTCAGAGCGGAAATGCGACGAGCATGGAGGGCTCGACGATCAAAGAAGGAGGTCGATTCATTCATATCTGGGCATCGAGAATTATCAAAAAGTTTGAAGGATGGAATCAATCGAAAACAGCATCGATCGGAAGGCGATAATGGTACCAATTTCACGATTACAGTCATGAAAAAGTTGTCAACGAAAGATGTTAAGTAGATTCAATCAACTATCTCGATGTTGAATAAAATTTTATGTAAAATATATATAATCTACTTATAAAAAATATTTACAAGTATATAGATATTAATAAAAAAATCATATAGATGACAATGAAATAGATGAAAATTCACCTTTAAACAAGGCATGTTAAATTGATACTCGAATATATCGAAGTTCTCTCAAAATTCTCGAAGTTTATTGTTTCTTTTTCGTGATGTCAAATTAGCTTTTTCATTGTGCGCAGCTATCATCATCACATAAATTCTCTTGGAAAAATAAAAATTTATTTTGATAAATATTCGTCACTTCGATATGCTTAGGATCGTTAATAATGCGAATTCATTTGTCGAGCTTAATTTTTCTTTAAATTTTCCAAGAATAAATTTAAATCTATTTCTACTACAAATAGTTTTATATTTTATAATTTGTTATAATTTTTCATAATTTCTATGAAATTAAGTAATGAAAAAATTATTTAATATCGTATGGAATATATATTTTGATAAAGAACTATTATCACGATACAATTTCGTGTCATTTATTAAAATTTAATTAACTATATGTTTCGATATTTGTCATGATCGCGTTTCGAGAAAGAATTCGTCAATATGGATAGAACATCTTATATCATTACTTTATTGCTCGAATAAATGATAAAGCAAATGATAAAAAACCGTGTCATATAAATAAAAGTCCTGCATGTTGTTAAGAACACAATTAATTCATTGCTGAAATATTTTATGTACCTACTATAAAATATGTATTCACAAAAAATATATATATATTTTATATATATCATTATTTTATTGCTCGAATAAATGATAAATGCATATGATAAAAAACCGTGTCATATAAATAAAAGTCCTGCATGTTGTTAAGAACACAATTAATTCATTGCTGAAATATTTTATGTACTATAAAATATGTTTTTTGTGAATACATATTTTATAGTACGTAAAATATTTCAGCAACGAATTAATTGTGTTCTTAACAACATGCAGGACTTTTATTTATATGACATGGTTTCTTATCATTTGCTTTATCATATGCATTTATCATTTATTCGAGCAATAAAGTATATACATATTCGTATATGTACATATTCGTATATATATATATATATATATATATATATATATATATATATATATTCGTATATATACATATTCGTATAAATACATATTCGTATATATACATATTCGTATATATATACGAATATGAATATATATGAATATGTATATATACGAATATGAATATCTACGAATATTTACATTCACATTAATAATATTTGATACCAATGATTGTAAAAGCGTATGATTGATAATAAAAATATATATGTTTCTTAAATTATATGAGATTACATAATTATTAATTAAATAGTTAATATAGTCCCAATAATAAAAAAAAAAAAAAAAAAAAATTTCTTAAGTTATATATTAATATAGTATATCACAAAGTCCTTTTTGTATTACAGAGAAAAACTAAAAAGTGTCTATATTTATAATTTTTGATGTGACACACAAGATCATACAGATTATTTTTTAAATTATTATTAAAATATTTGCATAAATGCTCGCTGGCGTAAATGTTTATTATCTTGTGAGTTTAAATCATTTTTTATTAACATACTATAATAAATATCATAACTTTGAAAATTTAATCTTATGAAGGTAAGACTATAATATATTCCCTTGGTAAGTTCCATTCAGTATCGATTATAAGGTTCAATTGTGCTGCTCTTGTTTGTGCTGCCACCGTTCCATATTGTAGCTTCGTTTATTTCATTCTTTTTTCAATTATCATAAGTACATATTCTTCATTATTGTTTATATTTTTTTAATTATATGGAACTTAAATTGAAATATGTTTTGCTAAGTTGTATGTGTACTATTTAATGATTTAAAATTGAATTTTATATTATTGTGTTGATACTATCTTATTATAGCATATCTTATTATAACTATCTTAGCGTAAAAATAAATGATAATTGTTTAATTCAACGAATTTTTAATAATAGCCATCACAATAATGATATACTAAAAATGTCAGGATAACTAAGAAGTCAAGGATCATATTTTCACATGACTCTACATTTTAGTTTCTGAAGTTCGTATATAAATTCAAGATATACAAAATATATTTAATATTTAATTATAATAATAATATTAATTTAATAACAAAGTTATTTATTATATTTGCAATAATATGTTATAAATCCAATGAATATACTATAAATAAAAAAAAAACGCTTTGCAATATTATTGCATTCAAGGCAAATATAGTAATATTTAAAAGAAATTAATTAATATGTATAGACGCTAGGCAATATGTTAAACATTTTACATTCACATTAATAATATTTGATACCAATAATTGTAAAAGCGTATATGATTGATAATAAAAATATATATGTTTGACAAAAAAAGAAAAGAATAGAGGAAGAAATAAAAGGGTTCATGTAAAAGGAACTGTCATCATAGTAACAAGGTATGAACTATCTCATGACCGCAAAAACACATTAATCGGGTGTGTCGAACAGGGAGTGTGCTGCGTTCTTGATTATTATGGCAAGAATCGGTTGTGTCTCCACGCGTGCACGCACGCGACTTTCTTGTTGTAGCGTTCTGGCTGCACGTGTCAATCCCCGATGCGTGCAATTTCTGAGATAGGTGTTGATTGCGTAATGTTCTATCGGCTTGAAAGTAGATTAAAGTCCTATTGACTAATTTAAATAATTGCGAGTTCCGCGGTTGTGCCTTTTAAAGAGAGGGTGGCTCTACTTTCTCCTTCTTCGATTATGCTGACATCGAATACATAAGTTATATATTTGTACATACAAGATAATATATAAATAAAAAAAGATGGATTTAAAATTAATAACGCCATTAGAGATGATTATTCTGATAAATGTGATCGCAATATTTCAGACATTACAAACGCGTTTTATAATATAAAGAGATTGGACATATGTAAGGATATGTTATTACGAAGTATGAATGAAACGAATGAGTTCTGGTTATATATAGAAATTCTGGTTAAAGATAGAAATATTCTACAATGAAACAGGCGAGGGTTATTATTATAGTCGAATATCACAGATGCGACCCGTCTGCCACCTGATCCTCCGAAGAAATCTATATTACTCCGACGAATCTATCTCCCTTCGCGGTTTATTATTTTTTTCTCCTTGCTTTTACAGTGCCTTTTAGGTACAAATAAATAAATGTCATAATCGTATGAAAAAAATGATTTTTTACGAAATAAGATGACATATATAATAATCTCATATAATTGTACCAAGTCTATTTACAATTCTAATTGCAAGAAATTTAAACGCGTTTCCATATTTCCATATTTTGAATAATATAGTCGTGCCTTCTCTTAATTAATCTGTATTTCCACGTCTGACAATATCTTGAGTTTATCACTGACGCAGCAAAAAGAAAGTTGCATCAATGGCTTTTAGTCACGCAAATTAAATATGCTATTATTCAGCTATTATTAGAGATATATAAAACAATACGAAGTGTCTGTAATTAAATGGATCTTTGCAAAATCTTTGAAATTTAAAAATCTTTCTACGAAAGATTCCAACGATGGAATATAGACGAGATAAAGCTAATATAAAAAATAATAAAATTTATTATACTTTTATATGTATTGAGCATCAAAATATTGTCGTATCCAAACAAAGAAGAAATTTAAACGCGTTTCCATATTTCCATATTTTGAATAATATAGTCGTGCCTTCTCTTAATTAATCTGTATTTTCACGTCTGACAATATCTCGAGTTTATCACTGACGCAGCAAAAAGAAAGTTGCGTCAATGGCTTTTATAGTCACGCAAATTAAATATGCTATTATTCAGCTATTATTAGAGATATATAAAACAATACGAAGTGTCTGTAATTAAATGGATCTCTGCAAAATCTTTGAAATTTAAAAATCTTTCTACGAAAGATTCCAACGATGGAATATAGACGAGATAAAGCTAATATAAAAAATAATAAAATTCATTATACTTTTATATGTATTGAGCATCAAAATATTGTAGTATCCAAACAAAGAAGAAATTTAAACGCGTTTCCATATTTCCATATTTTGAATAATATAGTCGTGCCTTCTCAATTAATCTGTATTTTCACGTCTGACAATATCTCGAGTTTATCACTGACGCAGCAAAAAGAAAGTTGCGTCAATGGCTTTTATAGTCACGCAAATTAAATATGCTATTATTCAGCTATTATTAGAGATATAGAACAATACAAAGTGTCTGTAATTAAATGGATCTTTGCAAAATCTTTGAAATTTAAAATTCTTTCTACGAAAGATTCCAACGATGGAATATAGACGAGATAAGCTAATATAAAATTTATTATACTTTCATATGTATTTTGAGCATCAAAATATTGTCGTATCCAAACAAAGAAGAAAATGACAAAAAAGTTTCCTCGAAAAACTGATATTTTAGTGACGGGACAACGAATGATCAATAAAACGGTTCGTGTATCCGGGAAGCTGTAAAATACTGTCACGTGAATAGCGAAATGCGGCGGAATGGCGACGTGGCATCAGGTGTCGGGGCGGGATTGTCGGGATATCTCTCGGTTGTCCATTGGAGAATTCTCGGGGCGCTTGTCAGGGATGCTGGGAAAACGGGAGGGCAAGGGAGCCTACAATACCGGGACCAAGGGCGTGGTTACGGAGGATGAAACAACCCCTACCCGCGAGCTGGAGTACCAAACTTCGCCCTTCCCTTTTTCCGACAGGGATGCTGCCGTTGTCTCTTCCGACGATCTCGTCGAAGCTGAGAGATCGAGATATTGCCAGAAGCAATCTTATTGTCGCGGATAAGTTTAACAATCGAGGTCGATCTAATCGCGATCCAGATTCGATAGATAGACGAGCCAGCGAAGTGGGATGTTTTGAAAAATCTGTGGATTCGTGTTGAAATTAATAGAAAGTGATCGGATAATCTTGTGCGCGATAATTTCATATTATTTAATATGAAATGAGTGAGAGAAGAATTATGTTGCCACGAATCGGATAAGATTAGCGATTTCGAAAGTCTTTCCTATCTTAGAAGCTTGGTGAGTAAAAATAAATAAAATATTAATTTTATTATATAACAATATACATAAATTCGTATTGATATAAACCGTAGCTTTACCTTCTAAAAAAATATCAAAAATTAAATCTATAATAATATTCGGCATTTTCTAAAATTTCTAGAATTGAATTTTTATAAATCTTAAATTTTCGATCAAACGCTAATTAGAAATAAATTTTTACTATTATATAATTGTGCCTTATTAATTAAATTTTTGCTTATGTATCATAGGATTACAAATCTTTTATTTTTTAAATATTATGTATATAAAGTTTTAAGTAAATTTTATGTATAAAATATCAAGTTTTCTCAAAACTGCAAGGTGCTTTCTTTACAAAATTGAGTTGACATCAAAATGTATGATGTCAAATCCTAAAAATAAAAACAATCCATAGGGAATCGTGACTATTTGTCGGATAGTAGTGTCACAATAAATATTATAAGAGCGTCGGGAAGACTTGTCGTCTGAAATCTGGTAGTCTTCTCTGAAATATTAAAGAAAAAAATCGAAGAGAGAGGCGAACGCTCATACAAATTGCCGGTTTACCATGAAAATCAGATCGAACAGGATACAGGGTTCTTTTTCGTCAATACTTGATGAAAGAACGCGTCACTTATGCAGAGCGTGAACCGCGTTTCTTTTAATAATGCAACATCTTTCCCATAAATCGACATCAAATCGAGATCGGTTCAGTGACACGATAAAATTCAGCATTTTTTTAAATTTACGCTTTCTTTCGTATACGAAAAATACGAAACATTTTTAATGTAATATTCCGCTTCCTAGAAACTTGTCTGACTTGTCGTCTGGTTTTATTCTTTTATATGAAGCCTTAATTCTATTACATAAGTTACTGTTGTGTGCTTGACAAATATTTAGCTATCCAATTATCGCTGACCGAACCCCAATATTCTTAGAATAAACCCTTTTACGCTGCATTTTCTCGCAATTCTCTAGAGTCTCACCATTGCGAACAATTTGATTATTATTTATTTATATGCTGCTATAATACTATAAACTTTCTGAATACTGAATAATAAAATTATAAATTAGCAATGATATTTATATATTAGATATATTATTTAATATTAATTATATTATCGATAATTATGATGTATTTTAATGCTTTTTGCTTGAAAACTGCATTAAAGAATAAAATGTCACAAACATATAAATCTATAACTATACTACAAAATAATTAAATTAATAATAAACTTGATATTATACAACCCTTATTGTAAATTTAATGATAAATTATGTGACAAATTTAAAATCAGCTTTTTTTTAGCAAAAAGTAATAATCGATCGATTATCAAGCAAATTAATACAAATTGGGGGGAATCAGATAAAGTGTTTCTAAAATTAAGGTCGCGAGTCGTGCGATGCTTATAAAGTGCTGATGCTTATGACGTTAACAAAATCAATTTTGCCACCTATAGATATCTATATTATTTCGTACTCCTTCAATGGTTATTACGACTATAATTACAGCCACGTGCTATGGAAAGCGAAATTACATGCCGAATAAGTGTATTTTGCGAAGGGGATAATCTTTCGACAGATCAGACGAAATCTCTTTGAAAGGAACACTCTCGTATCGCAGTCGAGGCACATGAAGAGCTTCAATTGCGATTTTGCGAGCGAGGACAGAGCGGTATCTATGGCGAACGGCGGCCACGGGATCGTCGTTAACGGGGTAAGCGCTCCTGGTTCGGGCAGCTTGTCGAGGGAGGAGAGGCGCAGGCGAAGAAGAGCCACCACGAAATATCGAACCGCACATGCCACACGGTAAGGGCAGTATTGGAGTTTCGTACAAACGCAAAAGAATGCTATAGTATAGCCGCTTAAGACAACGTTTCATTCCATCAGGGAGAGAGTCAGAGTGGAAGCTTTCAACTTGGCGTTCGCGGAATTGCGAAAATTGCTGCCGACGTTACCACCGGACAAGAAGCTTTCAAAAATCGAGATACTTCGACTGGCAATCTGTTACATCGCTTACCTAAATCATGTCCTCCAAGCTTGAACTTGTGCGCGTCTCGATCAACGGAAGTGAAGAACAGATGATGTCAGAAAGTCACAGATGATTCCTCCATTAGCTTATTCCAATTGCGGACGAACCGATCGATCATTTCTCTGAAATTAAAAAAAAAGAGTATTTGCTTAATTATATATTATTATAAAAGTAGAGAAATTTTAGCACGATTAAAGACATAAAATAGCGAGGAAGAATAAAAGAATTACAGAAAAGTTCAATACATAGTTTTCATTTTGTGACAAGAACAATAAGAGAATAATAAAAGAATAAAGATTAATTAGAGAATCATATGAATTAACACAGCACTGTAATATAATACTTTAGAAAAATCTCAACAAATGTATGCTTGCACCTAGTTGCACTCGCGCAAACTTTTGTCTACCCAAAACTCTCTTCCGATGGATCCTAAAATAATTTCAACTGATTAGCATAAATGTTTAATTATTCGATAAAGGAATTTGTCATCGTTCAATAAATTTGTCGACCATTCAAAATACGATCGTCGCTGAATTACACGAGTTGCATGAACTGCAGGATCGCGCTGTTTTTATCGTCGATATTGTCGAATCTCTTCGATTCCTGAAGATTAGTGGGCCACCTCGGAACAATGGAGCAGATCCCCACGGGATTTCTACCCCTCCGTGTTCTTCCAAATACTCCTACAACCCTCGACACTCCGTGTATCCGATCGCCGTCGATTATACGGCTCGTGCTTAAGTGAAAAAGAATGGAATTGCCGATGAGGAGACCAACTTCACGGATCGTCGCCTTGCATCGCTCGTTTCTCGTTTCTCTGCAAATGCGATTGTACTGATTCGGCTCGATCGCTCGGAGATCTTCGTGAAATTGATTGATTAATTGCGAATGAAATTTGCTCGCTTGTAAAAAGACAGATGAGACTTAGAATAGAAGAAATTCATTTAAAAATTCGTAAAAAATATTAAATACCTAAATCAGAATTACTTTTAATTCATTTAATTTAATTTAATTTAAATAAATTTTGAAATAACTAGACAATTACGAAACGCATGCCATTTATTTCTTTATATTATATAATATTATTTAATAAGCCCCAATTAAAATACCTCAAAATTAAAAACAATCATCTTTGTCGATATATAAAAGTATATAATTATATACTAATGTATATAAACACATGTCATTTAATCTATACGAAATTATGCTGTGTGTGTGTGTGTGTTTAAATAAGTTTAAAGCAATCATTCAAAATAAGTCATAATCTATTTTATGCTTCGAAGTCAGACACATATTTGGTATAAAATTTATACTTAACGAATAAAAAATCATATAAAAATATTTACTGCTTGATCAACTCTAATAACATATTCGTAAATTCGAAAATAGTATATTATATTTTTTTTCGTTTTTTGTTTTTCAAAAGTATATTAAACTTGCACGTATTAAACAAAAAAAATTTTACATTGCCTCTTTCTCAAATTATCAAAATATGCAATTTCAATGATGATGACAGCTGCTCACGAAGCGAAAGAACTAATTAGTATCACGGAAAAGAGACAACAATAAACTTTAATGTTTTTGAGAAAACTTTGACGTTTTCAATTAATTAACTTTATATGTCTTTTTTAAGACTTTCTCTCTCTCTTTCTCTCTTTTTCTCTTCTTCTACTGTCAGTTCTTTGTAATGTTTATTTATTTTTTGTGTAAATGATAAACAATATTAATTTTTTACATATAAATTTTATAATTGTTTTATAACATCTAATAAAGCAGGAATTGTTTGATACTAGACGAGTAATGAGAATGAAATAAACACAGAAATAAACAATTGAATAAAAGTGAAATTAATGGCATCGTTATTGACATAGTTTGTTTGCTCGTATTTTTCGGCGAGATAATCGCAAAACCAAGTATAATCAGTTAAGCAGATTATATATTATTTCACATTTCGGTAAAAATCAACACTCTATATCACTTTATGAAGAGACAACATTATCATGCGAGTCCATCTTTCATCAAATATGCAAACAGATTAATAAGTGGTATAAAAAGTGGACGAATAATAATGGCAATATAAGTGAGCCATTACATAAAAGAATTTATCTCTACATGTTTCACGGACAAGCAATTAAACATATCGATCGTATGAATATAATTAGACAATCTTTATTAATTTGTTTTTTTATTATTTATAAGTAATATTTTTTTTATAATAATGAATTTTATATCTAAATTTATATCTAAATACTCTCTTATACATCTCAACTATAATTTTTTTCCTTTTAATAATAATTTTGCAGTGTTATCAAATGCTATGCAACAATGGGTTTACCTACGATGTATAATTAGCATGTATGATCGATTATATGAGAATCATCCGATCTGATATGTATTGTATGTGTATTCAGCAAAAATATTATAAAATATAAATTATAAATTATAAAGAAAGATATCATTCTCTCCATTATGTATTATTCAGCTTTTTACTATCCTCAATGTCCTCCATAAGTTTCGCTTTTAAATTATTCAATTATTTTTCAGAAATAATTTTCAAGATAAAGTAAAAAATTCCCTTCGGAAGCATAATAAGAATCGTCATTATGAAAAAACTTGCATATTTCGGTTGTAAACTATTCCAATGTATTTTGGATTTTGTAAATTGTATAATAAATGATAGATTGTTATCAATTAATTTATACATCCTTAGTCTGATGTCTCCCATGTAATATCTATATATTTAATGATTGTGGGCGCAATCTTCTTCTGCTAATTATTACGTGCCATCATCGAGATCGACTATACCTTATGACACATTAAGGTAATAAAAGCGAACCCTGTGGGAGCGTTTACTGAACAAATTACTCATTGCTTCGCAGGCAGTTGACTTTCGTGTAGATATATAATAGATCGCTTCAAAGTCCTCGACTCGTTTGCTCACATTAGCTCATTTAGCACACCTGCGTTCTTCGTGATAACCGTTTACGAGCTTCCATGTTAACAAAGGTAGATCATTAACTTACAAATTATGGGGAAATCGAGGACGAAAGTGCAGTGAAAAAGTGACTGTCACAACATTGTTCGATCTGACATATTAATTATCTGTGTAGATCGACTTGTATTAGTCAAGTATAACACGCTGCATATGATTATCACAAGTGGATAGATTAATCTAATGTAAATTAGTAAAGAATTAAGTAAAGAAAAAGATAAAAATATACTATATGTTCCTAAAACATTAGAAATAAACAAATTAGTGATCAAATATCGCAAAACAATCAGTTTTGTCAAAAAAGACATTTTTTCGTCAAAATTAGATCAACGATTTCATCAAAGTTTGCGAAACGCTCGTTTTGTAGTAAGTTGAGAAATTAATTAATAGAGAAATTGACAAAAAACCATTCCGCATATGCTATCATCAATCATATTTATCTGATTTTGAATACCTCAGATGCTCGATCAGCTGAAAGTTAAAGACAAGATCATTTAAACGAGAGATCGTATGCTTAATCGAAGAACACCGTATGGAGAAAATAGGAATTATGAAGCTATTTACACGTCCAAAATGCTTGACCGAGGCGGTAGCACCTGTGATAATTCTAAATCATTTAATGGGACTTCGTGCTTTCGAGTATCCTCGTGGTCAGCCGAGACCTATACTCAGTCTGATCTATCTTTTGTTTCTTTATTGTTTGTACTATAGTGGCTCGCTGCATTTGGAGGAAGAATATTACTTAAGTATGAATTTATTAAAGCTGGAATATTTTCTGTACAAAATATTGGATTATATTATTATTTATTTGATCTTCGTTAAACTGTTGTTGGGCTGGTACTATACAAAGGTAAGCAAGTATGAAATAAATATATATAATATCCTGTAAATATAAAAAACAGATAAAAAAAATGTTAACTTGTGCAATTAATGTGCTATTCGACGAAATATATGCATTTTCTAAAAATATTTTGTGTCGTATATAAATTAACATTTTCCACAGAGTTTCGAAACTTGCTATAGAAAAATCTTCCAAATCGACGAAACATTGCGACAGCTTGGAGCGGTGATAAACTATGATAAAATATATTTTATAACGATCGGAGTAATGATCCTCTGGTTTACAATCAGCTTCGCTATGTGTGCTGTAGTCTTTATTATAATGCAGAAGCACTCAGATGTATATAAAACTATCGGCACAATAATAGTATATATGTATGCAGTAGCTGTCAATTCTATTTTCATCTTCGAATTCTACATATTTGTAAAGTATGTAAAGTAGTTTTTATAAACTAAGAAATTTATTTTAATCGAGTTTAATCTAATCAAATATTCTCTTTTTCAATTAAAATGTGAGAAAATAATATTGTTTAATATAATTGTTTAACATATTTTATCCAAAATATTAAAGCTAAAATTAAGACTAAGATTAAAATTATAAGAAATTATATTATTATATATGTATATGTTTCACCTATTAGCCAAGTCTTGATTCATTGCTCGTTTAAATAAAAATAAAAGAAAGAATATTAAAATTAAAAAAAATAACTAACACATTGTTTTACAGATGCATAAAAACGAGGTTTGAATTGATCAACCAACTCTTACATGAAAGTTCAACAGTGTCATTGGCAAAAGAGATAAAGTTGGGCTGTTTTGAAATAAAAGATTATGTTAAAATCATGAATAATGAGCAACAAAAGAATTTGCAGCCTATGAATCCTATGAAGATATTATCTTATTGTTGTTGTCAATTGCAATCTAGAAAAAATATTACTGTATTAGAAAAACGAAATTCGATCAAATCGCAGATTCAAGCGCATTTCCCATCTCATTTTCAAAAACAGATTCAAGGGGAACTTCGAAATCGATCTCAGAGACACAATTCTGTAATGACGAAATGTCAAAAACGTAAATATCTGTTACAAATAACCAAGTGAGTATAGAAATTATGAAATAAATTGTTGTAAGATAATTTCTATAAATAATAGCAATAAAAATTGAACATCCAAATTGAACGATCAAATGTGTCAATAAATTCTTAAATAATTTGAGATTAAGGTTCATGAGTTTTGTCTACCAAACAATTTGAATATTTTAATCAAATCCTTTGTGTAAGATAAAACTTTGCGAATGAGAGAGAGAGAGAAATTTTTAAAGTATTTTTTCAAATAAGAATATTTTTTAGCTGCTTAAAAAATTGGTTTTTAGACAGGTGCATCTAGAACTGTGTAAATTATCAAAAACACTATGTATTATCTTCGGCGTACAGACAGCTTGCGAGATAGGAGTGATTATTATGTTTCTCACCGGAACTTTCTACAATTTTTACATTCGATATTTTGCACAAGGAGACAATATCAACAGTTTGCAACACATAACTGTGACAATCCTATTCAGTATCCTTCAATTTATAAAAATTACATTTTTAAGTCGTGTTTGCAAACATGCAGCCGATGAGGTAATCTATTTTTGCATATTATTATTTTATTGGAAATTTAATTAGTAATTAAGATTTATATTTGTGTAGGGAAATAAAACTATTGAGATTATTTACTCGATATACGGATGCGACACAAAGTCTGGTGTGCAAGAGGAGGTTTGTTTGCGACATACAACTTTCAACATTGATTATATAACTATTATTATTACTTACTATATCAATTATGGCATTAATTATCTCTTTCAATTATTTCAGATTCAGCAATTTGGTATTCAAATATCACAAAGTCCTGTGAGATTCTCCGCCTTTGGTATTTCTTTGGATAATCATGTCCTAACTATGGTTTGTATCGAATTATATATATAAAATATATATAATAAATATATATAAAACTTATAACATCGCGCACAGATATATGATAATGTTATGCTTTTCTTATTTATAGGTGCTGAAAGTTGTAACAACCTATTTAGTTATTATGATACAAGTAAGCAACTCATTGGAGTCGAATAAAACTATTAAATATTATAAGTCTTAAATATAATATGCATATTTAATTTATATTGTATTTAAGGAATTATAAATAATAATTTGATAATTAAATTTTAGAATTATAATTTCAATTAAATTTTAAAAGAGAATTAATATATCAAACAAAAATATCGTAGATATACAAGCTATGTAAAATAAAACAATGTGGAATTTTATTCAGAATATTCAATAGAATATTCAATTTTATCTTTCGCTAAAACTTTAGAATTAGACTTTGTATTAAACTTTGAAATATATTATGCTTAATTGAAGATAGTATCATGCATTTTTTCTTTTTCCATTAATATAATAATAATATCATAGAAGATACTTTTGTACGTTATATTTGTATATGTTTAATTTTCTCAATTTATATAATTACTTAATATTAAGCCAAAAAATTGTGCTCTGTACACATTAACCAATTTTAATGAAAAATTAATTTTCTTTGAAACTGACACCCATCCGCGTCTTTCTAGATCATTAAATTAATTAATGTGTGTATCTTTTACTGATGTAATTAATTGCATATTAACACATTATAGTATGACAGTCACCGGTGACCTACGAGGCACGAAAAGCTCAGTGTAAGTCGTCGGTAACCATCATGGTGATGAATGTGTTAATAACAATATAATGTGCGTAATCCTCTTCCAGTAATAATTTCATGTGCCGTCATCGAGGCCAACGGGCTTTTATAATTAAAATTAAAAGAATTAAAATAATAAAAGTGAATACTAGGATGCTTGTACAACAAATTACGCATTGCTTCGCGTACAGTTGACTCTCTTGTAGGTATATAACAGATCGTTTCAAAGTCCACGATTTGTTTGCTCGCGTTCGCTTGTTTAGTACATCTGCGTTCTTCATAAACGTTTGTGAGCTTTTATGTGCTCCTTAGATGTTTTATAAAGGTGGATTATTAACTTACGAATTGTAGGAAATCGAGGACAAATGTGTAGTGAAAAAGTGTTTGTCACAACACAGTATTATCTAACACTTTGATTATCTGTGTAGATTTATATTAATCAACTATAATATGCTGCATACAATGATCACAAGTACATAGATTAATCTAATATGAATATTAGGTAAAGAAAAAATAAAAATATACTTGCACTAACAATAAAACATGGAAAATAAACAAATTTTCAAATAAATTGATGAAATAATGCAAAATAATCAGTTTTATCAAAAAGAAATATTTTTCGTCAAAACTAGATTAATGATTTCGTCAAAGTTTGCGAAAACTTCGTTCTGCAAAATGTTAAGAAATTAATTACTACAGAAATTAACAAGAAACCATTTAATTTCCATATACAAGCTATTAATCATATTTATCTTATTTCCAAAATCTCGGGTGCCTAATCAGCTGAAAGTTAAATACAAGAATATTTAAATCAAGTGATCAAACTTTTAATCGAAGAATATCATATAAGAAAAAAAGTAATTATGAAGCTATTTGCGTGTTCGAAAAACTTTACCGAAACGGTAGCACCAGTGATAACTCTGAACCGTTTAATGGGACTTCGTGCTTTTGAATATCCTCGTGGTCGGCCAAGACCTATACTAAGTTTAATCTACCTTTTGTTTCTTTACTGTTTGTACTATGGTGGCTCAATGTATTTGGAAGAAGAATATTACTCAAATGTCAATTTATTGAAGCTGGAATACTTTCTGTATGAAACATTAGACAACATTGTTATTTATTTGATCTTTGTTAAACTACTGCTAGGTTGGTGGTATACGAAGGTAAGCAAATGTAAAATAAATATATAACATCCTATATAAATAAAACACAGAAAAAAAAAGGAAATGTTAACTCATGCGCAATTCAACAAATTATGTGTACTTTTTAAAAATATTTTGTGTGTCGTATAAATTAACATTTGTGCACAGAAATTCGAAGCTTGTTATAAAAAAGTCTTCGAGATCGACGAAACATTGCGACAGCTTGGATCGGTGGTAAATTATGATAAAATATATTTTATAATAATCAGTGTAATAATCATCTGGTTTATATTCAACTTCTCTGCGTGCATTATGATCTTCATTATAACGCGGGTACAAACAGATGTATATAGAACAATCGGCGCTACAGTGGTATATTTTTATTCACTGGCTGTCAATTCTATTATCATCTTCGAATTCTACATATTAGTAAAGTATGTACATTGATTTTATAAATTAACTTATAAACTTTATAAACAACTTAGAAGTTCGTTTTTTGATAAATATATATTTATATGTTTCATATTGTTAGTCAGTAGATTATTGCTTATTTGTATAAAAATAAATGTAATAATATTAACGTTTAAAAAAATAATAATGTCTAATATGTCGTTACGTAGATGCTTACAAATGAGATTTGAATTGATGAACAAACTTTTACATGAAAATTTGACAGTATTATCGGCAAAAGAGATAAAGTTGGGCTTTTTTGAAATAAAAGATTATTCTAAAATCATGGATGTTGAGCGACAAAATTATTTGCTTCCAATGAAGATATTATCTTACTGCTGTCGACAGGTACAATTTTGGAAAAAATATTATATTTATTTTCTATATTAGAAGAATAAAATGCATCAAATCGCAGATTTAATCGTACTTTCATTTCCAGAAACAGTTTCAAGGGGAACTTCGAAATCGGTCTCAAAGACACAATTCTATAATGACGGAATGTCAGAAACGTAAATATCTGTTACAAATAATCAAGTGAGTATAGAAATTATGAAATAAATTGTTGTAAGATAATTTCTAAATAGTATAAGAATTAAACAAAACATTAAATATGTGAAATTCGTAAAATACTTGACATTTAAATTAGTGATTTTTGTTTACAAAACGATTTGTTGAATATCTATAACCTAAATCAAATTCTTCGTGTAAAATAAAACTATGCAAGAGAGAAAGAAAGAGAGAGAGAGAGAGAGAGAGAGAGAGAGAGAGAGAGAGAGAGAGAAAAGAACATTTATTATGTAAAACTTTTTTAAATAAAAATATTTTTAGCTGTTTAAAAAGATGTTTTTTAGGCAGGTCCACCTAGAATTGTGTAAAGTATCAAAAACAGTATGTTTTATCTTCGGCATACAGACAGCTTGCGACATAGGAGTGATTATTATGTTTTTCACCGGATCACTCTATAATTTGTATATTCGATGTATTGTACGACAACACAAGAACACAAACATTTTGATGCAGCAACTAGCTGTAACAATCATACTGAGTATCTTTGATATTCTTAAAATTACATTTTTAAGTCGCGTTTGCAAAAATACAGCCAATGAGGTAATCTATTTTGTACATTATTATTATTTCAGTAGAGAAATTTAACTAGTAATTAATATTTATATATTGTTGTGCAGGAAAATAAAACTATTGAAATTATTCACTCGATTTACGGATGCGATACAGAATCTGATATACAAGAAGAGGTCTGTTTGCGATATACTTTCAACATTGATTATATAACTATTATTATTAATTATTGTATCAATGAGCGTTAATTATTGCTTATAATTATTTCAGATCCTGCAGTTTGGTATTCAAATATTACAATGTCCGGTGAGATTCTCCGTGTACGGTATTTCTTTGGATAATGTCCTAATTATGGTTTGTATCGAGTTGTTATAGATTGCTAATTTTGTGTAAATAATTTTTAGATTTTAGATAATTTCCTAGAAACAAAATATATGTATTGAAAATATTTAATAATGTTTTTACAATTCTTAAAATAAAAAACTGTTTTTAATTTTATTTTGATTAAAAGTAAAAAGTTTACAGATAGATAATATGTATTAAATTATGTTCAATATCTCATATAATTTTTATTTATTATTGTGTGTCTCTCTCTCTCTCTCTCTCTCTCTCTCTCTCTCTCTCTCTCTCTCTCTCTCTCTCTCTCTCTCTCTCTCTCTCTCTCTCTCTCTCTCTCTCTCTCTCTCTCTCTGTGTTTGTGTGTGTGTGTGTATTAAATATATTTATAAGTTATAACATTGCAACAGATATAATATTATTATGTTTCTCTTACTTATTAGATGCTGAAAATTATAACAACTTATTTAGTTATCATGATACAAGTAAGCAACTCATTGGAGTCAAAATAAAATTATTTAAAATGTATAATATATCTTAAATATGCATATTTAATTTATATTCAATTAATTGTAAATATTTATATAAATAATTAAATTTTAGAATTATATAGTTTAAATTATAAAAGAATTAATGTATATCAAACAAAAATGACGTAAATATAAAAGCTGTGTAAAATAAAGCAATGTGGAATTATTTTATTCAAGATATTCAATAGACTTTTTTCTTATCTTAATAGAACTTTGTAAGATATTGTATAGACTATTGTATATAATAGACTATTTTATCTTCAGCCATTAAAATTTTAAAATTAGATTTTGTACTAAACTCTGGAATATTTAATTTAACAGATTATATTTAATTAAACAGATAGTATCGCGCACTTTTTTTTATTCCATTAATAAAATAATATAAAGAAAAATATTTTTGCACGTCATATTTCAATATGTTTAATATTCCCAATTTATTTAATTACTTATTATCACAGAGAGGAAATTTTGTACTCTGTGTACAACTTAGTTTTAATTAGTTTTAATGAAAAATTAATTTTCTTGAAAATGACGTACTACAATTCGCGAATGGGTCTTTCTTGATCATTGATAGTTAAATTAATTTTTTTTCTAATGCACTTTGTTTATTACGCGTTTGTATTATTATTAAATTAATTATAATCTTATAAATGGAATTAATTGCATATTAACACATTATATAGTATAATAGTCATCAGTGACCTACGAAGCACAGAAAGTTCAGTGTTAGTCCGCGGTAATAAAATGAGGATGAATGTTAATAACGATAATGTGCGTAGTCTTCTTTCAGCAATTATTTCACGTGCCGTTATCAAGATCGATGGGATTTTATTTAATTAAAGTAATTAAAGCATTAAAATAATAAAAGCGAGTCCTATGGGGGCGTTTGTACAACAAATTACGCATTGCTTCACGTACAGTTGGCTCTGTTGTAGATATATATAATAGATCGTTTCAAAGATTCACGATTTGTTTGCTTACGTTCGCTCGTTTAACACATCTGCGTTCTTCATGATAATCGTTTGTGAGCTTTCATGTGCTTCTTAGATTTAGATGCTTTATAAAAGTAAATCTTTAATTTACGAATTATGGGAAATCGAGGACAAAAGTGTAGTGAAAAAATCAACACAGTCTGAGAGATCTGACACACTATCTGTGTAAATTGATTTATACTGGTCAAGTATGCAATGATGACATACAATGATCAAGTGGATAGATTAATCTAATGTGAATATTACAGGTAAAAAAAAGAAAAAAAATAAAAAAATACTATACTAATATGTGCACTAAAACATGGGGATAAACAAATTACGGATCAAATAATGCAAAATAATCAGTTTTGTCAAAAAGGAATTTTTTTCGTCAAAATTAGATTTTGTCAAAGTTTGCAAAATGCTCCTTCTCAGATGTTGATAAATTAATTAATACGAAAAGTGATCATTTCGTATCTACATATATGCTATTATTAATCATATATATCTCATTTTAAATATTTCAGATGCCTAATCAGCTAAAAGTTAAAGACAAGAATATTTAAATTGAGTGATCAAACTTTTAATCGAAGAACGTCATACGCGAGGAAGGAAGTAATTATGAAGCTATTTGCACGTCCGAAAAACTTGGTCGAGACGGTAGCACCAGTGATAACTCTGAACCGTTTAATAGGACTTCGTGCTTTTGAGTATCCTCGTGGTCAGCCAAGACCTATACTCAGTCTGATTTATCTTTTGTTTCTTTATTGTTTGTACTATGGCGGTTCAATGTATTTGCAAGAAAAATACTACTCAAACGTTAATTTACTAAAGCTGGAAAACGTCCTGTATGATACATTAGAAATCATTGTTATTTATTTGGTCTTTGTTAAACTGCTGCTAGGTTGGTGGTTTACGAAGGTAAGCGAATGTGAAATAAATATATAATATCTTGTAATAAAACGTAGAGATATATAAAAAAAAACGTTAACTCGTGCGAGTGTGCCATTCGACGAACTATGTGTATTTTTTAAAAATATTTTATATCGTATAAATTAACATTTGCGCAGAAGTTCGAAGCTTGCTACAGAAAAATCGTCGAGATCGACAAAACATTGCAACAGCTTGGATCGGTGATAAACTATGATAAAATATATTTTATAATAATTGGTGCAATGTTTGTCTGGTTTACATTCAACTTCTCTACGTGCATTGTGGTGTTCATTGTAATGTGGATCCAATCAGATGTATATACAACAATCGGCACTACAGTGTCATATTTTTATTCACTGACTGTCAATTCTATTATCATCTTCGAACTCTACATATTAGTAAAGTATGTAAATGGACTTTAAACTAATTTATAAACTCTATAAATAACTTAGAAGTTTATTTTGATTATATATATGTATATATATATATATATATATATATATTTATATGTTTCATATTATTAGTAAATTATTGTTTATTTGTATAAAAATAAATGTAATAATATTAACGTTTAAAAAAATAATAATGTCTAACATGTCGTTACGTATAGATGCTTACAAATGAGATTTGAATTGATTAACAAACTTTTACACGAAAGTTTGTCAACATTATCAGCAAAAGAGATAAAATTGGGCTTATTTGAAATAAAAGATTATGCTAAAATCATGAATGTTGAGCGACAAAAGTGTTTACTTCCAATGAAAATGTTATCTCACTGGTGTCGACAGGTACAAAATTTTGGAAAAAATATTATATTTATTATCTATATCAGAAAAATAAAATGTGTCAAATCGTAGATTCAATCACATTTTTATTTTCCATTTTATTTCCAGAAACAGTTACAAGGAGAACTTCAAAATCAATCTCAAAGACACAATTCCGTAATGATAGAATATCAAAAACATAAACATCTGTTACAAATAATCAAGTGAGTATAGATATTATGAAGTAAATTGTTGTACGATAATTTTTAAATAATAATAATTAATAAGAATTAATAATAAGAATTGAACAAAAGGTCAAATATGTCAAAATTGTAAAATATTTGACATTAAAATTAATGATTTTTTACAAAACAATTTGTTGAATATCTAAAATCTAAATCAAATTCTTCATGTAAAATAGAACTTTGCAAGAGAGAAAAAAAGAGAAATAGAGAGAAAAGAAAAGATTTATATAAAGATTTTTCAAATAAAAATATTTTTAACTGTTTAAAAAAATATTTTTTAGGCAGGTCCACCTAGAATTATGTAAAGTATCAAAAACAGTATGTTTTATCTTCGGCATACAGACAGCTTGCGAGATAGGAATAATTATTATGTTTTTCACCGGAGCTCTCTACAATTTGTACATTCGATATATTGTACGACAACATGAAATCACAAATATTGTGATAAAGCAAACAGCTGTAACAATCATACCGAGTGTTCTTGATATTCTGAGAATTACATTTTTATGTCGCGTTTGCAAAAATGCAGCCAATGAGGTAATATTTTGCATATTATTATTTCAGTAGAGAAATTTAATTAATAATTAATATTTATACTTGTGCAGGGAAATAAAACTATCGAGATTATTCACTCGATTTACGGATGCGATACAGAATCCGGTATGCAAGAGGAGGTGTGTTTGCGATATACAACTTTCATCATTGATTATATACTATTATTATTTATTACTATATCAATTATTGCATTAATTTCCGTTTACGATTATTTCAGATTCAGCAATTTGGTATTCAAATATTACAAAGTCCAGTGAGATTCTCCACGTATGGTATTTCTTTGGATAATCATGTCCTAACTATGGTTTGTATCGAGCTGTATCGAGTTATTAGAAATGGTTAATTTTGTGTAAATAATTTTTAGATAATTTCCTGGGAACAAAATATATATATTTAAAAAAAATTTAGTAATGTTTTTTACAATTCATAAAATAAAAAGCTGATTTTATAATTTTATTTTGATTGAAAATAAGAAATTTACAGATTAAAAATATGTATATTATGTTCAATATCACATATAATTTTTATTTTATATATATAAAATTATTATAACATCAGATATATAATAGTTATGCTTTTCTTACTTATAGATGCTGAAAGTTGTAACAACTTACTTAGTTATCATGATACAAGTAAGCAACTCATTGGAGTCGAATAAAACTATTCAAACCTCTTCAATAATATATAAGTCTTAAATATAATATGCATATTTAATATATATTATATTTATGGAATTATAAATATTAATGTAAATAATTAAATTTTAGAATTATAGTTTAAATTATAAAATAATTAATGTTTATTAAAACAAAAATGTCATAAATATAAAAGCTATGTAATATAAAGCTATGTGAAATTATTTTATTATTTTATTTTTCAAGATATTCAATAGATCCTTTCTTATCTTTAATAGACTCTGAAAGATATTCAATAAACTATTTTATCTTTAATTATTAAAATTTTTAAATTAGATTTTGTATTAAACTCTGGAATACTTAATTGGTCAAATTATATACTTAATTGAACAGATAGTATCGCGCACTTTTTTTTATTCCATTAATATAATATAATAAAAAGCAATAATATAAAATAAGATACTTTTGCACGTCATATTTCGTATGTTTAACATTCATAATTTATTTAGTTACTTGATATCAACGATAACAAGAAAATTTCTGTACACAACTAATCAGTTTTAATGAAAAAGTAATTTTCCTTGAGACTGACGCCCTATCATCTGCAACTAGCTCTTTCTAGATCGTTGATAAATTAATTTTTTTACTAATGTACTTTGTTTATTACGCGTTTCTATTACAATTAAAATAGCCACAATCTTGCAAATGTAATTAATTGCATATTAACACATAATATGACAGTTACTGGTGACCTAGAGCACAAAAAACTCAGTGTTAGTCGCCGGTAACTATGGTGATGGTTGTGTTAATAACGATAATGTGCGTAGTGTTCTTCCAGTTAATTATTTCACGTGCCGTCATCGAGATCGGCGGGATTTTATAATTAAAGTAATAAAAGCATAAAAAATAAAAGCGAGTTCTATGAGGGCGTTTGTACAACAAATTGCGCATTGCTTCGCATACATTTGACTTTCTTGTAGATATATATAATAGATCGTTTCTCAGAATTCACAATTTGTTTGATCACGTTCGCTCGTTTAGCACATCTGCGTTCTTCATGATAATCGTTTGTGAGCTTTCATATAGAGTGTTTCTTATAGATGATTTATAAAAATAGATCTAAACTTGCGAATTATGAGAAATCGAGAATAAAAGTGTAGTGAAGAAGTGACTGTCACAACATAGTCTGATTTGACATATTGATTACTATCTATGTAGATCGACTTATGACATTAATTATTTCTTTCAATATTAATCAAGTATAACACGCCGAATATAATTATCACAAGTGAATAGATTAATTTAATGTGAATATCAGGTAAAGAAAAAATAAAAAAATACTAATGCGTGCACTAAAACGTAGGAATAAACAAATTATTGATCAAATAACGCAAAATAATCAATTTTGTCAAAAAAAAATTTTTCGTCAAAACTAGATTAATGATTTCGTCAAAGTTAGCGAAATGCTCGTTCTGTAATTAGAAATTAATTAATTCAGAAATCAACAAAAATCCATTTCATTTCCACACATATATATATATATATATATATATCCTATTATTAATCATATTTATCTCATTTTAAATATCTCAGATGCCTAATCAGCTAAAAGTTGAAGATAAGAATATTTAAATCGAGTAAAGAAAATTTTAATTTGAAGAACATCATACAAGAAAGGAAGTTAATATGAAGCTATTTGCACGTCCGAAGAGCTTGGCCGAAACGGTAGCACCAGTGATAACTCTGAACCGTTTAATAGGACTTCGTGCTTTTGAATATCCTCGTGGTCGGCCAAGACCTATACTCAGCCTAATCTATCTTTTGTGTCTTTGTTGTTTGTTGTATGGTGGCTCAAGGTATTTGCAAGAAGAATACTATTCAAATGTTAAATTATTGAAGCTGGAATACTTTCTGTATGAAACATTAGAAAGCATTACTGTTTATTTGATCTTTGTTAAATTACTGCTAGGTTGGTGGTATACGAAGGTAAGCAAATGTGAAATAAATATATAATATCCTGTGAATAAAACACAGATAAAGGAAATATTAACGCATGCGCAATTCGACGAACTACGTGCATTTTTAAAAATATTTTGTGTCATATAAGTTAACATTTGTACAGAAATTCGAAGCTTGCTATAAAAAAATGTTCGAGATCGACGAAACATTGCGTCAACTTGGATCGGCGGTAAACTATGATAAAATATATTTTATAATACTCGGTGTAATATTTGTCTGGTTTATATTCAACTTCTCTACGTGCACTATGGTCTTCTTTGTAATGTGGATGCAAACAGATGTAGTATATAAAACAATCAGCAATTCAGTGACATATTTTTATATACTGACTGTCGATTTTATTATTATCTTCGAATTCTACATATTAGTAAAGTATGTAATTGATTTTATAAATAAACTTATAAACTTTATAAACAACTTAGAAGTTTATTTTGATAAACTATGTATATATATTTCAAGTTTTATATTATTAATCAGTAGTTTTTTATTGCTCATTTATATAAAAATAATTATAATAATATTAACGTTTAAAAAAATAATAATATCTAACATATACTATTACGCAGATGCTTACAAATGAGATTTGAATTAATCAACAAACTCTTGTATAGAAGTTTGTCAGCATTATCAGCAAAAGAAATAAAGTTGGGCTTTTTTGAAATGAAAGATTATACTAAAATCATGAATGTTGAGCGACAAAAGAATTTACTTCCTATGAAGATATTATCTCACTGGTGTCGACAGGTACAAAATTTTGGAAAAAATATTATATTTACTATTTATATCAGAAAAATAAAATTTCGTCAAATCTCAAAGTCAATCACATTTTCCATCTCATTTTCAGAAACAGTTACAAGGGGAACTTCGAAATCGACAATCTCAAAGACGTATTTTCGTAATGACAGAAAGTCAGAAACATAAATATCTGTTACAAATAATCAAGTGAGTATAGAAATTATGAAATAAATTGTTTTAAGATAATATCTATAAATAATAACAATAAAAATTAAATAAGATCAAATATGTAAAATATGTCAATAAATTTTTTAAATACTTGACATTAAGATTCTTGTAATTTTTATTTACGAAACAATTTGTTGAATATCCATAATCTAAATTAACTTCTTCGTGTAAAATAGAACTTTGAGAGAGAGAGACATTTTTAAAGAATTTTATAAATTAGAATATTTTTTGTTGCTTGAAAAACTGTTTTTTTTTGTTAGACAGATGCATCTAGAACTGTGTAAAGTATCAAGAACAATATGTATAATCTTCGGTATACAGACAGCTTGCGAGATAGGAATAATTGTTATGTCCCTCACCGGAGCTCTCTACAATTTGTACATTCGATATATTGTACAACAACATAAGATCACAGACATTTTAATGCAGCAAACAGTTGTATTAATCATACCGAATATTCTTGATATTTTGAAAATTACACTTTTATGCCACGTTTGCAAAAATGCAGCCGATGAGGTAATCTATTTCGCACATTATTATTTCATTAGAAATTTAATTAGTAATTGATATTTATACTTGTGCAGGGAAATAAAACTATCGAGATTATCCATTCCATTTACGGGTGCGATACAGAATCTGATATACAAGCGGAGGTCTATTGGCGATATACACCTTTCATCATTGACTATATAACTATTGTTTTTTAATTATTATATCAATTATGGCATTAATTTTCACTTACAATTATTTCAGATTCAGCAATTTGGTATTCAAATATTACTAAGTCCGGTGAGATTTTCCGCGTATGGTATTTCTTTGGATAATCAAGTTTTAGCTATGGTTTGTATCGAGTCATTATAAATTGTTAATTTTGTGTAAATAATTTTCAGATAATTTCCTGGGAACGAAATATATATATATTTTAAAAAATTTAGTAACGTTTTTTAAATGTCTAATAAAGAAATAAAAGCTGTTTTTATATGTAATTCCATTTCGACTAAAAATAAGAAATTTACAGACTGATAATATGTATTAAATTATGTTCAATATATCATATTGATTTTCAATATATCACATATTAATTTTTAATTATTATTAATTATTATTATTAACTTAAATATATATTTATTATATGCTTTTCTTATTTATAGATGCTGAAAGTTGTAACAACCTACTTAGTTATTATGATACAAGTAAGCAACTCATTGGAGTCGAATAAAACTATTCAAAGTGCACAATATAAGTTATAAATATAATATGCATATTTAATATAAATTATATTTAAAAAATTATAAATATTAATATAATTAAATAATTTAATTTTAATATTATAGTTTAAATTGTGTGTGTAAAATAATTAATATATATCAATCAAACAAAAATGTTGTAAACATAAAAGCTATGTAAAATAAAGCAATGTAGAATTGTTTTATTTAGAATATTTAATAGATCCTTTTCTTATTTTTAATAAATTCCGCAAGATATTCAATGAACTCTTTAATCTTTAGCTTAATTAAAATTTTAGAATTATACTTTGTGAATTCTGGAATACTTAATTGAACAGATTATAATGGAACAGATAGTATCGCGGACTTTTTCTTATTTTAAGAATATAAACAATAATGTAAAAAAATGATATTTTTGCATGTCATATTTCGATATGTTTAACATGTCTGATTTATTTAATTACTTGGTATCGTATCAAGGGAATTTTGTACTCCGTGCATAGTTTTAATGAAAAATTAATTTTTCTTGAAATTGATGGATTACTATTCGCATCTTTCGATTCTTACTAGACAAGTTGAATTTTAAATTAATTTTTTAATAATGTACATTGATTATTACGCTTTTCTATTACTATTAAAATAGTCATAATCTTGCAAATGTAATTAATCGCATATTAACACATTATTATATTACAGTCACCGATGACCTGAGGCATAAAAGGAAAGCTCAGTGTAGGTCGCCCTGAATGTCATAACGATATATATCTTACAATTAATAACAATAATGTGCGTAATCTTCTTTCAGTAATTATTTCACTTACCGTCATATCGAGGTCGGCGATATTTTATAATTATGATAATAAAAACATTAAAATAATAAAAGCGAGTCCTGTGAGAGCGTTTGTACAACAAATTATTGCTTCGTGTACAATTAATTCTCTTATAGATATATAATTAATAAATAATTAGTCTCTCCAAAGTCCGCGAATTGTTTGCTCATTTTTGCTTGTTTAGCACACTTGCGTTTTTCGTAACAATCATTTATAAGCTTTTATGTGCTTTTTAGGTGCTCTACAATGGTAGATCATTACTTACGAATTATTTATGGGAAATCAAGAAAGAAAATACAGCAAAAATGTAATTGTCATAATATTGTTTGATCTGACACATTGATTATCCATGTAGATCGATTTATATTAGTCAAGTATAACACACTGCATACAATGATCACAAGTGTATAAATTAATTTAATGTGAAAAAATATCAAATATACACCATATAACGTAGTGAAAAATAAATAAATTGTAATAATCGCACAATAATCAATTTTGTTAAAAATGATAATTTTTGTCAAAATTAGATTAATGATTTCGTCAAAGTGTGCGAAAGGTTCTATAAAATAAAATAAAAGTTTCTTACTCACCGATCGATGCACAACAGCGGAGTAGACGGTATCGAAGCTTAATCTGTAACATAAATAAAATCCAAATTGTAACACCACTCAAAATAATTAATATTTAAAAAAATATTAATATGCAATGAATTTTATATTCGATGCGCACAATAATAAACAGATATTTAATAGATTAATTTTATAAATTCTGAAACAGATTTACTTCTTATTAAGTAGAAATTTCTACAAAATTTATATAAAATATTTTCTTTCTGATTTAAGCTCTTCTGAATTATTCAAATAAATTAACGCATATTATAACACGATTTATAACAATTAATAATTATATTAATAAAAATTACTTGTTAATAAACTAAAATACTTATTAATAAAAATTAACAAATAATAAATACCCCAGGATTGTTCCGCCGATGCTCGATGCCTTTCCCAGGCCTCCTTCTCCTCTCAGGTCGTCAAAGTCCTTTGATTAACACGCGCGATACTTTTAACGGCACTCCCGCACTTATACGCGATACTTGTAAAGGCACTTCCGAAATCAAGAAATTAATTATGCAAAAACGCGACGACGACGCGAATGCCGATCCGCGCGTGGTACATCGACTTATACGCGATACTTGTAAATGCACTTCCGAAATCAAGAAATTAATTATGCGAAAATCGACGACTCACGCGTTTGGGTACGTTCGCTTCCCATTCAGGATAATCCTTTAAGATAAATCTTAAAGGATTAACCATCCAGGTACTAGGCCCTCCCACCACGTCAAGGTGTACCCTTGGGGGGAATTATTGTATTATATAATTTTGTACAATAATATATAATACAATAACACATATATAGAATATTGTAAGATCGAAATATTAAATGAAAAATCGTGATATCAATTGTTGATTAATAATTAGTTTATACTTGCATTTTAGGAAAAATTGATCGACAAAGTATCGGACGTAATATTATTTAACTTTAAGTATCGTATAAAGAAATAATAATTGTTATTAATCAGAAGCGCACCTTATTTTAAGAATAAAATTTACTAATTTTTATCAAGAAAGTATTTATATAAATTAATTTATTATTACATTTTATATCTCAAATTTTTATTTTTCTTGAGAAATAAAACTTATGTGGCATTAATGAAAATTTTTTTCTTATTTTAATAGAATAATATATAAACAATAATAAAATAGAAGACTCTCTTTTGCATGTCATATTTCTAGATGTTTAACATTCTCGATTTGAATAAAAACTAATTACGCATTGCACAACCACGACAAAAACTGTTGAACATAAAAATATTACATAATCGTATTAGCGTATATTCGAAATGTGTCAAGTCATTATATACGTATTATAGATTTTTCATTCCATTTTCATTTTCGCTATTCATTTCCCTTTATTACTACAGCGTTGGTGACATTATCAAAATCTACATCAAAGTAAAGGACCTCTCGAACTTGAAGTTTCTTATAATATGCATGATAATTATAATTATTAAATTAAATATTTTTAATGAAGTACTTATCTGCAATAAAATATTAAATATAAAATATTAATTTTCTTTAAATTATATGAAAATAATTTAATAATACATAAAAGAGACTCTTAACATTCTACCGTATGTTAAACTCTTATTTTACAATTATGGTAGTATATAATACTTTTAACTCTTCTGATGTTCTTAACAAGATAGCTCTTATATAGCTTGATACTTCGCATGATATCGATCTCCACGGTAAAGTCTCGTGGGTGTTTCATCCATTACAAGATCATGGGCACCCGATATATTCATCGCAACTTATTTCACGCGCTTTGTCATTATATAAATTTGTTATTATTTATTTTACAGTATACATGTTTTCACTAATTGTTGTCGTCGTGTTATCATTTTATAAATTAATAAAAATAATCATGAATTGAATTGAATTGATACAATTTCCGCTCCCATATTTTTTACAAAAATAATAAAAAATATACATGTATGAGAGAGTACTTCTACAACATATATATAGACATACATCTATAAATTAATATTTTAATAAGAAATAAAACTTGTTATTTTTAATCACTTCTCCTTAAAAGTTATCATAAACATATAAGAATAATACTGAAAAAATGCGTAGAAATAAATTTAACAATTATGTCGTTCTTCGATGACTGTATATAATCGTAATTTTTTTATACGTGTCAAATTTCCCTTTAAAATTAACATCTACGCATTTTTAGAAATTGCGGAAAACAGAGCATTTTTATTTATAGGAATAACGAAGGCTATTCACGCAATGCGCTCGTGAGTCAATATCGATCATGAGACGAACGAATCCTTCGGGACATAGACATCATGAGACATCGCGAATATCCTTTATTTGAGTCGCGCCGTCGCCACTTGTTCGACCACCAACCACCCTCGTATTACCATCGACCACTTATCAAGGTAGCATTTAGCATTACGCTGTTCGCACTAGAACATGTGAAGTGACACGTAGCCACCCCCGATATTCATCGTTTATTTCTCAACTGCGAAATAGCCGCGTGCGTGTGTACGTGTACATGTGTACGCTAACAATCGACAAAAAGTGTTATTCGTTCAGATCGACGAATGTTACAAACCTCGAAGATGTTCCAGCCGAAGACTATGCATGAGATGATCATGCCGCTGCTCGTGGCGAATTTCATCCTTGGGATAGGAATTTGGACCAGCAAGCGTGGAAGGATCCTGAACATCGGATACTCCTTGTTCTGTTTGGTGAGCTATTGCGTTCTGATGAAGTTTTCGACGGAATATCTGTATATCTCCTACAAGCACAAGGCAAACAAGCTCGGCATTTTGATATTTCAAGCGATGTTCTACACCAACATCTGTTCCGCGCTTCTTCTTGTCCCTTGCGGCTGGTTGAGAAGAAAGGTAATTTATTTAAAGATGATCGTGAAGAGAAAGTAAAATGCTGAAAAAGAATTTTAAAATCTAACACGATTAACTTTATTATACATTATAAATATGCTACTAAAAAAATGAGGAACATTTTTCATACCCTAACAATTGAACTTTTTAAATCGCTGAAACTCGGCGAGAAACCATCGTAGACAAGAAATTAAAGAAGTATTTTGAAGCTTGAAGTTTCAACTTTAATTTCAACATCGCGACTCGGTCAAAAATATCGTAGGAAAATTAAAAAAAAAAAAACGTTTTGTGTAGACAAAATGTTGTAGTTTATAGAACTCGAGTTGAATTTTTCAGAGAATTTTTTTTTATTGAGCTGCAGAGTGTCACACAAAAATACGTAATTTTAAGCAATAAAATAATGTGTTATTTTTTAAAACACAGAAGAAGAAAGATTTAAAAACCACCGATAGCGAGTTAAAATTGAAATTTCAAGCTTTAAAATGATTTCTTAATATTTTGTCTATAATTTTTCGCTGAGTTTCAGTAATTTGAAAATATCCAATTTTTAGGACATGAAAAGTCTTGTCTTATTTTCTTTCGAATTTTTCTGTTCTCGAACAGAAACACGCTATATGGTTTTATTCAACATCGACTAGTATTTTGCTTTTTTTTATTTTCATAGCATATGAAGACGGCAATAATGCGTATCGCGATGTGCGAAAAGACAATGGAGCAAATGGGATTACAGAAGAATTATCGGAAATTATATTTGAGTCAACTTTACGCGCTCGCATCTGTTGTGCTCATATTTATCATATTCATTGTAATCAATTACGAAGGAATGTTTACAGAAGAAACACCTATACATATCAGAATCGTTCTTATACTCGCTACAAACTATCCCATCGCCTTACTCTACGTGACCGACGTTTCGTTTTTGCATTGGGTCAGGTACGATAATCTATTTTGAATATGCACAAACAAGATAAAAGAGCTTTGATAATTACAATAGAAATAATTTAACATTACAACATTAGATTACTCTCTCTCTCTCTCACTTCTTATCGCATCAAATCAATTATCTCTTGATCTCCCCTACATTTGAATACAATAATAAAATTTAATATAAAAAATTTAATAAACACTGAATATTTAATGAACATTTAAATATAAAAATTTTCTAAGAATTTTAGATTTTGATCATTTATAATACAAATGTATCATAATTATAAAGTTGTTCTAAATTGTAAAGTTACTATAATTTATGACACATTTCAAATAAAATAAATTAACTATTGAAAATTATTATATTAAATTATATTATTATAAAAATTTTTATATTATATTAACAAATAATCTCGATATTTTCTTATTTCACTCTTGCCGCGATTATGCCAAATAAAAATTAATTAAAGGTACGCGAAGATTCGATTCGAGCAACTAAATAGTCTGTTGCAACGCATGTTAACTACTACCCCCGATTCACCGCAGCACAAAAGGGTGCTAAAAATGAAGGACGAATGGAATAAGACCTTCACATCCGCCACGCAACAAGATCGCAGATCTGAAGAGAACACTGACACAATGAGAGCTGTCAAGTGAGATCTTTATTCCAATAAATGTTTGAGTAAAGGCTTTTATGATTTTTAACTTAATAAAAGCTTAATAAAAACATGTGTGAGATGTGTGTGTAACAAACTTATGATCACGTATCCTAAATAAATTCGCTGCTTGACTTTATATTGCATTTTTCGCATATAGCACATTTGTTTTTCATAATGTAATATTATTTATAATATTATTCATAATATTAAATATAATATTATTCATAATATTAAATATAATATTATTCATAATATTATTTATAATATTATATATAATATTATTCATATTATTTATAATATTATTCATAATATAATATAATGTAATATCTAATATAATGATTTTATAATGATGTACCTTATCAAAATGATTTGATTTGTTGACGTTAATTGACGGTTTCATCTCCTTTATATTGAACGAAGGCAAGTTCATCTGGAATTAACTAAGACGTGCAGGAGCATAAATGAAGCGTATGGTATACAAATTCTCTGCTCTATGACGATATCGTTCGTGTTCATCACTAGTCTTCTGTACTATGCTTATATGATTTTTTGGCTGCCCGACCTCAGCAGAGAGAGATTCCGAAAGGAGATGATACCAATCGTCGGTTGGATTCTGTTCTACGCGTCAAAGGTCCTCGTATTAAATCATATGTGCGCTTTGGCGAGCATTGAGGCAAGCATTGAAAAGTTTTTCGGAATTTAAAAATAATCTTAAATTCCTATTCAGGCAGCTTTAATTTGATATTAAAATGATGTCAAAATGACTAATTTTGCTACCTTTCATATTTTTTTTATAATTGGTAAAATATCGATTGTCTTAAATTTCTTGAGTGTTAAAAAAATGATAAATTATATCGTGTATATGCAATGTTATAAATAATGTTTAAATATATTCACATCTTTTTCACAGGCTGCAAATACAGGTGACATAATTTGCGAATTGTACGAGCCATCCACCAGCAAAGAATTTCGCGCGGAGGCAAGTTTCTTATCGCCTTATGTTAATCAAATATAGCACAAAAAGAGATAAAATAGAAAATCAATATTTAAGTAATTTTTTTCTTTTTTTTTTAGATACGAGACTTTACTTTGCAATTGATACAAAATCCGTTGGTCTTTACGGCGTGTGGATTTTTCAATCTAAATCATACATTTATTCATGGGGTAAGTTATGTAATTTTATCTAAATTTAATATAAAATATTCGAATATATATAAAGTGACAGCTTTGAAGATTAATTGTACAGTATATATTAAATCCTTACATCGCGTGAGCTGTTGATGTGTGTTAATTGACCTACTTTATTTTAATTCCCACAATCTAATAATATATTTTTTCATAAATTAAAATTGTAGCTTTTATCTACTTTATCATTTTGCACTTTAGTCTAAGCCTTATAATTTCTACACCTGTAATTAAATTAATTAATTATAAAAATTACAAAAGTCTTGCATATAGTGTGATAACGTTAAAGAACAGGGTGTGAAATTTTTCTAAATTAGATTAAAGTATAATCTAATTGAGAAATCTATCTATATCTGGAAGAGAGAAAAAGAAATGAGAATTTTTTAATGAAAAAATATATAAAAATTATTAAATTTCTATTTTTTTCTTAGGTTATTGGTTCAGTCACTACGTATCTCGTTATTCTCATTCAAGTTGGAGATATTGGAGGGCCAACTCCTACAAAAAATTCCTCCACACTATACGATGAAAATGTTACTACATTTAATTCTCTTACAACTTATGTTTATTAATAAATATAAATATTTCGCGCATGTCATTTTTATTGATTCGTAAAAATTTTTTAATTCAAAGATTCATCGTGTGTCATTGTTTTCATAAATATATATATATATTTTGTGTGCATTTGTGATGCAAAATGGAAAAGGAGCGTTTGCTCGTATATATTTTTGCTCTTATATATTGAATCTCTCTTTCTTTGAAAAAATATATGTAAAAATTGAAATATTTAATAAAGTATATCATATATCTTTTTATAAATATATAAGTGATTTTTGCTTTTTCAATCTTCAATCGATATTGTTATAGATAGATATAATAATTATATATAATTATATATAATAATAAATATAATTATTATATATAATTACATATAATAATTATATATAATTATATATAATAATAAATATAATTATTATTATATATAATTACATATAATAATTATATATAATTATATATATATTTATAATTATATATAATTAAATATATAATTATTATATAAGATATATAATTATTATATAATTATATGAGAAGGTAGAGCGAAATTAATTTTATAATTGCTTTACAACTCTTATTTTTCAAAAAAAATCTACGTTCTCATTTTGACATTTATCAGAGATGCAAAAAGAAATGATATTGCAAATGATATTTAATTGCCCGATAGGTTAAGGAGGATCCGATGACCGAATTCACCCCCGACGATTTTCCGGCAATTAGAACGCCGACAGGGATATTGTGTCAATTACACTACCCCAAGTGCACTTACCCTGCTCGACTGCTATCCAGATGGAGGTGTTAGCCCGTGAAATTCGGTCCTCCCGTAATTCAATGGCACCTTGGTCGAAGCAGCTTCCTAATCCCAATCAATTACACGTGTGATTCGTTACGTGAAACTTTCGCGCGATTCCCGAATTCTTTTCTCTCTCTCTCTCTCTCTCTCTCTCTATCTCTATAAACACTTTAGTTGATGATATGACTTTTATATATAAGCAGTGCATCATGCTTGATACTTTTTCGATACGTACGCGAATTTCGTGTTTCTCTCTTTTTAATTTATTTATCTTCTGTATTTTCGTTGTGCGTATGTTGAAAAATCACTGTACACTGTACGCGATCTTATAGCGTTTTCGAATGAAGTTGGTTAGATCGATTCGAGAGCGATTAATGACGTCATTGATCGATCTCGAGTCGATCAAAAACCCGCTTTTATTCAAAAACGCTATTATTTTTGTGTGAAATAAAAATTAATTAAAGAGTTGAATTATTAGAAGATTATTAGAATATAATAATTATATAATATATTAATAATATTATTATTAGAAGAATATTAATATTATAATTAATATTAATATATTAATTATAATATTATCATAATCTTCTAATAATATTAATAATATTAATTATATATATATATATATATAATATATAATTAATATTATTAATATTATTATTAGAAGATTGTTATTAGAATTATTAGAAGATTCTTCACAAAACGATCGCACATTTTAATGAAACTCACCGTGTTTCATTCGATACATCATTTATAAGAAAATTTATTCGAACGTATGGATTTTTTTGTGAACAAGGGGGATGTGCAGAGGCCGTTTACATCGTGGATAACATTAATTGGGAATTAAGGGCGCGAACGTAGGTAGCCGTCACGAGCCACCTGCTACTAGAGAGTACTCTCGTCTCGGGGTGAAGGGATTGATTTATTGTGCCCAGGGGAGAAAGAGGGTTTGAGCGCGGACCGGTTCGCGAATGGATGTGTCTCGTTGTCCCTTTTCGTTAAATAAAATTCTTAAGAGACATAGCGAATACATTATCGACGATACGATATTGTTATTACAAAAGTATTCTTTTCCTCAAAGAATGATCGAATCTTTCTTTAAAATTACACGCGCCTATATTTTATTCAATTTAATAACAGAGTTTTATTTATTCTTTAGCATCCCATTAAAAAAATCGATGTAAAATATATTATATAATGAAAAAATATATTTCTATATTTAAATGTGAATATTTCAAGCCTGTAATTTTTTAAATTTTAGCATCAAAGTATATGATGAATGATACTATTTAATTAATTAGTTTAGCCCGCATGTTTCTTTGAGAGATATGTATCACTTTAAAAATTGAGACTTTTAGAAAGTAAAAACAATTACAGTTTATAATAAACATTTTTTAAATTATAGATATAGTCTTTTCAATGAGTCGGGAGGAAAAAAATACGGTAAGTGAAATCCGTACATTGTGCCGGATCAATGGGATACACTTTTCTCCCGACCGAAGCATACGGGCTGGATTAGAGATGGAAATTGAGGAAAGGCAAACACAAACAGCAGCCTACGATCCTAATAATCCGCAAATGTCGTTTATCATCTGAGAGCGGATCCGCCTTAGCCCCAAAGACCACTCCTACTCGCAGGGTGCGCGCAGTCGCCGACTGCTATCCCCTTTCTATACTTGTATTTGTATATGTATGCGTATATATCTTTGCTTCATCAAACTACTTATATATACAATCGACATATTCATCTAGCTTTTGCTGTAGCTTTACAGCGTGATCAGAGATATACGAATAGATATACAAAAAAGATATAGAAGAAATAGAATTCAAATACTAAAGTGAAAAATATGATATACATTGCATATAATTTAAAACCATATATCTACAGATATATACGGATACTAAGAAAATGTTTAAAATTGTTTATTACCGTATTTCAGCTTATTTTTGAACTTCTTAGCGCTTATTCCGTAGGTCTTTAATCTTTCTGCTTCCAAGGACATCATTGGATCATCTGATTTGCGTTTACCAGCCTTTGTTTTATTAAACTTATTCTTCTTCTGAGCGATTGTAGATTTCTCGGCAAAAAGGGATGCTATCTTTCCGTTATTTTCTACCTTAATAACGTTATCCGTTTCTATCTGAGGATCTTCCTTTCTCACTTTATCAAGCTTCATTTTTTTAGGACTAGGTCCATCATCCTCGGCTCTTGATTTTTCTCGTTTTTGTACCTCATTCTTGTTCACTACATTTTTCTTTTGCTCGTCCTTTTCATCATTTTTGTTATCATGAGAATTATTCGGCGCGTTATCTTCTGCAATATTCATTATCTTTTTCTTAGAAACGGAATCGGTATTAATCAATTTCACATTAGGATTATTGATTTTAATTTTCTTCTTTTGCCTGCGCTTCTTACTACTAGTGTCAGTTTGCTCGATGGCAACTTCATCTTTTTCTTGCGGGTTGCTATACAAAAATGTGCAATTAGTATACAAGAAAATAGAAAATATAATGCATCTTTTTAATCGTGTGTGTGTAACACTTACACATATAAACTTTTAAAAACTTTTTGTTTATTTGCTTCATTTGCAGCCTTTTGTTTATATGTTCGAACGTCATTTTCTTCTACATAATGTGGTTTATGCTTAAGAGCTCTTCTTAAAGAGCACCATTTGTTCAATTCTTTATCATCAGCCATTAAAATCTTGTAAGACAAAATGTATATTAAATTAAATTACGAGAACTATTGTCATTACAAATAATTTTCTTGAATTTATGGAACTTATTATTCTATAATTAAAATTTTACATAATATAAAAATATAAATAATACTTACTTCTTCAATACTTAATCCATAATCGTTTGGCACAACTTCCCTGTATTTAAATCTACAAGATAAATCTCCAATCTTATCCTCATAATCCAATGAGTAATATTGATCAAAATATTCTTTGTAAGAAGGAAATTGTTTTGGATCAAATTTTGGTTTCTCCTTTGCAATAAGTTCAGCAAATTTAGAGCGCCTCCTTCGCTTTCTTTTCTTCGTATTTTCAATGAGTTCGGACTGCAAATCTTGGGATTCATTGTAATCAGCATCCATCTATAATCAGTAAAGTTTCTGTATAAAATATATTGAAATATATATCAGCGAAATATATATATGTAGGCAAATGATAATAAATACATTAAAATCTGGATCTTCGCAATGAGGTTCTTCATACGATGTAGCTTCCATGTCAACTTTATCTGTTGTCGGGTCATATTTATCCCACATAGGCTCAATACCCAATTCATCATCGATCTCTGGAAATTCTGGCTTCTGGTCCTCGTCTTCAGCACCACCATAATATTCATCGTTGAAAAGTTCTTTCATCTTTTTGTCGTGTTCATTTGGATCGAAATCGGCATCAAAATCAAATGCATTATCAAAATGCATATCATTCTTTCCTATAATTAGTATGAATATATTAGATAAAAAAAGATAGATAGATTAAACAATTTCATATAAGAAATGTTTAGTTTAGAGATTGAAAAGTTTTATGTTACCTGAGACTTCTTTTAACTTTCCTATCTTTTCTTCTAGTTCTTTTCTTTTCAATGCTTTCAATTGTTTTACTTCCTCTTTCTGTCGTTGCTTTTCTTCCTCTTTTCTTTGTCTAACTTCTGCCCTTTTCTCTGCTCTGCGTGTATCTTTCTTCCGCATGGAATTTTCCATTGTTCGTGGATACCTTAATGAAACGTAAATTTACAAATAAAAAAAATATATAATGCATTTGTATATATATGTGTAGTAATTAACATGTAATCAGTTAATAATAAAACATACCTTTTAATAAATTCTTGATCAGGTTCTTCAAATCTAAAATTATATTTGCGTTCAAATTCTTCTTGCTTCTGAATAGTTTTTTCATCTTCTGATAAATTCTCATCGCTATCATGAACCACCTGATTATATTCTAAGTCTGTATTATAAGATTCTTTATTCGTATACTTATTATTTAGAATATAATCTCTTAAGAATTTCTCATTTGCATCTAAATTAGGATTTGTCCAAAATTCACGTAATGGTTTGAGCATTTCCTCGTCTTTGGGATCTAACTTCACCTCTTGACCTTTCAACCATTCCTTATATGATTCCTCTTCCTAAACAAATAAAATAACAATTTTATATAATATATCAAATAAAATGACAATTTTATATAATATATTATTAAAAATAGTAAATTAAAGATAATAAATTATCTTCTCTGATCTTCCTTATTAAGCACTTTCTTTACATTTTGTCTTTATTATCATAAGATGTACAAAAATAAAGATATTTCATTATTTAATTGTACATGTAGCATAACATAAAAAATAGTTAATAATTAAATACCTTATATTTTTCATCGTCGGTCTTTTGTTTTATTTTAAGAAAATCAGTATCTTCATCTTTATTTTCATCTTTCAAAATATGTTTAAAACTACTTTTTAATTGTTCTTGTTCCTCTATATAAGTGGGCATTTTGGATTTAGCTTTTTGTCTTGCATCATCTTCATCTTCGCTGCTACTAAAACGTCCATCTCTTTCCATTATAATCTTACGTTCATAATCACGTAAATAAAGAGCCTTCTCTTTTGTTGATTTCTTTTTCTTCTGTTCATTTGCTTCAGTATCTTCTGATGTTCCAGGTTTGATGTTATCACTAAAGAACTTAACTTTTTCATCGTATATACGTGGATCCTCACTTTTCAAACAAGCCAAAGTTATAAGAAACTCTTTATCAAATTGTGGATTATGGACCTAAAAAAAAAAATTAATTATTGTTAGGAATCTGTATTATATTATATGTAATTAAATTTGTGATAGAACAAACAAATCAAAGATAAAAAATAAGATTATTTTACAAGTTAAAAAATATTTAAAGAAGTACATATATATAATGATAAGAGCAGTTGTTAGCAGCACAATTTGTTAAAGCAATTGTTAGTAGCAATTTGTTAAAAATCAGAAATCAACATACATTTTCATCATCTTCTGATGAACTGCTGTCGTTGGATTCATCATCTGAAGCTGCAGCATCCTCTCCATATCTTGCCTTTACTGCAAAATGCATAAAAATATAAAAACACATCTTTTATTTAATATAAAAAATACATTATCTTTTATTTAATTATACCTGTATAAATTATGTGAATTGTGAATGTTATTAAACTAATACATACATAGTAATTGAGTAGTTTTAATAAACTATTCTTTTTGTAACTTAACTATGTTAAATTCTCTCTTACATATATATTGCAAATATATGTTGTTATAATTATATATTGTTTAATATATAATCTAGAGAGCTTTTGCTTTTGTGTTTGAGGTTAGGATCACAGCTGGATTTACTCACGTTTATGTAATTCCTCCTTTTGACGAAAGTTATCGTAAATGCTGGCATATTGCGCATTTATCTTTAATTCTCCATCGGAATCCGAATTATTGTCGTCGAATAAAGGCATATTAATTGATAGAAACGAATGTATGTACGAGTGCGTGGAACAAGTATTACATGCTTCAGTTTACAGCAAGCTAACCTAATTTTACAGAACGTGTCGAGAACACATATTTGGTATGATTTTGTTGATACTTTTTAGAGCGTAAATAGTATTATCGCATTGTGGAGAAATATTTCATTCATACAAATCAAATGTGTGAGCAAAGATCCCTCATTTTAAATTTGATTAATCGAGCATGATAAAACATCTTTATCATTTTTTGACATATATCCTTTCTCATTAATTTTTTTATATACTTCAAATATATATGATAAAAACATTTTTCAAAATATAGTTTAATTTTTTAAGATTTGAACTTAAATTATTTTTTCGTCATATGATATTTATATTTATAGATTGTTTATATATTATGCAAGATAACATATAGTGAGATACTATTATACTAATGTTTTTGTAAATAATTATAAATAATGAATAACATCTTAAAACAGATACAATTATTATATATATATATATATATTTTTATATAATTGAGTAAAAAGATTAATACCAAAATAGTTATATATACATTGATTATAACTTAAATAAATTTAAGTGCTTATATTTTTGTTATTTATATGTATATGTGCATAGATACATGCGCACATACAATACATATATATATATATATATATTTACATTTAAAATTACAGAATCGCAGACTATACAAGAATGGCCTGTATTTTGAGCAAGGCTCCAATTTTGTGCCGAGCTGCTTTTCACAAGAATATAATTTTTGGATCTATAACTAAAACCAGAAGAATATATTATGAGCATTTAACTAATAAGACAAATGCCTTTGTGGAACAAAAATTTAGACTCAAAGACAATATAAGCAGTGATTACAAACTCGTATATAGAGAGAAAAAATTTGTCAATGTAATTACTACCATTGGCTACATTGGTGGATGGATAGGTCTTTTTTGTGGTGTGTTTTTTATGGGATATTTAATTTTGAAAGATCCATCAGTAGATGAAGGAATAGAATTTAAAGAAGGTGGTATACTAAGGCCTCTAAGTAAACTAAATAAGGTGCTCATATTGCTCTTCTGTTCTGGCGTAAGCGTCACGCTTATAGTATGCGGTCAAATAATTCCATTTAGAATTTATCATAGTTCTGCAGAGAAATTGTACAAAGCTATATTCGTGCCCTCAATGTTGGGTAAAAAACAAATAATAACATTCGGCGAATATACTGCTATACCAATATTCAGCCGTAAACATATGGGAGATATATTATTTAAAATTAATGGTCGTACTGTTTTACTCGATAAGGAATGTTTTCCAGTACCATTTGTGCGTGAACGAATGATCTGCAAAACCACCTAAAATTCTTCATGTATTATATTTAATTATTATATATATTGTGTCTTAGTTTCTCTTATTGTGATATTATCCATTTAGTCTGTACATTAGATATTGTAATAAATAAAATTTCTTCTAAATTGTATATTATTTACATATATAATATTTGATAGATAAGTAACTGTATATATAATACAAAAATGCTTAAAAAAGCAAATTTATCTTTAAATTGTCATTGTAAATTTGGTATTCAAATGTAATTCAATTAATTATTTATATGATATTTTTAATTACTTTATAATTTCATATGTATCTACTTATATACACATATATATGTATATGTATGTACAAATATATATATATATAATTAAACAAATTAATATTAATGTAATGAACATAATTGACAATGCATTGATATTCATTAAAAAAAGTTGTCTTAAATAGAGTTGTCTGAAATATTTTACAAAAATTTTGTTTCTTAAATTGCAAAAAATTTCACATATAAAGTTTCATGTTTTATAACCTTATTGATTGTTAAATTTGTACACAGGTGCTCTTTAGATTAACATAATAAGTAATGCAGGACATTATTGATGATAATAAAAATACATTGTCTTTTTCCTAATATTCTTTCACACAATTTTGTTTCTCAATCTACATACTTGCATACTTGTTCGTACGGAAGCTTCTCCACAACTTTCTTGTCCTTTTTGAGCTCAACATCTATACTGTAGTGTTCTATATGTAACTTCTTTACTATTGCTGTCTTGCCTTTATGCTTTCCCCAGAGAATTAGGACCTCTTTACCTATTGCAGGAATTACTGTCTCCAAATATTCTTGATCCAATCGTATAACGTGTCCCTCAACTTCATCTGGTGTCTTTAGTTTCACTTTAGCGACAAAACCATCCTTTCCAACTGATTGAACAACGCCTTTAGATTTGTAATATTTATCACCTAAATTTTTTGTGGTTACTTTAACCATTAAACCTTCCTTAAGCCATCCTTCAATCTCAGGGGGATTATTGTCACTTTTTAACTTTTTAACAGATTTTGTCTCATCATGAATGGACCTTTTTGATTTCTCTTTTTCAAGTGATTTGCTGGAAACTGGTTGGTCTTTACTAGTGTCTTCGCTTTTTTTCTCCTGCTTTATATTAAGTACAGGTAATAACTTTGGTTTAGGCTTTAGTTTTATTTCCAGAACTAAAGGTGCATCATTCTCAGAACGCATTAATGGTGTTTTGAATGTCTCATTTTCTTCTTCTGGTACATCCTGTTTTGTCCTTTCTATTTGCTTTCCAATAAAATCCATTAGTCGCTCCTCATCATCCTTATCCATTTTTTCTTTCTTTGCTTTCTTCTCCTGTGCAGCGAGTGTTTCAGGATCCCTATCGATATACGTTACAAACCAGCCTGAAAAAGTTAAAGGGAACATTCTATGTAAAATTTAAAATTTCATCGGATAAATTTCTCATTTATTAAGAATTGTAAATAATTTTGATAACAAACCTTTTTCTGTTTCATCCACAACGCACTGTCCGCTACGCCCAAGCCATTTGACAAATGCCGTTAAAGTAAGCCACTGCGTTGCGTTCATATGTATATGTCCTCTGTCAGAGATGTATTCCTGGTACACTCGATTCGCTGGTACTCTTCTCGTACCGAATTGTCTCTTTAATAAATTCAGATATCCTTGGGAGAATTCCCGTGAGAATTGATCCATATATCGATGAGCGTTTTCGGCGAACAGCAACAGCTGACGATGATGCGATTCCGACATCGTGTGACACTTGAATCCATTTTCGTCCCGGCACTGTTTCTGACACATCTGACAATACCATCTCAATTTCTGCAATCCTTTGGCTTTGATTTTATTAGCAATATACTTTGGGGTGCCCACTTCGTGTTTTCCCATTGTTTACGTTCTTCTTCTTCACTTTTCGTGCTCTTTATGCAATATCACGCTCGCAGACCTGGAGTAGAATTATAATCTTGATTATATAAAATATAATTATTGTTCACTTCTTTCTTTTTCTTACCTTTTCTTTATATTCTTCTTCAAAATCACGAATTCTCGCATTTGCAATATCGCTACGTTCCAAAACTCATGTAACGGATTCGATTACCATGGATTACCGTTTTTTTTTTAGACTGATCAAACATTGGCCGCATTCCGTCCAGGTATTCTTACGTCCATGGCTAAGAATAATTCAAATAGAAGATACGCGAAATGATAGAGCTCCACAAGCTCTAGTTACTTTTGTCCTGATTGGCTAATCACTAATTCCACTGAACCAATAGATTTTCAGACATTACATATCGCGGATCGGAGCACCAATAAAAACCCAATTATCACGCTAAAATGAACATCAGGCACAGAATGAAGAGAGAGATATCTTCACTTGAATAATACTTGGTTCTATACGCAACGCGCAACACGGGACGAGAAAGAGAGAGAGAGAGAGAGAGAGAGAGAGAGAGAGAGAGAGAGAGAGAAAGAGCGCGTGTCGATGCGATGTGCGCGGTGCGTTCGACTTTTAACCTTCAAGTGGCGCCGCGTCACGCGGTCGGAATTCGGCGCGCGGAGTGGGGGGCTGTGGTGGGGGGTGAGAGTGGGGGGACGCGCGCGCCGGTGCGCCGCGCGGAGTGGGGGGCTGTGGTGGGGGGTGAGAGTGGGGGGACGCGCGCGCAACCCCCCACTCTCACCCCCCACCACAGCCCCCCACTCCGCGCGCCAAATTCCGACCGCGTGACGCGGCGCCACTTGAAAGTTAAAAGTCGAACGCACCGCGCACATCGACACGCGCTCCAATATTATATATTATATATTCTATGGTTGCGCGATTTGAAATTGGCAACACTGTTCATGCTATAAACTATAAACTTTGTGACCATGGACGTAAGAATACCTGGACGGAACGCAATACTGTGGGGGTGAAGCACAAAGGGTGAAGGGAATGAAATGTTTATTGACACGGATATGAGGCATCTAAGATGGCGGCGGCGGATAATTTCACGGAATGTTATCGTTGTGAATGTGTATAAATGTCTCAACACAGATGTCTATACAAATCTGTGTGTCTCGATTAACGTCGTGCGACGTGAAAATAGACGCTAAATCTGAGGCATCTAAAATGGACGCAACCGTAGACCTCTCACCCCTCAGGAACTACTCCCCGCGTCTAAAAGGGTACTTTACGTTCCGTCTAGGTATTCTTACGTCCATGGGTCAATCAAACGCTAAGTTCATAGTGTCTTTTTTATGTTGGTTATTCTGTTTCTAGTTCTTTTCAATCACTTCACGTTCCAGCAATTCCATCTCCATCTCTTTACGTTTCTTTTCCTTGCGGAGAGAAAACCTTCTTCAAGATGGTTAGTAAATGTGTAAAATAATCCGAATTTATATAAAACATCAATGGTTAATGTATTTTGATTATTACATTAAAAGTGGGCGATAGATACGATTTAATCAATAGAGGGTCAATTTTTCTTTCAATTTTATTCGCAAGAAAAATTGTATGACATAACCTATTCGAAACACTGTCACTAATTAGCATCACTATTGTTAAATTATGAATTGGGCGAAAAATTAAAAAAAACTTCTACATTGCAATTATTTTTCGGGAGAGAAAAAAACGATTAATCTAATTTTGAATAATCTAGCACTTCGAACTCTAGTATTAATAGTATACAATACATGAAGATGCATTCAACATGTGTTGAATTATTTTAGGCTAAAGTAAAGTGTTCCGAATTAAGGACCAAAGACAAGAAGGAGCTGATGAAGCAGCTCGAACAGCTCAAGACAGAATTGACTACTTTAAGAGTGGCTAAGGTAACAGGAGGAGCTGCGTCAAAATTATCCAAGATGTAAGTCGTCTATGTATAATTAATTTTATATATAGCTTGTAATATTTTTGTGCAATATATAAGAGTTACATATCTTTATGAAATCAAATATTTTCATTTTTATTGCAGTCGTGTCGTAAGGAAGGCTATTGCGCGAGTGTATATTATTATGCACCAGAAGCAAAAGGCAAATCTCCGCTTATTTTATAAAAACAAGAAATACAAGCCTCTCGATTTGAGGCCCAAGAAAACTAGGGCTCTGCGTCGTGTTCTTACTCCCTATCAGGCAAGCAGGAAAACATTCAAGGAGATACGCAAGCACTCTGCATTTCCACAGAGGAAATATGCTTTGAAGGCATAGTATGTATGTTTTTAATTAATACAAAAAATAAAAATTTCATAATTATATTTAATATTCATTTACAAAAATCTGTTCCTGATTCTTTTCATAATCTTAGAAAAATATTCCTTTGCCAGATATAGGTACATAAGAAAAAGTCTATCTGCAAAACTATTCAAGGCACTGTATATTTATAAAGCAACTTTTTTAGACAAAAATCTTACACCTGCAGTTTTACAAGAAATTGATACAGAAGTTTAAAAAAGACCTAGAATCTCTTATATACAATTATTATGTTTTATATATTGCACAAATATGATATTTATTTTATTATAATAAAATTAAAATAAATTTATTACTCATGATTACACAGTAATTAGTCTTCCGGAGCACCATGGACATGGATGAAAGTTAGGTTCTATAATACATGCATCTTTACAGTCTTTGATTTCTGTCAAAAGATCGAGAATTTCCGACGCCGTTTTATCTTCGATCAATGGTAATTCTGCATTTTTTGGCTTTTCATTTTCAGAAAGCGCAGGATCGTCAACATTTATTTCTGTAAGAAATAATATATACATGTAAATTGAATGTGTAGCTTAAACATTATTTAAAAATTGAAAAGTTCTTCTGTGTTAAATATATATTTACTTTTATGATAATCCATACAAGTTTCTGTAGAATTTATCAGTGTTTCAGGATATTTTTTAAGCAGTTCAGTTAGTAATACTTTTAATTTATGTAATTGTTCTTGTTGCTGATTACGTTGCTCTATTAATTGACGGAAGGTTTGCTCTCTTTCCTTCCATCTATCTCCTAGAACTGCTCGTTGTTTCTGATATAAAGTAATGTATTCTCCTGTATAAATATATATAAAATTATAGGATATAAATCGACTTTATAATCTATAATAAAATTCAAAAAAGGTTTATGAGGAATTCATACAAGTGCAAGTACATTTTATAAAGCAAAAACTTATATACATGCACAAAGTTAAAAATTAATATTTTAAAATAATTACATGCTATAAATGTTTAAAAAATTAGTGTTAATTTTTTGATTAAAAATATAGCTTACCTATAGTTTCTGTTTCACTTTGGAGTTGGAGAACAAGATGTTCCAATTTCTGTTTTTCATCAGTTAATTCAGCAACTTTTTCCATTGTTTCCTTAAACCTGTTTTCTAATTTTATAATAGGCTCAGAATTGTTTAAAGCATCTTTATTTTCTGGCAGTGGTATGTTTTGCGTTGTTACAATATTATCACGGTTTTGCTCATTCTTGATTGTAGATTGATCTTCGTCAACATTTACAGATTCTTCAGAAAAACGTGTCTCTTCTTGTACTTTGTTTTCCAATTTCTTTGCAAGTTCTTCATTTTCTTTTTTTAAGTTTTCTATACAAATCTGTGATATATAAATTGTAATTAAATGAAGTTAGTTGGTCAAATAGATTTTTTTTTTATGTATGACAAAAATTTATAAGGATTACAAATAAATTAAAATTAACAAATTATTAAAAATTTTTCAGAAATTACCAAAGCATTTTGTAGTTCTTGTTGGAGTGTATGCGCATGATGAGATTGAGCTTGATAATGCTGCATTTGATCTGTAATTTGAGCATTTTGCAATTTTTCTTTTTCCAATTCTATTAAAAATAATTCCTTTTCCTTTAGTTTTTCTTTCAAATTATCCATTTCTGTTTCAACTGTATTCAATCTCGCATTTAATTTTCTGCCAATATTTCTTTCAGCTTGAAGTTGTTCTGTCAAATCCAATTTGGTATTACTCTGAAAAAGAGGATAATTATAATTTTTTTAAAAATATTTTTAATGAACAGAAATATACATACAAGATTTTTTTCTTGAATTGAAAAAGCAATTGCAATTAAAAGAAAAATTACATTATATTGATGTTATTGTGATGTATGATGTTTAGATATGTTACTCACCAGCGTGACAAAAGCATTTTCCATTTCAGTTAATTGCTCTTTCAATTGTTGATTCTGTAAAACGGCTCTAGATGCGCCAAGTTTTTCGCCTTCAAGAGCCTGTACCAATTTCACTGCATCTGCTTCATCATTTTTTGTATCCCGTAATTCTTGCACTTCTTTTATTAACATTTCAATTTGCATTTCCTAAAAGCGTTACGTTATCAAAAAGAACATTTTTTTTATAAACTGCTATTTTTTGTGAATATTTTTACTTTTTCAGATAATGCGGTGTGAAGTTTTTTCTCCCGTTCAGTCAATTCCTCGATATTTTTCATGAAACTATTTATCTCATCATTACGATTTTGCAATGGAAGTAAAGATTCATTTTTCTCTCTTTCATGTTGAAATTGCTGTTCTAAATCCGATAAACGTTGTACATAACTTTTTTCTCTGCTTTCTAAATCATTGATTATTTTGTTTGCATTTTCAACCTGCAATTTTTCAATTAAAATTTTCTATGATTCTATTTTTTATGAATAGAACGTTTATACATACCTCATTAAGCAATTTTACTTGTTGCGCATCCAACTGTCGTACGTAATTTTGATATTGTCTACTGGCTTCATCCTTTTCATTATTCACTAACCGCAAAGTCTCTCTCATTTGAGCCAATTGTTGTTCCAATACTGTGACAGTTTGATGCTGAGACTCTAATGTTTGTGAGGTATCAGTTAACTGTAATCAAATTATTTGTATTAGTTTTAGGGATAAGATAGCAATCTTCAAGAAAGAATTATACACAAAAATTGTATACAGAATTACCTGTTGTATTCTTAATTCATTTAAAGAAAGTAAAGCTGCTTTCTCTTGAAATTCCTGTTGTAGACTAATGAATTCAGTATTTTTTAAATTTAACTTTTGCTTTAATTCTGAGATTTCTAATTCTAGGTCTTCCTTTTCTCTTCTGTAAGAAAATGGATTATTTCACAATATATACTTAAATACTTTATACTTTCAGGAAACAAATTTAACGCCCATGTAATACCTGAGTTCATAATATTTTTTTTCAAGTTCATCATAAATTTGTTGTATTTGCTGAGCATTTTTCTGAGTGTCAGTAGAATTACTCTTTATTTGAGTTAATTCTTTTTCGAGCTCATTAATACGAAGCTGGCTATGTTTCAATTTTCCACTCATCTCTTCTAATTCCTCTAAATATCAGAAATTTAAATAAAATATCACATACACATACACAGCAAACTTTTTTTTAAAAATCTGAGCGAGAATATTTAGATTATAAATATGAGCCTTTAAATACTGATGTTTAAAATAATACATTAATGGTATACTAACATTTTCTCACTTAGATCAGAAATTCAATTATAATATCATAAATATTTTGGAACTTTCAGAATAAATTTTGAATATTCAAATATTCTACAAATATATTAACCTGCATTTTGTTTCGCAGTCCTCTGACTTTGTGCCAAAGCTGCTGTGAGTTCTGCCTTTTCTGCTATTAAAATACCAGTAGTTTGTGTATGAATTTGCAATTGTTCTTTCAGGGGATTTATTTCACGAACGAGTTTAGCTTCAAACTCTGAATCCTTTGTAGCAAGAATTTCTTCCAATTCAGCCACTCTGCTATGCTATTATATTTCCACACATAAAAACAATAAAATTAGATATAGAATACAATATAAAAGTTACAGAGTGAATTAAATTATACTTACATAACGACTGACTTGAATGTGTAAGTCATTCACAAGTTGTTTTTGTTCTTCCAGACAAGTGGTTAAGAATTGATTGCGACATTTCAGATCAATGTCAAACAAAGATGGATCACTATGATCTGTATCATCAGTAAGCACATTAGCGACTTCCGAAGCCATTTCTAACAAATATTCTTTTTGCACTGTTGATGGTCCATTAGATGCAACTATGTTTAAGTTATATTTCCCATTATTTTCCATAAACGGCATAAACTGTGAGTCTTGCTGAAGATGTGAATGTATAGTGTCTTTATCATCATTTTCATATAATACAGTGTTTTCTAGATAGTTTTCCAAAATGGGAAAATTCTTTTCTGTTATTTCACTTGTTGCTATTTTATTTTCTGTTGTATCTATTAAGTTATTAGTATCACTAAAAGCATGATTTAATACATTTCCTTCCTTATGTACAATGTTTATTTTATCCAGATGTTCTTCAGATTGTATCAAGTTCTCTGTATGTTTTATCTCATTGTGATTATTTTGATCATAAGGTTTATCTACTTCCATAGTTTGGCAATTTGTTTGGCACTATAAGAAACATTTCAATATTAAAATTTAACAAACAGCATATATGAGATTTATTAATTAGATATTATTATTATCAATTATTTACCTGTGATATGGATTCATCTATTATGTTTATATCTATTATATCTTGTTGCTTGCTTGAGGCCTCTTGTGCTTGCAATCTTTTTTGTAATTGAAATTCCTTTAGCTATAATAAAGTCAAATTTATTAAAATAAATACAAGAGTTAAAAACTGTATAAAATAACAAGAAATACATTCTTCTCACATATTCTATTTCAATAATTTATAACATTTAAGGACTCGATAATAGCTTTATTTTATAACGTCATTATTGTCAATATTAATATTCACACACAAATTAAGATAATGCTCTTGCTAATTACAGTTTAATTAATCCATACGTTACTTATATACATGTACAATATGACAGCTTGGAAAGTTGTCAACGAGTGTTTAATCACCGTGACGTACCTTCTTTTTAGCAGCTAACAATTTCTCGCTTTTACTCAGATTCATCGTGCGACAATTTTCGTCACTTTTCGATATCCGTCTCATGTCACGTTGCATAAAAAATTCTAATAGGAACGCTTTACATCATCAAACCGGAAAATATTGCGGAGCAATTGTGAGGAATAGGCGGAAGGGTTATGTCACGTCTACGTGTACCGTAAAGTGCTACACATTCGCCACTTGTCATCTGTCATCGCAAACGTCACATTCAAGCCTACGAAAAGTTTCGAATCGATTAGCCAATGGGAACGAAAGGAGCACAGATGTCTTCATTCTGATTGGTCAATCCAAGTGTCATCCGATGTCGCCTCTGAAGTCAGGTACTTCTGAATCGAGCGCATCCTCATCTAAGTTATTTACACGTCTATGACTTAGAAAATTGACGTTATTGGCAACATTGTTTGCCAAACATAACCCAAAACAATCGTTGAGAGTTGACGGCTTGAAGGTTTGGAATGTGTGATATTTTATATATATTTATGTAATATTTTCAAAGAGACATATTAAATTGGTAAATTGAATAATTTATAGCGAGGTGTATCATCTTTAAAAAAAAAAAAAAAAAAAAAAAAGAATGCACACGTCCGCTAACTTTACTCTTCGAGGCGGCGACGCAGCTTTCGTCAACAGACAGAGATTATTATTTGATCAGCTCTCGATTGCCGAAAGCAGTTGCAATAAACGTGCCATATCCGAGGTGGACGATGCTGAAATGGACGAAGGCGAGAGAAATTCTTCGAAAGACTATCGGAGACAGAAGAGAGAGATGAAAAAATTTCGCGGCAAAGAGAGCATCTTTAAACGTCCCGAGGGTCCAGCACCGCGCGCGAATTTCAGAAATATCCCGGACTATCACAGGAATCCGCACAAATGGGTCCAATATAGTCTGGATGATGTATCCAGCGAGGACATGACAGAGCGCAGCAATATGCAAGCTGCCATGTCATTTCTGAAGGAGCTGAAGATACGCAGAGAAAAGGAAGAAGTTGATCAATGTGAGGAGAAGATGGACATCGAACTTGAATCAGATTCGCAAGATTCTGTGGAGTTTAAATCTAAGAAATGTACATCGTCAACATCACAAGTAAGGTTTAGGAAACCGCAGACAAAAGAGAAGACCGAAGATTCTGAAACAGACAGCAAACTTGTATTCAAAAGTAGTAAGATTGTCTTGCCAGAGTACGTGGTTGGAGAGCGGCCAAAGAAATCTAAACAGAATAGACCTGTGGTTAAAATTGATCGTTCAAAAGAACTTAGGTTAGATCATTTACAAGAACCAGATGAAGAAGAAGATAACAGAGATGTATAAAATTATTACACACACGCAGATGTATGTATAATTATAGATATATATTTTTAGTTGAGATGCACGAGTTTATAATCTTTATATATATATATATATATATATATATATAATTCGTTTATTTCAGCTTATCGCCAGGAAAGTATAATCTTTATATATAAACAGATATAAATACTTTTGAAATTCGTGCATATTTTTTAATTAACATCTGCACAATATTCAGTGCATAAGATTATTGCAAATAAATAATAAGTGAATATAAAATATATATTTAATGATAAATATATATAAACATTTAACATTTATTCAATCTTTTAAAAGTTAATTATCTGATTATTTCATCTGTATCTTATGTAATATAAAAAAATAGAAATATAAAACACAAGTGGTCAATATATGCTTTGTCATATACAGAATAATTTTTATCAATTAATGCATGCTTTTGTCGCATTAAAAAAAGAACACAGAAAAAGATTGTAGGTAATTTTGCTTCAATATGAAAGGTAAAGTTACGTTGCTACACACTATTGCTGCTTTTGATTTTTATTTTATATATTTTAATGATAGTTTAATATTATTTGACTTTAATATTTTATATATTTTAATAATTAGATTACAAATAATTGCGCATATAAAAATTAATAAGCATTATATATGTATGTGTATATCCTTTGAAGATAATTCTTGATGAGATTCTGACATAATTTTTTTTTAATTTCATAATTTTCCAGATCCATTGATTAAACAAATTGCGTTATTTCTCGTCTTGCATAGCCTGAAAAATGAAAGATTATATTAGTAATTATTTTATACATTAAGTTATCCATATTAAAATATCATGTACATATACACACACACACACACACACTCAAATGTCAAAAACAGCTGTTCGGACGTTCCCGCTTCCCGTCGATGGCCAACAGTCACGGAGCGTGAATATCTATAGATGCGACGTAACATTCGACTCGAACGCGCCAAAAATTGGTGCAACTTCACGGCATTTGTATCTGTCAGGTTAGGTTCGCTTCCAGTCGGCAGGGCAGACCCACTCACCGGTGGAAGAGATTTCAAGTCCTCGTGGAAGCGATGCCGACTTATTAAAGCTGCGGTTGGACTTTGGTAAGTGTCGTAAGCGAAAACGCTTTGTAATCGTTGCGAAACGCAACGTGCATCTACGATTTACGGATGAAAAATTGCGGATGCAGGGAGGGGGAGTATTATAACCTCTACCTTTCGATTTTCAAAATGGCGCTTACTCGTCGCGAGAGATAAACGAAAGCTCTCTCGCGCATCGTCGTGCTGTCATATATATATGCTCGCTCTTGAGCTTTCGTCGTGACGAGAAATTTCCGTTGAAATGGTTATGCGCGTACGGCACAAAGTGTAGGAAGTTTTCTTCTCTTTTGCGTTTTTTCTTTTTTCCTTTTTTCCTTTTTTCGTTTCTTGATGGAAATCCCGGAAATTTTCCTCGCGGGGTTCTCCGTGATATTCAGCCTACTGATAGTGTTCCTCCTCGTTGTGATGGGTAAGCAACACGTTACTGATGTTAGCGGCTCGATTACGACATCCTCGTGTAATTATGTCATCGGAAGAAGTTTTTCGGATCGCGTCGAAGATTGCGCGAAAGTGGCCTTTCCTATTTTTACATGTGCTTTATGCGGAATGCATCGTTATATATTATATACTATACATGTGTAATTGTGTATAGATAGATATTCAACAATATTCTAATAATTTATATATATATATATTATTCTTCTACTTTCAATTAGCATATCTTATTTGCATGTTCTTTTGAGAAACAATATTATCATAAAAAAGATATACTATAAAAAGATATAAAATTATTGTAATTATACAATAAAAAATATTATGAAAGCATATATCTTATTATACAATATATAATAAAAAATATTGTAAAAATATATTATAAAATGTATTTGAGTATGAAATTATATTTGTGAATCTATAAGTTAATAAATTGAAAAATCTCTCGCTATTGATTCATATAAATCTAAAACAAATTGCTTTCAATTCAAACTGTAAAACTTTGTGAATATAATTATAACACTCATATTATTCACTCGTATCACATAACAATTTCTTTTGTTACAGGTTGGTACTTAGTCTGGACATTCTTCCTATCGCGATTCCGCTTCGTAAGAGAACTGACTGGGAAAGGAATGAGCGAGTCGTCGTCCGTTAAAGATTTGAAGAACGGTCGCTCACGCATCAAGAAACTACGTCGTGATTAATTAGACAATATTGAAGCTATAATATTTACATGAACGATTGCATAAGACAAAATATATCTGATTAAGATGTCTGTAAATATACGTTGTGCAACTACAGAAGACTTGTTGAATATACAGCATTGTAATTTGCAATGCTTACCTGAAAATTATCAGATGAAGTACTATCTGTATCATGCTCTCTCCTGGCCGCAACTAAGTTATGTAGCAGAGGATGAGAAAGGAAGAATAGTAGGATACGTGCTCGCTAAGATGGAGGAGGACTGCGAAGACAATCCCCATGGACACATTACTAGTTTGGCAGTGAAACGCTCTCACAGAAGACTAGGAATCGCACAGAAATTGATGAATCAGGCATCCAGAGCGATGGTGGAATGCTTTGGGGCAAAGTACGTTTCTTTGCACGTCCGCAGAAGTAATCGTGCAGCCCTCAATTTGTACACAAGCAGCTTGCAGTTTGAAGTGTCCGAGGTAGAACCAAAATACTACGCAGACGGCGAAGATGCTTATGCAATGAAGCGAGATCTCACTAGCTTTCATCACGAAAAGGCTCTCAGAGACAGAGCGCACAAGGAGGGCAACGTTCATACACACCTAGGCAGATGTTGCGGCGATCATTCTTAGTCTGTTCATCACTGCTGCTGTCAAACCAGGTATTCTTAAAACTGAATAAATTTGAAAACATCCATTTAATATTCTTTTTGTTAAGAAAGAATATAAATTTCCCATTATCGATTCCTGAATACTGATTAATTGAAAATAATTATCAATACGTAAAGTTGCTTCTTGGGGAGCTTCTAATCATTAAAGTCTGACCAGATACACATTAATAAAAATGTTTTATATGCGACTGCGCATAAAAGCTACTTGTTAAGGTTTGCACAAGGGAGGGATGGAACTTTGGGATTGTTGTATCTATCAATTGACAGATTATATTGCATATATTTATATTGTGAGTTTCGTTCACACATCAAAATGTAATTAAAAAGAAAAATTGATAACATAAGGAATAAAGGATTTTCTGGAAAAATTGTCTATTTTTATTCACACGATTTTTTTCTCTCTTGAGACTTTATTGTATGAACGAAACTATAATGTACAAGTAATGCGCCAATACAAAATTAATCTTTCAAGGCGTTGTTAAAAAAAGAAAAAAGGATGGTAGAAAAAAAATATTTTACAACACTGAAAACGTGAATTCAGTTTACGAACTTTTGACTTACATTAAAATCGAATCTATGAATATTCCTCTCGATAGATATTTTCCTTTTCAAATACTTCTTGATTATTTCAGCATAGTTTGGCTTAAAAATTATTTTTGACATTGCACGATATTCAAACAGGTTTATTCCACTATTGCATCTCGGATATACTATTGCGTGTGTGTATACATACTCCGTTTTTGTAATAGGAATAGTTATATGTATATATAATATATGTATAAATATATAATCTATGTATATATACAAATAAGGTGTTCTTAACGTAACGTAATCAATTATTTACTTCATAACGCATCTCGACGTTGCATTGAACGGCACGAAGAAATTTTCAATGACAAAACGCAGGAATTGTCCTCGCGCGAACTATAACACTATACTACCGAAAGCATATGATTCATTATGATAAACCGAGTTTTCGATGTGTAGTAAATTCCTCTAAAACGATATCACGTGTGCTATATCGAGAGTTTCTTTCTCTTTTTTCCAATTTCACCATCTTAATCTTAGAATAATCGCTCTCGATATGTAGCTTGTAAGTATTTCTTATGTTTACAATAATATGAAATACCGTTGTGGGTATAATATACGTTTAACGAATGTGTGATCGCAAGAATAATATACAATTATTGTGAAAGGATCATCCAGGTACATTGTACAAAAAGGAAATCAGGGAAACGACGAATTATGTTTTCAATAGAGATGACGTGAATAAACAACATTCGTCAGCTTGCGTCATAAAAAAAAAAAAGAAACTATTCCACTTAATGACATGAATGACTATACTTAAATATATGATAGTTGAACGCGAATGATAAAGCACCTATCGACTATCATATAAACTTTGAAATATACAGTTCTAGATTCTATATAACTGTCTGCCACATGTGTATTATATTACAAAAAACACTTCGCTAATAAATTATAATACAGGTCTCGAGGTTCATGTATAAACGTTTTTTCTATATGCGATATGCTTGGGTATATAACTTCTAAAAAATAAACTGTAGAATCAATGTCATAAGTCGTGCCTTAAAAAAGAATCGCTTCATCTATCTCATAATAATAATTACGACAATCAATCTCTTAATTGAGAAGAATGTCAAAAGATAAAAATTCTCATTGAAAAGAATGTTAATAAATGCTCGTTATCATTAAAAGCTGCAACAAAACAGCCGGTCACATCTTAATATACGGCTAGAAATATTACATATAACCGCGCGTCACAGTCACACAATTATATCTCCATTGTTTAATCGAGGCGCAGTAAAATTCCAATAAATAAGTTGGATGGTTTCGAGAATTGTATTGAGCGGATCCTACTGTAGTCGCAAGTTATTTTTAAGTACACTTTCGCATGTGGATGCCAACAAAACAACTTGCGCCGCAAATTAGCGGTTGGATCATACACATATTCCTGGCTTCGATAATTTATATTTGAAATTAATAATAATTATCTAATTATCTAGTAATCTAGTTATATAGAAATTAATCTGGTTTTTTGGTGATATTTTAACGTGAAGATATTAATTATAATTGTGTGTTAATATAAAAAGATAAAAGTTTCGATGCACGATTTAGACAATTAAAAAAAAAATGCAATTCCATAATTGATTTATCACAATGATACAGAAAATGTAAGACATTTAAAAAATGACATCTTTACGATGTTATCTAAGTATTATTTATGCAGTCAGTCTCTATTACAGAAGAATCTGCGCTAAGTTAATAAAAACACATTCGTTCTATAAAAATTCGCTCTATAAAAAAGGCCTCGTTGTAGAAAAGAAATTCGCGAATATGCGTAGTTGCCGTTGAAATTCTTGCGACAATATTTCACATTTTGATCGTGAGTGTGCGTTCGTGACTGATTTTCGCTGTTATGGAAGAGCCTGGTAAAAAGGCCTGGGCGCCCGAAAAATTCGTAACCCGGCGGTAAAAAAGCTTCGTATAAAATTTTCCTTTTAAAGTTGTCCTCAAAAAGAATCATTTGTAACAAGTAATATAAGTTCGCCTCTGCGCGTAGGGTATCCCAAAAAGTATTCCCTGCAATTCTCTCTTCAATTTTCTCTCTCTCTCTTTCTCTCTTTTGGTGTCAATTTCCGACATACGATCGAACTAGAAAAACAAAAACGCGGTTGTTCCTCAATTTGACATAGGTATTCATATCGATCTTTCGCATTTGCCTTCAATAGTAAAAGCACAATGGTGATTCTCTTCTATGGAAAAAACACTTGAACTCGAAGAACTTGTTACTAAAAATCACTAATCGCCGATTTCAGCAATATCAGTTAACTATAGCTTATACTTCTCTTTCTTTTTAATCTAATTCTAAGAGAATCAGCGAAACTAAGATTATTCAGTTAACCGACATCGATGAAACCAGCTCTAAAAGAGAGATATGAATACGCGTTGTCGTATATGTATATGTTCTACTGTATATTGTATACGTACATCTATGAAACTACTAACACGTTTAGCTGCGTACGTTGTTGGCGTGTATCCGAAATGAGCTCCATTCCGAAACGAGTGGATAACCTGGGTGCCTATCAAATCGTGGAAGCCCATTTCGGGAATGCTTCGCACGTGCCAGAAAGCTATTGTTATATTCCTCATTATACTCCACGTCTACCTGAAACGTCTAGTTGAACGATACGGCTATATAATTTTCTATGAAAGATTACAATGTTAATATTTCTCGAGTACATTACAAAGACACTCGTTCCAAGGTTTCCTTCGTTTCTTACGTTCTAAATACCGGAGCTTTGGCAGTAGCAGGTTCCTATTTTAGGCCACAATTTTTTTTTATAATGCAAAGGGATAATTAGTTCCGTACGGTACACACAAAGTGTGCGGGGAGTATCCGGGGATTTGGTTTTTGCTTTGTGAAGCATATATACGGGTTATCTCGTTTGATTATCTCACCGTTTAGGATTAAAAATACTGTCGTCAGGATCCTAAGCAAACTTTTTTTGCGCTAATGCTCGTTCTCTTTCGGGAAAAATATCGGGCGCGCCTTCAATACCATCGTATTCGACTCATTGCATTCTTCGATGATGACTAAATCTCGAGATAACAATCATCAATGATTCACATCTCGTAGATGACGCTCGAAGGATCATCCACTGAAAATTTCCTGAGATACTTTTGATCCTTTTTTGTACAAGAAAACAATATTCCTGTTCCATGAACGCGCTGTAGATTCTAGTAGATTCAGCGACGTTTGTTTAAAAAACCTCGACAAAAAAGATACGGATAACAGATTCGATATGATTCTTCGAGCGTTGTCTACGAATTCTACCGCAGTCCCAGAGTTTAACGAATAAAAAAAAAAGAGAACTATCAATCGTAAGGATTGCATCTCAATTCAAGGAACTTGTAGTTACGCGATTAGCGTTTTGCGACAAAAATCCTCAGGGCTGTTGAGCGGACTGTATCATGGCGACTTTGAGATCCTTAGCCAGGTGCGAGACGTCGACGACGCTGTCGACCATTTCCTGGACCGCGGTGACGCTCGGGAAGAACTGGGCGGCCTGCTTCGTCTTCTGCACGGTTTGCGCGAGCGCCTCGTTCAGGGCGTTCGCGCACTGCAACACGCGTGTACGCACGTCGTTCCGCGTCACGTTTCGGTGCACCGTGTCGCCGATGTGCACCAGCCGGTGTGCACTGAGCACGACGAATTTACCGTGAGCCAGAAAAACCTGTAATTTCATATTATTGAGATTTTTTTTGTCAAACAAATTATTATATGTTTTTTGTTCTTAAATAATCTTTTTTGCATTGTTCAATAAAAAGAATTTTTGTTCATATATATATATGAACAAAAATTCTTTTCATTGAATATATATTAATAAATTCTACTGAATATATATAAAAATTCTTTCTATTGATATATGAACAAAAGGAATTAGAATCTTTTTAAAAATATATCTGAACTGAATTATAGTTATGGATAATTATTTTGATTTTAATTATGGATAATTATGGATTTGTGAGATAATTGTGTCTGATAATTATATCTTTATATTTATAATCTAGGCGATACAATTTTCTAATTCCTTAACATATTTTTTGTTTCGAATTTTTATAGTACGTTTTACTAACTGGCTTATCTGTAACCGACTGTACAATGCACGTGCGAAGAAAAAGAAGTCATCGTGAAAAAATAATAAAAATATGCAATTAACGTGTACTAATTTAAACATCTTGTCTCACGATAGCACCGCTGATATCTATCGATATTCCACCGTTATCATTATCGAGACCCATATACATATCTACTTAATGCGTTCCAAGATATATTGAAAAAAAACATAGTGCTTAAACTAAGCATATGCGCAATTCTTATCGTAATGCGCTTATTATATCCTTGCAAAAAGTAAAACATTTTTACAAATTATAATTTCTAAAATAATTACAATAGATCTAATTCATTTTTTTTCAGAAGACAATAAAATACTGTGCATCGCTTTATCGAATATCAGTCAAATAATTAATGTCTTGCGTAATTATATATTATATTATATCATATAGGTTTGAAACGTAATCTGTACGTGTTATGACAAGTATCGTTAAAAAAAAGATGACTATAGATAATTCAAATCTCAAATTTTATCGAGACAAAAATGACATTGTTCGTAATTTTTTTTTCGCCAACGTCGAATAATAAATCTCTCGATATCTTCAAATATGGAGATATGATATAAATATATATATCAATATATCATATATATTATATATACATTTTACAAATATATATAATATATATATTTATATATTTTCTTCACGCGAAAAAGTACATTACAAGAAATTTCGACTCAATTCACCTTAGGTGGTTGATTGTGCTCGACCGTCTGTAGAAAAGCGTCGATGGCGTGAGTCAGGTGCGCGCCGTGCGTGATCACCTGTGCGGCGTAAAAGGCCAACAATTGCTTGTCGTTGGGGTCCATGGGCGTCGGTGTCGTGGGTGGCATCTGAATCGCCGCATTGTCCGCCTCGGATACAAGTAGATCGTAATTGCTGCGCAGTTCCTGCGGCAGCAAGGCTCGTAGTTCCTCGCGCTGTTTCGCCACGACCTCTCGCGAATCGAGGTTCACGTAGTCATAATCCTCCCCGGCGCCGCTATTGTTGCTGCTACCCGTGGAAATGATCGACGCTCGTTTGAAAAGCAACGTGGAATTTCCCTGTAGAGCACGTAGAGCATCTCGATCAGCAACAAGGACTTAAGATTCTCAACTATATTTCCACAATTCATTATTCTATAAAAGAGATTAGAAAACATTTTTATAAAATATAAAATTATAGTATCCATTTCAATTCTCAAACATTGAGAATTAAAAAAATTGATTTCCTACTTTTAATTAATTTTTAAAAATTCATTCTCTTTCTACGGAATATAGTTGAATGACATATGATTTTTTCACACATTTATATTCATCATTTCAATTTATATTAATTCATTCGGTTTTCTTCAGGATTACTACGATCCAATTAGAATCCATTGCATTTGAGATTGTGAAGTCATTAGCCGACAAATATATTACCGTTGCGAGAGATGCTCACCTGAATGAAACTGGCGACCTGACGAACGTCTTCCGTGAGCGCTCGGGCGCACGCGATCAGCTGATCGAGGGGATCCGGCTGTACAAGCGGTAGCAACGAAGGCGGAGGTCCGTTAGTAGGTGTTGGTGTATCGCCACCGCCGCGGCAGAGCTTGCTCGCGTCCCATTCCATCGTGTCCAATTCGGTAGCGGCTTCCTGCACGAGCTTGTCGGAATCACGAAGCGCTTTTACTAGCGGCCGTAATTTCGTTGGCAGACCTTTGTCCGGCGCTTTGCCCGCGTTGCCTAGTGTGCCTGTGCGCAAAATATCATTTTCAAAACTAGATAAAATGATAATTGTGTCGTGTGAAAATTCGAAGAGTTGTAGGAATAAGAATAATATAATATCGGAAAATCGAATTTATCTCTCGTATAATTTATGATTAATTTTTTCTCTATGAAGATTTATGTCTTTTGAATTGTTTCATAAGATTAGAACAAATTGGAAAAATTATAAAATATGATGGGGAAGCTATATAAAACTTGTAAAAATATATTAAATCGATGAAAGTAAAGGAGCTGTAGGCAATCACCTTCCGCGAATTCAGCTAGATCGTGCAGAGAAGTTCGGAGTCTGAGAGCAGCCAGCCTTAGGTCCATAAGGGTGGCGTCCAATCGCTGCGGCGTTCTCCAGCCGGGGCTCACGAAGCCCAGTAACCTCGCTATCGCGGCGGATGCCTCATTCTGCAATCTCTGCAAGCCTTCCAGGGCGGAGTCCAGCTCCAGCGGAAGCTCTTTGCTGACTGGTACGTCGTAAATCTGTTGCGAGGGTGGCGGTGGCGTCGGGGTGTTCGGTATAGGGGTGTTGTGTCGGGACGGCAACGAGGATACTGGAAGACGTGGTCGAGGTACATCATAATCCGGAGCGGCCAAACTCGATCTGGAATTCAGAACATTATCTATGTAGTGTTTTTAACATTTATATTTTTATAATTTTCATATCTTTAAAGAATTTTTCTCAAAGCTTTCTGAAACTTTGTTCAGTTCAGTTCTCGATTTATTTCATAACTTTAAAATTCTTCATGTAAATCTCGAAGATGCTCGTATCTTTGGCTGCGCAAGATCGACCGTATTCGGACCACCTCATTTCGGAGGAATTCCTCGGCAAAATCCGAGCGAACCGTACCTGTTCGAGCTACTTAGGGATCCGTCGTTGGTGAGACTCGAGGCCGAGCTGCTGGGAGTGAGAGGTTGCAGGGGTCGCGGCACGTCGTAGCAATCCAGCGGCGTGATGCCGGAGCAATTTGAGTTAGGCGTGCAGGATGTCGGCGGCCTCGGGATGTCGTAGCACGACGGGGCCGGGCTCGGACTGCTCGCCGGCGACGATATCACCGGGATTGCGCGCGGCGGTACGTCATAACACTCGTTCACATCGCCACCGCTGCCTCCGTTGTCGACAGAATTCCGCACGCTGTTGCTGCCACTGATGTATCGCCCTGCGCAGGTAGAAGTTTGTCCATTTTACAAAAGGAACGAAGAGAAATTTCTCTCGGATCTCTCGGGTCTCCGGGTGTGTGAAGTTGGCACCCCTATATTATGCTATCATAGTTCTGTTAAGAGTTCTGAGTTATTTACCACCAAAGACGCTAATTAATACACTCGTCCTTTCGCGGACCGGCAAAAAGCGTGCGACCGTTAATCACGAACTGTCGAAGAAGAGCACTGGAGGTGGAGCTAGACTGGCACTGTCAGATTCGGAACGCGCAACGACCAACGACACGTCGCGACAAGTCGTAGTGGTGGGGCATTGTAGCGGTCGCGACGCAACGCACGTGCGAGGTTCAGCGAATCACGTCGCGATTACATACCCCCCCCAGGTCGTAGTGGTGAGGGTATGTAGTCGCGACGTGATTCGCCGAGCTCCCACGTCGTGACCCCTACAATGCCCCACCACTACGACTCGGTGCGACGTATCGTTGCGCGTTCCGAATCTGGCAGTGCCAGTCTAGCTCCACCCTCCACCTCCAGTGCTCTTCTTCGATTCTTCATGATCAACGGTCGCGCGCTTCTTACCAGTTCGCGAAAGGACGAGTGTATTAATTAGCGTCTTTGGTGGTTAATTATCGTATAAATCCGATCGCGTCGCGCGTACCGACATCGTAATCGCGATCGCACACGCGTGAAATTGATCTCGTCGATCGTGAATCTCGCTCAATGTTCGTTTCGCTGCATCCTTGGGCGACTTCAGTGCGTCGCGGCGAAGTCGCTCTCTTAATCATCTTCGTTCGATAAGCCCCTGCGTGGGTCTTGGAAAAAGCGGCGACGCGAAAATGGAGCTTCGGTTTTATTCGCGCGCGAATAAGCTCTCGCGGAGTCTCGCGTTTTACCGAAACGCGTCGAAGATTGTGATAGCTAAAACCCGGGCGTCGCCGCGCGTCGCGAACGAAAAAAAGTAACGCGAGTGCAAGTGTTTCGAAACTTGTACGAGAAGGAGGCCCGGAGAGGCATCGGGCAACAAAGGGGGAAGCAACCGTGAGGTGAGTAAATTTAAATTGTTTAATGGTTACATAGTTTGTGATTATTTTTTGAAAGAGTTTTGCAATTTTTATAGAGATAAAAAAACATACTTTCAATATCGAAGATACGTTTTTTCATCTAAAAATTGCAGAACTCTTAAAAAAAAAATAATCAGGAACTATATAACTATTTAAAAGAACCTTAAAACTCTGCTCAAAAAACTATTGGAACTCGATGTGTAAAAAAATGTAAAGTTGGCACCCCTATTTTTTGAAATTGATTTTCGTTATCGTAATAACCGAAACTATTTCTAAAAATTATCAAGAACTCTTCCTGCAAAGTAACACAGGCGCGATAAATAAACAAATAATTTTATTAATATAAGATTCACAAAAAAGATCCAATATTGGAATATATATTTTGTATAAAGTTTATGTATATACTAGAACAACACAAGCGATTTTATAAAAAAGAATGATATTTTTATATAAAGTTTGTTTAAACTTAATATTTTTGACAGAAATCAGCTGACAAATGTCAAAAATATTAATCGAGTTTCAAAAATTAAAATAACAATATGTTATAATTTCTTTAAACTCGATTAATATTTTTGACAGTTATCAGCTGATTTCTGTATCATTCTTTTTAACGTAAAATCGACAATGTCAATAACATTCTCTTTTTTAGAAAAGGATTTTTATTCATAAAAATAATTGTATTTTGCAGAAAAATATTCTGTCCGCAGGCTAGAAAATTTGCTTAAATTTTTGAAAATAATAAATTTTTTGAAATATAAGAAATATACTTCAAGATAATATTCAAAACTGCCCAAAAATATGTAAAATGATGGAAATTGTACATCTGTGATTTTAATTAAAAATCACAGCCGATAAACTGGCCAAAAACTTCATCAGTTTTTTTCGCAGACGCGAAATCAATATCTCAATTAATGAATAAACTCCAGCAGACAGTTTCATCACAACAACAATTCGGATACAGACGGTGTGTTTAGTTTGTGAATAATACGTACCTGTATTGTGCGAATGCTCATTGTTCGTCGAGTTGAGGGGTGAGTCGTGTCTGGAGGGCGGCGCAGGACTCCCCCGGCTCGCTGGGAGGTCATACAGGTAGACGTCCCCGCACTTCTGCGGTGTAACAACCTGCATAATCAAAAACAACGATTAATTATAACCAGATTAATTAGCAGAGTCCTCTATTCTGTGTCTTCAAGCCACCAACGTCGTGGTTGCCCATTTTTCATTCGTAATTTATGCGCTTTATGAATGAGGCGGTAAACCTCTGTGACAGTAAATTTAATTGATCGAACTAGAACTACAAAAATTATTACATCCAGATTATTTTAGACATTAAATGTTAAATGTAACTCAAATGAAAAAAATATGCTGGTAATTAATCTCTAATCGCTGTCTTGAAAATAATAAACGTTTAATATATTTTTAGGGATATAATTTAATATATATTTTGTTATTAGAAATTTAAAGAAACAATGAAAAAAGACATAAACGAAAAATACTATTTTTAATAAATTAATTATTAATACATTTGTAGTTGGCGTTTCATGATAAAACAAAGATCTTGAATTAATTTTTAGAATCGTGTGTTTTTTAATCAATTCTTCAAGCCACGACTACGTCGCGGTTGTCTATGTTCTATGTTTTTCATCGTAATTTATTCATTTTATGAATGAAATGGTAAACCTCTGTGACAGTAAATTTAATTGATCGGACTATATATAACTCAACTGCAAAAATTATTACATCCAGATTATTTTAGACATTAAATGTCAAATGTAATTCAAGTTAAAAAAGCTAGTAATGAAGTTTGATGTTACAAATGTTAATACATTTGTAATTGGATCTAAGGATTTCATGATAAAATTAAAGTCTTGAATTATTTTTTAGAATCGTGTGTCCTTCTTTAGTCAATTATATATCTATATCTTTAAAAATATTGCAATTTTACATCCACGCGTAAACTTTATCTGGAAACAACGAACGCTTTCGAGGGTTTTCCGATAATCGAGTTGAAAAAAAAAAAAGAAAAAGATAGCGGAAAACTGATTCGATAGACACCGCAGGAGCTAAATCCACGTGAACCGCACTCGTGACGGAACTCGTAACGAAGTTATTTGCGCGAATGCCAATCAGCTCTGTTACTCTTTCCGATGAGCGCGATGTAACCTCGAGGAGGATCTCGTTTGAATGCAGCCTGCGCCGTAGCAGGGGGATTAATTCTACGAGATCGTTAATTGAGTTTCCTACGAGGAGGACTCGGCAAAAAGCGGAATTTCGATTCCCTATCGCCGTTCTTTCGGAGGAAGCACACCGTAAGCTCCCATAATTTATTCCGCAAAGAATGCAGAACGTTTGACAAGAAATACGTTCGACGAAGGATGCAATATTTCATGTAAGAAATTGAGACAATCTTTTTTTTTGCCGTATTCAAATTTAATATTCAATATTATTTCTTTCTAAAACTTTTGAACACTTTCTACACTGAGAGAATTTTCTCTTAGAATTTACTCTGAAAATTATTGTAATCGTGGGACAATATGGTATGGAAAGAATTTTATGAGAATTTTTTTGATTAATATTTATCATAATAAAAATAATATCTTTTTCACAATAAAATATATAAAACATGTTTGATTAATTTTACTAAACTGCATAGTAAAATTAATCAAACATATTTTATATTTTATTGTAATAGATGTTATTATTTTTATTGTGATAAATATTAATCAAAAAAATTATCATAAAATTCTTTTCATACCATATTGTCCCACGATTATCATGATTCTCAGGGTAAATTCTAAGAGAAAATTCTCTCTGTGTATGTTTGAGTTAAAATTCTAACAAAATATAGAAAAGATTCTCTCTCATCTTTTTATTAATATTCTTTACACTTAGCGAAACAATTCACTAATAATTCGCCCAAGTAATAAGTAAGTTTTAATAATCTCTTCACAAATTAGATATGTAATTAGCGACTAAACCAAGTATACTTGGAGCGTTGAACTGTCGGGAAAGTATTTCGTAATTTCGTTGATAAAACGTGGAACTAACTCGTGCTGGTGAGTAAATACGAGAGGAAAAAGGGGTAGGAATATTTCTCCCAGGAGAGCGTAATCTCGACCGTTGCTTTGCAATAATAGAAGCCCTGCAATCCTTGCGTTACGCTTAAGCGAGCTACGCTTTTGTCCGTACTTTTTTTTCCATCTCAATATACAAACGGTAGCAAAACTTTCTCTCTCGTAGAGATATCAGAAGTTTGCAATATCGATTATTTCTTCATCATGCAGAGAGCAGATGCTAATAAATACTTATATATATAATATTATAGTATTATATATAATAATAGTATCTTAGCTAAAAGAGCACATTGCAGAAGAATTTAAATTAATTTAAAAAATTTCTATTTTATAAATACTTTGCATATCTTGAGGACGCGTCAAATATGTAATAATTCTACCAAAAAAAATGATACATAGCTTCATCACCGCAAAAAGAAACTATCATATGTTTTTGTCATTTTTATCAAAACACATTTTGGAAGAGAAAATCCGTCGTATCTTTAACATAAGATTATAAAATATATCAAGTACCTATATACAGAGAGAAACTATGTGAACGCATTTTAGAGAGAGAGAAACGACGGACACGCCCTGTGCATATAAAAGCAACCTCGTTTACAGCAACATCGTCGAAAACTCGCGCGACCAAGAGTAATCTGCAATTTCCCATCGATGGCCAGTTTCGCATTCCCGAAGTGGAACAATCGGGGCTTTTACTTACTTACGGTTGAAAATTTTCGATCGGTTAAACTTATTCGCGAAAGGAGGACGAAGAGAGTATATATGCGGATGCAGAAACCTTGTATGTATTCTGTCCAGGGAGTCGCCAGGAAGATGCGCGACGCGAATTTGGGTCAGTTCTTATCGTTGTAGACAGGTGACCCACCCATCGAATAATATAGCATCTCGCATCTTCGAGCCAACCAAAAACCGATAAATCATTTCGACCCCATTTAATTCGCCGATGCGGTTGCGAGAAACCGATTTGTTTTCAATATCTTCGAAATATTTGGTTGCCAAAATATCAAGAAAGAGAGAGAAGGTGAATATAATATGACATTTATGACATAAAAGTATCTTTTTGCATTTTTTTTATATTTCTTCCAAATACGCGTTTTCTCTCGCGCGTCAACTTTCGCTATTTATTTAATATAAATGAATTTAGGGCTAAAGAAAATTTATCTCTATATCTGTGCATAAAAATAAATAACGTTTTCAGAGTTAAGGGCATTTAAATATATTAGTTTTAACTATTAAAAAAATCTCCATTTCCAAAATATTTTTTTAAAAATAGATGTCTGATGAAAAATGATATGAAATATGTTTCAAAGTAAAATGCTGCTTGTGTGATCTCTCAGTTTATCTTAAGGCGATTTCTTTGGTTTAAAATGATAATATCGTTCAAAGGAATAGCTTTTTTCGATAATTTTAACGATAATTTCAATCCTTAGTGCTGCTCAGATAGCTTTTACTGTTAAAGTTTTGAATTATCTACAATCTACATAGTTAAATAAAGTTCGACTTAGGTGCTTTTTCGTCAAGTTGAGAGTGTGGTAAGATTAAAGTGATAAAGTTCCGAGCTTTAATATTCAAAATTTCAGAATTCCGACATAGAGATAATCCGATGGAAATCTTTCCTTCAAAAGAACAGTCCTCTCTCCGCGCTAATTGCCTGCTTCGTGAACACGGGTTCCTTCTTGCGAGTGCGCACCCTTTCGCAAGAAGACGGCTGTTACTCGGAACCGGGAAATGTGCTAATTATGCCATAAGTCACTCTTGATTATAGCTCGCCTTCTATGCGACAAAGTTGAGATTACTCTCCGCAACTTACGAGCGCTTTCGAACGAAGATGAAATTATAGAATGCTCGGTTACTTAAACGGGACAAATTAAAAAATTATAAGAAATATACATATTCGTATATATACATATTATTCCTTCAGATTCGAATTTATAATTAAAAAAATGTTTTATATTTTTAGCGAACTATTTCTACGTGTCTATAGCCATATTTTTTGTGATTACGATTAATATATAAAAAGAATTCAGACTTAAATACGTTCTTTTTTTAAATAACAATATGTATCTGAAAGGATAAAATTAATTATGTAATTCTGGATCTTAAGAACTGGTTGATTACGGGTGAAATAATTAAAAGTAACGTTTTTCATGCTTGCTTCTGTGATACATCTTGAATCTTACATAATCTTTCCTTTATAATGTATTTTTCTATTAAATCTCGCAATTAGATACTTTTAAACTCTAATTAAATAAATAAAAATTACTAAAAGAGTAATTTGTTTAACTTAAAAAGTCATGAGCTTGAGAACATGTGCAAATATATCTGTAGGATGAAATAATCCTGAAAATCTGTATTCATTTAAACCAATGATAATTTGATAAAAACTTAATCTAGAATCTAGACAAAGCACTTTTTAAAAATGATTAAATTCCTGAATATTTTTAGTTTTAGTACTTTGGACTTTAACTAATATGTAGGAAAATGTAGAATAATATGTATATATGTAGTCATAATATGTAAAATGTAGAACAGGGATCGTAAACGAAGCAGAGCGCGGCGAACACGATTTAATTCGTGAATTAAAGCTGCACGCGAGTACGCGCTATCGCGTGTTCTTTGTGTTATTATGAATCGAATAGTACTATCGTAGTGACGTGTAGTAGAGGGGGTTGCAAAAGCGGGGAAGGGTGCTGGAAAGTTGAGAGCGCTTGTGCAACGCGAGGGTGCACTGGAACCAAACAGAGGGGATGACGATGGAATATAGTTAGAGAGTGGGAAAAACAGGGGGTAACACCCTCTCGGTCGATACCGGGCGTCGCGGCGCTAACTGTGAAAGGCGTATTACTACTACGAGGGTGTATGAGAGGAAGCCAGAGAAAGAGAGAGAGAATGTGTGAGTGAAACAGTGACGGATTTTAAATTTTAGAGACCCCAAATAGGATATTTGAGGTCCTATATTTTATAGTTTAAATAATTTATTTATACGAGAGCAATTATTTATCATATTATGAAAAATATGTATGTTTTAGAAAGTAAAGAAATATCTGTTTTTGTTTCAATTATTTTAAATAAGTTATGTCTATAAAATTTCGACATATCTCGATAAAGGGAGGCCTTAAACCTTGTTCGTTTATCGATTAATCCATTCCAGATGGATCATAATTTTGTCCAACTATTTTTGAAGCTTTTGGTATTCAATTTAAAAAAATACAAATAATTTTATAACTCAAATATCCCAAGTATTCCTATACAAATAAAAATTAGAAAAATTGGATAGACTTAATAAATCAAAAAATAAATTTCTGTGATAAATATATACATAAATTTAAGATACACAGTCAGACCTATAAATTATAATTATGTTTAGAGATTCTACAACATATAATTTTAAAATAAGATTGATGAATATTGCTAAAAAAAATTACTAAAGTTATAGTTCATTGGTTTCCATATCTATCCGCTCCTGACAAGGGTGCAAAGAGAATGAGAGAAAGGGAGAAATAGAAGGAAAGGGAAGGAGAAAGAGAAGGTTAGGGGAGATAGAAAGACGGTTTCCATGGAAACACAGAAGGAGGTTCTCCACCTTTTACGGAAGCAGGACTTTCGGTTTGTCTCAGGCCGCGATAAGAATTTTTAGGCATGACCGAGGGAATGACTTATACGGATTCGATAAAAGTGTCATCCTGGAAAAGAGGTTTGAGATATATGTATTTCGGTCGGATCTTATGCAAACTTGAAATAAAATTAATGCAACTATAATATAAATCAAATGAAATAATAATGTAAATATAATATAAATAAAAAAATATATATATAATGTAAAAAAAAATATCAATATATAATTTACTCCCTCTGTACGCAAAATAATCAAAATCCAGTAAGAACCATTTTATCTTTATTTCTATGAAAAAAGGTATCTTGAATTATGCGAGATTTTTCAGGAATCCCTCGCATAAGATACGATCGTATTATATCAAATCATTTTTTTTAAACTGCCTGTAAAGATTTCGTGCAAAGATCTAACAAACGAATGCGCGCGTGCAAGCTTACATTTTAAGTGAATCCATTGCTGGCGCATTATTTGATAAATGCCACGATAAATTTTGGCAACAACTGCGCATAATGAATAAGTTTGCGTGTAACAATCAGCCGCATAACTCGCGTATTTTCTGAATATAAGCGCGTCGGTGCAGTCATAATCACGTTAAACCGCCGTTTATAAAGTTGTGTGAAACTTGCATAAAACTTGGAATGCACTTTCATCTAGAAATGTATAAAAGGATAGAATATACGGAGAAGAAGATTTGTACGCGCAAAAGCAAAGTTTGTGTAAAATAAATAATAATGTACATTTTATTCGCAAATGTCGATTAATGTTTTTTAAATGTCGATTAAGCTTTTTATCTCGATAAAAAAGAAAAAGGAATGGCCAAAATGTGTAGAAACTATGTGACTAACTTGTGATTCAAACTGTCAATTTATTCCAAGCATAGATTGAGTCACGCTGTGACAAGATGTGAAAAAATGTTTCACTACCTATCATTACACATCATGATGATGCGAAAATGCAAACTTCCAGTGTGTCAAAAAAATGAATTATTTCCCTCTAGATCACTCAAAAAAATTCATCACGTCATGATTAATATCGTTGTTCAACGACGCAGATTCCGCGCTAAAGTATGTACACGGTTGAAAAATTTGTGTTAAATTTAACAAATATCATCTGTCCCAAACGGTCCACAGAAATTTTTGTGTTAATTTAACATAATACGGATATGTTAAATGGTGACATGAATATTGTGTTAATATTTTAACATAAAATAAATGCAAACTTCAAATAAACTTAAAATAAATTTTGTGTAAAATTAACATAGTTTTAATGTAAAAATTAACTAAAAAAATTGTTAATTTTACATTTTATCACCCCCACTTATATTATAAAGTAAAATTAACATTTTTTTTCTGTAAATTTTAACAGATAAATCTTGTCACTAATAATACGGAACATATTTATTGTGTAAAATTAAAAAGAGATATACATTGTGTTATTTTTACACTTTTTTTTAGTTGTTTTAATAATTTAACATTTGAGTCCAATTAACATAACAGCAATATGTTAAATTAACACATGAATGGGTTAAATATTTAACACAAAAATTTTAACGGGGACCGTTTTTAACAAGAAAACACAAATTTTCCAACTGTGTATATTAATAAAAATATCAATGATTCGATTAATCGCGAAACGTGATAAACATCGGCTGCAGAAAGAGAGAGATTTATATGTATAAATCACACGGATAAAATAGAACCTTTTACAATCGAGACGACGGTGCATGTGCGCGCGCCGGTTTATTACGCGAGATAACATCACTTATTGTCTCTTTAATAAATGGCCCGGACGGTCTCTCGACGACGAGGAAGAAGCTAAACTAAGGTCGTTCGCGGCTTCTGCTTCGATCGCCCGGAGTCACTGGAAAGCATTCTAAAGCAAGTGATTTAGGTTTGTTACCCTGCGGTAGGCGGCACCGCGAAATGAAATTGGATTTCTCGTTTCATCTCGCGTTATGAATTCGCAGATAATCCCGCGCCAAGACATTGAGGCCAGTTAATTTCAAGACTCTAGATTACTTTTAGAATTCAGATTCTTATCATAAAGCGCGATCTAAAAGTGATACAAAGTAGAATGAAAAATCAAGCAACAAGATATCAAAAGTTATAAAGTTTTAAAAAAATCTTATTAAAAAAACTATACATTTTTTTATAAAAAATATTTGCGTATAAGAAACCTCTCGTTCTCTATTTTTTTTCCAAGAATCGTTGCTGCTAATTATTACGTGAATAATTGCCGAGCCGAGAGAGGATCACAATAAAGTTGCCGACGACTCGACGGCGAGGACCCCCTAATGACTCGTGTAAATAGGCTTTTCTCGGTAAACGGAAGGTGGAATCACGCGAGGAGGACGACATGCAACGACGATCTCTCGAGCGGTCTCCGGTCACGTGTCGGCGGAAGCAAACGCGCCCCTGGGCGAGAGGGAAATTAAGATCGGACGGGGAAATTGAGTGCGGCGAACGGAAATCTGACCGTAGGCAAAAGTAGGGGAAACTGTTTGCAACCCGTCGACGAGCGGAAAAGCCCCCTTTCCTACGGAAACTTGGAAACGAATGGCGCAAACCACAACATATACAGGTCGAGTGACATGGCGAGAGTCGATGCGTGACTCTGGCGCGTTTTACCGGAAGCTATTGTGAAACAAGACAAGAAGCAAATCGCTCTCCTAGCATAAGTAACGAGTGTGCTCACGAAATGCTTCTCTTTGTGAATCTTTCGAAGGTGCATCAAGTGACCGAAACACTCGTTTTCAATGGAATACATAAGGTCCGTATTTATAGTCGTTTCTCAAATCTCATCTCAGACCTGAGACACGGTATAATTTAATAGATGAATTTTTAAAATCAATTTGATTTTGTTTGTAACCTCGATTTAGTAGAGATACTCGAGAGAAAATTTCAGTTAAAAATTTCAGTTAATTTTTAATCAAAATGTAATTATTGAACCGTCCGTATCTCAAGACATAAAATCTGAGTATTTAACCTAATAGACGCTCTTGAGATTTGAAAAACGACGATAAATACGGACCTTAAAGTCAATATGTGCTGATTGAACGAATCAATCGATCAAGCTCGATATATTGTATATATATGTTACATAATATCTATTATTAATTATTATCGTATTATTAATCATAAAAAGAACTCATAAAAACAGTGGAACTCGATTAATTAGAATATAGAAATTAGAATGCTTTGGCACAATTAAATGGCTGTCCCAATCCCAATTATACGAAATATTATTTAGTTTTGTTTTTTAAAACTCTTATCTCAAATAAATAATTCTCTACAATTTATAAATAGAACTAAAATAGAATTAAAATTTCATCTCTATCAACACTGCATAATTTTTTTTCGCCTTTTTCATTGCAGTCAAGTAGAATAATTTATTTAATAATCCTTCTGAAAAGATTTAGATAAAAAAGTTAACGAGAATGAACAAATTAGGTGTGTCACGCGATAAAAAGCTGAGGCGTGACTTCGACGCGTTTTCCGTGGAGACCATTACGAAAGAAAGTGAGAAGTATCGTATTTTCCTAAAAGCGAGTCTTTAAATTTAACGAGTGCACGCGCTTGTGGTGTTTCTTTTCAAGAACTTTTTTCTGGAAATTTTTAAAAATCTTCTTCGAGATAAATTGGAGAACAGTTTCTTTAAATATAGTTTTTCTCTCTCTTTAAAACAGGACAGTCTATATAAATGTGATCGTCTTTAGAATACGGGATAAAAAAGTTACAGGAACAAAGTTGAACGAGTTTAGTGTCTGATAAATGCAATGAAAAGGCAGTAAACGTGATTTTGACGCGATTTTTTTAGAAATCATCGTAAAAATAGGACGCAAAGTGTCGTTTTGAAAGATGAATCTATTTGTATTTATGATCATTCTTTTTAATTTTTCTTCTAAAATTTCTTTCTCTTTTTCTCTGAAACGCGTCAGAGAAATAATAATGAAATATATACATCTTCGCATAGAGAAAAAATAAAATTTTATAATGAAACAATTTAAATTACACGCTTCTTTTAGAAATGTCAAATAATTAACAGTGATTGATCAGAGTTAAACCAGATGTCTTATAAATGCGACAAGTGTCTTATAAGAGCAGAGGGCTCGGAATAATCAAATAAAGTAGCTTACACAGTGTATCGTAAAAATGATACCGGATTAGTATCCGCGATGATAAAAAATTGTCAAGAACGAGTGAATAATCCCACGCGTTTGACAGTTCACTGATACCGGCGGTTAAAGACAACTCAGCCTACATTTAGATAACTCTCGTCTCAACCGAGTATATCTTCCTCGGTTTCTCTGTCGCGTAAAAAGCCTGTCTACCGTTCCGCTATCCTGCCACTCCTCCTTGTCTTTCCGTGCCATTTTCAGCCGGTGCAGTTTGCCTACGTCGTCGCCAATAATAGTCTCAAAAAGCACCAACGCCCAGGGCACAGAAATCATTTTTGTTCCCTTAGATTATCGTTGTTTTTTTAAAATTAATTTTAGGTAATTATGGGATAAATTTACAAAATGCTCTGCATTTTGCAAGAATTTATATGCTTTAAAAAAATCAATTTAAGACCAATTTAAAGTTTTTTATATAACCATCATCATTTAGAAAATTGTCGGCGTTATTATTTGCGTTTTCAAAGCAAGAGTTGTCTCAAAAGCAAGTAGCAGAACAAAAATCTCATGTAATTTTATGCACCTTTGAAATTTAAATATAAAAATAAAGTACGTTTCTCAAGTCTTTTAGTTCTGGCTTGAGAGCTACGGAATAAACTTCGCTATTTCAAAAATTACTATTTATATTTTATTCGTTTTGTATCATATCTTTATTATGTCTTAGTAAAAGTTGCATAAGATATAAATAATCTAGTGAAATTATGCGAGAAAAAAATTGAGATAACATGTTTTTCTCCACGAATGTTAAAGGAAATTACCAGCGAATTTAATTTATCACATATTTGCATAAATAAATTTTATTACGTGATACGTGCGTTATATTCTCGAGATAGCTAATTTGCATTGATTCAAGTTAACTTTATAAAAATTATGCACAGAGAGAATTTTCTCTTAGAATTTACTCTGAAAATCATGGTAATCGTGGGGCAATATATTTATCACAATAAAAATAATAATATCTACCACAATAAAATATAAAAACTGCTTGATTAATTTTACTATGCAGTTTAGTAAAATTAATCAAACATGTTTTATATTTTATTGTGATAAATATTAATCAGAGAAATTCTCATAAAATTCTTTCCATACCATATTATCCCATGATCACCATGATTTTCAGGGTAAATTCTAAGAGAAAATTCTCTCAGTGTGGTAAAGTAAATAATAAAATGTCCAAATCGCACTTGCAATTTGCCGCCTATGCGGAAACGCGATCGAGTAATGCACTTGTCGTGCATTGAGTATGCAGACTCGCACTGCATACGTTACTGACTGGCTGTTACAAATCGAGAGAGAGAGAAGGTGAACGTGCCACGATCTGGTTATTCTAGTTAACATCACCGGTGCACACGAAGCTCCTTTCGCCTATGTCGTGCACGCTCGTGTTTCTCTTCTTGTGTCTCGCGAATTTAAGTACTCGGAACGTATCGACGAATATATAGTCTCTCAGCTGCAATATATCTCGTTTCCAAATGATCAACAACGTAATTTTCAATATAAATTGAACACAATAATGCAAGAGATATCCAACTATTAATTTTCCAAAAAGAAATATTTACTTTTCTATTAAATTATGATCATTAAATAAATAACATTATATTGGTTTTATTTTTGTAAAACATAAATTCTTGATGCAATGCATTTTGTAAATTTATCACATAGATAAGCTGGTTTAAAATGCTGCTTAAAGCATTTAAAAAATTATAAAATAAAAACCGAAAGAGAGCCTTTTAGAATACCTGACAAATTTTTATTTCCTATTACTGATTTTTTTAAATTTCTGGATTTGAATAAAATTCTCTTTATCATTATTTCGCGTAACGATTCAGACTGACGCAAGTGAGAGGAAAAGCATCCGGTCTCTCCCAGATCTAACACGTAAAAACGTGCATCACGAACTATTCTGGGAAGTTAAAGAGTCGGCGAAGGAAGGAAGAGGGTACGCAACCGAGGAAGAGAACTTGTGGATATACACGATGAAACGCGCCCGCTCTTCTTTGAGCCTAACCGCCCTAAACATTCCATCGAGATGACTCCGGGGACCTCACTTTGTGTATGCGCGCATACATATTCACATCGCAAAAAAGACGACGAACAAGAGAGAATAGCGGCGTCACAGAGTGGACATTGTCTGGAACCGGCAGACATATAAGGATATCCGCGGACCTTCATGCCAGAAAAGGTGACTCCTTGTGGAGCACCCAGCAGGACTGGATTCTCGTAAATCGTCCCAGGATGCGACACGACGGTATGCTACCGACACAACGGATATAGAAAGTGTGGAGGGATCGAGGTAGTTCCGTGAAGGATAGGAAATGATACCGGTCTATTTTTGAAAAGCTTGCAACATTATTTCCTTATCGATGCGTTTGTTTAAGAAAAAAATGCAGATTTGACACACGTTATATAATTAATTTTTTACCTATTTTATATTCTGCAAACTTGCGCATTAATTTTAGACTTACGATTTCTTGTATCTATTTAAAAAAAGAGAATAACTGTAATAATATAAAGAGAAGTGAAGAAAAATGCTGGAATCTATTGGAATCAATGTGAATCTGACTATATGACGCGTCACCTGCGAATGCTGATTTTCTGGTGCAATCACCCGTATGACGTAGTAGAAAAGCTCATTCGCGTTACGTTGACCCTGCGACTGCGACGACAACAGAGTCGTATTTCTATCACAGAGATGCATCACGCGAGCGACGACATCGGGACGTCGCGTCCGGATGTTCGCCCGTGAAGACGAAGACCGCGCGGAGCAAAAAGTCCTTGCACATCGGCCAGAAAACAAGAAGAGCTCGAGAAACTGCCAACACCGACAAGAAACCGACCATTTTCGAAGCGCCCGAAATACATTGCTTGCTCGCAAAAGATCAGACCAAATTTCAATATATTCAGAGATGATTCGACAGAGACATATTGAAAAAAATTTGACCAAATAATAAAAGAACTTCCATAAATTCGAATATTTAAAACAAGGTTAACGAGTTTAATATTTTAAATTTAAATATAGAACATACAAAATTTAGAGTTACCTACTTAAATAAAAACTAAATTAAAAAAATTTAATTGAAAAAGATTGAAATTTTTTTGCACAAATGTAACGTAACTCAATTTAAATAAATATTTTTTTTTGTGACGGTTAAAAAGATGGAAATATTTGTCATTATTAATTTTTTCATTATTATGAATTTTTAATTATTTTTTAGAATTGCTTGTACGTTAGCATAATTAAATTAAGGCGTGGAATTCAGTAAATATTATAACATATTTTTTTCATTCTGCTTTGCGTTTTATCAATCTAGAAAAAAATCAGAAAGATAATTCCTTTTGTTGTGACGCCAGCAAATAAATTGAACGCCCTAATCGATCGCGCTGTCGTGTATTTATTCATCGAATTTATGTCAGTGACAGATATTAAACCACGACAATCAGATATATGCAGCAACGGCAGCGTCCAGAAGAGCCGAACGAACCAAGTGGCAGTCAGCTGATTTTGACAGATTCCGTGGGGGCGTAAAAGGTCGTCCGCAGAATAAGCCCTCGTTCGAACGCTCTTGTCAATTCTGTGGCGCAGAGTTTCCCAAACCGCGATAGACAAATAAACCGTATAATTGTTCAAACAGAAAAATAAAAAATACTACGAATATTTGCGGTTTTATCAACTGTTCGGTATTCTGATGGACAATTGACTAATATATTCATGGAAGGCCGGAGGAATTATATTTTGCTAAAAATCAAGGACATTCGTACAGCTATGCGATAAAATTAATTTAGATATTATCGATGATTTACATTTCTCATGAACCAATCAGTTTTTCATTCCCTCCATTACGTTCTAACAGATTTTATATGTGTTTGGCTGAAATAAAATCGAGTTTTTTCCGACAGAGAGAGAGAGAGAGTAGCCAAAAAATTTTCCAGTTAATTAATAATTCCAATTCACATAATAAATCAATGCTTAAAAATTTTGTAATACATCGATATTAATAAGTACAGTTAATTAAGAAAATATCTTCTCTCGTATCTTCTTTAATTTATAAAAAAAAAACTTATGAAAGGAACACAAATTCCTATGATTGATCCGATTGATCGAATATTATTATATACATATATCACGTGTTTGGGAAACCCTGTCCATAGTTGCGTTTATACAAATGATCGATCGATAGGGAGCAGACCCTTTTCAGATCACGGATATATTAATTGGAGAAACCAGCTGTCGCAGTAGAACGTATAAAATGCTATTCAAATGTACGGCACAGAAGAATTATAATCGTAGAGCGTATTCATACGTTTGTGCAATCCATTCGTTGTGGGCGCAAAGAGTCCGCATTTAAATATTCGCTAACGAACGAAACGGCACAGCTGTTTATCGCGATCTCATTAAGACATGCTTGACGAACATACGTTGTAATTATCTCCATATTAATAGCGTATAAGAGTCTTTTAGATTTTTTATAATTAAGCACACTGCTAATTAAGCCAGTTTTGCATTTATTAGTGTACTTTCTACATTTTTTGTGCACCGTTCTACTTTGTTTGTTTCGAGATTGAGTACTATTTTGCAATAATAAATATTAGTTCACGAACGGAGGCTAATAATCGACAATATTAAATGTACACAGCAACGTAAGACCTATTTTCTCTTATGCAGTTTAAAAATAGCTTAAAAAATGCGATATATATAAAAATTCAAAATGCGATATTTAAGAATAGTTTCAAATAACTCACCCTATTGGGTTGCACGTGCCAGCTACGCCTCTTCCCATGTCTCTGTATGCCGTCCTCGGAAATGGTTAGGTCGGCTCTGCTGCCGACCAAACAACCCCCCGTATCGTATTGGCCAACCAGAAGTCTCAATCGATTTCCTGGACAGATGCCCTATAGGGCAGAAGAAAAAATATTATGTAATAACACATGCAGCTTGAGACTGTAACGCTTCGAATTAATTTTTAATCGCCAACATGCCTTGAAAATTGAATGCATTTTATCCCTCATATATGTAATAACATTTTAATGCAAAACGGATAAATTTAATTTAATTTTATTATTACTAATTTATTTATATTATTTATTTCTAATCACATTTCTAGTAGTTTTATTTATTACGTAGAGTTCTTACATTAAAGTCTTCTACTGAAGAGACTTGTACAAGATAATTGCTAATCGATTACAACTTTTTAACGCTAAATAAAAATGTTAAATTATTATTATTATATTCTATTATACATGCTTATATATTTTTAATTTATAAATTGACCTATTCCTTCTTCCTAAAAAAAGCGCGGTACCTCTTAGGTTCACTTGCACGTATCGGAAACGACCCTCGAAAGGGAAGACTCCAATTAGGCGTCTGTGAAAGTATATCGCGAGTTTGTCTAATTCTGTGAAATCGAGACGAAAATAAACGTTACACCCTCCGTTGTAACACGTCTTGAGAAACGAGCGTTGCCACTATGAAATGCACGCCGCGTAACTCATTCGTTTATCCCGCAACGTCTCAGGAGTGCTACAAAGTTGTAACTCATAAATCTCAAGAGGTATGAGTGCCTTTGGTGGGAATGACATTAACATTGCAAGCACGTTAACCCGAAAATCTTGAATCTATCTAATACCTGTAGGGATTTCGGATCTTCCAATAAATTTTGCATAGAAAAAGAAACATAAAGACAGAAACGAAAGAGAATCTGCAAAGCGATATACATTTTTTTAAATTTATGTCAATAAAAAATCAAGTATTATTTTAATAAAAAAATTAATTCTACACTGAGAGAATTTTCTCTTAAAATTTACCCTGAAAATCATGATAATCGTGGGACAATATGGTGCGGAAAGAATTTTATGAGAATTTCTCTGATTAATATATTTATCACAATAATAATAATATATATCACAATAAAAATAATATCTATCACAATCAAATATAAAACTAAACTGCATAATAAAATTAATCAAACATGTTTTATATTTTATTCTGCGATAGATATTATTATTTTTATTCTGATAAATATATTAATCAAAGAAATTCTCATAAAATTCTTTCCACACCATATTGTCCCACCATGATTTTCAGGGTAAATTCTAAGAGAAAATTCTCTCTGCGTACTCTCTACAGTCGCGAATGATTTTCTCGCGAAAAGAATTAAAAAAAATCGACAACATATCAACGTTCCGCGCTGAAAGTTGCGGAAGCATCCATCATAGCGCGCTCAAACATCGCCGATTCGGTCAATGCCTTTACCATTAGACTATTCCGACGACGTCAGAAGTTCCCGGGTTTCCAATAAAGATCAGGAGACCGTATCATTCAATTACCTTCCCACCCACGCGGTGTCGCCTTCATTCTCAATTACCGTCACACATGTGTTCAAACAGGTCGCACGTGTGTCGGCAGCGGCGGTAGCCGACGAGAAGAGTATTTCGACAGATGAAAGTCATTTTCAGGGAAAGGGGTTTGATACGATCAACGTTTTACGAGGAAGTTATCCGAGGTGAGACACGCATACATGGAAAGATAGAGAGAGAGAGGACACGGAAATAATCTCGCGAGACTCCAAAAATTATAATCCGAATTAATCGATCGAATTAATTGTGCGAGACGTTCGATAGTAGCTTAATTTTTTATGTAAATTTTATTTACGTCTTATTACATTATTTTTCAATTTATTTATTTATTTTTTTAATATATACATGCTTTATTCTAACATCTTTTACATTATTATCTCTCCAGCTCTAAATTTTGCTCTCAAAGATATTTACAATCGATCGAATTAATTGTGCGAGACGTTCGATAGTAGCTTATTTTTTAAATAATTTTTCATGTAAATTTTATTTACGTCTTATTACATTATTTTTCAATTTATTAATTTATTTTTTTAATATATACAAGCTTTATTCTAACATCTTTTACATTATTATCTCTCCAGCTCTAAATTTTGCTCTGAAAGATATTTACAATCGATCGAATTAATTGTGCGAGACGTTCGATAGTAGCTTAATTTTTAAATAATTTTTTATGTAAATTTTATTTACGTCTTATTACATTATTTTTCAATTTATTTATTTTTTTTTTGTAATATATATACATGCTTCATTCTAACATCTTTTACATTATTATCTTTCCAGCTCTAAATTTTGCTCTCAGAGATTTTTACAATACCCTATATGTATTACAGTAATATGGTTACTAGATCGAACGTAAACCGTGCAAAATGCACGGTCGTTATTTCTATTTCCACGATAATAACATATTGCCTCGTCATACCTTGAGAACCTTCAAAGCGCTTCGGTGTATCGGCCTTTATGCATTATACAGGTATGCATAAGTAATCGCGTGCACGTGAAACTCGTACGTGGAAACCGTCGACAGCTTAATTATCGCTACATATAAATTCATTTGTTAAACGGAATATATATCATAAGTAGCTATCGAAAGAGAAGTATAAAATTAAGGGAGTTAAAATTTAGAACTCGAGAGATAATAATGTAAAATATGTTACGTATATATTACAAAAAATTAAAAAAATATAATAAAATAGTAAAATTTAAAAAAAATGTAAAGTTTTTACTAAAAAAATTAATTTTTGCGATTTTCCATTCAACAGTCTGAAAAATTAAACAAAAAAAAGTTATATTAAAACAATTGAAAAATGAAAAGCCAATTGTTTAAATGACAAGAGACAGTGATAATATGCTGGATTTTTATTATATATATTAATATAATTAAATGTTTTGGATTTAATAAATAGATCTTTTTATTAAAATTGCCACAGAATTATAGTTTGAACATTATCTGGGGAAAAAAACTTTTTAATTATCCCTTCGCCCTTTTTGTTTTCTAATTAAAAAAATGAACATAAATATCGGCGATTCTTAGTAATTGGTTTAATCGCGTATTCTCTCTCTCCAGTTGTGCAAATCGCAGAGTGCAATCATGTCTGGCATCATCAGCATGAAGGCAGAGAGATCACGAGGCTAAATCATCTAGCGCGATCGAGTGTCCTATTTTCGCGATAATAACATCGCTCGGAAGAGAGTTTCATTTTATAACACGTCTTATCCCTTATATGCATTATAGAGACGCGTGTAAATAATGCGCGCACGAAATACGTATACATATACGTGCAAGCGCCTGACGTGTGCTTCGTTAATACGGTAGGTAAGCTCCATTAAGGAGTAATAGATCGGGCAGAGTCGGTTAATGGAAACGCAAGCAGAATCACGAGAGATCGACGAAGAAGTTTCATGCATTGCACGTTCGCCTATTATGCGTTCTCGATTAGTAACAGGTGTAATTGAATCGTATTGGAATTGGAATTTAGATTTAAAGACGAATTATAGGATCGGTTTGAGATAAAGCACGAGTCGATCCGTCCAAGGATGAAATTAAACTTTTTTGATCTACTCTCTATAAATGAACTCATTCAAAGTAGGTATATAGAGTTTGTAAAACTTATGTAGCAATTTCCTACACCGTGAATTACTTACACAGTTACTTCACAAGAATCTTAAGCTTCTACAATTTTTTTTCCCCCCGGAAAAAATTGCAGATGTGTTTAAAAATGTATATTTAATTATATACTTTTCGTTAAACTCTTACTTGTCTACCACGCAGAGCGCACAACCACCATCCCTCAAGACCAGCGGTATTTTGTTCCAATACAGTGAGAACATCCCCTTTTCGAAAAGCCAGCTCGTCTGGTGCCTCGGCGATATTATCGTACAACGCTCGCGCTTTCACGCATTTTTGCTGTAACACAAAAAAATAACAAAAAATATTAGTACGATATATACTTTTGCGCACAAAAAATACAAATCGAAAAAAAAAAATAATATAAAATATGAAACGGATATTATAATTATAAAATCCATATTTTTAATATGATCAGTGTTTTGCGCGAATTTCTCCGAAATATTAATTTTCCTCCATTCAACGTTGTGTTTACGCCTGCAAATTTCGCCTTTGAACACGTTATACAATATGTATTCTGACTCGACACTTTTCGCAGCGGATGTGCGATACGCACTATAGACAGATGGTACATCGTCGTCGGTATCGGTGCCGCAATTGGTTTCATTCGAAAAGTCAACGAGTCAGGCGGTTTCCATGCACGCGCCAATTGGGTAGCAGCGCGACTCGTCCTTTGGCCAATTTAAATCCATAAAATCCTAGCACCATCTCGCCGCAGCCTCCCTCTCGTCCATCTGTCCCGTCTATTTCGAGATACATCAGCGAATCAGTCTCTCTCTCTCTATCCCGTTGTTGCGTGTTTCGTCGTCGAGAGGAGATGTAACGATCACTTAAGCGACGATCTCGTCTCCGAAGTGCACCGCTCGATAGACCGCGTTTTACGAGGAAGCTCTGGGACCAGAGCTCCTTCGCATCTCTCCCTTCTTCCTCTCAAGTGAGTTTAATTGAAGTGTGTCCCGACCGTCTCTCTCTCTCTCTCTCTCTCGGTCTTTTAAGTCTTTTTCTATTTTCATCGCCAACAAACAATGATGTCATATACGTGCCGTCTTCGGCGAAGTTCCGGCACCGTCCGACGAAGCGCGTAATTAAGGAAGGCGTCGCTATATACGATCATTAGCGAGAGCCACTGAATATAATAATTGCCTGCGCTTCCACGAAAGCCACGTGGAAAATCGAAATTCTTACGATGATGATGATAATTTATTTCAATGCGATGCGATTAAGAAGAGATGATGCATGTTTTCCGAGAAAAATTACGCGGAAAAGCGAGAGATAAATAATAATCAAAGATCGAAACATTATATAATTGTATGAGATATTAAAACATTGAATAACATTGGAAAAGTTTGAGAAGGAAAATAGTAATTAAAATTAAAAATTAAAAGATAAAATTTAACCTTGTACTTTCGTTCGGTGAAAGAATTAAAGTAGAATTTTGCTAACAGAGTAAATCGATATCGTAATTCATTCTTAACGAAGGTCATTCTTATTCCGTTCTCATTAAGCGATCTCGCTTCGATAATCAACTTGCATTCGCGCAAGATAAAAATAATAACCGCGAATTCACACGGAAAAATATATACGAATAAGTATATATATAAGTAATATAAATATTAATCAAATTAAATTATAACTGCTTTCTCAAATAACAGTAAGTTTTTTCGCCGCCAGTCCGTTACATAAGCTTCGTTAACATATAATAATATTTCAGATTCATTATGAAATTCCATTTCGTATGCCGTATTCCATACGGCACACATGTAATATATTCTATGTTCTCTCTTTTTCTCTCCTTTTGGATACATAACTCGTAAATGTGAAACTGCTGTCACTTCAATCAAGAGCGATAAAGACTTTTTATTCCTGCATTATCATCAAACAATGAATAGTATCTCACCTGCATTGCAAAACAAAACTCTGTATGTTACATCATGTATGTACAATCTAAGTAAGCATATGAAATATGTATATGGAGAAATCTCCATCAGTATCGTAACTAGAATCCCCTCATATAAAGATATTCATGGGGACCTATAGTTAATATTTTTTGAGAATAGTTTTTAAAATTTTTAAATGTGTACTGATTGTAAAATGTATTTAAGAAAAATTTAAACATAAAAAGAAGTTTATGAAAAGAATCTTTTAAAACAGATAAGTGACATTTTAATGAATACCTTATACTATTTTAACAAATGTTATTAATTTATAAGTTAATTTATTATTTTTTCAATTATTCCTTTTTTTATAATGTAGAAAAATATTTCATTTAGAATTGATGATTTTACACATATATTACACATTATTATACACATATGTCTGCAATTCTTACTGGAATATATAAATCTACACTACTCGTATATCTAGTCGTACATTTAAAGCCGTTTATCTCTCTATCTATTTGTATTGACGTTTCAAGTTCATTGTATGTGGCCCGAATACATCGATTCTATTTTCGGAACGATCAGGTTGTACGTTATGAATGCAAGCCCGTCAAGAATGCAGGTCGTTACCATATAAAAGGACGCTTGTCTGTTCCGAAACCTTAAGCCAGACGCACAGGTACATGTATTTATGATCCTTTCATTGACAGTTTATCCTAGTAGATGGTTGTGTCAATCAAAGATTAAGATAATTTATATAAAATTTTATCGATCAGTATTTTTTTAAATATCAAATAAAATATATTCTCTTTAAAGAAATATTTTAAAATATAAAAAATATACTCTCTTTATTCAATGAATTTTTATCTTAATATTCAATTAAGCAAATATGTGATATTTTGTTCAATATTCCATTACAAAAATATTTTTATCTTAACAATATTTAACTTATAATTATATTTTATCTTAACAAAATATTTTTTATCTAATAGAATTTTTATTTTAAATTCTTTTGTAAAATTATAAAATTTTGATAAAATTTAGTTTGGAAAAAAATTTGATTAATAATTAAATTAATAAATAATTTACATTAATAAATAAATTACATTTTCTTCATCAAATATCTAAATGATATTGCAGGAAATACTACTACTCGAGAATAGTAATTTGTTTGTACAATATGTATTTGTATGTGCAGATATATAAGTTTCTTATAAACAAAAAAATTCCTTTAATTTCAGTACATTTTCCTTGAGTAATTTGTTATTTTTAAAATTATAGCTTTATAATATAATTATTTTACACTTTTATCTCAGCTGGTGTTAATATTATAATCGAATTTTAAATTCATCGATACTGTCCATTTAAAATTTGATTTTGACAATAGCAACGCAGGCCGACATGAAAAGGAACTTTAATAGCTACCGATATAGTCCGATCGAAAAAGGGTGGTCCATGCCACCGGAGGCCGTATTTACGCAGCCTTTCTATTGTTCGGGATAAAAAAGGGCACCCGCAGACATCTGCGTTTGTATTATTTTTAGGGTGAAAAAAAGCACCAAAGGGCGAGGTCAAATAGCAGTCTCATGTTTACACGTAACCCAGTTAGTTTCGAATGCAACGCAGAAAGTGCAGTTAATTGTTTTCGTATTTTTTTTCTCTCTAGGATCTTTCGTCCAATCGGTTAAGATTCGGGATTTAAAAGTGATCACTCAATGATTCATGCACGAGTAATTCGATTCATCAAACCGTTTCATCGAGGGAGAAGAACGCTTCGTGTCCTTTGCATAATCCCATCGATAAGGATAATCACATCTATTCTGATTGAGAGGAACCGAGTTGACAGAATCGAAATTGAATAGATTTACTATCATGTAAGCATGTGTACTCTTCTAAAATATTTCTAAAAAAACTTGAAGTTTTTTTATTTAACAATAGCGAGTTAGAATGTGTATGTACTATGTCTATACTTTATTTATGTTCTGGAATAAGTCGAGAGTAAAAATATATAAATGATTAAAAAAATACAATCACTATCCTCAATTTAATTTCTTAAAACAATTTAATTATTTTTTAAAAATATATGTTTAATGTAAAAGAGATGATCACATTTTTTTTTACTTTTTGATTTAAAATATGTCATTTGAATGAGATAAAAAAAAATACAGAATCCTACGGTTTTTATACTGACAGTCTATTTTGAAATTTAAATTACAAGGGATGTATATTTACCAGCTTCCATCCCTCTGCACACGAATGCGATCCGAACACGTGTGTCATAGAGGTAAGTAGCCTTATACAAATACGCGTTCGACCAAGCATGTGTATATGTATATTTCGCAGAGGGTTAAGACCGCTTTGTAGACACGTGCCGTTTCAAAAGGAAGTGAAGTAACTTTACGGTTACGTAGCTCTCGTTTTTACTGCCAGCATATTAGTGTTATCGTGTGTTCGCCGACAAAGAATTAATATGTTTCTTGAATACACAAAAATATGTTTCTTCTCTAAAGTCGTCACAATGTAATTTAACATCCCGTAATAAAATATTATTCCAACAAATGTAGTTAAAAAATATATTAATATTTTTTTTAAATAAAACTAACATATTTTGGAATTACATATTTAAGATTATTTTTTGAAAAAGTCCAATTTTCTTAAATTTTTGATATAGTAATGGTCGTTATAATATATTCTGCATACAAAATACAAAGCTTTTGAAAGAAATCTTTGTCAGAATTAAATTACTACGAATGTTAGACATGAGATGCTGCGCGTCAACATTCTCTGAAACATCTCTGAACTTTTGCATCAGAGTGTCCGTAAAGTCTGTAATCCAATTACAAGTAGGCTTATAAACGATGGCACGTACTATGAAGGGTCTATAAGTGTATACTCGCGTGTAATGCTGGGGTTTAACGTATCGTCGAAGTGCGCGATGAGCGAATAATGCGATTTATTTAATCATGTGTAAATGAAACAGGCGGGGAAGTACGCCTGTGTCAACTCCGATTTTTCAAGCTCGAATAACATTTATAAACGCATGCGAGCTTCGATTCACTTTCCATCTCATCAAAGTTCAAAATAAGATATAGAAAATGATATAATCGATTTTCAGACAGAACTTATTCGCTCATCGTTTCGAGATACGTCAAAATATCAATGTGGATCCAAATAAATGTATTTTCGGAAAAATTTCGAGATGACGCTATATACTTATAGCAATCCTATGAAGAACTATGGGAGAATGGGAGTTTATTGTCTGTTCACGTATACATCATCATTTTTTATATATCGTGACGCACGTTTTATTGAACTCATCAATCATAAAGTGACAGAGGACGAAACTAGTAACATCTTGGGGCACGAAAGTTCAAGTGGAAATAATTAAAAAAAAAAAGGTAGCTGTGAAATCTGAATGCTTATCGAAATCTTATCTATTCATAGGGTAGATCCATTACTGTGTCGTGTCTACAGCGAAAAGCTCTTTGGCCGAAATATCAGTATAATTATAAGCGTGCAATTCATGCGTGAATGAAGAACGAGCGGGTCGCGTTGGTAGATCTAACGGAAAATGAAAGGCTACACGTCGGGCGGTCGTGTTAAAACGAGTCGGTCTTTCTCTTAGGGTTCGCGGGTCGACGGAAACGATTGATTAATGAGGAACGTGCGTGCGCGATGCGACACACAATTACTCCGGCTACGCCAGACGCACCAACCGCCCACGCACGTATCCATAATCCGTCTCGATGGACGTGCGTGCGAGAGCAACGCGTCGCGTGTGAAAATAGCAGTCGCCATTGTAAGCCTAAAGTGGACGAAAAATCAAATTTGCGCCAAAAAGTTTCTTACAATTTACATATATGACCAGGCTTATCGTACTTTAATAGAATCGATATTTTTGTTTCGTTACTGATATATAATATGGAGCACACTAAAATATATTAAAATAAATCTATTAATTTGTAATACACAGTTGGAAAATGTGTGTTTTCTTGTTAAAAACGGTCCCCGTTAAAATTTTTGTGTTAAATATTTAACACATTCATGTGTGAATTTAACATATTGCTGTTATGTTAATTGGACTCAAATGTTAAATTATTAAAACAACTAAAAAAAAGTGTAAAAATAACACAATGTATATCTATTTTTAATTTTACACAATAAATATGTTTCGTATTATTAGTGACAAGATTTATCTGTTAAAATTTACAGAAAAAAAATGTTAATTTTACTTTATAATATAAGTGGGGGTGATAAAATGTAAAATTAACAATTTTTTAAGTTAATTTTTACATTAAAACTATGTTAATTTTACACAAAATTTATTTTAAGTTTGCATTTATTTTATGTTAAAATATTAACACAATATTCGTGTCACCATTTAACATATCCGTATTATGTTAAATTAACAAAAATTAACAAAAATTTCTGTGAACCGTTTGGGACAGGTGATATTTGTTAAATTTAACACAAATTTTTCAACTGTGTAAAATAAAATTTATTAACTTAAAATGAAATAATAATTATAAATTAAATTATATAAAAATAAATAAATAAAAAATAATTTATTAAAAATAAAAAATTCTAATGACATATAAAATTGAATATTTCTCTGTTAAAAGGATACTAAAGAAACTACGGAAGTCGCAGATGATTTGTAATAAAAAGGGATGTGCTGTTAATTCCTGATACATCTCGGAATACGAGAACATATGTGCAACACGAAGAATTAAATCGTTCTAAAAATGGGGAAGAGGGGCGCGATCTTTTTAGCGATACAATCTCGATACGGTCAGTTTTGAATTAGCTTGCATTGTACCAGTCTCAGAATCGTGATAACAAGAATCTCAGAATAATTCTAGGGGATAAAGAGACATCCTGTCGCACGAAACAGCACCTTCTGCTCACGACAGGAGGTAGTCCTGATCACGCCCGGCGGCGTGAAGGAGGGTGGACGACGGCACGCACTATCCCCGGAAATTTCGGCACAGGAATGGACGGAATACATTTGCATAATTCAATTCCCCGTCCAGCAGCGGAAGCTCGAATTGATCTTATCCTGCGCGGCGCGAGTCCGTCGAAAATACGCTCCCCTTTCCTCGCTTCTGTTAATCCCTTCCCTTATCTAACGTGTTAAAAAATTGCCGATAAAAAACATGCAATCAACGTGTATTATATGTTTTATAAATATAAAATATTTTATAAAACAAGTATGATGAAAAAATTCGCGAAAAATTATCTCTGTAATTTATATATATGTGATGCTAAAATTAAAAAAAAATATTTATATAATATATTTTAATACAATATGTATAAAATATATATAAAACGCGGTCATTATAATATGAAATATAATTTAAAATATTTTTCATATTAGAATATCTCACGGTGGAGCAAATTTCAAATTTCTCAAATGACCAATGAAATTAACGTTATAGAAATAATATATTATTTTTATGAAAATGTTCACATGTATCTCTCTGCATAAATAAATTTTTACAATTCTCATGGATGTGTATAAGTGCGAGAATCAGCGCGAGAATAGGCGAAACGGTCACGCGATGATTTGATGAAAGCAATAAAATAAAGCAAGCACAATAGGATGAACAGATTGCTTGATTGGCGAACGAATTGCCAACGAACAATCTCAGCAAGCGACTCGTTGCTAACCGTTCGTTCAATCGATGTTACACAAATATTATGTGCAAGTATTATACCAACAGCATAACATACTTTTTAAGCAAGTTCACAGCAAGTTAATAAATTACGGAAGTAATACTGCTCGTAGTACGAATAAAGTCAATTCTCTACGACTCTACGGTACAAAATTCTCAAAGGGGAAAAATAAGCTATTTTATATTGCACACACATGTTTCGCACAGAATAGAGAACCTATTATAATTACTATATAATTTAAAAATAGTAGAAAAAAATATTATCCCACACACGAACATTTTTCAGGGATAAAAAAAAATATTAATTTGTAAAAAAACTTTTATGAAATATGTTTCATCATTGCATGAGCGTAATCTCATGACATTATTAAGAATATCGACGTTGAAAAGGTAAGGAGAAAGAGCAATACGACACACATACTATTTCTTTCTTTCTCTCTTTGCGTACTTTAGCATTGGGATCAGTGCTATATTTTCAGATCGTGTCTCTGTCCATTACGCCCAGGTGAGCACATGCTGATTATGTAAGTAATCCGAGAATGCAATGCGAACTAAAAATACCAGGTAGGATAAGGGGAGATAAAGCCAATGTCCCAGATAGCTCGCATTTCTCCTCGTTCACACATTCTTTTGGAATAGTTTGGTTTAGTTTAGTTAATTTAAAGCAAAAAAGAAAATAATTTTTAATGATAAAATTTCATTGATTTGAATGAGACTTTTGGTACTTAAACATTTTCGAGTTTATTAAATTTAAATGTAAAGATAGAGAATTTTTTCGATTTTTAGATCCGTAATATTTAATCTGCAATCTTGCGTTTGAAAATTATAATCTCGAAATTGAATTAATTGTGAAATAAAATCTAGACAATTTAAGTAGTGCGGAAACAAATAATAATGAGTTTTTTTTGTACTAAATTTTGACAAATTTATTTGCGACAAATTTTTTATTTAAGGATTATTATAAAACTGATATTTATAGATTGATATTTTAAAAAATAATTGCAACAAAATTCTCGCTAAGAAAAATTTAATTCTAAATTGAATTGCTTCGTGGACAGAAGAACATGCAAAGGAAACTCGAGAATTACCTTATATATATATATATATATATATATATATATATATATATATATATAAGTTCTGGAATTAAGAGGTGGGTGCTGTGTAATTATCTCGCGCGAGATAAGAGAATCGCGAGGTGCCAACAAGCACCGACATCTGATCTTTTCGTGCCACGCTATAATATTTATTTGAAGTAACCTACGTGAGAAAAAGAGATAGAAAGAAGAAACGAGAGACAAAGAGAAAAACAAAGACTTCTTTGTAAGAGGGAACGAGCTGGAAAAAAATAAGTCTTATAAAATCTTCCGCGATGTCATGCAAATAGATTTGAATGGTCTTTTGTTTTTACTCACAATCAGTGACGAAGTTAAACTACAAAGGTGGAACTTTTATATTTAATGTGTGCAATGTGCTGCGAAAATACAGAATATATCGAATAAAAGAGATTTAGAAAATATCTCGATTTTGAGTTTAATAATTAAACTATTTTCGATCAGTTTCCAAATATATTAAAATTATAGTTATTAGAGAAATTCTATATAAAATATACCGCAAATATTGCATCAAAAAAATATATGCCATGAAATATGTGCCATTAAACGTCTAATAAATAATTAATCTCTATACTTTAAAATACTTGAAATAATTTTTTCTGTGGATATAAAAAAGATAAAATATTTAAAACTAATATTTTTTTAAATAGAGATTCCTGAAACTATAGCCTATCAAAATATGTCTTCAATAAATTTATATAAAAAAAAAAGAAAAGATTATTCAGAGCAATGTCAAATTATTTGGAAGCTGTTTATGAAATAGAAACACATGTTCTCAATTAACAATTAATTGGCATTACTAATATCCGATGAAAGATTCGAGATTGGCAGAATTGTATATAATTCAGGGAACTAATGTCAAGTGATGATGCTAACTCTTTATGACTAATGTTTGAAGCGGAAATCCGCCGGTCGGAAATAGCAATTAATTTCGTCTCGAAGCTTCATATCTTTGCTTTTTCTTTCTCCTTGGAAAGAAGATCTTGCTTCATACCGTTTACACTGCATTCTTGACATTCTTCGTGACTCATCAATGCTAACGAGCATCTTACCAACGCAACTTTAATCAACATACCATGATCATGTATCATAATTGAAAATATTTTTCTCCTAAATATTCTAATATACTGTGTATTTAATGGCGACAGTTTAACATTTAGAATACCGTTAAATAAAACAACCTACAAATTATATTAATTATATTATCCTCTTTTTGAGAACAAGGTTTATAGTTTATAAGAATTTATAAACTATAGCTAACTCTCTAACTATTAACATATTTAATATTTTATATAGAATATAGTTATAACAAGAATATCTTTTATATATCTTATACGCACAGTTGAAAAATTTGTGTTAAATTTAACAAATATCACATGTCCCAAACGGTCCACAGAAATTTTTGTGTTAATTTTACATAATACGGATATGTTAAATGATGACACGAATATTGTGTTAATATTTTAACATAAAATAAATGCAAACTTCAAGTAAACTTAAAATAAATTTTGTGTTAAATTAACATAGTTTTAATGTAAAAATTAACTAAAAAAATTGTTCATTTTACATTTTATCATCCCCACTTATAAAGTAAAATTAACATTTTTTTTCTGTAAATTTTAACAGATAAATCTTGTCACTAATAATATCGAACATATTTATTGTGTAAAATTAAAAGTAAATACACATTGTGTTATTTTTACACTTTTTTCCAATTATTTTAATAATTTAACATTTGAGTTCAATTAACACAACAGCAATATGTTAATTTAACACATGAATGTGTTAAATATTTAACACAAAAATTTTAACGGGGACCGTTTTTAACAAGAAAACACAAATTTTCCAACTGTGCAATTAAAAAAACACATATAAAATAAATATTAAAAAAATACGTAAATAAATTACTGATTCAATTAAATCGCACCAATTCTTTGACACTTTCAACATAAATTCTCTGCAAAATATCTTTATCGTTATAATCATATTCGTAAACTTGATGTTACGAATTCTTCGGATCATATATACGCGATTATAAGATAAACGGTGCAACTTGTGAGATATTAGCATCTCTCCGCGTGTAATCCGTTAAATACTATTATAAACCCTTCAAACTCTCAAGACAGATTCTATAGCCTAGAGAGATCCGCTTGGAGATGCAATTACTAGCTTGTATAAAGTTCAAAGATGTAGTCGAAACCTTCAGACGCGGCGCGCCACTTTTCGTCAATAATGAAAGAGCGGACTGTCAATAATTTTAGTCAAGACATTTAACAAGACTACCGCATCGTGATCGATACAGCATAGACGACGGCGTCACGCATAAATTGTCGTGAAACTAAATTTATAACGCGGGAGATACACGCGAGAAAAGAAAGCGAAGGAAGTTGTCGCGTCTTACAATCCTGAATGACTCGTTTTTTCTCGTCATTTCCTCGTTACACCTAGTCCACAATCATCGTTCAAAATTGATGGTAGCATTTAAATTATCTCTAATTTATCAATAAATGCACGGATATTAATCGGTTTTTACTTTTAAATATATAGGTTCTTCAACGAAATATTTTTTTAGAAAAGAATCTTTTTGCTTCTTCTTTAAGAATAATAATGTTAAAGATAAGAAATCGTTTAGTCTAATAAGATATCTTCTTCTAGGAAATTTTTATAGAAAGGAAATCAAATTCGATAAGAATTTTGAATTAGACAAATAAAATTGAAGAGTACTGTCATTGTAACATATTTTACAAATATTTTATATTTTTATGATAAAAATTGAGATATAAACTCAATTTATTGTATGTTGGTGAAAGTACGAGATAATAAGGCAAATAAAATTCCTTCGTTACCTGGAGATAAAATTTTGTTAAACAAATGATATATAATTATTTTCCAAAGAAAGAAAAATTGCCACGAAACAATGTTGCTCAAAGTTTCCTAGATCCTGGAGCAAACGAGCGTTAAGAATCACGCCACGTATGCGTAGAACATGATTAGATGCCTGCAATTCGTTCGACGGCCACTGATACCTCATAAATATGCATAGGTGCACCTCATATGCGCATCCTGCGTGGCGGCAAGAGAAAGAAGATCGACCGAAAACGTGAAGGTCTTCAGGACGAATGGATAATCAGGAGCCCTTTCGCTTTATTCGCGCCCCCTTGTTCCCTCTTCCTCACGGGGTAATAAAAGGTCGAGATCCTTCTGCTCTGAAGTGTCTCTGTTCGTGCTCGCTTTTTAAACGAGGGTGCATGTACCGAATGCGAGAAGAAACCACGCGCTCTCATTGCGTTTGAGGGAATGAAATATTTAGCGGCGTCTATGTTCATTTCGGGTCACGTAAATTGTCATCTTGATACTTGATTTGCATACGAAATAGCGTTTTGCTCCAAATAAATTAACTTTTAATTCGCGACATTATCTTTCATATAAGTCTATTATTCTATTGTACTCTGCGTAGAAAAAAATGAGAGAATATTAATACTAATAAATATACTATTAATTATAATAATAAAGATATAATAATAGCTTTTAATAAATAAAATAATATTTAAAAAATATAATAATATTTTAACTTGAAGCTATAGATTAATATTCAGTGATAATATTCAAGACCAACAAAAATTTTAAAAACATGTACGCAATCTTATAGACTGACCTTTACGAGTTATTTATGAGATATCAATCGGATGAATTGCAAGTACTTAATCATAATCAATATATGTGGCATGATTTTTAACGCTAGTTTGTTCCAGGAGCTAGAAAACTTTTAGCAGTAGCTACTTGAACAATAATATATTTATATGTATAATAAATAATACTTATATATAAAAAATAATGATGTTAAATAATTATAAATACGAGAAAAGAATTAAAATTATTTTTGAAATAAGAGAGTTAACAATTAGATAAACATACATAGATAATATTTAGTGCTACATATAATGTCATATATAATATTCTATAAAAATTATGATAATCTTCTTTTACATATATATAAATATATTTACTTGTTTATACTCAAAGTAATAATATTTCGCGAAAAATATATCTCCCTAAAAACTGCGCTTCCTCCCAAGAGAGTCTGTCATGATTGAATTACGAATCGCCAGTATCTCTCAGTGTAAATAAATATTCATGGATAGATAAGTCTCTCTCTAGAGGTGTCTCGTGACGAACGATAAAATTTAATTATGATACATCGACAAATACATTAAGAGACGAACTTTGCGCATTCGATTCTACGATAAAAGGAAGTATGAGTCATTCTTTTATGATATCATACTCAATGACTTTTTTTTTTATTTTCATTGCTTTTAAAAATAGAGAACGCAGAAAATGAGAGAAATAGTTATAAAAATCTCATATATATATATAAAATATTTAAATGTTTGTTAAAAAATATTAGTAATATTACTTTCTCATATTTATAATAAAAAAATAAGTATATATTATAATAAATATATAATTATAAGAGAATAATATTTATGACCAAATAAATATATATAAAAAATATATTCAGATAATAACTTCTCTCATTCTTTTCTTGCGCATTAAAATTTTTGATATTAATCGTATACCAAAAAATTTATAAGATTTAGATTTATAAGAAATCATAACGTTCTGGGTGTTTCTGTTAAAAAAAACTCTGATTTAATTTTTTACAATATAAATAGAAATTTATCAGTGGGGATCTCTCGGGATATAAATACATTCAAATTGATAGTGATCACTTGTACATATGTACACACACACACATATACAAAAAGGTGGAAACTTGCTCTCTCATATAACGTACACTGAAATTGCCGATCATTAAGAGCATCCGGTCTTTGAAACGCCGGTCCAAGTTTACGAGACCAGTTTCTGCACCCGAATCAATTTGCAAGAGCCGCGCGGAGTGTTGTCGATCCTCGCTCTTCGTCTCGTGAATAAGAGAGGATGCTATATTCGTACTTACAGTAGTGTACACATATATTGATCGGTTTGTATGTGTGCGTCGCGACAATAATAGTAATTATTGCTACGCAAGAGAGCAGTAGAGTATGTCATTACACTTAATGTCCCTCATAGAACGACCGTGTGTACTTGCAACGGATATGCAATTTAATAGTAAACTGCAAAGGAAGTAGAGAAGAACTTAAATGCCAGAATTTCATCCATTTATAAGAAGCTGAATTTAATCTGTTTATGAAAAACCTGATACACACACAAATCATTTTATAGAAGGCGTGGATATATACATATATATAGTATATAAATTACCCCCAAATATTTGTTGCAAGTGAAATCATTAATTATAATATTTTACATCAATCATTTAAAGCTTCGTATCTTTATCTTTATCTTAGTGTTTGCAAATTAATTTTTTTTATTTTATTTCAGCGAAGATATATGAATCTGTAAGCTCTACATCTCCATTTTGTTAATATAACACGCGTCGCCTTCGACATTCGACCGTCACGTTCCCGACGATCGGATCTCTCGTACAGTTGTGGAAATGTGAAATCATGAATGACAACTGGCTCAGAGGTTAAAGGTTGAGCACCAGTGAGTAGCAGGACGTAACATTTGGTTCGCACGTGGTAAAAACGAGCAGTTTCATTTAACTTCGTTCATTCACTATCGTAGCGTATATAAATTTACTATTGTATTATTATAAATGCAATTCGCAGAGATTTTTTCACGTTCGTGCAACAATTTTATATCTGGTTTTAATATTAATTTACGCGACATTTAAACTTTTGTTCCAACTTACTTTGCGCGAAGACATTAAATGGGTTTAAACTTTATGAAGATTATATCGTTACAAAAGGAGTTTATATGCATGATGCGATATTGATTAAGATCTGAATAGGATTTTAATTATGAAACTTTACGCTCGCGAATCTTAATGGAGGAAATTATTTTCTATCCATTTATTAAAATTAAAATTATTATTTTAAATAATAATGGATAGAAAATAATTTTTGATTAAAATTCGCGTGCATAAAGATTCGTAAAAAAAATAAGTCCTATTCAGATTTTTTATATTTCTCTCTTTTCCTTCTATTCTCAACCATATTTTCCTTTTTCTTCGTTCTGTTCTTTTCCCAGAACAAAGTGCTAGTCCAATAAAAAATTCCAAAAGTACTACTGCAACTTTGGGAGGAACTGTTCAACAGAAAATCGCAGTGTCGCTACAACAAACAGTTGTCCTAAAAGTCTCTCACAAGAGCTATACTACAGCGGCCACCCACGTGTGTCTTGTATTACACGCATTGTCGTCTCTTCGTTGCGGATTTTAAACGCCTTGGGACGGCGACAGCTCGGACACAAGAAAAAAGCAAAAGAAACTTAAATCCTCGAGGAGACCAAGGACAATACGTTATTTTCTGAACACTTTCAAGGGCTTGGCCATATCACTAAACCGGTGTTTAAATCCTCCAGAAAAAAATACAAGGAGTTTGCTGAAGTAAATGCTGGTAAATATAAAATAAATAAAGTATATAGTCAAGTGAGTCAAATGATTTAATGAGTGATTCAAATGATTCAATCCCGTTTATGGAATCTTAACATTTAAATGTTTAAAAAAATTTTATTTTAAAGCTCTTATAAATTGCTAACGAAACATTTATATATTTTTTTACTCGTGAATAATATCTGCTGATATTTTAAGCTTGTTAAATATCATCGCGACTTTTTATTCCTTCATAATCCCTTTTAAAAAATTTCACGCAATGGTTTGTCCAATAGCTTTTTTTTACACGCCGAGTTCGCAGTTTTTTCATATTTCACTAGTCACCCTTCAATGCTTTTACATGAATGACATATAAACAATATCTATTGAGATGGACATGTAATTCGATACGGATGGAATTGAGTCCTCTTTTTTTCGATACAAGCATCGCGTGCGACGCTAATATTCGCGCTCCCCTAACGCATTTTCATTCCTTCATGTATATTAAATGCATCCAGTTGAACGATCGACGACATTTGCAAATAACCGAGTAGGAAATGGAAACCTCATGCGGATGCATACCTGCCGGATGCATATTCCGCATTATCTTTGTTTGCGCGCGAGTTCTCTCTCTCAAATTGTCGATGGTGCGCGCTCGGCATTCATCCGCATAAAGATCGCGAGAGTCATTAAAATGCATGGGAATCCCGTGCGAATACGCTGGTATAATACGTAAGCATGACATATGCATACGAATACATTTTAACCCGTTGCACTGTGAAAGAGTTTAATAAGCGTACGATCTCCGGCGATTCTTATATGTATAATTTTTGTACGACTGATATTATATTAAGCATGCGTAAAAATAATTTTGTCACATAATTAAATGTCATACAATTATGTATAATGATTATAATTTTAAGATTTTCTAGATATACTAGATAAATGTATTTTTAATTGTAATTGTCTTATAACTACTATATAAATATCTGCACATTTGCATAAAAGAAGAAATACGTGATGTATATATTTTAAAATCATTAATAACATATTTTTTGCAAAGAATATTTTTCAAACAATTTCCAATTTTTCTACGATCGAAATAATTGCACCGATCGTCGTAAGAACGTTTCAGCGTAATCTACAAGTGCATCGGCGGAATGCAAGCGAACAGGAGGCTGGCAGTACTTTGCAAAGACGCTCAAATGTCGCCGGAGTGTCGATCGCATTGATCGAGAGACGTCGAGTGTAAAATCAAGATAGAGGTTCCATTAAAATTGCGCTGTGGATGGATCTGACGCTGCCTGTCGGCTGTCACATCTTTCGAAAGAGTATAAGGATCGCATTCATAAGAATCGTTGCAGTGGTCCGCCGTGATCCTCATATGGCGATGATGCCCACATCGCCGTATCGATTCCATTGCCGTTTCCGTCGGCTTTTTATTCTCCCTGAGATCTTTCTCTCCCGGGTTGCATCGTTTTTATCCTGTTTCTGTCCGCTTGCATTCCTTCGATAACTTCAGTATGATATATATTAAATAACTCGTATCAATTTTGCCTATCGATCTTAATCTCTCGATATCGATGCTGCATGTATAAATCCTATATGTACCTAAATATCGGTATTAAATTATACCAGTAATTATTCTCGTTAAAAGTCTAGAGGAAATTATAATTCTTGCTTTTTTTATATTTCGATAATAATTCCTAAAAAAGAAATTGAAAAGTTTTGTTTTAAAGGGAAGAGTGCAATAGTAAACTCATATAGCAAAACTATTCATCTTTTTACGTCTATTAAGCTGACACAGCCATCTTTTTTATGTTCCTTTTTCTCAATATTGGTTAACGTATCTGAATAATTTTTTTTATTTTTATTTTGATCAAAAACTTTGCTTCTAAACTTCTAAATTTTTATTATAATTTAAGAACAAAATCAACTCAATTATTTTGATGGTTCATAACTTTTGATAAAATTACAATTTCTTTAAACCGGATGATCAAATCATAGTTTATTAAAAAGAACGAAGAAAATAATAATCAGATAATAATAATAAAAATATAATAAAAATAATAATAATCAATGATTTCCGAGAAAAAGATTGAAAAAGATGATTTTATAATATAAAAGAGCATATCAAAGATTTTGACGCCATTCTTATATATGTTCAACCTTTTTTTTATATTTAGACATGATTAAAAATTATTTTATATAACTCAAAACGTTCAGGAAATTATTTACATTTTTTCAAATAAAAAGAATTTTGATTTAGTTATTTTCAAGTGCACTCTTCCCTTTTAAGTGGCGCGTGTAACTTTTACGAGCCTTTACGTACGTGGATCGTTGCTTTAAGATCAAGAGCACTTTACCCGCAATAAAAAGCTTCGAAGTGGAAACAAATGACTCCGTCTATTCAGAATTTTGGAAGCTCTCCTAACATGGCAAGTTCTGGTCCTCGTTTTGAACCACGAGAATCACGACGTACCGTTGTTAATCGGACTAGTGCGCTTTTATCTTTAAGACCTCTCCGATTTCAAAGTCGCGACCGCGAGAGAATAAGTGTGTCTGTTCGTTACTTATTTTTTTGAATCTCTGAAAAACCTCATCGAGGAAATAAATGCGTTGTATGTAAGCACAACCGTTAATTAAATTACACGACTCATTTAACGGAGACATAATTTTTTCAGACAAATGTATTAAGCTAATTGATCATTTTCGTACAACTCTGTTGAAAAATGCAAGCGCGGTATTATTTGGAATAATGAAATAATAATAATTAATCGTCCGCCTTGTTTTTTAATACAGGATCACTTTGATTTTCACATTGTATTTTTAAGCTCCTTTTGCTTACGTAAATTTATATAATCATGTAATTTATATTTCAAACGCATTTTTTATAGATTTAAAAAAAATGTCAATTTCTAAAATCAGTTATTATAAAAAATAAAAAAATTGCACTTTTATAATAATCTTTTTCAAGGATTATATTTCATATTTAAAGAAGAAATTAAAAATTATATATGTATAATTAAAATTAAAACTTTTTAAAAACATTTCAGCAGCAATATTTTGGCCTCTTTTGCTATTCATATGCTATTATGATATTGTATTAAACGTTTTTAAAATAATTATGTTGCAAAATAAGATCATGTGTATGTGTTACCTAAGTGTGCTTTAATGTCAAGATGTAAGAGTAAAGTCTTTTAAAAAATTGAACAAAAAGAGATTTATTTACGCTGTTGAAATTTCTCTAAATTTCGAATTCAACACTATGATATCGCAAAATGCACTTTGCATATTACAGTAAATAAATAAAAAGAAAAAAGTAACAAAAATAACAGTATTAAAAGCTATCTGGAAAATTTTTCATGTAATTGCATAATACGCATAAATGATTAAACACTCGATAAATGCATCTAACAAAAGTGTCTCAAATTAACCAGAATCACACAAACCGCAGGCATTTCGGGTAAAGGATGGCCAGATATCCACTACACACCAAAACGATTTAGCCCCCATAGAATTTCCGGTTAATCGAACTCTCTCGCTTCCGGCGAGGAGATCGACGAATCGTGAAATCGAAGGATATCGACAGATAATTCGATAGAGTCCATTTCTCTCGTAGACGAAAATAACAAGCTTCAGATATATTGTACGCGATTTTTTTATTTTGCAATTTTCTTTTAGCGTGCAACAAATATATCAAAATTACTCGAAAGTTGTAAAACATCTTTTTAATTAAGTTTTAGCCCCAAATGTAATTACATGAAAAAATTGTAATAATACCAATGAAAATTTATTTAAAGATATTTTAATAAAAAGTTTTGATTGATCAATATATATCGTATAATAGCAAATATATATTACATGCACAATACATGTCAAATAAAGAAGTAAAATTAAAAAAAACTGAACTTGCATGTACTATATTATTAATTAAATGTTTTTTTATAGAACTGACAGCTTTTAAAGTTTTACTATAATAGACATGTGTATGTGTGCACGAGAGAATTTATGAATCGAAATACGTCTACATGCATTATAAACAGTTTTTCCCGCAATGAAGCTAATTATGAAGCGCAAATATGCTGAATCGTGGTTTGATTAATTTTAATTTAAACGATGTCATTGTTATTATACATAATGATAACTAGATATTCAAAATTCATTATGCAAAATGATGGAAGTGTGCAAACAGATCATCATGCATTTATCAGGGAGAATGCAATGAGTAAAATATTTAATTGGCCGGAACTATAAGCGGTCCCGATGTAACATTTATCACATTTCGGGATATAAACGAGGGAAAATCGAAAATTCCTTTCTAAGAGATCAAGATTAATATTTTGAGAGAATCAGAATTCTATCAATTATATGTAATAAAATTTTGAAAATAGATGTGTGCTCTTTAAAAAAAAAATTTTTTTCAACGTTGAAAATATAGCGGAATACTCAAAAAGTACTCGCAAAACACGACTTTTCCGCAAAACAGTGATTAAAGAATACCACCTGGAGAAGATAAACGACGTTGCGTTTCGGCCGTATTTTTCGCGATGTTCGCGAGCAGTAAATATAAGAGAATCCAGAATCCAAGTCTGGCACTCGAGAAATAGAGTGTATACGAGTACGTTGGTTTTATACACGCGCAGTAATAAATACTTTCGAGACTACATGAGAGAAAGAGATTGCAGCTGGTAAACGTCCAACTGTTGAGCCGCGGACCGCATATATAAATCTGTAAAAGACTTTTAAAATTTTACAGCGGGTAATACGCATACATATCTATATGTATTGCGGGAACTTTGCTGGCAACCTGTAGGTAGGTCGACGACTTCTATCGGCAAGATCGTTATTTCTCGTGGTCGTTATATATTAACTTTTGAAATTTAATTTTGCAACAGCGAACGTGTAACGTATTTCGATGATGGTGTATGATTCCCTAAAGATTCACGAGCTGTAATAATTGATAATGCGAAACACGTTGTGATATTATATCTAATTAACTATACTCTACGGAATAGTTAAATGTGTATAATTGCAACTATGAATTACTACCGTTAAATTATAGAAACTGACTGTAATAAGAAATTTATTATACAAAATAGAATGTATTAAAATTATCCGTTAAAAAAATAAAACTTGATGAATGTAAAATCCACAATTTTCTACAAATATTAGAAAGTTAACAATATTTATGAAATATATAGGCTCTTCTACACCTATAATTTATTTCTTTTTTAATCTAAAAAAAATTATAAAAATTTTTGTTAAAAAATTTGTGCCACGCTTTTATTTTGCAATCCAATAACATGGTTAAAACTTAATAGCACAGTTAAAAAATTATTTGTATGTAAAACGTTCAACTACACGCTGTAAATAAGAGTTCACGCGAGTTCTATCACTCGATAATCCCCGTTCTTTCACGTGCATCCATTCTCGTCATTAATATTCCAATCAGCCGCGCGCGCGCCGCGTTCACGCTTGATATCGATCAGATTCTTTTCTGCCGACGACGAACACCATGGCCTCGAATATCAACGAGAGACGACGCACCATCGATGACAACGAGAGAGGTCTAGGCAGCTCGGAAAATTTGCGCATCGATGAGAAGATATTAACTCACGGCTATGATTATGCTTCTCGATAGGATCAATTTAATCGATAAAACGAACGATCACGTAATGAAAGATCGATTTTCATTTTCTCTGAGAATCCCAAGCATGCCAATCTCTATATAGACGAATGGATCTCGGATATTTCTTCCCCCCTCTCGTCTTCCTGCGTGTTATTTATCAAATACTGAATTTCCTCATCTAAAATCGTTCATATATGTGTACCGATGATATTTCGATTTTATTAAATTATAAAATATATATTTAAATCGTTTTTTATCCCTATAAACTTATGTATAAGCAATAGTAAAAAAAATTAATCAGAATTTAATTCAATGGCATTTTTATTGAAAAATAGATAATGGAGTTTAGGATAGATAAGTAGTATAACTGCGCTTTTTACATTACCGACTTGCAAGTGCATCGCGTGCATTATTCAACCCGAAAAGAGATATCTCGAATGATCCTACGCACCGCACCTTCACGAAGGGGCGTAAGCACGTATATAATTCTTTAATGTCGGAACAGCCGGCGATAATTTATCGAGATAGCACCATGAAGTCAGATGATAAAAGTGCCGACAATAACGCGTAGGCCCACATTCTAAATTGCGTTGTCACACCGATACAATCGATACTATTCAAATCTAATGGAACAATTGAAACATGCGATGATATCAAACGTCCTAATAAAATTAAGCAAAATCTCTCGATCGCACTAGGTGCTAAATTAAATAAATAGTAAACTCAATAATAATATAATATTAAATAGACTCTACAGAGCATACACTGTAAAAAAATTTTGTGTAAAATTACAACTATTATAGTGGATAATTTTAAGACCCACTATAATAGTTGTAAATTTCCACGCGTTTGTAAATTTGCAGTATATACAAGTAAAATTAATTTCTTCATTTGTAATTAAGCTGATTGCAAAAATAAATTTACAATATGTATGTAAAATTATAAAACGATAATGTAAAAATATTTTTTATAATTGTATTATTAAACATATTATTAAACACAATATATTATTAAACATATTATTATTATACATATTATTAAACACGATATATAGAATATTACTGTTGTATTGAGTAATATTACAAAAATTTAGATAATTACATAAAATCTTTAAAATATCATATTATTTCGTAAGTTTCCATATAAAAGAAGATATATTTACATAATAAAAGACAAATCTACATAATTTTGTGGAATTACATAATTTCTGTATAATTACATGATTTCTTATATTTACAAGACTAATCATGTAATTTTTACACCTATTATTTGTGTAAATTTACTAAATTTTTTTACAGTGTACAATCATATATTATAGATAAAATAATTGTTAAGTGTCCCAAAAAAATATTTGGTGGCAATGCCAAATTTCTTCAATAAGAGCCATTATTTATAATATATAAGTTCAGCCTCAAAACTTAGAATTAAATTATTTAAATTAAATTTTGAATTATCTTAATATATGTAGAAAGGGACACGATATATTTCAATGTGTATATCAATAAAACATTACCGACCATAGCTGTTGCGTTTTTAAATAATCAGTGTCGCCGTAGTTCATCGAGTCTGTTCCACGCGATAACTGCTAAATCCGAGAAAGACCTTAGAGAAAATACCGACGACATTCCCTATGGCCGTATCTCGTTGCGCCGTATGACGTGAATCGACCCTCTTGCGCCGAATTACGACCGACCATTTCGCCCGGGCGAACAGCCTGAGTCAACAGTAACCATTGGGGCGCGTATACACACGTAGTATCCGGGGTTAATCTACTCCCCCTCGTGGCTAGTTTCCGCGAGAAATTATTCTCGCTCGTTTCGTCGCTCGACAGACGACGTATCACGGTTTTTCACTCGCACAGGGGACCACCAATCGGCATTTGAGAAAGCCGACAATAATAAAATTTAACATTTCAATTTATCTTATATTTAGTTTGTATTTCAATTTATATTGTATTTCATTTATATTTATTTTCATATTTATTTTCATATGAGAAAAAGCTTGAGATAAATTCTTCGATCAATTTGGTTCTAATAAATAAATGAGATAATAATTTATGCTAATAAATTAAGGAAAGCAACATTATCTTTTTTATTAATTATTTCAATTTAATTATTTATACTGCAATGCTATATTTATATGATACTGATAATGAGATCAGCTGTTGATTGCTTTTCAGTGATTGGTTCCATTTAAAAGAGCATCGTATATGCCAATAAATTAAAACGACAATGATATATGATGTGGGTCGAATAAAAATATTGATTAACTGTTATTGTAGAAGATAATGAAGCTGTTCTCGTTAGGTGATGCCAGAAATATAAGACATGAAAGAATATGTAATATAAAACTGGTGCACATCGCGTATGCTAATGAGAACGACAAGTTGTCCTCATGGCAAATTGCCTGAGCTCTTTTCGCGTCGTGCAATTTTACGAAGAAGAGGGAAAGAGATTTCAATTTCTCATCCTTTCATCGACCATTCGATATGCTATCCAAACGGGTCAGGCAATCGGCCAGGATGACAACATTCGTTGCCTCTTTTCGAGGCAATCCGCGAAGGCACTCGGCCGAAATTACATCGTGGAAAACTTTCTCACGGCTCTTATGTCAACTACTTCTCTTCTCTCAGGACATTTCAAGGACTGTCCGTAACGCTTTCGGCGTTCTTAAATTTTTGCCATTAAACGATTCTCCGATAAGATAACATCTTGTCTCGACATCTTACTTTATTATTCCATTAGAAATAATTCTATTAGAAATAACTTAATTGGGAACGTCGAAATTTTTAATTCAGATAATTTCAAACACACAATTACATATGAAAATGTTCAATTAGAAAAAAAAATGTCTAATTGTTTTCATGCTTATTATTTTCTCGTAATATATAGTTTAATATATCCTAGTTTAAAAATTTTTTCAAGATATAAAATATCTTTTTTTCAACAGTTTATCGGATTAAAAAAAAAGATTGTATTTATGTAATAAACGAATATAGAAAAGTAGCATGATTTACAATTCAGATGTTTTCAGACTTGCTTCACACGATAGCACGATAGCAGTTTGATTGCTACCTTGTATAAAATAATATATATTATGTGGTTTTATTTTTATTTCTAGAATAAAGGTGCGCTTAACTCCTCTCTCAATGGTTTTTTTAAGAATTAAATATATAGTAACAAGTAAAGAAGTTATTCGCTGAATTTATCAAACTTTATGCGACACGATCGATCTTGGGACACCATTGACGATGATAAGATTAGATAATCTTACAAGCGCGATAGTTATCCAAGTATGGATCGATACTATGCATACAATCATGGCGGAATATATGGTCTGACATTTTGTATTAAATATACATATAGTGATGTTAAATCGATGCTTGCCCAAACTTACACAAATGCTATATAATAAAATGTTGCAAAATTTGATTCAATTATTTAGTATTATATGTATTAAAATTCCTTAGCACTCTTTGATTTCTAATTAAATTTTAATTATATAAATAAATATATTTTATATTGATAAAAATTTTTATAAATAAAATCTGTTAAGTCAGACGCATACACAGAAACGTTATAATCTCGTGTACAGGAATTTTTGTGTAGAGGACATGCAAAATTTCACAAACGTAATTAGCACGTAAAAAAATAGTCTACAAGAAGAGATACACGACGGATTTGTCTATGATCTCGACTTCATGAACGCGGGCGTGTGACGATAAACTGGTTTTTCTACGAGACGGCGACTTCAAAGTATAACTATAGGGAAGCGAAATAGAAGTGCGGAAAGAAGAAAAGTAAAAAGAGAAAGAAGAAGGAAGAAGGAAAAGAGTGTGCCAACGTACCTGGCACAAACATTTCACTTGAGACATTTTGTTAAAATTTCATGCACAAAATGTAGTTGCAACGATAACATAAAAGACTTCAAAAATATTAAAAATATTGACGATGAGAGTGGTTTAATTTCATCACCAACGTCTCACCACACCACCATGAAGAATGACATAATAAAATTACTTGATAAAAAAACATGTCTGCTATATTATATATGCATATGTATAATAAAAGATTTGATTTATATAGACCTAATAAATATTCAAATTGAGTAGTTATTGATTTATCAAATTGATAATCAAATTGAGTTAATTATTGCGTTATCATTGTAGCGATACACAATTTTTATTCAAAATTAATTTAATTAATTTTTTTGAAATACGTAATTAGTTCGCGCATTTCTTCTTATATATGTATGTAAAAATATGTATAAAATTAGAATAACTGGATTAATTGCATAAATTAATATTATGTGAGCTAATCGAATTCTTCCGATAAAATCTGTAAACTGATATCCAAGAAAGCTAAATAGTTATCATATATAAATTACAATTTATTGTGTTGTCGCTAATTACCTAATTACCAACAATCAGAGTCTAAGTAATTAAAATTCAAAACTACGTATGTCATTCAAATGCTTCAAGTAATGTAAAATATGCTGTTATAATAATTCGCCGAAGGCTCACTGTTACTCGGCTTACAATTATGTTAATCGGAGATTTGCAGCGGCGTTGCAGCAGATGTCACGACTCGACGAGATAAACGAGCAATTAAACCAGACGCATGTTCCTCGGCTCTCCGTTTTCCTCTCTACGAGATTTTAAACCGGAGGGTGTCTCAAACACACCCTTCGCCATCGTGTAGCGTGATCGCCCCTGTCTACGAAAGATTAGATTCTAGCTAGAGGGTGGAAGCCCGGAATCTGCAGCAACGTTGATGGAATTCATGTCGACTCTCCTTCCGCTCACTTACGTTAGCGAGGAAATATTGTTTATCTACTCCTACTCCCTCCTCTCTCTCTCTCTTTTCTATGCACAAGATAATCAGAAAATAAAATTTTCTTTGTTTTACTAAAAATTGAAGCAATTTAGCACGATACTGAATTTTAAAGCAAAGAAAGAATTATTTTTACAAGCGGTATTTAATTTTCTAATTATCTTCGTTATATGTGTTTTTTTATCAAAATAAATAAAAAGTGAAATATATCGGAGAACGAATAAAAACTGTAAGTTTTTAAGTTCAATTCGAGAACATTATGTGTAATTACGATTCATAAAAATAAATTTTATATGGATTATTTCGTTCCATTTTAATTTCGAACCATTGTTGCGAAAGAAAGCAATTGTCATTGAATTTCTATATAAAGATCCTTGAGATTTAATGCGGGCGGCGGAACACGAGTACTTCCTGATAGCTCGCGAAGGTTAAATTAGTTTCACCCACATATAACGAATATTTCGTCATTTGACCCATGACCTATTGCTGCCACGACATTACAGTCGTGAGATGATGACTCGTCATGGGAGCCATCATAGCATCAGAATTATCTCTCGTTTGATTAATTGATCTTTGAATCAGAAAATTCTCTTATATTCAAATTGCTTGGATAAGCATAGTTAAATGAACAGTTTCCACGAAATCAGACGCTACCTTCACACACACTTTGGTGGTTGCTTTTAAAAAAAGAAAAAAAAAGCGCCGCGTTACTATAATCGGATAAAAATGAGTTGTGTCTTGGTGGTCGTGTGAATCAAGTTAAAAACAATTCAACTCTTATATAAACGCAACCGAAATGAATTACGCTGCCGCTCTCTCGTCCGTAATTTTATTTTTTCCTATTATTCTTCGAAAAATATAAAGAGGATAAGAGAACGAGAGAGAAAGCAAAAGAAAGAAAGGAAGATATAAGTCCTTTAACGTTCTCTTTTTGAACAATCGCCGCTGCGGTGGTCCAGACTAGCTCAAATAAATACGGGGATTCCGTAGACAGTTTTCTTTCAGAAAAAAACCGAACAACAAAACGTTTATAAAGGTCACAGGAAGTTGTAAGAAGAGCCAGATTACTTCCCGTGAGCTTTACCGATAGCGCCCACAATTATACAATAACTCAGCGTTAATAGTGGTATATTATGTAAACTTTTGGTTTTATTTCTAAAAAATAATATCTTTAAAGAGTCTCTTCCTTTTAAAGCTCTATGGCTCTATAAAATATATTATTCTAATAATTATATTATTTTTCACATTGTGTGCCTTACTTATAAAGAGTTATAAAAAAAAAGAATTTATGTAACCCACATTTCTCTAAAATTATTCTTGGTGTAAAAACAACATAATAAAATTAACAAAAAAAAACAACATAATAAAATTTTCATTATTTTAAAATAAAATATAAAATAAGATGTAAAAAAATATTTTTAATATTCAAGCAGAGAAGATAAAGAGATTTAAAAGAATAAATGTAAGTATTTAGATTTTAAAATAAAAAATTAAATTTAAATAAAAAAATTATTTTTAATATACATTTGAATGCGTCCTATAAAATTGTACGATAAATTAAACTGATCTTCGTTCGTATCGCAATGCTGTAATGACGATAGTTCGAAATATATTCGCGTGTAAACATTTTATTTGTACGCGGTATTAATTCGCATAAAGTTGCGGCGGCGAAGAAGATTCTGCGGAAGAAAAGAGCAAAGATATGATGATGGCAGAGAGCGTGAAGGCAGCAAAGTGGAGAAAATGAAAAAGCAGTACCGCCCGCGGCAGGTAAACCGTGCACCTGCTCTATATAACGCAGGATACGTCAAACACGACAATGAAGTCTCTTTGAATGGAGAGGGGAAAAAAGCTCGTGGGAGACTGAATCGAATAATCTGCCGCATCTCTCGCACATCACGATCTTCTTACAAGGAATTTCAAAAAGAATTTGCCGAATATGTCGGCAATGTGTTTTACAGTTAATTTTAACTGAAAAGCAATGCAAGTGAAAGGCGAAAAATCGCATAATTATATAATTATTAAGAATTAAATATAGTCATCTCTCAATAGGAGAGAGAGAGAATTTTTTTTTTTAGAAACAGTTCATAATTAAATATAGATAAAATTGTCAATAAAGTAAATAAAAATATAAAATAATTTTTTAAAAATTATTATGAGATGTAAATTAAATCTCAAATAATTTTACATTATTCTATATTATTTACTTTAAGACTAGAATGTGTACAAATATTAACATATCAAAATTTCCAATGCAAAACCTATCAATTTTTCAAATTACAAGTATTATTCGCGTGACGGAATATAATTAATTGCAAGCCGCGTTTATCTCGCGTGCATTAATGAATCGCGTCATTCATTTGTATCGGAATATAGTGTAAAATCACGTCATCAAAACGTATTATAAATCCAATTAAAAAGACAGGCTGCAAAAATGAAACCGTAAATTAATGCAGTGCTAAAAATAGTGCAATTAATTTTCAGGCGAGAGAGAGAGAGAATTCGTTTCTTCATCTCGAAAAACGCTCACAAAAGATGCCGATGCAACCTGCATCCACCGATAGTTCAATATACCTTGAAAAGATTGCGTGTCCTGTCGTGAGGCGTGAATGCTCGCGTGTATGAAATATCCCAAAGACCGTGGGAATCGCTACAGATTATCCTCCATATGTATTGGCAATATCGGTATCGGTATGTCCTGAATGTAGGTGGATCAATAATCTGACGGATTACGACCTTTGTACAGATATGTAGTTCGTAATAAATATACGTATACGTGTATGTATGTATAATAATTTAAGTTTTAAAATATAACAAAAACTAGGACCATAAAATAATGCAAAGATACATTTTCTTTTTACAACAATAAAGAAAGCTTTCAAAATATAATTATAATAATTAATTGTTATTTTAATTATTTTATATTTAAACAGAAATGTGAGAAATATTTAATAAAATATTCAATTATTATTCATAAAAAAACTCGCGCTGCTAAAAGTGGATATATTATATTTCAGCAGACAAATATATAACCACCAAGGTTGGATAAAATTAACATTATAGAAAATTTTTTAATAAATTATATTTTGATCATATCACACGATAGTGCATGTAAATGACTGAAACGATTGAAAATTCTAATTATATGTAAATGAAGGTGTAGAAACGATTTTGTGTTGCGTGCCGAAGCGTATAACTATGTCGATCGTTATAATTAAATTTGCGACTTACGTCGTTCATATTTTCGAGAGAAGGTTCAGTTTATCGAATACTTAAACGCGCGAGAGTCTTTCGAATTAATAAATTAAAGCGTGTTATCTAAATCATCGCCACGATAATTATATCATGTCGTACAAACTAACTGGAATCGTCGCGAAAAATCGCTTCAAGCGTGTCCTGGATTAGTTAACGATTTTTTTACTCTAATTAGATTGACCGCTAGTTATCCCCGTGAAGCAAGACTCTCAAGCCGTATATTAACTCTAAATAATCCGATGCGATTAGAGTATCAGCGACGACCGGTGCACTAACATGAGAAATGGTTGTGTAACTAATTATGACTGCGTTTCCTTGCCAAAGTGAACGTACCGGAGCGAGACTTTGTTTATTATATCATTTGTTCTATATTTATTATTTTTTTAAATACCTACTCATATTTGTAGCATGAGACTCTTTAAAGTAAAATAAAGAACTTATTTTACAGTTATAAAAATAAAGTTTTGATATATGTATAATGAAATTTGATAGGGTGCGTGCAACCGAATCGATTACAGAGAAAATATTAAGATATAAGATATTAATTAAAAAAGAATTAAAAAGAATTAGAAAATTTAAAAAAGACCACAAAATATATAGAAAAATAATAGAATGCGAATATAATGCGATTGCAGAGATTATTTTCAAATAAAAATTCTGCGTTGCATTTTACAAAGGAATATTTCTTGTGGAAAATATTGTACGGTAACATATAATGCAATATTTTACAATATCCAGCTTAATATGAGATCAGAAACCATAGACCAGAACCATAAACCAAAGAACAAAGACCATAGATTATTGAAAAAAATTTATCAATATAAAATTGAGAGATCCTAAACGATGCAGAAAAAATAATGATGGAATAATCTCAGAATAAATGGCATATAATTTGCATTTATATTCATATCTATAACACTGCGAAATTTAAACTCGCCGAAAATAAACCAGCGCCAATAATATAATGCAATTGCAAAGATTATTTTCAAATGAAAATTCTGTGTTGTAATTTACAGAATGATATATAAGATATTAAATTTTATGAAATTTCTCAGCTTTTGTAATTTTAATAATAAAACAAAGTACTTGCAGAAAATGTATCAAATTCAATCGTTCGGAAAGAATGCCGGTATTAAATAACCTATAGTTCGATATTTCACGCACGCTTCAATGTCGGAATTTTTAAACCGCCAAATATGTGCTCTTAATTTAACAGCGTCATATAAATTCGCTTGAAATAAATTTAATCATCATTAATATTTGTATGTAAAAAGATTTACAGTTCATAAACATACATAATATAACGCTACCGAGAAATTTCAACTCGAAACTTCACCGACTTCAAGTAAAGTGAAACCGGCGCGCCTAACGTTATATATAATGCAATATTTATTTGTCAATATCCAGCTTAATATGAGACCAGAAACCATAGACCAGAACCATCAACCAGAGACCATAGAATAAAAGACCATAAACCAAATAACAAAGACCATAGAGCAGAGACCATAGATTATAGCAAAAAATCTATCAACATAAAGTTGAGAGATCTATACGATAAATCAAATTCGCAAATTTCATGATAGCACTTTACTAGATTACTGGACAAACGATCGTCGACAAGGCGGGATTGGTCCCTCGTGGCCGCTCCCATAAGTTAAGAATTAAGGACGATATTTGCAGAAACGATTACGTTAACATCTAGCGCAGTATCAGCGCGAATCGCGATCGTATCTCAACGTCAGTATTCTCGTCATCACGCGCGATTCTGTCATGCGTGCTCTATGCAAATATCATTTCATGCAAATGTCATTGATGCCGCGGTCTTTACAGAATAAGTCGAGCGTTACCTAACATTTGCAGCGAATCATGCATTGTTGCGAGATTAAATGCGGCAGAAGCGCAAGCGTCGGAATTAATCCCTTTTCCGGCTGAAATCTTCAGAGAATCACGAATCACGTCGCTTTCCGGCCGTAAACGGTAAAGACGGCAAAGCAGGCGAGCAATATAATTTGCATAAAATTCTTTAATATAAACTGAAGCTACAGATGTAGCTATTAAAAATTTTGAATACTAAACGATGCAGAAAAAATAATGATGGAATAATTTCAGAATAAGTGACATATAATTCGCATTTATCCATATAGCATTGCTAAATTTGAGCTCGCCGAATATGAACTAGCGCCAATAATATAATACGATTGCAAAGATTATTTTCAAATGGAAATTCTGCGTTGCATTTTACAAAGGAATTTCTTGCGCAAAATATTGTACGGTGACATAATGTAATGTTTGACAATATCCAGCTTAATATGAGACCAGAGACTATAGACCAGAGACCATAAAGCATAGAGCAGAGACCACAGACTGATGGAAACCAAAGGTCATAGAAAAAAATCGCTCTAGATTTTTATATTTTTTTCTTTAAAATATATTGAAGAGATAAGAAACGGATGTAATTTTGTAAGTTTATCAAGACTTCAACAGGTGGATTGTAAATTAAAATTTCGCTTTCATATATTTTTTAAAGACGCGAAAAAAAAATTTTGTAAAAACTTGCACATTCGTGTCATCAATTACTTTAATAACTCTTAAAAGTGACGATAAAACAACAGCAATTTTATCGTTTAAATCCTTTCCGGTATGTAAAAATAAACGAGTAAAAGAATAACCTTTCAAATGACATTGAATAAATGAAAAAATTACAAGACAATGACTCAATGGAAATAATTATTACATACGTTTCGCACGATTGCAGTCACGTATCGTCCGTGAGGAGCATTGTGTACGGAGACTACACGAGGTCCTGCCTTGTTTAACATCGGCTTTCGAAACAATCGATAAGGCTCACCTCAAAAATTCTCTCGCCAAGTACGTCACGCACTTTCCACGAACGATAAACCTGAGCGCAACGCGCGTCTCAGAAGAGGCACTTACGACGAAATCAGAGGTGGACAAACAGGACATAGCGAAACGTATGGTGCCTTTTATCCTTTCGCGTCATCGCGAATAATACGCGGAAAAGTCAACGCCACTCACAAAATAACCACTCGAGTTGTCAAACAATACATACGCAGACAGTTTACATGTCAGTTGATGAGAAGCTATGTAACGAGAGGCAGACGACGTGATCGATAATAACCGCAAGGTTTTGCGAAGGTCTGCCCGTTGCACACATTGACAACATTAACATTTTATCATATAAAGCTGCTGGGGGAGTGGTTTATTTTTTTTTTATATTATACTCTCTTACGCGTGATATAATCGATTGAATGAATTTTTTACGAAGAATCGCATTTGAAAAATCAAGTTGGAAAAAAAATATACCTTGTCATCATACGACAGCATTAAATTTTTAAATGATTATATTATATGTATATTTATGAAAGTAAAAGTTATACTTTTAGAGTAGAAAATGTGTACATTAATTCCACAAGAAAAAATTTCCGAACTGTTTTAAAAAGCTGCTGTATATTTTTATATTTTTTCGTTAAAATATAAGAAACGGATGTAATTTTGTAGAAGGTTTATCGAGACTTCAACAGGTGGTAAATTGATGATTTCGCTTTCATATATTTTTTAAAGAAGACCGGAAAAAAGAATTTTGTGGAAATTTACTTGCTGCTAGGTATATACACTGTATATATTGTTATATAATTAAGAATAATTTTCCTCTAACTAAGATGTATTATAATAAAAGCGATTTGTATGATAATTATGTTTTGAATAATAATTCACGCGATTGAAATTTGTTATTGAGCGCATCTGTGAATCAAAAACGTTAACATTGCTGTAATTGCCGCGAAACAATTGCGGCATACATTTTTCACGTGTCGATTTCGAAATGCCGATGCGGTTGTCCCAGACCGAGTTTCTCTAGGTCAGAAATTAAATCGTGTACTAACAATGTGATATAATATATTACGGCATGTTAAAATTTATCATGCGCATAAAAATCGATTGATAATTGCACTTTTAATAAGCTGTACTATAAGAAACTAAACTGATTCTCTCTCTAAAATTAATTTTTCTCGCCATTTAATTTTTTGTATTAATTTCAAGAAATAATACTGTGTTGCACATTATCAAATAGACAGCTAAATATTGATAAGGTGATATAAAAATTAAATGATAAAATTTTGAGAGTTTAAAATATATATTATAAAAATAATTTATATCAATAGAAACAAAAAGATTTTATTATTAGATAAAATTTCATGTTTTAAAATCATGTTCAGTCAATTAAATTTTATTACTCAATTTATACAAGACAATTTTTTTTCTCCATTAATATACGTTCATAATTTGCAGTTAAAATAAAGTTTCGATATATGAAGAAATTTGATAGGATGCGTGCAACCGAATCGATTACAGAGAGAATATTAAGGTATAAGTATTAATTGAAAAGAATTAGAAAATTTAAAAAAGACCACAAAATATATAGAAAAATAATAGAATGCGAGTATGCGATTGCAGAGATTATTTTCAAATGAAAATTCTGCGTTGCATTTTACAAAGGAATATTTCTTGTGGAAAATATTGTACGGTAACATATAATGCAATATTTGACAATATATCCAGCTTAAAATGAGACCAGAAACCATAGACCAGAACCATAAACCAAAGGACAAAGACCATAGATTATAGAAAAAAATCTATCAATATAAAATTGAGAGATCCTAAACGATGCAGAAAAAATAATGATGGAATAATCTCAAAATAAATGGCATATAATTTGCATTTATATTCATATCTATATAATACTGTGAAATTTAAACTCGCCGAAAATGAACCAGCGCCAATAATATAATGCAATTGCAAAGATTATTTTCAAATAAAAATTCTGTGTTATAATTTACAGAATGATATATAAGATATAAAATTTTATGAAATTTCTCAGCTTTTGTAAATCTTTTTACATACAAATACTATTCATGATTAATTCGAGCTTATTTCGAGCGAATTTATATGACGCTGTCAAATTGAGAGCACATATTTGGCGGTTTAAAAATTCCGACATTGAAGCGTGAAATATCGAAGTATAGGTTATACCGGCATTCTTCCCGAAGGATTGAATGGTACATGTTCTGCAAGTATTTTGCTTTATTAAATCACAAAAGAAATTTCATCAAATTTGAACTGGCGCGCCTATGTTCACATTGTACCGCTATCACTTACTTGATTGAGCGTCGTCGGGATGATATCAGGTGTCTGCGGCAGCATCGTTCCGGGAGTTCTGTCGTTTGCGAGCACACAACGAGTCAAAGCCATTTATTCACACACGCGAGCATTGACATAACAGAGATCAGCGACGAGAAATCGCGAAAAAAACACCTTGACGAGACACACTGTGAGATCGATCACGAGCCGTACAACGTTCGTCCTCCTCTCGCTCTCTCCCTCTCTCTCTCTCTCTCTCTCCTTCGTCCGTTCTCACTGCTCGGTTTTCGTCACTTATTCTATCGAAACTGCATTCACGCAATCCACGTTTAGAGCACTATTTGAAGCCGCAATAGCGATCGGAAAGCTCGCGAGAGACCACCGGTCGAGAAAATCTTTTTCCCGAATACATCAAAGAACGCCGACAACGACAGGACGCGACCGACGTCCCATTACCGTGAAGTTGTGCGCGAGGACTGAGGACCGACTGCGACTGACGGATCCGGGCGGTGTAGCTGCGCGAGCCGAGCTGCGCCGAGTGTCGGCGGAAACGACCGAACGCTGTCACACGTCCATACGTATGCGCGCGCGGCATGTTCGGAATTTGACGAATAACAATAACATCGGACTGTTATTTCCTTTCTAAAAAAAGGCATTGTTAAGTCGATTCTTGCAAGTAATGTTGCCTCTTTTTTGTTCAAAATAAAATAAAATAAAATAATATGTTTTAAACAATATGTTATAATACTTTAAACCCGATTAATATTTTTGACAGTTATCAGCTGATTTCTGTCAAAAAATATTAATCGAATTTAAAGTATTGTAACATATTATTTACTGCTTATTACTATTTAATATTTTTAACGTATTATTTTAAAGTTTGATTAGCAAATTAACGCTTTATTAATATTTTTTACAGACATCAGCTGATTAAACCGTTAATTTGCTAATTAAATTTTAAAATAATAATATGTAAAAAATATTAAAATAGTAATACCTATGTTGTAAATAATATATTATAATACCTTATCCGCGATTAATATTTTTTGACAGAAATCAGCTGATAACTATCAAAAATTAATCGAGAGAATTTAAAGTATTATAATAACATATTATTTAAAACATATTATTTTATTTAATTTTATTTTGAACAAACTGTCAAACTACTAACTTTCGCGACAGCCTATCGATGCTACGAACATAACGCACAATGCGAATCGAGACAATAGCATCGCGAAAAAGATGCAACAATATTGCGAGAATGGACTTAACATGCATTTTTAAGAAAGGGATGTTATAATATTTTCTTAACTCTATCGAAATAAACAATTTCTCACTCACCGGTCCGTGCAATAGCGGAATTGTAGTACACGCAGCACATTGATCTGAAAACAAAATATTCAAATTATGTATATATACATGTGTGTGTGGGGGGGGGGATGTATGTGTGTGTACAGGTGTTTTGAAAGTATGGTCGAATATCACAATGTAGTTTAGAAAAAAATGTTTTTAGGTTTTACCTCACAGTTGCCCCGTTGTCGCCCGATGCCACCCCGGGCCTCCTCCTCCTCTCTTAGTTCATGGTAGCACTCACGACACTCGCGAAAACACGAATAATTACGATACTTTACACGGCACTCCCGACACGACGCGTGAGACACACGCGTATTTCGCGTACATTGCACTTGCAATGAGAAAAAACGATGCGAAAGCTATAATCGCACGAATCAACGTCCATTCGACACTCAAGAATCTCGCAGTCAAACAGCAATGCTACCTGTAACAAATAAAATAAAATAAAACATTACTATCTTAATTTTTATAACATATTATTATTTTAAAATTTAATTAACAAATTTTCTCTTTATTAATATTTTTTGACAGAAATCAGCTGATTAAAGCGTTAATTTGCTAATTAATTTTTAAAATAATATGTTATAAAAATTAAAATATGTTTTAAATAATATGTTATAATATTTTTGACAGTTATCAGCTGATTTCTGTCAAAAAATATTAATCAAGAATAAGGTATTATAAATTATAGCACATGAGATATACATATATCCTGTAAAAAGTTATTTACGAATCTAATAAGTGGACAAAAAACTATAGCATTTTGGAATTTTATACAGTTTTCTTCGTAATTTTTTGTTTGTGAAACTCATTCGTATTCACCATATAACGGTTGCAGATAACATAATGGTCGTATCTAAATAAGCTGCCTTGCAAATGACAAATTCCTTTCTCTTCAACAACTCCCGCGTTCACCTAAGTAACTGTACTCTTATCTTTAATACATGCAATATTCTTGGATCGCTCTATCTTTTTATTCGCATTTTTCTAACAATTGTGCATTGCATCTTTTTAACAATTTGCATTGCGTAGCTTATTTCCAAAATTGTGGCAAAATATTTACGAATAAAATAAGAATGTGTTATCAAATTTCTATTAGGCAATCCCTATAATTTAGTTAATACAATTAAAGGGAAAGCGATTCAAGCTTTTGAAAACTATACTATTAAATCTTGAATACATTTTTTTATTGATAAGGTTTTCCTATAAATATTTTTCCTTAATTTCCTTTTAATTTATATATAAGTTTCCACAAGTTTTTGCACGTAATCTACATTTTATATTTGTAATATAGGCTAAAAGTATGTTAGCGGTATCTGTCTTTTTAATCTGTCTGAAGCAGCTTTGTGGATAAATATGCGAAAAAAAGAAAGGTGCAGAAAGTAGAACAGTTTTTTTTTATTTACCTGAACGTGTAGGAAGAAAACGGGAATAAAGACGGGATCGTCATGAAAAAGCGAAACAAAAGGACGTGGTTAAAAATAGTGGACCGGTTACGTCAACCGGTCCTTCCAAGGACCATGGCTGATTATATTATTCTCTTTTCCATGTCGTCTCCACCAAGAATGCTTCGAAATGTCAGAAACTGAGGCGGGAATAACGATAATGTGTCTCGCGTCATCGCGTCAGGCATTTATATCAGTAGAATGGTAAAAATTTATGAGGATATCGAACACAAGAGAGATTTCGCTGTGACTCTATCGTCATTTCTATAAATTTTACGTGTATGAATTTTCGCTGAATTTTTAATGCCATTTTAATTGTGCTATTATCGAAGAACGTACTTAAGAATATTAAACGTTGTCAATTGAAATGTTTAATGCAAAGCGCTTTTTGTATGCAACAATAGTTGCACGAAATGTAAATTTAAAGTAAATAAGTAAAAATATCATAATGTCACGCGTAAATTATAAAAAAATGCAAATTTAATTTACTTTTCAATATAACTTATTAAATATACAAAATATATATTTGTTAAATGTGAACGAAAGAATGAAACATTATTACTATGTTGAAACCATAATTAATAATATTATATTCAAGATTATTTTACACATATCATTGAACATTATATAATAAATAGTACATTGAACGATAATATATAAATAGCACATATTGATAAGATTATGAAAAATCAAGCACACTTTTTGGATAAAGACGTTAAATAAAAATCGACTAATAGAGAGACGGAAATTCCACATGTCACACACCTGTTTATAGCTATGATAAGTAAAATGATTACATCACGAGATGAGTCACAGCGAATAAATCTCCATTAACGAATATCACCGTTAAATGATACTTTCGTGATATTTTGAGAGTCGACGCTTTCTGTCGAATATACAAATCTGATGGTGACATGATATAAAATATTTGGCATTATAATTGGTTAATTATTTCTCAATTTAACTTTTCCTAAAACTCAATGCTTATTGGAAATTATTTTGAGTCATCTGTCAAACCAAAAGCTAAAAATGCTATAACGTCAACATATAAAATAAAATATTACCTTTTAAAGCTTTATATTTTGCAGTTTTATAAGTTAATGCGATATAGAAATATGTATTTTTTCCCCTGAGAATGTATCTCTTTCTACTCTCTTATCCGATAAGAATATTTACACCTGAAAGGTAACACTCCTAATTATCACTTCTTAGAGTTGTCCTTCTATATAGATTGCAACGCTATCGCATCCACAAAGTGCCTTATGTTCTTATCAGTCTCAGTGTACATTATTATTCACGGATGAAAAGAGACTAGAAATTTTATCCTACATATATTCTATATAAAAAAAAATTTTTTTTTAATCCGGAAACGCATTTTAAAGCTATGTGAAAAATATATTTAAAAAATGTGCGTATTCTTATTAATAAAACAATTAATATTAATTTTATGTCAATTGAGCAAGAAAAGTGTTCATACAATATTTTACACTGTAGAATATTTATGTGAATAATATTTTAATATTCTCTGCTAGGCATGATTTTATATTATATGGTATGCCTATTTGATTTATATCTTTTACCGTTTTATGTACGAGGGAGGGGCTAAATGGTTTTATTTAAATTATTATGTACGCTATAAAGCCAGTATGAAGACGGGATATTCTTTTTCATCCTATCTTGCATGTATGAACCAACGGTTTAAATTAAAATCGCGGGCCACTTTCCTCGTGCAACTTTCTATGACCTACATCCCATGTTTCTGCCAACAAGATCGCCTTTAACTGCATCATCGAACGCTCAACTTCCGGAATAATTAACAGTCGGCTTCCACAGATGACTGAATCTAATCCAGTCTTTCGTTTGCATATCCATTCGCAGTGATTGCAAATTTTAGCGCAGTGACTAAACCAGAAGAATGGCTTTATCGGTCAGTTTTTTTTCTTTCGTTATTATTGTGCAATAAGTAAAAAATATTTGCAAGAGAACAATTTCACATTATTTCGATTATTTATGCATTGTTTTTAAAAATATTATTATGTAATTTTAGTTATATATACGAGCATCATCAATTTGTATAAATTTTATAATTTGTTTTAATAAAAAAAATACTTATTTTGTATCAAAAAAATTCTTTATATAATTATTATTTAATAAATTAATATCTCATAATATACTGCATAAGTCATTGAAACACGATTGTCGCAATAATTGTTGCAATAATAGAAAATAACAGTTCATGTATCATATTATATTAACAGGGGCTCTGGAAGTTCGACTTGAATAAATAAACGACTATAAATATTTAGGAAAGCAAGCGCCGGGGTAAGAGTGCATCTATAAAACATGATCATCCCCGATGAAGGAAGACAGAAACCGAAGAAAAAAAAACCAAGCAACGGTGATGAGGGTAAAGAAACCGATCTTTCCACCACATGTTTTTACGCGGAGGGGAAACTTTTAGATTGCAAAGGGTCGTTTTCATGAGAGGTGCAAGGGCAAAGTTGGTAACGTGTGAGAAAAAGAAAAGCAGAAAGGCGTATGTATCTTTGAAAAACGACGCGTCGTACGAATGAGCTCTGGCTTTGCTGCAGAGGTGAAACGACCTCGGTCAATGTCGAAGGTCGTTGCCCGACGTCGCGGCTTCAAGTATCGCTTTTCCTTATGTAAACGCAATTAAAAATCGTCGCATCGCGCAACGGTAGAAAGTTTAATTGGCTGCGATGTGGCCATGAAAATTCATGACTTAGCATTTCAGAAGTTTTCAGATCATAATTACATGTATTGTTTTAATAGAAATATAAATTCAAATAAAATCAAAATTTAATTAGATTAGATTCTATGCATATGACTAGAATATAAAAAATAAAATTTGAAAAAAATTTCTTGTAAAATAAAATACAATCTCTAATAAAATAAAATAAAAATATTAATAAATTCTGCAAAATATTTACATATCCACCATATATGTATATGTGTTTTTTTTGCTTATATAGAAAATAAAGCAAATATTGGGTGTACAAATATATAATATTGTTGTCTAACGTTATAAAAATAAAAATTATAAAATAAAAAATAATAAATACATTTACAGTTTATAAAAATATATGATTTATAACTGTGTAATCAAAATGTATGCTTTGATATGACTTACCCTGCTGGAATGTAAATGTGTTGTTGAAGAGTTTGCAATTGCATCCTCGAAATAGCAAAGTGTCCAAATATTGATATAACATTGCGAACAAAGCGTTGCTTCATCAAGAACGGCAACTTATTCATTATCTCACAACATTAAACTGTCAGAACCTGAAACAACAAAGAAATGATACACATTAATAACGCAGATGTTTTGGATTGAATTCTCTCAAATATTTTTCGACGATGAAAAGATTTTTATTTTGACGTTTTACTTCTAAATGGGATATATCGGTTTTTTTCGTCAATTATACGTCATGCGTTTTCTCGGGCACTTTATTCAATTGATTTATCGGCAAAAATACTCTAACATAAGAAGCAAGTTGAACGACATCATTTCATTCTTGTCAGTGTGCCTTCTTTTTCCCTCATCTCGGCCCACGCTTCGTCTCTCATTAATTTGCACCACGTTTCTTTCATATAATTGAGCCGCATACCGATTCACAAGTGCTTTTAGGCACGAGTGCTTCCCGTATTTTCGAGTGGATTAATCTCTTTTTGTTCGATGAACGGTGAATGGATCAGTCAATGCCCTTCTCGATGGGCAACGTTGCTTAATGAAATATCGATTTCCGAAAGTAACGTTGAAACGGATACGTACGGGATTTAATCTAAATACGAACTGGTCCTCCAAAATATGTAGATACAATTTCGCGATTTATATATTAATATACCTGACCTTTCCCAGAGGAAATTAATTCTCAAACAATTTCTCGTGATTGATTTAAAATCAGAAAGTCAACCTATATTAACGAAAAGAAAAAAAAACTACTTACGAAAAAATTATCAATTATTATATGTAATTAAATAATGCAATTTACTGTAAAATATATATTAATATAATTCGTACGTCAAAATTTTCGATTGAAATTATCTGTCGTAAAGTGACGAACGATCGTGTCAACTCGTGTCATCTCTTCTCCCAGGACGCTTCTATCATAATACATCGTTTCTATAGACAATTCCCAATACGGCTATTCCCGGAGGGAATTTCTGCGTCATAAATGTCGATGAAAATAAATCCCCGAGCGCTTCTTCGCTTCCGCAAGTGCAGTTTGCCTTGCAGATTCGCGAGCTACATAGACACGCTAGGAATTGCATTTAGCAGTACCGAGATATCACGAACGCGAATCCGCTCGAGCATCAATTATCCTCGTCTGCTGTTCTCGACTGTATACTTATATTGCGGAAAAATATTATGCAAATGTCGAACGAGAGGAATCGGCGATCCTCTTTGCGTGCGTAAGACAAAGTACCGAAGCGAAAGGGATACTTTGATATAAAAAAAAAAAAAAAAAAAAAAAGGATCATCCTGATCCTTTTATCGCTAATAACTGCGATGTTCTGTTAAGATCCTATTAATAAAAATTGCGTTCGTTAAAGCGTCTGTAGACTCGTTTCAGACTTTCTTTATAAGTTTTACTAAATCGCTTTGTGCTCTTGCATTATAAATTATTATTAAATAGTTTCTTAACTTTAATCTATACACTGAGAAGAAAAATGGTTAACTTGACTAAATCGTTCAACTAAATTATTATTTTGTTAATTGAACATCTATTTAATTTAAATATTTCTATAGTTAAACGATTTAGTCAAGTCAACTTTTTTTTTCAGTGTATGTTATGATAAAATTTGTGATGTAAGATTTAAATTTTATTTATAATATAAAAGAATATAGCGAATAATTTTGTTAATCTGAGAAAAAACAACTTGATAATTAAATATAAAGTTTGTTTTCATAATTACTGTTACACTTGTGCTCTTAAGAAGAAACTGCTCTTAACTATTACATAATTAATAAAAAAAGAACAAATTTGATTCAGATATATTATTAGAATATTACGATAGAGAGTCAAGGTTTAAATTAAATGTTATTTATTCGAGATATCTCTCTCGTATCATCAAGAACTCAGGAAATGGAGTTACATACCGAAGGCTGATGCACTTAGGGCTCAATGCACGAAGCGAGGCGTGTATACATGTACATCTGCATATGTACCATCTTGATTATCGCTCGATATTCATTCCTCGGCAAGTGTTAAATTCGATTTCCTCGAGCCCGCTTCGACCATTAATTTAAAAATCTCGTCCAATTAAAAATTATTATCCCATCCGCTATGCGAGTTCACGTGCAAAAGTCAGCTGTCATCTCGCGCTCAGTCATTTTCTGTGCTTCTTAAAATAGTTACAGAATTTTCGTGAGCTCGTATCCCCGTGTTGTTCAACACTGTAACAAACACACGTATGTAACAAACACGTTAATATTTCACGTATAGAATATTCTGCACGAGTTACGAGAAATATAAAATGAGTTTAAATTTAAACTTTGACGCTTCTATGTTGTTTTGTTCGCAACTTACAATTCAAAATCTATTATAATTAATAGTTATTACTATTATAGTTAACGCTGTAATAAATATCATTAATATTATAAATAAATAAATCTATTATAATAAACATATATACATATATTTTATTTTCCATTTATTGATTCATAAGAGATATTAAAGAAATCTTTGAACTCTGCCTCTGCTCAAGAAATCTGAAAAAAACTCATTGGTTTTAGACTCTGCCTCTGCTCATTCATCTCTTTATAATCTATTAAAACAGTGAACGAAAAAAATTTGTAAGTTCACTTTGTATCATTTTATATGTTGAAGAGACACAAGAAGCTTATAAATTTGTGTGAAAGAAAATCTTCACGAGTTAGAAATATTTTTAGGTAATATTTCACCTACTTTTATTGCTTGAAAATTATTTTTTGAATTCTATTATCCGGGATAGCGCGAACGCAGTCCCGACTAACAAAAATTATACGTCCGAGATATCCACATTAGGGATATTCGCAAGGGTCAGCTCAACCGTAGTGCAATGGAAGAGCCTCGCCCTGGAGGAACCGCCTTGTTGATCACGGTAGCCTCTACGCCAGGTAAGTATGCTTTCAGTCCTCGCTCACGCTCTTTTATAATCGCGAAGATGATTCTTAAATGCGAGAAACCTTGCCTGCCTTGCGCCGCATAGCGTCAAAAATTCGAACTAATTCACCCGTCTGCCCGGTTAGGTTTCGAACGGTTGCCTCTATGAAGGGTGACCACACGAGTGGAAGGGATAATATAAAGGGATGCGATATACCAGAACATTATTCGAGAAACTGTCATTTTCCATATGGAAATACGTATATGTACATTTCTCGTTGTCAGAAACAATGAAAATGCGTAGGGAAGGACGACGCGACATGCGCGTTTCGAAAAAGGGCGAGGGATAGCTTTATTGCTCGCGATACGGAAAATGTATGGAGCCTGCTGGAGGCAGGGCTGCTAAGATATTCTGAATAAATTGCCGATGGCAAGGCCGCCAGTCTGGCGTCGATATTCTTGCTGTCGGTTGCACCACGTGCTCGTTCAATACGCATCGCGGATGACAGCTTGTAATCGCGAACGCAGCAAAATCGTACGTTATTTTCCCGAAAAGTTTATCTATCCGCATGATCAATAAAAAATGTAAAAATGATAATAATTTCCAATCATTATCATTAAATTGAAAGCAGAGAGCGAAAAGAATTTTTTCGTTATTAAAGAAAACACACGTAAAAAAAGGTCAAAAGAGAATAATGAGATGTCTCTCTATTTTCTCTGAAATCTCTAATTGAAGTTAGATGCAATCACAAATGCAATCGATGATGCCGTGCATCCTCTCTATGCTATGTGCATGTAGGTTAAAATTTAATTCGACATAAAAATCGAATAAGTTTCTATCAATTATGATCAAACGATCAGACTTTGAAACGTGTATAATTCGCAGATGAAAGAAAAATGAAATAAAAAAGAATTGGATTTGATTCTTTCTGCAAAAAAGAGAGAAGATGATTAAAAAATATGCAGTGTACAAGTAATATGTTTTATGAGTCAATTAATGATGTTATTAAACTAATTATTGTATACTGCAATTTTAATAACTTCTCAAAAATTACAGCAAATTATCGATTAAGGAAAATGCAAGTTTTAATTGAATAGTAAATCCAAAAAATGCCAAGACAATGTCGTGATCCAAAATGTATTGTAAATAAAGAAAAATTGACGTAAGAAACATATAGTTTCGCTATAAAAAAAATTGTATATACTTAATTATAAAATATTGCGTGTAATAGAATTGTTTAAATTTTATATAGCATGCATGTCTCTTGTAATAACTTATTATGAAACACAGCATATTGTAAAGATTCTGGTTACTTCATAAGAATCAAAGAATTGGATTGCAATCGGATTCTTTATGAAATGTGTCATTGATTAAGATCTTCATGAAATGCTGTGTTTTATGATAAGACTATGGGATTTAACTTCGCGTTATGTGCACATACTTGTTAAATATTATCTTTATCATTGATAGCGCTCATAAATACAAGAACAAAGAGAAAGATCCGAAACCGTCTTCAAATCAAACTTCTTTGAGCAATTCTACTGTATCGCAAAATGAAAAGCAGAAACGTACAAAATCAAAGTCAAAGCACTCGAAAGATGCCTCGAAAAGTTCGAAAACATTGTTTAATGAATCGAAGGGCTGCAAAAAGTAATTAAATAATTCATTATTATTAAAATATTTTCTAAGAAAAATAATTTAATGCGAAATTTTTTGCGAACAAAGTTAATTATGAAATATTTATCTCGTAATTAATTTCCACACTATACATTTTTCGAAAATGATTAGTGTTGACACATACATGCATAAAAAAAAATATATAAATCAGTTCCATAAATTTAATGTTCTTTTAAAGCAATTTGTCAATACATATTGTTAATATATCAATGCAACTTGTTAGAAATTGCTAATTAAAATCAATATTATCAAATCAAACAGTTTCTCGAACAAAGAGTATAATTAGTGAAACATGTAGAAAATATGTTTATATTAAAAACAGTTTTATAATATCTTATGAGTTTGTTATAATATATTATAATATGTTTCTTTCAGTAAGAAATGTCATGTCTCGCAATCGACTTCTGGAAGTTCGATTTTGAAACGTTTACGACAAAAATTACGGTGAGACATAAAATAATAAATTACTGCCATATGTATCATCCATTAATATGAAGAATCATTTCATCTCACGTGAAACAAGTTTGACCTTGTTTTTTCTGTGTTCTTAAGAATTCTTTCAACTTACTGACTCAACCAGATTCCTTCCTAAGCTAAAATAATAGCATCTTTTTCTCACGATATTAGTATAGAGTACCTTATTATATTAATACTTATATATATAGTGTAGTACCTTACACATTAAATAATGTTAAATCTCGGGAGGTAAAAAGAATATAAGCGTAAAAGAAATAAAATATAAAAATAAATAAAATATACATAAGAATTCTCATAAATAAATGTTTTTGAGAAAATATTGATATGCAAAATGATTATTTTAAGCAATCTCATATGTTAATGTTGATCTGCAAAAAAAGTTAAAAATACATCTACATTAAAAATAAACATTTAATAAATATTAAAGTATAATAATAGCGTATTTATCTGATTTGTATGTATAGCATGAAGAGCACAGAATCGAACACGTTTGAACGAATTTCCGGCAGTTCCCAAAATTATACGGAGCAAATATGTACCTGTGGCAAAAGTGGTAGAAAAAAAAACGTGTTAAAAAGAATCTTTAAACCAAATATTTGACACTTTAGTGGACTCGTTCACGAATGTCTCGTACGAATTTTTGACACAGAGCGTCGCAATCCTCAGAGTGGAAGTTCGCACGAACACGCGAATTTACAGAATATGTCTACGGAGAGGAACAAGAGAAGAAAAAAATCGCGTCGCCGACATAAAAAGGCTTCGAAGAGAGAAAGTGATCAACCAAGGCATGACTGTTTCACGACGCTTTGTGTCTGTGTGCGAGGTCGCAGTTCGAATAAGCTAAGAGTTTGTAAATGCACGTCGTCTCATGAGATTCTTTCCAGTGATCACGAATGCTGCTGCGTTAAAGTTAATCTATAATAATAATAATAATAATATAAACATTGTGTATTATTTAATATTACTTCAAATGATTAATAATTTAACTATGTATATTAAAACAATATTTTGAACTCATTTAATAATTCATTTTTTTGTAAATATAAGGGATATTATTTTTTAATAAAAAATTAAAAATAAATTCTATTTTACAAAGAAAAAAGAAATCTATTATAATTAGAAAAGATAGGATACGCATAGTCAATATAAAAGCAAGATATATAATAATCAAGTATAAATTAAACACGCAAAAATATTAAGACCATGAAATGTCGTGTTGCAATTTTTTTCAGGACAGACGAAAAAAGAGGACGAATCGACCTAAAAGCATATTAAAAAATGACATTCAAACGGGCAGACACACTGCAGATCCATCGGCCAGTGAAAGAAAACATCTGGACGAATTATTGCAAGAAAAAACAAAGTTAGCATGCTGAGGTTTATATTTTTAAAAATACGTTTTTTTAAAATTTCCTTCTCATTTCATTATCGAAATTTGCAGCGAAGAACGCAACGGGATTATCAAAGGATTAGACACTGTTCGCAAAGGAATTAACAGATTTGGTGCACACACAATTAGAATTTTTAAATCTGAAAATTAATATTTCAAATAATTAAAAATCAAAATTTCAAAAATATTTTTTAAAACTATTTGATACTTAATTTTATTTGTCTAATATGAACATTCTGTGTGTAACCAATTGACAATCACACAACATTTTTAATAACATAATTTTTCTAAATTGTTAAATTTACGATGTTCATTATATGTCCGTATAAAATAAAAATCTGAAAAAAATATTCAAATTAAAAAAAGAATTATATGTATGTATGGATATAAAACATGTATCGTAGAGCATTTTTTTCATATTATTTTTTAGGTTCTATATTTGCTTGGCTGGACATGCTGCAAAAAATTGATATTCTGAAACAGATCATAAAACGCCATTTCTTATAGACAATTTATTCGATAATATTAAAGAATTCACAAATGTAAAGTAGTCCTGTGTGGAATTACGCTGAAACATAATTCAAATTCGGTACATCAAGGAAGTTTTAACCTGAGATAAAAAGAGAATCATTAATTGCATTGAGTATGTTTATGTACGTGTTACATGTCGCTATTGCTGTCTAATACATTGTATGAAAGTGTACCATTTAATCTATGAAAACTTAAAATAATAATGATACAAAATTCGCTGTTACTGCTTCAACGTAATAACCTATGTTACTTATTACGAGGTCCATTTATAAATACAGTACTGTATTCCATTATACATTGCCAAAAGAGGCAGTGGTCATGAATCAATGTCATTATGTCATTATGTTATATTCCCTAAAACATACATATTTTTTCATACTCATTCGTGACTTCCGACTAATTATTATCAGTATATTCACACTACACATATAAACATATCGCGCGCTCCATTGAAACAAAATAAAAAAATATTCTGTGTGGACATTCTACATGATACTACAGAATCTTTCCAAGAAGCATCAAAAGCTTCGAACAATCTGCTTCGATGCGAAGTTCTGTGTGGTTATCAGGCCGAGGCGAAGGCTCGCTGAGAGTAAATTAAGCTATTATATTACGTACGCGTGAGGAATTAGTCAAAACACTGGAATGATCGGTCACTTCTCGGAGAGACCGGTCGGTAGCGAAATCAGTTTATCATCGTATAATCAAACGCTCCCTTCGCGTATTATTCCAAAACATAGCGCGAAACTCGAATGAATTAATTAGGCTAAATGTGTGTGTAGCAAGCGCTCGAGTTTGGCAAGTCGGCGAGTAAATATCTTATACCGCGATATTATTATCTTAGGATCCCATTTCGGAAGAAGAGACATATATAGAGACATATAGAAAATGCGAATTCACCGTGTACTGCGCCTGCTAGAATTTCGTAACTTTTTTTCGATTTCGAACTGTCGTAAATCCGCCCTTTGCAAGAAATCTTGTCGCTCCAAGTATCCTTCCTTGCCCCTATTATGAGTATTGAGTTCCTCCTCTATGTTTTCCTGCTTCTTAAAACTGTCCCAATCTAACTTGGACTTTTCTAATGTACTAATTTTCGCCTTTTTCCCGATCTGTCCCAGAACAGAAGAAATACCACCTAATCCGGTGCGCCTAACACCGCCTTTCCCTCGCCCTTGGTTCGCCTCAGATGCGGATTCTAATGGTTTTGTGGAATTTTCCGCGGAAAGCGATAATCTGGCTTCCGCAGAATCAATCGATACCTCTTTCTCAACTTTCACTTCCTCACCAGCAAATTCAAAAACCTTTGTTATCTTAACTTTTTCCTGGATTTTTGGCTTTTGTATTGGTGGTGATCTCTCATTCGATCTATTAATTGGATTTTGTGGCTTTGGTTTTGATACAACAGCTATAAAATGATATATTCTAAAATTACACTTTTGAATTTTTAGGCATTATTATTCTTAATCTTATATTATTAATCTGTAAATGGAATTATAAATTTTTATCGATTCCAGTTTGTAATTTATATCAAAAGTTTCAAAGACTATAATAACATCGCAGATAGGATAATATTAAAACTTTAGCAGATATGGAGAAATCTAGTTTCTTGTCATTGTACTTTGTTCTTTAAGATATAAAACTTCTCCAAAATATTATTTTGTACTATTCAATATAATAAGGCTAAAGCTAATTAAATATTATTATATAATTATAATATGTGATATATGCTCCGCTTTATTAAAATTTTGAATATATGCTTTTACCTGTATCTTTCATGAAGTCAGCCCAAAGAGAATCAGCTCTCTTTTTTTCTTCTTCTTCAGTAAGTTCTTTTGTCTCTTTTTCCGCTTCTTTATTTTCTTCTTCTGATACTTTCGATTTGTTTTCTATAATTTTCTTGCGCTTTATACTCTTCCGACTCTTAGATCTCTTTTTACCTTTTTTCTGCCCAGGATCTCTTTTATTCTCATCATTTTCATCCTCTGGGCCACTTTCAACATCGCCTTCAGATTCTACTTCAGATACTTGCTCACTGTCAACACCATCAGGTACGTAATCTTCGTCATCTTCATCTGAATCTGAAGGCAGCTGATGTTCTTCCGACATGTTCAAATATCTAAAAAATACAGATATAGATGATAGAGTTATTATATATGTACATGTATATGAAATATGATATATTTATTATAATTTAATATATATATTTTTTGTTTGTAAAAAAAATTATTTGATAAATTGTATTTTTTACAATACTTTCCTCACTATACTGTTATAAGCTTCTTCTTTACAATTAATAAAAATGATATTTTATAATTATAAAGATTATATTTTATAGATAGTATAAAAAACATCTGTCATATATTATAGTCAGTGTTATATTAATATACAATAAATTAAATATTAAAATTATTGAAACATATATTATTCGTAGCAAACATACAAAAAATTCACTTTTAATTACTTTGCTTTTTCATTACATAATTCTGAAACTTCTGTCTCAGATGTGTCATAAATTATTAAATTAACAATAAAAATTTAAACAAAAACTCTCTAAGCACAAGTTTTCATTGATTAAAAAAAAAATCATTAGCATTAATATTAAATTCTTTTGCTCCAAAATATTCAAATAATATTCGAGATAAAGGTAGGTTTTTTGAAAAAAGCGGTAATTAAAAAATTCTATCAAATCACCGCGTTTTCTTGCACTGTCAACATCGCGAAACTTAACCTCTGCAATTAAGTAAATCTTCAGTTTTCAACGAAATTACACACGATAATTTAATATACGATTTCGTGACTCACATTCTCTTTGAACGGTGAGTCGTCGGTGCCAAAATTTCCGCAAACGGACGTCGATTCGCCTTCCGGAAATGTCGTTACATCGAGACGCGGTGGCGAATCTGACGTTCGTCGCCGCTCTCATGAATCGTCGTCGACGAGGGCCTGAATCGATCTCGCACGACGAGAGAGCACCGACTGGCCGAAAAAATCGCGAAATACCTTGGCAAAAAGAAGCCGCAACACTCGACGACACGTTCAACTCGACTCGACTCGCAAATGCGTCTGGCACGCATCGCGGCGATACGCAACGACACGATCGATGCGGCTTCTTGCGACGAATTAGGGAACTAAACTAAAATGGCGCCATTACGTCATTGATGCGATGATGTAAATTGAATTTTCTACTTTTGTGATTAGCAGTGGATTTTATTCAAGGTGAGATTTTCTATTGGACAGTTCGCTCAACATTTTTAACATTAGATATTTTCTATATAAAGAGAGAAGAATAAGAGATGTATCAGGCAATTTAATTTTAAAAAGAGATATTTAATTTTATAATTTAATTTTAAAAGAGAGATTTTTAAGATAAAGTTAAGATTATCAATCACTTTTCTTAATTGTAAAGAAGAAGTATATAATAGTGATAACAACCTAACCTAACACTTAACAAAAAAATTTACAAGAAATAAAATTTATAAAATAATTTTTCTCACAAACTAGAAACACACATATTTATTAAATTATAAATATTATATATTATATTATATATATATATAAAATTTTAAATATATATTATATTACATATTTATAATATTATTAATATTATAAATATGCATATATTTTATTATTATATAATATAATATAAATGTTATTAATATTATAAATATGACATACTTTTAGGGAATATATACATAATAAACTGTCTATTAATATAATTGATATTATATTGATCCTTGACTAACTGATGCCATTTCTAAGTGTTTCTTTTTATCTAATAGATATTTAAAGATGTGTGTGTGTGTCAGAAAAAATTAGCTGTTTTTCGATTCAAATAAAGATAACAAAGATTATATTTCTAATGATTATTCTGATATCTTATTTAACTTATTAGAACAACATAAGCGCGCCATTCCTCGATTTTATGTAAAAAAGAATGATATTTTTATATAAAGTTTGTTTAAACTTGATTAATATTTTTTGACAGATATCAGCTGATAAAAAATATTAATCAGCTGTCAAAAAATATTAATCGAGTTTAAAGTACTATAACATTTTATTTAAAACATATTATTATTTTATAACATATATATTTTTATTACATATTATTATTTTAAAATTTAATTAACAAATTAACGTTTTAATCAGCTGATTTCTGTCAAAAAATATTAATAAAAATATTCTTTTTTATATAAAATCAAGGGATAGCGCGCGCGTAGCGCACATTTGTGTTGTTCTAATATTATAAATATGATACACTTTTAGGGAGTATATATACATAATAAATTGTCTATTAATATAATTGTGTGTGTGTGTGTGTGATATTATATTGATCCTTGACTAATTGATACCATTTCTAAGTGTTTCTTTTACCTAATAGATATTTAAAGATTTCAGAAGAAATTAGCTGCCTTTCGATTTAAATAAAGATAACGAAGATTATATTTGTGATGATTATTCTGATATATCTTATTTAACTTATTTGCTCCTGTATTGTTTTAGAATAAATCTTGATTGTATTTTAAAAAACAATTACAACTATTGATTCACCAATGTTTGTAATAAAACAGAATTTATTATAATTCATAAATAGAATAACAAAATGTGATCCTTGATATTTTCGATATTTTAAGAAAATATCGATAGCAAATTTGTTTGTCTAAAATATTCAGATTAGAATAAACATACTGTTGTCTAATTTGCTTTTACGTTTAAATGATATCACGCAACACACGTTCACAGTTTCAGAAAAAGGTCGCAGTGTCGAATTGCCAGACATCTTTCACGAAATTGTCAAGCAATAATTTAACGCCTTCTTCAGGATACTAAGTAGGATTAGTAGGGTCACCGCAAACCTCATATTACAGGATCCATTTCGAATTCTAATTTCAACGAAACGAATGACTACCGGTTGACGGGGATTTTCAATGGATTATAGATCAGGCGACCCTTCTTTTCGAAGCGAAAGTCTGAATGAACGAGGGCGAGAAGGGAGCAAGCACATCTATGTATGTATTGGAGAGAAACAATTATACAAAATTATTATTAAATATTAGTTCAATATTACAAATACTGGTAAACCTATTTCTTGTACTGTTTTCATGCACAAGTATTAATATTAAACCTGTATATGTACAACTATCTCAATTTAGCATATTAGTATAGTCGTTTAACTCCGAGCTGAGGTCTTTAGTCTCTTTTCCCTGCGCTTCCATCGAGAGAGGAAAGGAAAGAAACCAGGAAGGATGTACCAGGTGGCTGCTCGAATGCAGTGCTATTGGATCAAGCAGCATCTCGGAAAACGAGATGAGACGAATGAGACTAGAGAGTTGGAATATTCGAAAGCTCCGCCTGGTTTTCGGGACGTCCCAAATCTCGCGCCCCTCCAAATAACATCTTCTGTCTGTCTCTTTCTCATATTCATATTCCTCCTCTCTTGTAGTCCACCCTTCGGCTTTTACTTCGAGAACTTTGACTAACAATTAGTTTCACGTCGGAGACGCGATCTATCGCGACGTTCTGCTCTGCTGACAGATATACTCGTGATCGCGTAAAAAAAAAAAAAAATTTCATCGGTCACGTAACAGGTATCGAGCAAGTTGCATAATTAATTGCGCTGTCTCTGAACTCAAGTGACAATCATGATCGATAATAATTTAAGTGCGTCTTTAAATTACTTCAGATAAGTGTCGCGTAGTTCTATTCTTTTCGATCTTTTGAACTTTGGCACAGTTGATTAAAGATAATTTCGAATTATAAGAAATCGAATAGCAAATTGCGGCAGTTCGTCATCTCAGATCTAGTCACTTGTGTTCTTTTATAATTCTTGTGTTATCATTCTTGGATTTTTTTTTATCGTGAATGTGTATGAGTCAAGAAAATGAAGTCTTGATTTAAGCAGTGATTTAAACAGTAGTCAAGATTATTATTTTTAACAACGTGCGTTTTTATTCCAAGTTAATGTCATAAAAAACAACATTTTTTAATAATAACGTTTCTTTCTTTAGTATATTTAAATGCAAAATTCCAATTTGCAATTTAAGTATACAAAAGAAATTTCGATTTTACGACATAAATTACGCAAGACAATTTAAAAGTTGAAAAAATGATATTAAAAAAATAGCTTTTAGCCTAGAAATTTATCTAAAAGATTTTTCACTGTATGAAAGCAAAACCGTGCAAAAAGAAACTCTTCGTATCTAATACGTGTGCTTATTTAATTTATCTGATGTAAATGATTTGGCCAAATCTTAAAAACTCTCGCTTTGCAGTATTGTGCTTTTCTTTTAATTAATTGCTTTAATAATTGATTGATTTTACAATCAGTAGACAGTTAATTATACATCAGTGATCTTTTAAATTTCCGACATTAATATAAAAACTTTAATATACTTTATCTATCGTTATATTTTTCGGCTGCATAAACAGAGGAATGTGCATAGATTTCATTTTTCGAAGAAATAAAATAAAACTGCCTAACATATAATAAAGGGACCTACATCTTGATTAAACCGCGATTGCCTCGTTCAGTTTTTCACGACAAGCAATGTATCTCACAAGTTGCAGAAGCGTCGCGTAATTGCTGTTTCGAATAATTAATGGTAGCTATTATAATTATAATATTGTATAATTAATGATGGCTATGGTATAACAGAATGCCTCGAAAACGGTGCGCCTCGACATCGTCGTTGGAAGAATATCCTTCCGAAGAGAAATACATGAAGGATGACATAGAGAGTCGCGCGCCGCGAAATGCAGCCAATGCACGTGAAAGAGCTCGAATGAGAGTGTTAAGCAAAGCCTTCGGAAGATTGAAAACGTCATTGCCTTGGGTCCCGAATGACACGAAATTATCGAAATTAGACACGTTAAGGCTAGCTTCAACGTACATATCTCATTTGCGAGCTGTTCTCCGAGATGACGGCGAAGCTCATCCTGAAACCACCAAATCCTTGTCGCTTGCTTTGGTGAGTATCTACTCATTCTTTCTTTTAATTCTAAATAACTTTGATAGAAATTGATATTGATCTTGATCTCGAATGATCTTAATTTCTTAATAGAAATACAAACCGAAGAAAATAATTAGCAATCAATTTAATAGTCAAAATGATCCATTTATAGAAACATAAATTAAACGAAAAAAATCTGACTTGTCTAATGTGGCAAGTATCTTATCAGCAATCGTTTTATAAAACATTTCAATATCACTTCATATCAGTATTTCTAAATAGATATATTATCATGCAAGAAAATATTTCACGAATTGCGAAATTAAATCGATTTTACTGGGAATTCAAGAGAGTTATATCCAAACTATTTCTCGCTTTTACAATCAGACTTTCGACTTGATAATAATTCTGTAAAATAACATCGAGACCAGGTGGATCCACTCGGAGTCGCGAAGCGAGCGCCGTCTTCGCAGTCATCCACTCTGTTTATGTCTGTCCAGGTGGATCGAATCACTCGAAAAACCATCTACCCACCCTTTGCCACCATTAATTCTAAGTTAGTTCCGTTGTTTGAAGAAGCGTGCCGTTTTCCGCTGCGAAATAGTTGCCTCCTCGTTTCCTTCCTCTCTCCCTCCGCGTGCAGATCAAAGAAGATATTTTATCTCCGAAAATATGTTTCTCCACACAAATTCAAATTAATATTAATTAATTTTTAGACAACGTACATAAACAAATTTTTAATTTATGAGAGAATTAATTTTCTTTTAGAATTTACCCTAAAAATGGTAATCGTGGGGCAATATGGTATAGATAAATTTCATGAGAATTTCTCTGATTAATATTTATCACAATAAAAAATAATATCTATCACAATAAAATACGTTTGATTAATTTTACTAAACTGCATAATAAAATTAATCAAACATATTTTATATTTTATTGTGACAGATATTATTTTTTATTGTGATAAATATTAATAAGAGAAATTCTCATAAAATTTTTTCTATACCATATATTGTCCCACGATTATCATGATTTTCAGGGTAAATTCTAAGAGAAAATTCTCTCTGTGTACGCAGTCTCTTTTGTTAGCTGATCAACAGCCATAATGCATACAATTTAATGAAAATTATTTTATGAATATATGAAATTTTAATAATATATTAAAAAAATATATATAATGCGCGATGCAATCTAATCTGTTTAAGATTTCGAATACTTTCGAGATATCGATTAAAATTTTATTTAAAAAATAAATAATAAAAATAATCTTAATATTGCAGTCGTGGCCATTCGCTATTCAAAACAGCAACGCTACCGCACTTATGAACAACAGTTGCAACGTGTCCTCCTCGACATCTTCGAGCTGTAATCAGTATCGAGGACAACAAGCGACTCATGATATCCAAAACTTCCATCATTCGGGGCACCAGAGCATATCGACGCGCCATAATCTTCAGGGAGGAGAGCAACAGCTCTCTTATTTCTAACAAAAAAATTCTGATAATCCGATCAAAGCTTGACAACGAGCGATATCTACGAGAAGCGACCATCAGCTGGGAATCACACGACTATGACACGGTGCTGACATTTTCACGCCTTATTTATTCCAGAGTGCCTTATTCTACTAATATTTATTGATTTACTTTTAATGCAATTAATAACGATTATACATCTTGTGTGACAAAGGAAATAATTTATCTGTCAATGACATTTATATCTTTGATTTATACGTCTTTTGTGCATCGAAGAGATGCATTCTACATACATTTTCTTGTGCAATAAAATAAATTCAGACGAGCAGAGTAAACAAAATATTATCTTTGTTTCGTGTGTTTTGTAGAAAAAAAAAATATAACGAAATGTAATGAGAGATCTGAAATTCTTGATTTATCAAACGTTTCGTAAGGGATATTATACATTCACAGAAAAATTATTTTCTTGTGTCACACATTTAATTATTGCAATATCATGTAATATTGTAATTGATACCAAAGCATATCAACTAGTCCAAATAAAATGTTTTTAAGATTTTCAATAATTTTCTTTATATTATATTTAATGCAAACGCTGCTTTTTATATTATATATTCAAATCACTGCTAATATAATATATTATTCGATGGAAAATAAAATTATTTTCTCATTACTAAAATAAAATAATTGGATGCAGTTATATATTATATTATACATGCACTTGCACTCGTATAATATATATAAAAAAATTGAAACTTAATCATGAATGATATTTCTATAATAATAAAAATATTCTTGATTAATTGGATGCAGTTATGCAATATAGAACCAATCACTAATTTTTTCTATTTTGAGATTTTTATTGCAAATTGTGCCTGAATGAATCAGGCATAATTTGCAATAAAAATTTCAAAATAAAAAAAATTGGTAGTTGGTTCCATACTGCATAATTTTGCGCGTCCAATTAAAATATTAAAATATTTATATCATTAGAAATATCATTCATGATTAAATTTTAATTTTTTTATATATATTATATGAATGCAAGTGCATTATAAGTATAATTTGTATATGTATAATATATGCATGTCTATGATTTCGGTTGATTGACATCTTTTGCTGGAGAAGCGCCGAATGGCATCCGGAACAGCACAGAGGAAGTGCGCGGTAAGGTAAGAAGGATATAAAGAAGTTCAAGTTAAATAAACAGCGCGAAGGGCCTTTTGTGTAAACCCGATACTAAAATAATATATCCCACACGGCGACAAAAATCGACCGGCACTAAACGTCTCCGTTCTACGTCAACATACACTTTGAAAATTTATAAACGAGAGATAATTTTCCTCTTTCTCTCTTGCATTTTCCCATTTTATTCTCACAAATATTCATCTCACTATTTTTGGCCGCCATATGTCGAAGAGAAAAGGAAAGAGAGAAATATATTTATATGTAATAAAAAATACCTTTTTGTGTTTAAAGGAATGTCTGTGCATCCTTTGTAAAGAATTAGACATATAAATCATCGACAAAAGTCAAGGTAAAATATATATATATATATATATATATGACAAAAGTCAATATATATATATATATGACAAAAGTCAAGGTAAAATATATATATATATATATATATATATATATATATATATATGATATGGAAAGAATTTTATTGATTTTAGTAAAATTAATTAAACATGTTTTGTATTTTATTGCGATAGATATTAATCAGAGAAATTCTTTCCATACCATATATTGTCCCACGATTGCCATGATTTTCAGGTTAAATTCTAACGATAAGAGAAAATTCTCTCAAGTGTATAAATGAATAAAAATTACCTCTTATATAGCGCAGCTTTTGTGATTGAGGCAATAAAACGACGTTGAAATGATGCGGAGGAAGATGTTACTCGTGATTCCGATCGAAAGGTATATGCACACGCAAGGAAACACCAGAACTTTGGGTCGAAACTTCCGGAAGTCATTTCGCGCCTTATTCTCTCTCTCTCTCTCTCTCTCTCTCTCTCTCTCTCTCTCTCTCTCTCTCTCACCGATCCTACTGCGCACGTGCACATCTCGTTGCCAACTTGGTTACGAATCAGGTACGCAGTATATATAATACATGTTTCGTGGCTGAGGTTAGTACAATATATGCTCCGAGAAGAGCGGAGCTTCCCCCAGTAGTAGTATCTTCTCCGAGGACGAGGGACGTGGAATCGATCATTTTCTCTCGTATAGGATCTCGTTTTACGCGCGCGATTTCCATGATGTAGCATTATAGGGCCATCCGGGTTGGCTGAAGAAGGACTGTGAGAGAAGCTCGTTGAAAGTTGAAAAATCCTCCAACGATCCCCGGGTATATATATCATCATCGTTCCCATATTCCCGACGTCGCATTCGCGCCTTCCTCCTCCTCCACCTCCTCCTGTGTATACGGGAAAACATACGTTCCGGGAGACCAGGAACGTGGAGCCCTCGCGGGGCCAGGTGTCAAAGCAGCGCGGAGTCAGCGGACGCAGCGTCAAGATGGCGTGTGCCACGAGCACAGCTGTTGTTTACCCACAAACCCGTGTGAAGCAGACCACTGGCTGCTGCTGCTGCTGCTGAAGGAGAGAGGACGAGAGAGCGAGTGCACGACTGGCTGCCCCGTCGTCGGGGACGATGGGAGCTGATGCTCGACGAATGAACGTCAAGGAGTAACGGAGCATTCCCGAGAGCGCGGCGTGACGAGGACGTGACGAGGACGTGACGAGGACGTGACAGCGACGACGACGACGACGACGACGACGACGACGACGACGACGAGGACGACGAGGACGACGAGGACGACGGTGGTATTGGTGACAGTTGCTGCTGATGGTGGTGATATAAACGAGGGAAAAACGGAAAGATTGAAGACTCGATGGAAGAGGGTGGCGAGGCCCGCGACGACAGAAGTCACCAGATCAGCTGGCACCGATCGAGCGCGAGAAACTAACCTAGCTGCGTCCGCCATCGCTCGACACGAGGAGGAGGACGACGACGACGGCGAGGCGGAGTGATCGAGAGAGGAAGAAGAAGCGTCGATAGCGAAGGAGAAAGTGGCGAAGTTAGTTCTTCTCTTCGTGCCTTAGTTAGCGCGATAAGTGTTGTATTGTAGTGTCTGGTTCCTTTTTTCTTTTTTTTCCCCTGAGTGATCTGACGCCTCGTAACTGCGTTACGTAAAAAGCGCGAACGTGATATCGATATCTGCGTGTTTCTTCCGGTTTCTCGCTTGTTACGATACTGCGTATTTAAATATCCACGTGTTAACGCATGATTCTCGGCGAGTTCGAGGTTAGGCTTAGTTAGCTTGCACGAGTACGTGATCGAATATTAGGAATCGATGAGAACGTTTTTAAAGATCGTTGTTAAATTAAGATTGAGATTGAGATAATCTTGACAGATCAAGTTCGGAACGAGTCATTCGCATTTTATTATCGTTTGTATTTACCGCGACTTGAGTGACACAGTAGTGTGTCATTGTATACCTTCGTATCCCCACCATCTGTCCTCGTGAATTCTAAATCTGTTGCTTTGTGTCATTGTGTCTCTTGGCAGCTTCTCGTTTAATCTTTCAATCTATTTGTCATTGTTACTCTTACATTGTATTTCTCTTCATTATGCGTGTCGTGAAATATCTGATGACAGAGCATTTTGATGATTTAGTGTAATTTTTTTTCTACAAATTCTTCCAATTATATTCTTGTGACTCTGTCTTTGTTTCAATTCTCTTCTTTATGTCTATTAATTTTAATTATTCCCTTTTATGTGTATTAATTTTATTTATTTACACAGGTATCGTCATGAATGCCAGGACGCAGCTGTTTGAATTGAGTATGGAGGGACGTCAGGTGGACGAGGCGGTGGCGAGTATATTCCATACCGTGCTCTTCCATCGAAGTCTCGGCAAATTCAAGTACAAACAGGAAGGCAGCTACTCGGTGGGCACCGTGGGATACCAGGATGTGGATTGCGACTTCATTGATCTCACTTACGTCTGCTGCTCGTCGGTCTATCTCGATCAGACGCTGAAACGCGAGATATCGGGCTTTTCGGAGGCCCTTCGCTCCACCGATAGCCCGGGCTCGGGTCAGATATCTCTAGAATTCTTCCAGAGGAAAAAAAGCCGCTGGCCATTTCAACCAGAGTGCATACCGTGGGAGGTATGGACCGTACGTCTCGAACTCATCAAGCTGGCCACCGAACACGAACGGCAGATATGCCGGGAGAAGGTGGGCGACCTGCTGACAGAGAAGATCCTATACATCACCGAGGTCATGAATCGACACGATTACGTTCCGAAAGTGCCGAGTCAGGCCGAACTGGATTTGATCTTCGACACTTCGTATCCAGATATACAGCCGTACCTTTTCAAAATGTCATTTACGACCTCTAGTCCGTCGACCACCACGATGGGCAATACTATGAAAAAATTGATCAGAGAGACACTGTCCATTTAGTCGTTATAAGGTATAGTTCTTAAAGTTTTAACATTAATATGTTCGCGCGCGATATATAGCTTAGAGTCATCTGAAAAAATGCAAAACTTGCTCTTATTTTTCATCTACGATACACAAGTTTCTTCTGTTCACTGCATTGCACCACGCGATATTTCGGATTTCATTTCAGATCTACTCTCAATGACTCTAATCTACCTTAGCTATTATTATGAGTTCCTAGAGAAGAAAAAAAAAATTCTAAATTTATGCTACGAAGAATGATCCGGCTAGAGAAGCTACCCAGCGTATTTTGCCTACGTGGTAGATTCTTATTACGGATTTTGTAAGCTCTAGTATCTCTTATAAAAAGAAAAGAAACGGAAATAATACTTCATACATCACAGGGACTTCCGCTACTGTGTGTCTCTAATGTTTATATAGTACAAATGAACACAACACTCTTGTGACACTGGCTTTTTTTGTACTTTACTATGAACGTCCGTCGCATAATTTTAGCAAGATCATGTTAGTCACGTTTTACACGATAATACTTCGCATACCTCTTAAAAAAAAAATCTTATCACTCGAGTCTCCCTACACACGACTTTGATCAAGGCAAAACGACATTATGTTCCTCTCTCGCTTCTCACCCCCCTTTTTAAATGCTGTGTGTATACATCGTAGAATAGATTCGAGCGTAATTCTCGATATATTTCTCGAATTTATCTTCACGCGTCGAATAAAGAAGATAATTTGATTTAGAGTAAGGATTTACAGAGAGATGTTAAGCCTCTAGTTGAGAAATGAGCAGGATGTTTCCAGATACTTTAATGTCTAGTAGAATCCTTGAGAGGGATGCGTCCCTTTTAAAGGTCTCGTCACTTACTTACTCCTTGACAAACTTCTCCGAATACATAGCGGCTGTATTCGGCGTTGTACACACTGTTTTTCAGTCACTAATGTTGAAAGTATATATAGTTATCCTAAACCGACGATAACGGAGAATGCTTTTGAATTATTTCACACGTGTATATATACGTACATATACATTCATACATCATACGTGCATATATACATATATGTATGTATGCGCTTGTATACAAAATATGCTATAATTTCTGCTTCTTAAATTTAACGTTAGATTTCCGGCCGTCTAATATTAATATCATCTGGATGTTAGTGATACGAAAATCGACATCGTAGGCGGCCGAAATCACATTAATTATTGCTTTAATTTCGCGGCAGAACAAAGCGTTAATTTTTGTATAATTATGGTGTATGGATGGAATCGATTTTGTGTTATTTATTTTTTTTTTGCGAATGATGATACGTAACGTCAGATTATATTATATTGACGCGCAGATTACAGATTGTTCACATTGCTTTCGTCGGTCTTAAGTTATTGTAATCAAAGTGTAAAATAAGTTAAAAATGTAATATCGTTAAGCCAAAATGCGCGCGATGCCCGAAAATATCGAAGCGCACCGGGTGATACGAAAGAACCGCACGAAAAATCGCAGTCATTTACATTTTCCAAGACGTTTCGTGCCTTCGTATCGAATTTTTGATAGGGAAAAATTAATGTGCTAGGAAAACTAACATATACCTGAGATCCAGAATATCATTGTTATTATATATAATATAATAATAATGATAATATCATTATATTATTTATTTACCACACACGCGAAGCATCTCTCATCTTATTAGGAGTGAGATAGATTTTTTCTCTCTCTCTCTCGCGCGCGCAGAAGATAAATCTGTGATCCTTCTCGGATTCGAGGCGATTTCGTTTCTATTCCTCGTAAACGATTGTAAATGTGTGTGCCGTTAACGTCGTGCGCCGTTTTTAGGAGCTGCGAGTTGAACAGGAAACGCGGACATCGGACATCGGAACGTTTCGTCGGCGGCGACCCGCGCGCGCGATTTATTACTTATTGTACAATGTAAATAGTGTGTCCGGAAAAAAAAAAAAAAAAAAAATTATGCCGCAAATCAAAGACGTCGCGTGTCGAGAGGGTCCTCGCACGTTCCGAGATCCGTATATATTATACATTTTCGGCCTTTCCTACGACCAATCAACAAAGATATCACGACGCGTAGTGTACACATATATTTTACGAGTTAACGGTGTAGACGAGAAGCGTAATTATTAATTAATTTATATATAATTAATCGTATATCGTCTCAATTGCTTTCTTTCGCGATGTTCTCTAAGTAGTTTAATATACAATTGCAATTTAGCTAAATGTTTCGCGACGAATCGAGCGTAATGTCGATTCTATCGGGGATTGTTTTTTTCTTCTCTTGTCGGTCGAAGAAAAGAAAGAGGAAGGAAAGAAAATCACGCGATGATCGTCGATAATTCCCGTCGTTTTCCGCGATTCTGTGAATTGAAAATCGACTGCAATCTCTTTCCCTCGCACCATCCGGTATATGCCGTGTGTACGATTGTAAAAAAGTAAAAAAAACTGATGATATGACATTATGACAAAGAGAGACGCGCGTATAGGCGCATATAAATAAATATGACATATAGAAAGAACAAAGAGAGAGAAAGGAAGAAAGAACGAAAGCATGAGCGAGTGGCCACGTGTGTATGTGCAACTAGAATTTTACGGATTTGTCAAATTGCCACATGCTGTTATTAATAAATATATAAATATAAATATATTGTACATATATATATTTATATTTATATAGCAAAATATAGAAGATAAAACCGAGACCTGTATATTATAAGCGAGACAAAATGTGACAAAATGTGTAGTGTATAGCGAGGAAGATGAAATATCTGCAAGTTTTAATTTATCATGTTGAGTACACTGACGATAAAGGACTAATTATTAATAAATTACTGTATTTTATAATAGCGCTTTTATGGAGATTCAAATCCCTTATTTTTCCATGAAATCTATAATCCCATTTTTTTCGTATGACCATTTCCAATAATTTTATATTTTATATATATGTATATATTTTAGAGAAAAATGTAAAAAAAATCCATGCCTTTATCTTTAAAAAATATGAATAATATAAATATTTTTTCTACAGTGTAAAAATATATAGACAGAATAATTATATTATGTTATATATATATTAAATTTTATAAGAACGATTACAATACTAATAATAATAATATTTATATTAAAATCTTTTAATTAAATGTTTATTATGCTTACATAATTATTTTTGTTTGTAAACGTTTTTAATATTTATTTACTATATTGCTATAAATATTATACTATTGTTTCAAGAGAAATAAGATACAGATTCACACATTATCTGCGTAAAAATATATTTTATCTTTAATTAATCATCGACTCTTATAGCACGTAAATTTCAGGCAATTAGCAGAATGATACCAAGTGTAAAGTGCACGTTTTATCATTCCGTCACGTGCCGCTCTCTACCGGGTGATCCATGAATTTTCGATCAAATCGGAACTTTACGCTCACCCGGTACTGCACCGAGATTATCGTAACGCTACGGATTCTCGATTTATCGATTATGCGATTGCGAAAGATCGAAACGGAAGAATTAAAATCGTGCGCGCGTAATTTCGTCATCTATTATTCACAATATTCAGACCAACGTTCCTTCGTCTTATTGTTAAATGAGAACGCTCGTACTTTTGTCTCTCGTCCCGAACAAATGTGAAATTTTTCACATACCGCACATCAGGAATCCGCGCACCATCCGGAAAGAACATAATCGAGTCAGAGAATTTTTCCGTAATAAAATGCAAACGGATGTGAGTTCGCCCTTTTTCCTTCCCGCGAAACCGAACGCGCGTGCTGATCTTCGCAAAGGATATAGTCATTTTAAATTTATTAGATTCTGGAGAACAGAAATGCTTCCCTCCCCAGTTTCGCGAGAATGCCACGTATTTTTGACCGCTACCTTGACATAACTCTTGATGCCACGTGTCTCAAACAGAGAAAGATTGCGAAATATATAGCAGTTTTACGCAATTGTTGAATGAAAAATGTTATTTGTTTCTTTCGAATAGCAATTTATTAAAATTAATGCCTAAATTGAGATGCACTATAACTAAAAAAGAGAATACGTAAAAAAAAGTTTCTATATTATATTGTAAAACGTTGAGAGAAAGGGAATATCTAATTAGCGGCCCATTAACTTTTAATCAAGTTGTAGTTTATACAGAATTTTTTACTTTTGTACCGTTTTTTATCATTTCAATTGCGGTGCAAAAAGAAAATATTTTTATATTATATGCAATTTTTTTTATATATATATTTTATGTTACATAGTTTGTACATAACAGCAATAGCAAGATAAATAATATGAATGATTCTTTAGTGAAAATTCTTATAATACGTAAAAAAGATTTCTCCTTTCGCTGATTTAAATACTAAAATACTTAATTACCATCTCACATCTTTTACATTCTTAGAATTCAAATTTTATATATTAAGAAAAAAAAATATTTTTTAAATCAAATGACTCTATATCACATACATGTTTTCTTACTAAATTTCTGCAAATTTAATCTCTAAAAATTTTAAAAAGTTACTGTATTTTTCTATAACTCATGTCTTAGAAATATTATATGTGTGTTTCACTAAAAAAAACTCTTGCATTATTCTATATTTATCAAATTAGATTACAAATAAATCTTTTCTATGAAAATAATGATTTCATAAAGTAAGCATGTAAGATAGTAATTTTAATATTAGCTACATATATCATACATAGCAATGTAAAATAAATATAACGGCAGCTATTAAAATTATCAATAATTTTGACAGCTGTCATTATATTTATTCCACTATTTATATGATATATCAAGCTAAAAAACTTGTATATAATTCTGGGAATTATTTTTATTAATATACATATATATAAAAAGAAGAATAATCTTTGGAATATTCTAGCTTCAATAAAATAAAAAGATATTCAGGGAAAAGGTTAATTTTTAAATAAATAATTTTTGAGAGAAAGACAAAAAGACAAAATCTATAAAATTTTTAAATAAGAAGATTAAAATAGCGTATAAAAAATAAGTAAAAAAAATAAAAAAAGTATAAAATCAAATCAAATAAAAATTATTATTTAAGAAAATACTTATTTAAATTATTATTTAAGTAAATTCAATATTAGCACATATACACAGATACACACACCTCTTAAACATCTTTTAACTTTATGAAAAAAATGAGGATGGCATTTTCCAAGATTACGGGAGGAAAACATATCGATGTACCGCTCTGGAATTTCACAAAGTCTGACTCGTTCGATATTTAAATTCAAAATATCAATGTATCTCGATATTATTAGATAATCATAAATATCTTCGTGTAAAAGCATTCACGATCAGGCACGTGAACGACGCGCACGCCTGCGCGGAAAAACCACGTCGGGGCGAAGCCGCGCTCTAACGAAGCCGGTGCGCTTCCGATTTTCTCGCCTCTCAGTCGCCGATAGGAAGCAGCGCGCGAAACGCCGGCGTCGCGACGCTCCGAGATGATCGTCGCGCGTCCTCCTCACGTATTTGAGATGAGAGCATCGCGCGCTCGAGAGATCGCCGTCTGGCGATCGTGGTCTCGGTATCCTTCCAAAAGTCGCGAGACTCGGCGATATATCGGACATCCCGCGAAATAGATCAAACGTGACAAACGCGTGTATCATATATTTTAAAAAAAACGAAAAAAATAAACAAATAAATCAGAAACAAAGACATCAGAAGAAGAATAAATTTTAAAAAAAGACAGCGCGTGATCGCGAGAGAATTCGATCAATCTGACTTAAACGAGTGTCGAAGTGCATATATGCACGCGTAAAAGACGCCCTATATTTGTTTATATATGTCACTATAAAAAAGAGTCAATAAAATAAAAAATAAGAAATCGTAAAAAGAGCGGCGGATATAATATATACCTATATATATAAATATGTATATCGTTGCGAATAAAATCGCGCGTGATAAATTATAAGAGACAGATAATTGCACGTGGGGGAATTCGTTTTTGTGCGCATTTCATATGTGTGACTATATATATATATATATATATATTTTTCTGTCATTATATATATTATTTTATTTCGTGTGTCGTTTCTTGGTTTCGCAAGTCCCTCGAGGATTCGCGAGCTCCAGTAGTTACACCGGCCTAAATATTTCGCGTAATCGCGCGCGCGAAGCGTCGCGACTTCGTTATATTTTAATGTAAGGAAACTTCGTTTCGACACGAAACTTGGTAGAAACGAGATCCACCATCGCGTGACCCATCAGACGCGACGGAAGAAATAACCGCGGTTCGTCCGGACTCTTCAACAGGTGGCCGAAATCGATCTTGCACTTGTGTATGTGTGTATATGTGCATATAAGCGTGATCATTTTTTACAGTGCTTTTCGGAATGCATACTTTTATTCTTTTTTTTTATGTTAATCGATAGTCCTCTAATCCTCCCATAAATTCCACAAACAGAAACATATAGTTTCGAATTTGATGTAAAAGTTTACATATCGGAAGAAAAGAAGAAATCGCTTTATATTTTCTTCAGTCCAAGACTCTTTTTCTTTCAGTTACAAGAGAATATGTATATTCATTTGATCATTATTTTAGATTATTGATAAATGATTAAGAAGTAAAACTGGGTATAAACTATTGCATACAAAAAAGGATTCTTATATTTAATCATTATTAGTTGATTGTAACGAATTTATGCAGCAGAAAGTTTTAAAAGTTTTAATGTTGACTGTCAAATTAGATAGAATTATTTGATTGTTAAAAAAGGTGAAGATGCTTACATGTATATAGAAATGCAAAATTATATTTGCATCGGTTGTTTTTGAAAAAATTGAAGGAACCTTGTGTGTGTGTATATTAATTCTGTTCTTAAAGAAAAAGAAACCTTATATCAGCTTTCGTTCTCACTTTCTTATTAACGCTTTTAAAAAAGATATAATGATAATATTTGACATTAAAAAATAATCGATTTATCGAAACATCGATTTACGGTATTCATTCACACTAAACCAATCACTTGATAATTCATATTCAAAGTGGCGGTTTTAACAAACGCCTCAGTGGTTATTCCGTAAACTTGTCATAATTGTTTCTCGATACTCCCGCCCGATCATAGCCGCAACAAATTCATTAATATTCGCGATCGCCTCGTAACACCTCGTTTCATCAACAAACTGTGTACATACGTATATAGCTCGCAACGCGCTTCCATTAATCTCCGATTAATACGCATCGCGCGTTCACGAGTGGAAAACTATTTCCGCCCTGTGTAATTTACAACCTTCCAACCGCGCGTAACATTCGGCGAATTCGTCGCTTCGCTCTTCGAACAAAATTATTACTCGACACTAGAGGAAAAAAAGCAAATAAAAAAGAAAAAAAAAAGAAGAGAAAAAAGGGAACGCTTAGCTTTAGCAACGCGTTCTGATTCCAAGTGGCGAGGCGACCTTGAGGAACGTTCGATTCCGTCGAGTTTTTTAAAATAGCTCGTCCGTGTTACTTTCGAAACCCATGAAATCCTCGACGTGGCTATTGTTCGTTTCGAAACTTCCCGAAATGTTTGACAGTTCGACGAAGACACCCGCCCAAGTTCGCCGACAGTTTCGCCCACGAGTATATTCGCCAAACGGTCATAATAGGCGCTCTTAATTGCTCTTTCGTGTTCTGTTTCAGCGAGAGGAACGACCGTGGTTCCTCTCAAAATCGAAAGTTTCGTCGCGACGTGCCTAACTCGACAAGTATATTAATATTTATATTGCGTAAAAATTAAATTAAATTCTTGACATACACACAAATGGTTCTATTGACGAGATGATCGATGTATCTAAAATATATCGTTATTAAAAAAAAATAATGTAACATGATTGTGTACTATAATTCAGGAGTAAAAGAGAAAGAGAGAGAGGATGCAACGACGTCTTGGGAACGCGAGTCTGATATAAATATCCTTGATAATATCATCGTCCATTCATATAGAATCTGCAACATTTATATTCACTGCCACCTTGCGAATTAATGGACAAGGAGAAGAAATCGGTGTCATTTCTAATAAAAATCTTTGTCATAATTTACGACGCTTCTCATTTCCACACGAACTTTGCTGAGATGATCGTATTATGCAAAATTCAATAAGATCATTAATAATCTCCATTAAACCCGAAAGTGTAAAAAAATAGATCGCTTCGAGATTCAATGTTACGATAGAAAGAGTGAATGCCTAATAATGCAAAAATTGTGTTTGAGCTGTTCTTAAATTATAAAAAAAGAAAAAATCGAATCACGCTTAAAGGATTATTTCGGCGAATGTCAGATGACGTTCAGCTGCAACGCGCTTGCATACGTGTCGTGAGCATAATCGATGCGAAGTCATTTAGCCCCGGCGAAGGATACCGCGGCGCGAAATTCTAGCTAATCAGCTTATCTCTCGGGCTATAACTCGCTTATCTATCAGAACCTTATCGCGCGGGATCCAGCGACGTCGACGTAAATGAACGAGCTTTGCGAGAAATTAATTCGCATCTCCGGGATCGATGACGTCGCCGATCGCGAACGCTTCACTCGACTTTGTCAGCTCGTTTGACGTCGCCGAACCGCCTTACCGGAGAACAAGACTTTCCTTCGTCGTCCTGGGAAATGAGACCCCCACCAGCAGATCCATCTACGTCAGTGCTATCGATCTAACTATATGATCTCGATTCGAGATAACGAGGAGTAAGCGAAAAAGGAAGTGGAAGAGAAAGAAGCGGGTTAACTGCGATCGGTATACTCTTCTCCAGGATACACCAATGATGATCAACGACACAGAAATGACGCACCTAACGTCGACATCGTCGGGGATATTTGCGTTGCAAAATTCGTCGGCGCGCAACTTCAGCCACTCGGAGGACGTTATGTCGAACGTGATGGTACAGACAGTATTCTGCGCGTTCTACATCATCATCTTCGTGCTGGGCATTTTCGGCAACGTGCTGGTAGTCTTCGTCGTCGGACGAAACCGCCAGATGCACACGGTGACTAATCTATTTATCGCGAATCTCGCGCTCAGCGATGTACTGTTATGCGTGCTGGCGGTGCCCTTCACCCCGTTATACACCTTCCTGAGTCGTTGGGTCTTCGGCAAGACTCTCTGCCACCTGGTGCCCTACGCCCAGGGCGTCAGCGTGTACATCAGTACGTTTACTTTGACCAGCATAGCTGTCGATCGCTTCCTGGTGATCATCTATCCGTTTCATCCGCGTATGAAGATCGAGATATGCCTGGCCATCATCGTGAGTATTTGGATTGTCGCGCTGGTAGTGACCTTACCGTACGGGCTGTACATGCAGCTGGAGGAACCGTACACCTACTGCGAGGAACACTGGCCCAGCGAACCCTTTCGCAAGGTCTTCAGCTCGCTCACCTCGATAGTGCAGTTCGTCCTGCCGTTCTTCGTCATCGCCTTCTGCTACATATTGGTGTCGATTAAACTGAATGACCGAGCGCGCGCCAAACCCGGAAGCAAGACGAGCAAGCGAGAAGAAGCGGATCGCGAGAGGAAACGCCGCACCAACCGGATGCTGATCGCCATGGTCATGATTTTCGGCTTCTCCTGGCTGCCACTCAACATCGTCAACGTCGTCGATGACTTCTACTCGCGCGCCAACGACTGGTCTTACTACAAGCTCTGCTTCTTCATGTCTCACTGCGTCGCCATGAGCAGCACCTGCTACAATCCATTCCTCTACGCCTGGCTCAACGACAACTTTCGCAAGGAATTTAAACAGGTACGATATATACCGATATAAGGATAGACGTGCATTGAAATTCCGAAGTGTCACGAGAACGAAAAGGTAAAGCCAGATTTTCCCTTCAAAGTTATCAGACGGATTATTCATTTCGTTGCTTCTCTCTTTCATCCATCGGGTATACAGAAGTAAGCGGATTATTCTTTAGTTCGACAGACTAGATATAGTATATTGTATAGATAAACGCACTTTGCATATAAAATCTACTTTTGCAAAATTGTACAATATAAAAAGACGGTGCATCGAAAATAGGATTTTCCAGCATTCTCGAAAATATATCCGATGTTATTCTCAGAGTCTTTTTAAAATTGTATTGGGACGTGTATTTTATTATAGAAGAATAACATAAAAGCGTATCTTTCGCGGTTATACATATAATGGAATCGTTTATATAATATAATCTTGGATAAAATCTTAGGTCAATATGTGCAATTTAATCGAAATTATACGCATGCAATTTCGCGATGATGCACTTTAAGTAATTGGGACAAGACTATTTGCATCGAAACTACCGGAACTATCAGCGGAGCGAGAATCTAATAGTTTGGCGATAGACATCTCTCAATCGCTATTAGAAGGAAATCAGCAAGTAAATTCTATTGCGTTGGAATTAATTTGCAGTACAGCTGTTTTTTTGCTTTGCCCCCCACTTGCGTTCGCACATTTGTGAAATTGACGAAGCTAATATTAAATAGAAACGTAGTCGTGCGCAAACGTGTATGAATGTTGCAACTTGCATTCTGAATAAGGGTATTCGCAGTCTATTCGAAAAGGTGCTAGTATATTGGCAATTCGAGCATGTTCGCATTTGCCAATATACAAGAATTTATGGTAAAAGGGTGGTTCACGCTCTTTATTTTTCTTTCTTAAAGATTTTCCTTTGCGCGCTACTATAATAAACTCGTAGAATAAAAGATTTGTACTTTGTAGCGATGTTTCATACTTTTGCAATATTCTCTCTTTCTTCTTTAATACTATTGGAAAATATATTATGTCGAATTTCACATCGTTCTTTATTCGGATGTATATATTACTTTTCTTTTATATTTTTGTTATATAATCTTTTTTTATATTTATATTTCATATTTATACCTTTATATTTATATTAAACTGCACAATTTTTAAGTTTTATTGTTGTATACGAATTTCTCTTACGAAAATAGAAATAATGATATAATTTTTCATATGTATAATTTGCACATTTATGTGCCTTCTATAAAATGTTAAGATATCTCTTTATGTAATAATTGAAAAAAATGTTAATAGTTAAAAGAAAATTTAATATAAGCAAATTTGATTATAAAAAAATAATTGCGTTTATGGAAAGTGTTTTAGCATTAATAAGAATTAATTCTCGTTCGTCTTGATCATTTTTCTCGCGCTCGTGATTCTTGATTAATTCTTCTCGATTTGCATTGAATTATTTTTTAATCATCCACACCCACACTAAGACTCGACTACGCCCTCCCATCAATTTCCGACCTCAAGTTCCGCAATAATAAAAACGATCGTTTGACGACCGTTTCGTAATGACTTTTAGAAAGCTTCTCCATAAACTGCAATTACAGGATCGATTATTAAGTTTACCCGGACGGAAAATTGATTTAAACGCACCTTGTATACCTTGAGAGGGATATCACTAGTAAATGAGACCACGCAAAGTTAAACATCGCTCGTTTGGGTATACACTTATCGGAGGTATAAGATGAGAAAAACCGTGCTTGTCAAACGAAAAGATAATTAATGTAATCAAAAAAAAGCAAAGTTTTTAAAAGCTTTCGGATTATTTTAGTGGGTTGAGAACGCTATGTGCCTAATATATATGTATGTATATTTAACTATAATCAAAAGTCGTTGATCACAGAATAATGGCATAAGTCAGTCATGGAACTAGCCTGACGTGAGTTAATAATGACAAATTGTAGTTTCAAGAAGGACACATCAATAGATGTGTGATATTATTAATGTTGCGGTATGTCATAAATTTTATGTTATCGAGGAATCATGAAATCTTGCAAATGTTTTTGTAGGTCCTACCTTGTTTTTCGAGAAGCTCCAACGATGGCACTCCGAGAAGCAGAGAGGGTTGTAAAGGCGACAAATTATGTAACGGTAATAATACCATGCAAGAGACACTGCTGCCGAGCAACACGACGAGAACGCAGAATCCCGAGGGATGCGAGATGATTATTCTGGAGCCGACGACAAACATCTCGAAAGAGCAAGATCAGCCTTCGAGCTCCTCCAAGGACTTGGACGATGTGGCTCTGTGAAAGAAAAAGACAGGTATGCTAATATGCTTCGTTATACATGTAAAAAATATTAGATACATTAGATGGAGCAAATATTAACATACTACATAATGACGTTATCGTAAAAGAGAGAGAGAGAGAGAATAATTAATCTATTCAAGATAGCGATAGTATATTCTTGCAAATACCCGCCCTAATGAGCTTTCGTTCATGTCGTCTCATTTTTTTCGTATTATAAATAATCGTATTCGAAACAGTGTTCAAATTAAAAATTATTTTTCTTTTATATGCGGCAATTTTATAAAAGTTATCTTTTCTCTAAGCCACTTTTTGCATCATATTTATTTTTAATATATTACAATATACAATAAATAGGAATATTTAAAAAAAAAACGAATATTAATTCTATGAAGATAAGATATAAAAAATAAATTTTAATATTAAAAAAATGTTGGCATCATAAGTTAATTTTTGATATACATTTTTATAACAAAAAAAATAACTTTTTGCACCCTAACACACACATATATTGTATATATATGTATATCTCTTCTATATGTGTATTACACATAATTTCAACGCGTCAATCTTTTTGTCGCTATTTTTCCGTAGTAGATAGAATGTTGTGTCGACCACTATAATTCTATCCAGCTTGCCTTCGTAAAGTTTCGTTACAAGTTACGGAGTCAAATGGAGGGACTTTCGTCCTTTGAACCTCCTCCGGGATGTCTCGTAATAAAAATTCGATTTTCCTCTATCTATCTGCGAGGCACTTTGATTCCGCAGCACATATTGATGCGACAGCTCTATGGAATTCTGTGGGCGCGTCGACCGACTGACATCATAATGCACCTACGTATATTCAGCATAATAAAAGAAGGAATCCCGCGCTTTGCAAGAAAACTGCTCGAACGAGCGTTCGATTTCCATCTTCGACGGCCGGAAAAGCAAAGCCGGAAGCGCGGAGAAAGATTCGGAATGCCAGACTCGTGCTTTTTCGTAACGGGAGAAATTTTCACGCGACAACGCAATTGCTGAGAATCCCGTCAACCATCGCGACGCATTGCTCGTTTTTTTGCCCACTTTTCGCTGATGTGACGGAAAAGCATGCTTTCCCTCTTACGGATAGATCGATTTACGTAACGACCGAGATGCAAAGAGTCATGCTCGTACGTGCCGCAAAGCATCTTTAAATGAAACTGCAGATGCACTGAGAAAGAAAACTGCTATAGATATTTTCATGCGTTTAACCGAATATGCGGTTTATAGCTGGGTGAAGCACTTTTACTAGAACAAGAGTGATCGATATCTTTGTGAATAAATATACATATATGACTTGGATTACTTGGGCGTAATGTTCATTGAGTTAGAAATTGTAAACAATAATTTTTTTGCAATATATGTTAAGGAAGAATACGCGAACAAATATAAAAAGATTTAGACGAGATAAAAATATAAGAATCATTCGACGATTTTTTAAAATTAAAATAAAATTGCGTTTCGACAACTGTAGTCATTTTAATTATATATGAATCGAGTTAAAATAATTTTTTAAATACATACATACATAATATGAGGTACATTTTTGAATAAAAAAATATAATTTGATTTCACATGTTTTGACTAATTTTCTTTAAAACATTCTTTAAATAATTTTTATTTTTAATCCGTCCAAATGTACATTTCTTTCTAAAATAAAATTTTGAAAGGATTGTTAAAGGTCAAGAAACCTAAATAAATTTTGAATCATTAAATTGAATTTAATTATTAATTACCCGCATATTGAAAGTTTGTTATACATATACGAGCATAGTTAATAAAATAAATTAATCTTTACATTATTTAACGACGTAAAAACAATGTATTTTCTCTTTATTTTTCCAAATAAAGTAAATAATATTTATTATACGCAAAAAATAATATTTTTATTACATGTATGTTTTTCTAACGAGATATCTAAAAAAGTAGCCTGTTTGCTATTTTTAGCAATCATGGTCTCTGTGTTATATCAACTATTCGATTTTACTGTACATACAAACATTCTTACACGTATCTCTTCGCCAATCGCCTTTGCCTGCCACTAGAAAAATACAACGCGTAGATAGAAGAGAATAAAAAGTTTTTCTGAGTGTTTCGCGACGCGAGGCATTTTAGCATCGACAATATGCTCCACGATCTGAATGGGCGCAGTTCTCTGATCGTAAAACAGAGGAGAACAGCGGGAAGAAGTTCGCTAACTCCAACGCGAACGGCCTTCGCGAAGCCGGAAATGACGCGCCGAAAGTTTCGCGAGAGCAAAGATGCATGGGATTAGTTCCACTTTCTCGAAGGAGACGTTCATATATTAAATCTCGAAGCATTCCCTCACCCCGGTTCGGGTCGTTGTTATTTAAAAGCCGAGTGCAAGTTAAACTTCGAGTGCGAATGAAGTTTCGAACTGTAATATTGAATAGCGAAATTGCTTATGCAATATTCCATCGTATAATGTCACGTCCCGTCCGATGGTTTGTTCTATGGGTATATTGAACCATGTCCGTTTTCGATTGCGTCATAAATCGATGGAGTAGAAAATACACGCGAGATAACATGAGAATTGACGTTTGATAGGAGAGAAGAAAGAAATCTAAATCGTGTTCAAGTAGGAAACGAGCTAATAAGAGCCAAGCGTTAAAATCTGTTTTCTACTTGAATTTATATTTATATATCAAAGCCAAAAAACGTGATTTTTTGTTTTGAAATTTATGCAATTTAACAAATTTTACTGTATGATTATTCATTACTTTAAACGCTAATTAATTTATAAATATATAATTAAAAGAATTTGACCACAAATTATTATTTTTATATATTCTCTAAATATTTTTAATCTCGTAATAGGAGTAATTAGATGTGAAAATAAAGAATTAGTAATAAATCTCTTTGTTTCTTCTTGTTACTAGGAAATTGGTAATCCGTTGCAGCAATTACTGTAAATTCATCCATATATGTATTAGCGTTGAAACAGAATCAAATAATAAAATTGCGATAAACACAATTTGATGATTTATAGAAATAATAGCGCAACATATTTAATTTTTATTTAGAGATGCGATAAAAGTTAAATTTGTGATGTAATACGTTCACTTTATATCTGCAATAGAATAATAATCATATTAGCCAGACATGAATATTGTAAGACTAGAGGGATAATGTCAATTGGAATACAAAATCGCTGATTATCCCTTTGAATATTAAACAGATCGATCGATGCTTATACATTCGATGTATCTCAGCGATCACATAGTTGATCAAAATTGATTAAATCCAAAATGGTTACGCAGTAAGTTCTGTTATAAGATTGCATCGGCTGTGAAAAATGCTATTACGCTCTAAAAATTCTCTGCTTTATATTATATATGATGCTATTGTATATGAATAAGTTTAATCTCTGAATCGTACGTAATTGCGATTCGCATACAAATATTTTATTCAAATATATAAAAGAAAAGTATGCCAGTAACGATTGATAATTCAATCGCAAGAATGTTTTGCTATATATACAATATATATGTTTTTTATTTTTATTATATCACTAGTACATTAATCAACAGGGTAGCCAATAAATTTGTCTAAGTTATGGCTTTATCGACCATATGGTTGTGGTCCTTTTAAAGTATAACTTAAAATATTAATTAAACATTTTTCTTAAGCGAGAAAAATATTGATCCGAAAGTCGCTGAATCGGGAATCCAATATTTTTCTCGCTTAAGAAAAATGTTTAATTAATATTTTAAGTTATACTTTAAAAGGACCACAACCATATGGTCGATAAAGTCGTAACTTAGACAAATTTATTGGCTAGTTTTGGTCGATTAATTTAACTACCCTGTTGATATATACAATATATTATCTATTTATCTATTGTGCGAGCAATCCTGAGTGCCATCGATCTATATTTATAAGAGACTATCTTTTCTTTCTTACTAATTTTTGTTAGCCTTTTACATCATCTTGTCAATTATAGACTTTAAAGTAAAAAGTTCAAGAAATATTTCATATATTAAGCTTCCTCCTATAGATAGAAACGTAAAAGCCGATATGTTGTGTAAGAACAAATAAAAAGAACAAATAAAATTGTCACGTCGGACTGTGACAATCGATTATCGTTGAACTAGATGCTTCTTCATATGCCAAACATATGAAGAATGTAGGTTTCATAGGACATGCCATTTTCCTGTCGATTCTCGCTGCAGTTCGATCCATCCCAACAAACTCCCATTATCGAAGAGAAGGGCAAAACCAAGGGGAGAGATGCAGAAACTTCTTAATGAAGCCTGTCACAGTATTATCAAAGTTTTTGCGAAAGGGGACTCGCAGATGTCTCTCGAATACAAAGCGATTACCGAAGAATAGAAACTTCTTTTATTAGAAGAATTGCATTAAACAATAAGTATCTCATAAAAGTGTCATTTTATATCATAATACGCGAATAATGAGATTGGCAAGAAACATCTGCGAAGCGATCTTCATTTATACTAAATTCGACAGATTTGCGAAATGTTTTGTGTAATGAGCTTATATAAGTATTTCCCTCATTGAAATCAAATTGTCTTTAAGAAATAAGTGATTTTGAAGTTTTATCTTTCGACAGAAGCTCGTAATTAATTCCCGATTGTTGCAATAAGAACTGCAAACATTGTTTTATTCTTTTAATTATTGAAAATTCTTTAAAGTATCGATTTTTTTATATCTTTTTAAAGAAAAAGATTGAAATTTAATACCTCGGTCTTAAAAATTTATTTATGTATAATAACATTTCTATACGTGATTCTGTACTGCAAATTTTATTACAAATGCTGCGCGAATATCATCCTGCAAATCAGCCGATGAAAATTACATCATTGCATTAACGAATCAACGAATCTGCTCCTAAAAGCTTTATCTCCGCGTAATTATGGCGGTGGATTTCATTACCAGCGAAAAAAAAGTCTTAATAACGCCAAATTCGCCAAAATTCAGTTTTGCTCTTTTGACAAGAAGAGCCGATAACGAAACCAATTTCCTGAGGCGTATTGAAATGATCACACTATTGGGCGGTCGATCGGCTTTTGCATTAAAATTCCCTCGTTCGAACTGTCAACGTCGATCAATTGCCAAATCAAGGTAATAACAAATGTTGCATCGCGCGGTTTCGTCCGCGATGAAAATCATCGTAATCTCGCTAATTAGAACACGTTTGACCAAAATTGCTGGTTACGTGGCGACGTATATACGTGCTACTCGCGGTTTACATCATTATAGCGAAGAAAATCAATGCGCTCTTATTTGGGATCTATGTATATCCTCGATAGGGAGGCACAGAGAGGCATCTTTATTGGAAGCGCAGTAATAACAGAGAATTGCAATAATTAAATTGCTAGGAATTATAAATATTACAAGAATAAAAATATGATTAATTAAATCAAAATTGCAAACAGATGGGTCGACATCAATAAAAAAAAAAAAAAAAAAAAAATCTATTGCAATGTGTATATAAAACTTAAAGAGAGTTTTCTCTTCTAATTTTTGTATGCATACACATAAATAATTCAAAGTGTGATGATATAAGATAATATAAAATAAATAATTGATGAGTTTAAAAAATTATTAAGAATGAGTAAAAGAGAGATATAATTTATCTATATATGTATATTCAAAAAAGTTAAAAGAGCTGGACGTTTATTCTGAATCATTTTTTGATACTTTGTTATATAAATATTTTCAAAAAAGAACTTTGAAATTTACTTCTAAATTTACTATTCATTAAATCAATTTACAATACCGTGGATTAAATTGTATTAGTGATTGGCGTTTGATTTATCAGTGAAAATTATTTCAGTTTAACAATGATCTCACTTGTTAGCCGATTAAATTCTTATTATACTACATATTATTACGCAAACGCAAATCGATGATATTATGCACGATAATGATTCTGCATTATTCATTTCTGTAGCATTATAATATCCTATATCAATTGAATTAAAATCGAAATTTTATTGTATTTTCGAAAAGGGTAGAGCATCCATTCTCATCCGTTTATTCGTTTAATTTTTATCCCGCACACACATTGATGAGATGAATCGAATGATGTTCGCGACCAATAAATCGAACAAAATAATGCAACATGAATAGTAATTGACATTAATACGTATAAACATTTCATTTATAACATTTATATTGCGTTTTACAGTACTTGTAAGCATTTTGTATTTTGCCCACAAACAGTAATTATTTTAAGTTGAATTCAAAACATAATAAAATATATATGATTTGTGCATATATAGGTACATAATTATAAAATAACTAATTTCTAAAATAACTAATTAATGTAAATGTAATTAATAATTTCATATTTGTCGCATAAATAGTATTCAAGTAAATGTCACATAATATATACAGTACAAATTTTAATTGTTTGAGTGTAATTCTAAAAATGTAAATCTAAATCTTGTATATAAAGTTTTGTAAATATTAATAATAATTTAATTTAATATACTGTCTTAGAATTAAAAATGTTAGAGGGATACGAAATTTTTTATTACTATTGTATTTTTTAGAATTAAACAATCTATAAGTACTTTTCCAACTTAATTTTGCTATGTTCTCAATTTTATTTCGTAAAAAACAACAAATTGAAAGATAATTCAATAGTCGATTTTTGTTAATAAAATTCAGAAGTAATTGATTGACTATTGCTTTTTAAAAGTGTGTTTTGCTCAAATTTTTATTTTATCTAGTGATCAATTTTAAAGGGTTCTATCTCTTGTAATAAGGTCTTTCAGGATCTATTCATATAATCTTTTTTATTATTCTGCTGCGTAGAATTCATTCACTTTGTGCAGATCTTTCAATTATATCTTGTATATATCTCTTTAAGATTCTATAAATGATAAATAATCAAATTTTTTGTTTTTATTCATTGAAATGCTGTTCAATGATATTTTAAAAATGCCTGCTCTTTTGAAAATGATATAACTTTTAGTATCTGTGAAGTTGTAGCCGATAGATAAATAAATTACGCGTATGGGTATAATGTAACGCGTCGTGCTTACGCAAATCACTTTATATAGTTATACACTCTATTATACACATATAATTCGCGCGCGCGCGCTAAATAGAAAGAGAAAATAACGATGTATAGAGTTTTCCTCGTTAATTTATTCTTATTATTCGAACATATTTCATTCAACAGAAATGTAAAAGCTTTTCCAACAAACAGGCAAATGGTTTATTTTACTTCTCGTTGTTTTCCTAACTTTTTATTCTTTCTATTACAGATACATCCATTTCCGTTGTTTCATCAATGACTACTTCGTATTGTCACGGAATAATTTTTTTTATGTGCTAGTCTTTTTTTATGATCTCTCACAATAAAACATATATAGGTACATATATATACATATATGTATAAATTAGGAAATTGCTCCCCAATCAATTATGACAATAAACAACGGTTAGAAGTTAATTTGAAATCTGTTTAGTTCTAATTTATTTGTTCATTTTAAATGGTGCAAAGATTTTGTTTTTATTGCGTATATTATTTTTCATTAAAATAAGAAGATTTATAAAGATCTATATATGCTGATGGATACAATTAATTGCATGTTTTAAAAGTCCCCCAAAATTGTTTAATCAATAATATGATAAAAAATAGAAATCGGAGAAATTTAAACAAAATGTCTAAAAAGCTGTTAAAGTCTCAGATCACAAACACAAAGATACATGCATAATGTATTTCTAAGATAAAAAATACGCATCTAATAAATAATTTTTTGAAGTTTTCGAAATATTCAATCTATGTAAATTTCATGAGTTTTAATATTATTATAATTAATTACATTTCCAAATAATATTGATTTAAAAATTATTAAGAATATATTTTTCTTATTTTATTTGTTATAACTGAAGCATTGCGTATATTGTGACATTTCATAAGTGTTTTCCGCCCTATTTATGTATCAATAATAAGATGCATATAATATTATATACGTTTTTATATATGCAAGGGCAATGCAATTTCCTTGCAATCCAATTTATGCGCTTATTCGTTCGTTCCATCTCGGTTATCTTGAGTATATGTTTTTTAAACTCACGCTTGAAATCTTATTTAGTCTGAAAACCGGTGGACAAAAACTCACGTCACGGTGGATGAAACTCACGAAACAACGTCATTACACTGAGTATAATTTCACTTTAGCCTGCATGTTGGAATGCACAAAAAACAATTCGTACTCTTTTTATGCAAAACAATTTGTCGCAATTTAATGAATAAAGAAACGTGTAGCTCGTTGCAGCGAATCGCAGATAAAAAAGACGATAAAGAAAATTGTTATCTCTGCTCACAAATATCTCCACTGTCCACTTATATCTCTCCTTTAAAATAATATTTATAATTATATCAATGAATTTTCTTGCTCCTGATTTTTCACTATTTTAATTCTAACAAGAATCTGAAGTGTAAAAAATATGTTTAAAAACTTGTACGATTACAATTTTTACGAATACGTGGAAATTTTTCATCTTTATAATTTTCGAAAAAATTTTAAATGATCGAGGTTACGGATTTAGCGCGCAGACTTATTCGCCCTAAAACATGTTCAATGATATACGTAAATTGCTTTCTCGCATTTATTAAAAATGATGAATCGTATAGTTTCGTAAATTTTTAGTGATTGATGCTTCTTGGTATCGTTTCCATTAGTAATCATTATATCATAGCAAGAGATAATTTCGTTGTCTTTGAAGAAAAGATACTATGACTCAAAAATCTAAATTCCACTTTAAAAAATCCTAATGTTATTTATATTATTTGTTAAATCAAAGATAATTTCTTACTCGTAAAATACAATTTTCTGTACTTTTTACATTCGCTATTTTATTATTAATTACAACTTTTTTGATGAAAGATATTAATAAACTGATAAAAACAATTTGTAAAAGCAAAGAATTATTAAAAAAGTTTGCTCTTGAAAATTAATTCCAACTGTTTCTTATCTTCTTGAAAATCTTTCGATTTCTCTTTAAGTTGGTCACAAACATCCCGCAAATACGTCACGTTTCTTTGCGATTGACTTGGACGAGAAATCATGTTCATTGTGCATTACTAAACTTCTTAAAAAACGAATACTATAGTATCGAACTTTTTATCTTTTTGTGGACTGAAAGCAACCAGCGCCGTTGCAATCTGATGCAACAAAAACGTGGCGACTTTATCACGTTTTACAGCAATGTAGCTACGGTGCAGGCAATAAACGTTTAGCGAGACAAGAGGCAATGGTACACAAGCCAATATCCTCCTAGATGCAGTTTCCCAATGAAACGTTGTGACCTAGTTTTTCCTACAGAGTGCAAAAGTCAATATGCTAAGTTTGATGAAAGAATAGCGTTGAACAAATGGCGTTTTTAGGTGCTAAATCTCGATGAAATTTTCGTGCTATATGCGAGATATATAAATTTCGCCAATTTTCCTTAATTGGAAAAAATATCTTACAATACTTTTACCTCTTTTAACTGATACTAATTATAAGATAAATTTATTCGTAAAAAAGATTCTTTTCTTTTCACATTTTTTCGTATTTTCCAATCTCTAATTATTAAATATTCTGTCTCCGTACTGTTTATCATGATTATAGCGGACAAAGTTAGCCTCCTAAAAGTCATATTTTGGTCGCGTAAAACTATCTGTCTCAGTATATTACGCCTCACTTAGGGATCTAATGCCATATTGACACAGTCCTAGCAGGCAGGGTTGGAAAATGCTTCTTTGTCGCCGTTCCACACCGTGTCGCGCTGGAATTACGCCATTATGTTGGGATAACTTTACGGTAGACAAACTATTTCGTCGCAAGAGGATCACGCGCACTCTTGTCTCTCATCTCACATTGTTTCGACGCCCACGAGGTGTGGGCGATCACTTTCGACGGATTACTTTCGGACAATTTATGCGCGCGATGACGGAATCATTTCCGGAAGCCATCTCGTTCGCGCGTCATGATTTCTCTCAGATCGAATTAGTTTTCAATTTCAGCGATGAGATGAGAATCCCGCGCAAATTTGGAGTCGGAAATTGAGCACAATGCTATAAATCGTGTTTGTCGTTGTACACATATCGCGAGAATAGTCGCCATTAATTGATCAACAGTACTTGAAGAACGAAAGATCTGTTAACTCGCAATTCTCATAATGCGAAAACCGTGTTTGCGGAAATCATTTTCATTTATATGTATTGCTTATTGAACTATCCTGTTGTGAGTAACAACAATTCGCAACGAAAATTGTGATAATCTATTTAATACAGAGATGAGCGCATTATCATAAACGAATAAAATTTATCATTTTACGAATAATGAACTAATTTGAAAAATTTTACGGAGAGTATTCTGGGATCTTTAAACAAATGCAATAATAATATATATGATATGAATCACGATAATTCTTTCCCTTCTACCTTCTATAGAAAGAGCAGACAAAACCTTTTGAAAAAAAAAACGTATATACATATCTCTGCTGCGATTTCGCCATCACGTTGCTTTCATCGCTGTCTACGGAAACATTGGCACGTCTTTGACTAAGGATTAAGCTTACCCACGTGTCGCATTCTCGGGGAAACGATGTGGCCTTGAATCACACCTACGTGATCGGACACGCGAAGTAGTTCGTGTCAGCCATTAGGCAGACTCCAGAAGTCGGAGTACATTAGATTAAAATCCCGAATGCGCTTTCTACAGGAGTGTCGCTATTAATTTCTTCAGCAACACGCGAGGATATGAAGGCATTCACCGAGCATCTTTCGAGTCGACGAAACTGGGTCGCAACTTAGAAAGAAAGAGAGAGAAAAAGAGGGCGAGGGAAGGAAAGAGAGAGAGAAAAAGAGGATGTAAAGGGGGAAGAGGAGGGAAAGAGAGGGAGAGAGAGAGAGAGAGGAGGGAGAGTGAGAGGGAGAGTGAGAGAGAGAATTACTTTGGACCAAAGGATTTGTCAACGACACCTTTAAGTTGAATTGAGTTTCGCGAGAGTTTCACGGCCGACTATGCCCGACCACCACAGTCAAATCCCTTGAGGATAGCTTGGCTAAGGATAAAGTTGTCTGCTTCGAGAAAAATAAAATAACGAACTGACTTTCGAGAGATGTCTGACTACTCTCCGACATAATTCACTTATATACGATGTCGGATTACATTAACTGGTATACTACTAAACATGACAGATAGTACTGATTTTGAATATAAAAAGATTTTATTTAAAAAAATATTTAAAACTAATTATATAATTAATTAATATTAAATAAAAAAATAATTAATATTAGTTAATATTAGATTAAAAAATGTCTTTATTAATAATTTTATTATCTATTAATTTTATTATCTTTTCTACTTTATATGAGTCATAAATATCTTTCGAATTTATATTATACGTGATAAAGTGTTGGACGATTACTTTAGTATTTAAATGCAGGTCTTAAAGCACGGAGGATTCAAACTTTTATATATTTTACATAAAAGTGGTTTGGTTTAATCTAGTTTAGTTTTTTGTTCATTACATAAAAAAATTAGAGTTCCTAGAATAAGAATTTTTTAAAACAAGTTCGAGAAAAAGAGTTGCTCGTATAAAATTAGCATAATAGAGAGAACAAACGTTTTTTTTCTGTAGGCAATCATTTCTATTCTCTGACAAAGTAACTTTATGTAATATTAAAAAAACTTTTCTTCTATTAACTATAACGAAAGAGTTAACAATTATATCAACATGCATGTGTCATTTTATGTTTCTTTAATGCTTTATTTTTCATTTCTTTTATTTTTTATTGTAATATTATTATATATTATTGCACGAGAGAGATTCTATCCTCTATTATATAAATGCTATAAGAACCGATATCTATGTTACTATATTTAGTATCTCAAAACATTTTATTAAAACATCTAAAACTTTTGCGTATTTTGGATGCAATAAAATATTTATTTTTTATCAATAATTTATAGGATTAAAAAAAATAAGATTAAATGTTCACTGCAGCGATCCCCGGCTCTCGTGAAACGAAATTACGGCAAATACGGACTCCCAACGTTTGCATCACATCGTGCGAATGCTGTCATCTACACGTCAGTCTTTCGGAAAGGATTAATGGCGCTCGTGGTTGATTCGAATGCTCTCGAACTAAACTCTACGAGCTGCAATGAAAGCGTAAGGGTTGCGTTTGGAGGGATATCGATTCGCCCCTTATCTCAGGAAAGGCCAACCTTGCTACGGTATTATCTAGGAGTAACACACGTGCACGAGTGATAATATTAAACGAGATTGTGTGGCAAGAATTATAACGTGATCATCTTTTAAGATATAAATAGAGAGACTGAAGTATTCGATTATTCCCTAAATGCTAAATTGTCGTAATAGTTAAAGTTATTAAAACTTTTGTTAAAATTACTATCACGCGAGAATCAGATTATCGATAATTCGTAGATATACGAGAATCGATCGATATTAAACCGTTTCTAGTTAATTATTGAATAGCTTTCCTGAGGGATATCATTATATATTTTTACAGAAAAGTGTACTGAGATTTGTAAACAGATAACGACGGCGTAAATCTTTAGTTACCGATAAAGTGGTGTCAAATCGCTGACATTGGACACGTTTCCACAAAATGTCAGAAAAGGGAAGACGAATTATGGCGCGATATGGATCCTCTTTCAATTAGAATTAACGATATCGACTTTCGCTAGTTTTCATATCTATACGTAATGTCCGATATTTAATTATAATGTTCGATATACATCATGTAATAATATTTTGAATTTCATCTTATTATTTTGAATTTTTCGTATTTACATCAAATATTAATTTTAAATTGTATTTATATCAAAGATGTGTGTATACGAATATTCATACATATAATACTCAGTTTTTATAATTTATGTTCCTCCCTTCTTCGCTCAAACAACTCGCTAATCAACTTCAGAGTTTCCAACAATTTATAAATTTTCTGTTTTAATAGAGAAATTTTCTACATTTTAACATTACTAAATATTTAACTTGCGATATTGCAATTTGTATTTGAGCTTTTTAGTACTGAAACTCTATGATATATGAATATCAAACTCGCGCGTTAGAATGTTTCATGTTTAAAACTGCTATTCCGCATACAAGCATTTGATGTAATTTCGTTTCATAATTCCCTTAGAATCGAGGAGAAGTAACAAACTATTATAATTACACAGATAAAAATTAAATTGTTAGAAACAGTCGATCAATTATATTATAACAATGATACAATGCATATATACTTTTCAGAGAATGTAGAATAAAAGTAGAATAAAAAATTGCAAAATTGCCGTGGTATCGAAGAAAGAATATATCTATATACATATTTATATAATTATATCAATGTCATAAAATCGTGCGTCGCAAGATCTTCGATTTTTTGCAAGACGCAATATAGAGTTAGCTATTGAATCTTTTCCCGCAAAGATTATGTTGCATATCAAAAATATAAATCATGGAAAGATTAATGACCGTGCATTTGGAAATATCATCCAAAGGAAAGAAGAAGCCACGCCCAATGTGTTGTAGAGTATAAATATCTCCGTTTTATCTGAATGTGAAATATTCTTGAGCATTTATATCTGTAAACTGAGCCTATACTTCCTACAATGTGCGAATAACTATATATTTACCTCAAAATACTCATATATCTATGTGGAATTATTGAATACACAAAAAAACTATTATTTTTATCGCAACTTTCCCCCCAAGTTTCAAAATCATATACCATCTTCGTAATTAAATCTCACACAAAATTATATTATAGTCTTTGAAAAGTTTCAAGAATCAAGAGAATATAAATTTGCCATTTATTTCTCTCTAAATAAGTTTCTCTTCAGATTGCTACTTCTTCTTCAAGAGCCTGTGACTTGAAAACTATATTTGCCTCTCCTTCACCGAAAGTTTGAAAGATTCCAAATTTTGTCATAGAATTCTTCATTAAAATAAGATCAAGAATCATCTTTCACGGTAACTTTTATCACGCCAGCTATTGTCGTCGTTATCATTGTCTCTCGTTATGACGAGTTCCGTCGTTATCGAATAAAGTCGTGAGAGTAAGGCGCGTCTCGGGGATCAACATCCTATCCCGACTGATCCCTCGGAAAGTATCCTACGATGTAGTATATACGATTCCTGCAGGAAAATCCTGCCACGTGTTCCCTCGCGTCAGATAAATCTCGTCCACGTGAATCTACTTTCGTCGCCGTGAATTTTGCGAAAACTCGAACCTCATTCGTTCGAGAATCTCAACGTCGGCGGATCGATTTTAGCTTTTCCATCACGATGGATGGCAACGCAATTGTCTTTGCGGCACTTTTCAATTACGCAGTATAACATGGTTTTTGTGGATTTAATATTATTATAACATGGGGATTTGTGGATTTTTAGAGAAATCCTTTGTCCCTGAATTCCTCGTTATATTTCGAAAATGTTACGCACTTTTTTAAAAACTAAAATTTAAAATGAATAAAGACTACCTTCACAAGAAATATAAAATATTGCGTTTTGCTCTTTCTTTCCATACGTATAAAAAATTCTCCAGAACTCGCCCTCTTGATATATATAATATATTTAAAATTATTCTATACATAAATATATAAAACTTTTTTTCATATATATAATTTCTCATATATACAATATGTGTGTGTATGTATATATAAATGTCTAGTTATATTTTTGCACTCATTCAAGTTTATTTTTAAAAAATTTCGTTTATTGCGTTTTTATTTTATTATATAGTATTATTTATAACGCATATATATAGTTATTAAGTAAAATAAATGGTTTTAATCCGATTTATATTTCAAACGCGATATTACTTCAATTTTTCCTGAAAGTTATAAAATAATTATAAAGTAATCAACAATAAATTATTTATTTCACAATTTGCGAGATAGCAAATTCTCTTTATATGTCTTTGATATTAAATCATTGCAGTGAAATTTACTTCTCGCACTCACTATATATGTTCAACTTGTTCAGAGTGAATTGTGTGAATTTAAAAATTTCACACATCCGTAGTATTTAATATTTACAATAGAATAAAATTTTTTTTCGCAAACTATCGCGTGTAATCGAACATCGTACATTCGCTAATATTACACTCAGATAATCCGCTTGAACGAAAGGGTAACCCGCATTATTCGGTAATTTCGAGATTTGAGAGGATAATTATGAACGATAATAATAATGTTAACCTCATGCTATCTCGCGTAATTCACTGATGTCACCTCGACAGCTAAATATAATCACTTCACTGAGCAACGAGATTTTTTCTCGCTCAGCAGGAGAAATGGCAAATCGATGCAGTGATACAAACGTTACAAATGGTGAGCTACAGACACACTCGGAATTTCTGTTTGTTTATTTGTTTACAGAACGGCAAACACACGAGAAACTAGTTATGCATACAAATGTCGCGTATCGCTACATGCAGCGAGTAATGTCTCGCAAAATAAAACAAAAATATCTTTTCGTGACACGCGCGCTTTCGTCCTTCCGCTGTTTATTCACCATTTAATCATGCACATTAAAATATGTGAACGATATGCGTTTGTTATCATCATGTCTGTTTTGTTGAATGTGAAATTTAAGTTGTCTTTTCAAGATAATACTCCTAAATTTCAATTTTCTTTTTCTCAAAAAAGATATGTAAAGTCGATACTCGCATATATCGAAGTTTATTGTTGTCGCTTTTCCGCGATGCTCATTAACTGTCAAGATTCACGTTGTGCGTTATATTTGTAGCATCGAGAGGCTGTCATTGCAAGGGTTACTAGTTTGACAGTTTGTTCAAAATAAAATAAAATAAAATAATAATATTAGTTTTAAATAATATATTATAATACTTTAAACTCGATTATTATTTTTGACAGTTATCAGCTGATTTCTGTCAAAAATATTAATCGCGGATAAAGTATTATAACATATTATTTTATTTTATTTTATTTTGAACAAACTGTTAAACTATTAATCCTCGCGATGACAGCCTCTCGATGCTACGAATATAACACACATGCGAATCGAAACAGTCAATCAGCATCGCGGAAAAGATGCAACAATACTTGCAAGAATCGACTTAACATGCCTCTTTTAAAAAGGGATGTTATAATATTTTTAATTTGATTAATATTTTTGACAATTACCAGCTGCTTTTTGTCAAAAAATATTAATCGCAGATAAGATATTATAACATATTATTTAAAACATATGTTACTATTTTAATATTTTCAACATATTATATATATACCCTCTTTACCGCTATAGAAATATTATAAAATAAATAATTTCTCACTCACCGATACGTGCAACAGCGGAGTTGTAGTACACAGCACATTGTCCTGAAAACAAAATATTCAAGTTATGTATATACATATGTGTGTGTCGTACAATGTAGTTTAAAATTTAATGTTTTTATTTTGCATACCTCACAGTTGCCCCGATGTCGCCCGATGCCTCCCTGGGCCTCCTCCTCCTCTCTTGGTCCATGGTAGCACTCACGACACTCGCGAAAATACGAATAATTACGATTGCCCGACACTTTACACGGCACTCCCGACGCGCGAAACTTTACACGACACTCCCGATACGCGAAACTTTACACGGCACTCCCGACACGACGCGTGAATCGCACTGTACCGCAATGCTACCTGTAACAAATAAAATACATACATATTAGAATAATCTTATTATTTCGCATTATAACATACACAATATAAATGTATGTAAACTAGAATTAAATATATCCACGGATTGCAACACATTCGCGCGCGCGAAAACAGATTAATTGTAAGTTGGGTTATGTTGGCGAGAGATTTTGCATCGAATTTTTCGCGAAATATGCGTTTCGGACAATTACGACTACATATTAACGTTGACATTATGATATGCTGCGATTGATAAATATTACAATACAAAGGTTAGAAATCGTTTCTAACGATTATGCTTACTAATTAATCACAGCGGGACGCAGCTCCAACTGCCTGATACTCGCGGCGTTTCGGTAATGGCCGCGGCTACAAACAGCGGCAACTTCACTCTAATAGCGCGCGCGATACTATATACATGACTTAATAATTAATTAAAACTCGAAGGAGATTAGTTTGAAAAGATATAGCTTTAGAAAGAAAAAATATTAATCGAGAATAAGGTATTCTAACATATTATTTGAAATGTTACTATTTTAAATAATATGTTATAATACCTTATTCTCGTAAATAAAATTTTAATTTTTTTGTCCATTATGATTTCTTATCCTTTTATAAATAAAATTATTTAACAACAATATTTAATATCATTAAGTAAATCATAACAATTGTTTATTTCTTTGTGTGAATGATAATTTTTAGGATTTGAATTTACACATTTAATTACCTCATTGTATATCAAGTTTCTCGATAATTCTCTTTTTATGAAAAATGAAAAATAAAAGTTTTCAAATGACAAAAGGTAATAATGCAACGATGGCAATGCTGTAATTTTTCCGATAAACAAGCGAATTTTAACGTATGTAATTGACAAAATGTGATTAAATTTTATTTTTTATTTTTCGAAATTGCATATCCATGATACCTACGCTAAATTTGCATACAATAACAAGAGTTTCGAAATCGGTCGCTAATAAGTATTAATTGTCTGAATTTTTTGTTTGTTAATCGAATTAATTAACGTTATAAAATTAATCGGCGATTAATCTACGTTTGGGATATTACGAATAAATGTAATATCTGACAATTTGTTAAACTTTGGGACGTTTATAAAAACTACTTCTGTGATGTTTATCGAACAAACAACTTTCTCTCTTTTTCTGATTTTTTTTCTTCTCATGTACCATCTTGCTTGTTCTCTCATTTTTCTCTATTTTTCCTTCTTTTTTCTAAAAATCTAATATAATTTTATGCATCTTGTTTTTCTTATAAATGATAATATTATTCTTTTTCTATATCAAATTTTTTGATAATAATATGTTATACTTTTTTTCAAAATATATTTAATATTTAATATATTACTCTAGTTTGCTTTTTTAAAACAACATTATTCATATCTGTACATGTGTGTTTTTCTTAGAAAACTTTAAAACCTCAAGTAAAATAAAATATATTTTGTCCTATATATTTTTATTCTATTTCATATTTTATCTCTGTCTTTTTCTTTATCACTGCAGAAAAATAATAATTTGATTGTTCAATGAAAATAGTGATACAATGTTTGTAATTGATTGAATAAATTACTTCGTAATTGTGATGAATATTTATTGTAATTAATAAAATAGAATATTCATTTATTTATCTGATTTGTTCTTTCTCATTATTACAAATGCAATTAAGATCAAAGCTAATCTAAAGAAAATTAACGCGAGTGTTCAATTTATTGTAACCGATAAAACAATTTCACGAAACCATCCAGCGTTACGTTATCATGAACCCATTAAATGTCCCCATGAGAATAGCAAGTAATGTGTCAATGTGGTGGCTAGTAACTTAATAATTTCGCAAAGATATTAACTTTTCTTGTATAATTGTTTAATTAAATAGCGCGGAAAAGATATATCACAATAAGACATTTATATATATTTTACAATATTAAATTAATTTAATAGGAAACAGTGACGTATAAAAATCTAAAATACAGCACACGTTATATATTATGTATAATGTGTTTGTGTGTGTGTCTGCTGTGTATATTGTGAATAATCTTCTCATTATATGAAATAATTGTGAGGTTAATGCGATACCGCAATTAATTTCAATTATGAAATTATAAACTTGTTCTATGATTTCATAATAACTATAAAATAGATAATGAGTTTCTTTTTTACTAACCAAAAATAATGCAATAACCGCATTTAATTCATTGTCATAGTTATCCCTGATTGGAGTCAGTACGAAATTTAAAACGAGTAATTTCATCAATTTTTCGCGAAATTGATAAACTTAGTTTGATCAATAATTCATTCTAATTAATTTTATATGACAGAGAGAAATTCGTAATATACCGAAATAAAATCTCTTTGCTATAAATACTCAATAATATTCAATTAACATCACTCATTATTACGTAACATATTACGTAACAGCAAGAAAACATGAAAGAGAATGTTTAACTAGACTGGATAATATTTTGTCCTTCCCTCTCTCAAGTTTTATCGGTCGTGACATCCCTGGAAAATATTTCCATTCAACGCGATCGCAATGACGTGGAAAAATTGGAGCTTGCGCAAACGAACGAACATTACATTCGCAGACAATTTTCCACTTTATCGCCGTGTGAGGAAATATGAAATAAATGCGTGAATGAATAAAGCTGCGACGAGTAATCAGGAAAAATATTTCCTGTCGCTTTTCTCAAGTGAGACGTTTTCCCTCCCCTCCTATAAAAAATAAATGCAGTGAATATAAAATATGATTTTATCAATCTTCTTAAGAATACTGAAACATCGCGGCATTCCTATCTTAATTACTTTTCACGATAAAATGTATTTTAATATGACATTATATATTGCAATATTCCAGTTAATCATTTGTATCAATCACAATCACTAGCGGATCCTGACGTCGATAATGAGGGGGGGGGGGGTTGCAAAATTATTTTATTTAATATTTTTGGTTTCATGATTAGCTTTTATTCCAGGATCAACGACGTCGATAGCTCTTTAATGTTTGTTTTTCTTTATTTATATTTTTTAAACAAATTCAGCAAAACTTTCTTTTAATTTGCAAGAGGGGGGGGGGGTTTAACCCCCCAGGATCCGCCAGTGTATATATATATATATATATATATATATATATTATATAGATATAAAGAATTTCTCGCCTAATTATTTTCATGCAACGAAATTATCTCATCATTTCGTCCTATGTCTGACTTAATCTATACTTAACTCCTTGAATGCGTAATGAGTATAATTTACAGTGTATCTTATACATACATATTGTATATATTATATAGATATAAAAAATTTCGCCTAATTATTTTCGTGCATGAAATTATCTCATCATTTCATCCTATGTCTGACTTAATCTAAACTTAACTCCTTGAATGCATAATGAGTATAATTTCCAGTGTATCTTATACTTATATATATATATATATATATATATGTGTGTGTGTGTGTGTGTGTGTGTGTGTATTATATAGATATAAAGTATTTCGCCTAATTATTTTCATGCAACGAAATTATCTCATCATGTCGTCGTATGTCTGACTTAATCTATACTTAATTCCTTGAATGCGTAATGAGTATAATTTACAGTGTATCTGATACTTTTATATATATATATATATATAATATATATATAAAATATATATATATATATATATAAAAGTATAAGATACACTGGAAATTATACTCATTACGCATTCAAGGAGTTAAGTTTAGATTAAGTCAGACATAGGATGAAATGATGAGATAAATTCATGCACGAAATTAATTAGGCGAAATTTTTTATATCTATATAATATATACAATATGTATGTATAAGATACACTGTAAATTATACTCATTACGCATTCAAGGAATTAAGTATAGATTAAGTCAGACATAGGATGAAATAATGAGATAATTTCATGCACGAAAATAATTAGGCGAAATTCTTTATATATATATATATATACAATATGTATGTATAAGATACACTGTAAATTATACTCATTACGCATTCAAGGAGTTAAGTTTAGATTAAGTCAGACATACGACGAAATAATGAGATAATTTCGTTGCATAAAAATAATTAGGCAAAATTCTTTATATCTATATAATATATATTATATAGATATAATATATATTATATAGATATTATATAGATATAAAGAATTTCACCTAATTATTTTCGTGCAATGAAATTATCTCATCATTTCGTCCTATGTCTGACTTAATCTATACTTAACTCCTTGAATGCGTAATGAGTATAATTTACAGTGTATCTTGTACTTATATATATACACTAGCGGATCCTGACGTCGATAGCTCTTTAATGTTTGTTTTTCTTTATTTATATTTTTTAAACAAATTCAGCAAAACTGTTTCTTTTAATTTGCAGGGGGGGGGGTTTAACCCCTCCTCCCCTCCCCAGGATCCGCCAGTGATCACAATTAATTTTTTGAAGAGAGAAACTTATTGTTAGATTTACCTTATTTCAAATAAAAGATAATAATAAACGTAAATTATATATACATATATCATTTTCCGCGCGTGTAATCAATGATGATCATTTCCTTTATCTTTATTAGATGTCGTTTTGAAACAACAAGCTTGTCATCAATAATAAAATTATCTTTCATATAGAAGAATTTAACATACAACATTTTAAAGCTCAAGTAACCTGATTAATTACGCGAAAAGAATCATATCTGCTTGATGCAATGGAAATATCTATAATATAAGTACACAATTAATTATAAGTATAAATATCACTTGTAGTTTAATCTTATAAATAATATTAATAGTTAAATTTAAATGCCTGATGCTTTATATGTTAAATGCTAATATAATTTTTATATAAAATAAAGCTTTCAATTTATTATTATTTTGAAAATATTTATATGATCAAATTTAGCGGCAAAATCATCGTCCTATAAAGAACATGCAAATTAATGCTAATGCAGTTTTCTTAAATATAGAACAATATTAGCGTTTCTCCGATATGCTCTGATATTCGCAATGATTAGTACACATCGCTGATATTAGTATAACAATGTGGACATTAGCTGTATGCAAACTGATTACTATTTTCCCCTCTTGCGACTTGCATAAGAACAGTTTGCAGCTGATTCATATCCTACAGAGAAAATAACAATAAGACTGATTTGCATTTAGAGTGTCGGTGTCTGGAGAAATTTGTTCAGCTGTTAGACACAGCATGCGCGTGCCAATTTTTTTATCACGAAAATGTATTATACTTATTCTGGCAGATGCAGCTCACGCGTCGTGCATCACATATGGATGTCAAAAATAGAATGAAATATATTGGGAATATTATCGAAAGTTTTCAGTAACGTATGTTCAAAATTATTATAAACACATCCTTAGTCATTAATATTAAATTCTCATTATCATGCATTATATTAAATTCTCATAATTAAATTTTATTGTGTTCGTTATTTAAAATAGCGATATTTATAAATATCTTGTACTGATAAATATCTTGTTCCATATAACATGTATAATTATAATCTAATATCTAATTGATAAAATAATTTTACATTTTCATAAAATATCCATATTTTCCCGCAATATATCTCAATATAGCATAATATTATTTTAAATATAATAAAATATAATAAATATATTTAAAAAATTCTATATATATCAGTTTAACACTTCTATAAATGATTTTGTTGCCATTATTCGATGGCAACAAAATAATATTTAGAGTTTGAATTCATTGTTTGCATATAAATTGAATAATATGTATAAATCGAAATTGTTTTCGTCTCTAGCCGCTATATTTCGCCGATGGTCAAAGTAGAATACGTCGATCGAATAGCATCGGTCAACACGTGCATCGAAAGTGCGACCGCATGTCGGATTTCGTCCGAACTATTGGAGAACGTTAAAATCGTTCAGGGTAGTTACATATAATGAAACAACGATGCGCGAATGGCATCCAGAACAAGCGGTGTGAGAATTATTGGTTGGCAGTTTTATGAAATCGACGACGACGTTGGATTTACGCGCTAACTAATGAAACTCTAGTTATATATTCAAGGAGAAACGCCCTTTTGAAACACCGAAACAAAAGACAGATTTTAAAATCGATGAACGCACAAAACTTGTTAATTTATTTCGCGCTATTTATCAATTTATTAAAGCTATTCAATCGAGTTTATGTTCCATCCACTTTTGGTATCACAAGTTATATTAATTTGAACAGAACAGAAAAACAAGAAAAAAAAAGGTAACGAGAGAAAACTAATGTACGTGTATAAATTAATCTCTAAAAATAATATTCTGCCACATTCATTATTATAAAAATTATAAATCTCTGATTTTTTAAATAAAATGTATATAAAATCTCTTAATTATTTTAAAATCTAATGGATTTTTAATATTATAAAATATATTTTATATATATATATATAAATATAAAATTTTTTAAATATAAAATATAAAAGATATATATTATCACATCTTTTTTTTTAAATTGTAAGAGTATTTTTTTACTTTAACTTCATATATAAACGCAACTTTTGCGCTGCGCGCTTTACAGAGACATTTTTTAATTACATACGAGCATATTTCATTGTCATCTCGGTACGACAGTAACGTGGAACAAGGTGTCCCGTCAATCGCGATAGTCGCCATATCGATCAGGCAGACGACTGCATTGAGATGTCAATCTCGCGAGTTTTCTCGCGTGAAACGCATCGGAGTGCACAACGTTCGTCGCACGCAAACAATCAGTGCACGTATCTGTAGCTGCAATTAGCTGTGGTTTTGTGAATAAAATTCGACCGTAAAAAATCACCTCTAAAATTCCATTCCGTTTCGACGATCCGGCCAATTCCAGTAGCTCGGCGATATAATATCTATAAATCTGTATCTTCAAACTTTCCTCGCCGCGCCGGTCGTTTTATCACGAACTAACGAGTCTTCGAGTTTTCGACGAATATATACCGATTCCATGTAAATTCGATCGACGCGACGGCGTGACAGGCTCGAAAAAAAATACAGCAGTGCGACAAACAGAAACAGAAATCGTGCGCCTTTCGAATCTCGCTAGTGAATGTATTGTAAAAAAAAAGAAAAAATATGGCTATACGAGCATTCGGCTTAAAATGAATTCGGCTGTCGCATTCAAAAGTGAGAAGAGAAAGAGCACGCTTTTGATTCGCGAGTGAGGTTTTATCGGAAACGAGCACCTTTTTCGATTTACTCGTATTACTCGTTGAACTCTTTCCCGACCGATCTTTACGTCGGACAGGTAGACGCGAAAATCTCATTTTGTTACATTGTAGTGTATCGAAAAATCGTCAACATCTTTTGATCCTATATTGATCGATCTTTGACGCAATAATCTGACTGAATCTCACAAGTAATACATTGCTCCATTAGCGAAATAACGATTTATAATAAAATATTTATAAAAATAAAAATCTCGTGTATATATATGGCACAGTATTATTTTTTGTATGACACAAAAATATTAATTGAAAATTTGATGTTTTAAAAGGAATACATTTTCGTAGAGATTTATTTAAACAAAAATATATACAATGTATTATTTTTACGAAAAAATCTAAGCAATAAAGTTAAAAAAAAATTAATCTTTTCTTATTTAATTTTTGCGAGTTTATTCACCAATTTTTAGATTTCTAAAAAAATATTATTATACATATATTGTTATTTCAAGCTTTGTATTTCAAATCAAATAGATACGTATTATAATAAAATAAACGTAATATTGTGTAAAGACTGAAACCCACGTAATGTTGATATATAGAAAAGAATTTTATTAAATAACATTACGGAATAATGAAGATACGATATTTACATTAGCATTATTCTATTTCTGATTTCTCATTACAATAACTCGTTCATGCATGAGGCACCATTCATCGAGAATCGCTCATTAGTTACATATGTACAACTACAATGTTGTTCACGCACTGTAACTGTAATATATTTAAACTGACCACAACAAAATGCAATGTCAGAACTCTGTGACATGTTAATGTCGTATTGCACCGGGATAAGGTTGAGTAGGGGTGATCTGTAAACTAATTTGCATGGTCGCGTGCACATTTGCGCAAATCGCGTACACACACATACATACACATTCCTCTCTCTCTCTCTCTCTCTCTCTCTCTCTCTCTCTCTCTCTCTTTGTAAGCAACACGCGCGCGATGAGATTGCGACCGATTGTGGCCGATAATGTAATGCCGAATTAGGAACAAATGCCAATATACGCCTGTGCAGACAATAGCCGCAAATTAAAGACGATCTCCGAGCGGAAAATAGCTCGTAATTAGTTCTCGGTACAACCCACGATTCGCGTCACGTTGCATTCGTTTACTAAAACTTTGCTCTTCCTTCTTCCTTCTTCATTGATCAAAGCATTTGCTAGAGATATAATGTTTCCGGCGTATTATATATATATATATATATATATATATATATATATATTGAGGGAAACTTGTGAGCTAAAAATAGATAAAGCAGGACACAGCATCCCGGAGCTATTGAAAATATTTTAACAGTTCTAGGAATGAGAACAATTACTTTAAGAGATTAAAAAAAATTCTTTTTCGATAAATTAAAAATCAGCTTTAACCAGAATCAGCTTTAACCCATCATCTGACTAGAACTTTTTCATTTTAAAGGATAAATATAATTTCAAGAGTTAAGTGAATTCTTTTTCCATTGACGTAAAGTTAATTATATAACTTCAGATTGGTCTAAATTACACATTTTAGATTCAACGAAACGTTTTAGATTTAGCGAAACGTTAACGCATGTAATTGGACTTTTCATATGCTCGCTGAAAAGAGCCAATTGCAAATTACATATATAATCTTGTCCATGTTTCATGTTCAGTTAATCCATCACGAATTTTAAACTCTCGCCGTACTTATGGAGAACATATATATTTATACGATGTAATTTACATATATATATATGTGTATTATGCGCTTGAAATTCAAATATTTCCATCGCGATGAAACATTCGTTGCATAAGCAAATTCACAGGTATATTCATACGTATGTCTGCCAAAATGATATGATCGACAGTACCATCTTATCATAGATTACATCTCGCGCTGCTCTCGCATCCCTCCCCGATCCTCAAAAAGTCATCGACTTCGCTTTAGCGTTAATGTCGAGCCACCCCTATACTATATATTATTCACGAGAGTTCGCTTGCACGCGAGACGAATTTGTACGCCGATAGGCGAGAAGGCCGGAAACTGCATCAGAGGAAACTGCGTCGGAGGACGGGAGATTTCCCGGAAACTCCCCCTCGTAAATATCAATCGATTCCTATATATCGTAGAGGGAGGAGAGCGCGTCAACTTTCCCGTCAGACGTTGGGTTCCAGTTCGTTTACGATTTTCCAGTCTCGTTGTCACTTTAAGCTCGTCTAACGTATACATATTCTCGTCTCTGTTCCTCGCTTATCTGAATTTTACGAGCGCCAATAAAATTTTCCTACCTCTCATCCGCGGGTCGCGATCAGATTTTAATGGACGCGGAGTGAATGGTCGCATTGTGCGCCGACCGGAACCGGAAACGAAGGTTTCCGTATCGGGGATGAATTATCATTGAGGTTGAAACGATGATTGCAATACGGAAGAGGAGCCTGATCGATTGAAATTTAATTGGGCGATTATATATATATTAGGAACAGATTATGCGGATTAAGATGTCGATTAACTATATATAATTTTAATTTAATTGATATCGCGTAACATTGTGTGCATAATCCTCTTTCGTTTTCGTTTTATAATTTAATCATGTAACTTTCGTAGTTTTTTTTTTTTTATTTAGTTTTAAGTTCTTGCCCTACTTGTGCGCAAGGATTGCGTGTACACACGTGTCGTACATCTCCTCCCTAGGTTTTATTACAATATAATGCCATGCTTCTTTTCTGAATCCAGCTAATCGAGTAGATCACTATATTTAAGCCGCGAGAAAATTACATCCGAGCAAACAAAGGCGGAGGCGGTAAAGATACGCTCTAATAAAGAAGTTTAATTTCGCGTCAGGCAACATAATCTCCAAGCAAATATGTGTGAGTCCGCAATATCCTTTCGAATCTCCTCATCTACAACGATATATAATCCGTTCTCGCCGAGCATCGTCAGGCTGGATAGTTGACGGCCGATGTAATCATTATAAGTTGCCGCAACTAACGTTGAACATTTTGTTTGATCATTCAAATAGCTCCTATACATCTAGCAGAATCAGAATCGAACTCTCGCGGCGAATGAAAATCATAAATTGTCATCGTCGCTTGTCAAAAGTCGCAATCGTTGCGACAAGAGAATATAAATCGCGTCCCGAACACGAAGCTGTCTCCTGTCATAAATAAAAAGAGAAGAGAAAATATATGTACAATATAATTCTCCTCATTACATTGTAAGTTTGATAAATTGAATTAAGACATTCGCGTGCTTTTTTAAATTAAGCATTATTCAGAAGAGAAAACTCATACAAGAATACTCTAGGTTTTTAATTAACTTTGGAACTGACACGATGATTATAACACTATGATGCGACACAAGAGATGTAGGTTCTCTTTTACTTTATTCAAAATTGTAGTATCAATAAATTCAGAATATTGTGTGATTATATATATACAATGTTGCGATAGCTGTTTCTGAAAATCACTAAACATTTGTTCTTGAAGTCTTACTAGATTAATTTAATCTTCGTTTGATATTTATCAAGTTTTCATTTAATAGCTTCCTGATAATTCAAGTTTGCAATAAAAATAGGTAAAATTAACACAGAAAAAAAAGAAATTAAATATTATATATATATATATATAATATTAATATAAATATAATAATATAAATATAATATTAATTATATATATATAATATATATATATAATATATATATATATATATAATATTATTATATTATTGTATATAATATTCAATTTCTATTTTTTTTTCTGTGTGTGTTAATTTTACTTATTTGGATTCTTGAAATGTGCAAACTCGAATTATTAAGATATTGAACGGAAAATTGACAGCTTATGATTTATGATATATCCATCGAAGATTAATTTAATCTATCAAGACGTCAAGAACAAATGTTGAGAGATTTTCGGAAACAGCTGTGTCGCGCAATCGCACGCTTCATTAAATGTTAGTCCTGCCACGATTATTCCGAATCAAGTGCAACTGACGTTACCTACGGCCCAAATTCCGTAAATAATTTACGGCTCCATCTGGAAGCAATGTGCGGTCTCGGATGAGAGAGACTGACGCTCTCATGTATAATTAAAGGAAAAAAAATTCAACTGACGTCTTGCGCGAGAAACTCGAGAAATAAGTAAATAATTTCCACCGAGAGAAGAGTGCAAGAAGATTATTAGCAAATTATTTACTAATTAATCATTTAACTGTTTCAATCATATACTTTTCTCGCTTGTAATAAAGACACAGAGTTATTCAATATTGTTGACTTTTCAAGTTTATTTCTACATCTCTGACTTAATAACTCGTTCAGACGTAAGAGATGCATACTTAGAAAATAAATATTTAATAAATACATTTATTTGACGAATGAAAATATTACAATCGAAAGAAAGTCGTAAAAGATTAATAAAAAAAGCAATAATAAAGATGAAAATCAATCATTTAACTAATCAATTCAAATAGTGAAACTGATAAATTTAAAAAATTCTTTTAAAAAAAGATACCAGTAACACATTCAGGTAGATATCTAAATTTACGCTTTGGCAACTCATTAACTAATATTACAGGCGCGAGCTTAATAGAAGCCGCGTTGGTCCCTTTCACGAAGATTGCAATTGCGCAGATTAACGTGTCGCGATGTGCTCGCGAATTAAATAAATCCGATGTAACAACGTTGTTCGTAGTCGCGATGGATTCGCGTCAACGCACGCCCCGCGCAATTTGTGTAATTTCCAGCCCCCATGTCAACATCGCCATCATTGTTTTATTGATGGCATACTGGTGCACAGTAAATTACGGGCCGTATAGAAGTACACGCGTCTACACTACGCGTGGAATACCGTCGACCCAGGAAGTTGCTTGATTAACATACAACGCTGGCAACAGTTAGCTTTCGATAGATACGCGCGGCAGGTGTTGCCGTTAATAGTAAAATAGCGAACGGGACGAGAATATGAAATTAATAACGACCAGTCAATGTTTTATATATATATATATATGTATATGTGTGTATATATAATATACTGCGAGTCCAGTGATCCGTAATTCGTTGAGCGACTGTTGGTGCACGTGTGCGATAATGAGATAATATGAGGCTCTATTCGCATCTGCGTCGCATTAGTGGTTTTCTCATTGGTGCATAATGTTTGAATTTATTAAATAAAAAGATTGACATTTATTCGAGAAACTTGATATACACGTTTTGCTTTAATCAAGAATGCATTAAAAATAATCTAGCAAAATTCTCTTTTTCAATTTTTGCTCAAATCAAGTTTTTGGGAATTTAGTTATAATAAGAAAATGAAAGAGATAAAAAGAAAATTAAAAGAAATATGTTCACTTTGTTAAAAATATGATTTTAAAGAAGCTCGATAGAGAGAGAAAATAATCAATCTCCTCAATAGTGTTAAGATACTTTATCCCTGTAAAATATTACATGTCTCACGCGATCTCGCGCGTGATGATCGCGCGATACAGCGAGATACGTGAAATGCACGATCGCAGACACTATTTGCGATTCTCATCAGAGCATCCGGTATTAGATTCCGTTTGCGATTTCTCGTCTAAACGTGGATATAATATAAATCTTGCTCTCGGAGCGGCCAGGCAGAAAGAACAGGGACGCGAACGCACCTGATGCCATAAAGCGCTGAGAATTGAAATTTACCTCCGTATCGGAGGAGAAGGAGATAGCTACCTACGTAAGTCGGAATTCCTGTCGGTTTTATGCGATTACTCAATTTCGGATAAAAACTAACGGCCGACCGAGTCTACGGAAATCGTAAAACGTGCGCAATCCAATGCATCCCTCCGTATTCCGAAGACTTCTCTCTTCAATCTAATCTAAACACCTTATTGCGAGACGTGGGCTTTTTTTTAATTATTCAGAATTGCAGTTCTTCTTTTTGATAAAAATTTTCAGAAAATTCTGACAGATTTGTACGTCTGTTGAAAAAAGATAATTGCCTTGTGGAATATTAATGAAGGTTGCAATATGGTGCAAGAGCGAACACGCGATCGATCATTTCATCGTAAATTCGTCCCCGTTAAACTCTTGAGCTAGTACACACGAGGACCTATATAGTTAAGCTTTCTAATAGCGGTTAGCTATACGTAACATTGTTACTGACGTCCACCGAAAGTTCCATGTAATTCCCTTAATATTCAACGTGCGTGTTACGCTATATTTTCTATCAGAATGTGCAAAATTTATCCCTATTATAATATGCTCAAAGAGAATATCTTTTATTACGATACTGTAAAGAGCATGCTAAATGTCACTTTTATACAATGTTGACAAAAAATAAACGTATATATACGTGAATGTATATTGAAAATGTTTTATACATTTTGCGCGTCGTTCCATATTGTAATTTAAATAATATAAAATGGATGTGTTTTTCCCATAAAAAACATTTTTGTGTCGAGAAACTACAATGTTGAATCGATCTAAAATATTTATATGCGCTTTTCCCGTGCGATTTTTATTTTGCAACTATATTTTACAAGAAAAATATCGTATGCGATTTTATAATAATTTAAATAATTTTATTCGCGTGTCTGCACAAAATTGTTTAATTAGATTAAAATGATAAAATGATTATGAGATATTTTAAGAACACAACAGTTTTTTTCGTTTCAAATGAAAAATTCGCATTTCACAGTTGGCAGAAGGAATAATTAATAATATAATATCGCGTTTAAACAACTCGCGACAGCACGGACGGCTTTTTTTTATTAAGGCGTTTGCGTTAAGTGCTGTGTGCTTACGGCATGATAACAGATAAGCTCCAAAATGTTTCCCTTGTAATATCACGTTTACAAGCTTCGTTATGTTATCCCTACGTATAACATTACGTGCCATATTACGAACGATCGAACAAGATCATAGCTTTATATATATATCGCGGTATAAAAAAATGCCCATATCGATAGAATACTCGATCTACATGCGTATTTATCGACAGCATTAGCATTAATCTAACTTGTCCGCTTGAGTATCCTCCAGCCGGTCTGATGAATTTATACGCATCACGGGACACAACCGAATATTCAGTCACGCTGATAGGATTAATTAGCAAGCCGATAGTTGAAAAGCTGAAGTTCGGTTCGTTGAATAAAAGAGCCTTGAGGATGTTTGAATAGGAATCGAGAAATTGAAGCTCTGTTCCTAGAGAGAGATGACTCGTGCGACTCGGTTCAATTAAACCTTCGTGACAACTTAATTTTTTAATCTGAGAGATAAACGATTGCACACAGAATGATTTAATTCTTTTATAGTCCTGTGTCGAAATGTACATTTGATACGTAATATATAAAAGAAAATAATTTTAAATTGTTATAAAAATTATTTCATTATATATTTGCACGGTGCATTTTCGTTTTATTTCTTATATTTCTTAAAATATTAAAACTATAATAATTGTTTTAAAATCATATTTTTCTCGATGCTTTGTAAAACGTTATATACATATAATGGGATATTAATATTGCGCAATAATAATTAGCTCTTGTCTGTAAATCGAGAATATTATAAAAATCTTATAAGCTTTCGGGATTTTTTGCATTATCGTCGGAAATAATCAGAATTTTAAACTTATTAAAAATTCTGTGAAGAAATTCTGTGAAGAAATTCTATGGAGAAATTCTCCAGAAGAAATGTGCATAATAAAACTCAGGCGAAAAATACATGTTGAAAAATTAATAAATAATATCAAGAAAGAGAACGTTCTCATTCTCTCAGATTGTAAAAGAGATATTAAAAGTTCTTGCAATGATATTTATATAATCGACCAATAAAATTGTTATTATTTTGTCGATTAATTTCACTACCAGTCATGAAGATGATGGCGGGTTTATGGTTACTCGAATAAAGCTTAATTAGCATAATATCGTCGAAATTGCTGTCATGGACATCCTTTTGCGCCGGTGATACCGAAGGCGCGGGAACGCGGGATGGCCGCCAATGAATTCGCTCGAGTGTTTACCACGAATGCACTAATTTGCCGAGCCGATGTAATTCTGTTAACGGCACATTTGCCGTTGGCCGACGAGAAGATCTCGCTCTCGCAAGAGAGGCGGTTTGTGAATTGCGCAGTGTCCCAGAAAACGAGATACGGACGTTATACATCATGAATTATGTTGTTGCTGTTGTTATATTACACTATGAATCTCTTTTCCCTCAGAGCCACTTTAGAACAAGAGATGCAATCAAAAGATAACTTATATAAAATAATTTAAAACTATATATCTAGCACTCGCGTGAATTTTTAATCCTAAGCAACTGCGATTATTCTCAGGGGAATTTATACATGTTTGCATTTTTTAATAACATGAGTATGCTGAACGATCAAACTATCAAAACGGATTATAAGTAGAAGCTTATCATTGTAACTTCTTTAAAAAAGAGATTCTCTCTCAGGGGCAAAGAGAATAAATATGATATAAAAAATATAAATGACATATTTTTTTAAAGCATTTCTCTGAGAAAAGTTTTTTAAACAAAACTAGCATTTGCATATTATATAGAGATTTATTCATATATATGTTCAAAAGTGTTTTTACAGTAATAGCAATAGCTACAATAAATATGCAAAAGATATTCAAGGATGTTTATTGAATAACTATTTGCATAATGTGTATAATCCTATTGAATAATACTGCTCACATATTTGTATAAAATTGTTTATAATAACATTTGATAAAAAATGCATACGAAGAAATATTTACATGCGATAATCAATGACAGAAATGCAGAACTCGGAAAACTGATTTTTTCCTTCATTAAAAGAGATAGATTTTCAGTCGCGAATAATATTGTATTTATATAAAATTTATATAAATTTATATAAAATTTATCTAAAAATACAACACAAACAATATTTATATAAATGTATAATCAAAATTTAGATTTAGAACTTTCTTTATATCGAGCAATTTGAATAATGCGATTAATTCATTTTATCTTCACGTCGTAAACAGTCCTAGGATTCAAATGTCAAATTTCTAAGACTGCGAACTCTAAATGGATGATAATCGCCGTCAGTTTAATGCGAAATTCGTGTCATTAATTTAAGTAATACCCCACCCTTCGCGTGCAACTGCCAGCGTTTGCGGTTTATTGTTGCGATTCGCGGTATGCAAAACAGCGTGCAATCAAGCGATACAGGTCCGACCGGCCGGATTATCGAGCGCAAGTTAAACGGGGTACCATCCGCACCTGCGTTCCAGCCGCTATGTATCATAAAGTAAGGTATACACCGCAAACTCGCAAAGTTCTCGGCGTGGTTATCGTGTCCTATCACGCGTCTCGGAAGTGCCATTTCTGGCCATGCCAGCACGCTGTGCATGTTAGTTCGGCGCGGCGGAAATGCTTTTAGAAGTGTTCGACATGCGAAGCGGCGTCGACGATGACAGCGATTTCGCGCACGTATATCAAGCTTCATGTCTCGTAAATTCTGCGCGGCCGAGAGGATACATATATACATACGTATCGCGAGCGACAGACGAAAGTCAGTAGGAATAATTAATTTTTAGTCTGCGTTTCGGGAATCGAAAATCTCGTTAAATCGTGAAAACGTGTTTTGGCGAAAGTCCAATATCTGGGCACTTTATATTGTCGATTTAGGCAATTATTATATACCGACGCGTATTTAATTATCTTCATCATGATTAATTACCTCCGCGTTAAAATTACATCTACGTATAACAACAAATAAATTTAAAATAATTTTTCTCGTGAATAAAGTCTCGTAGGTATATAAAGTTGTGCCGAAGAAAAAATTTCAAAATAAATTTATTTAATACAAAATAATGTGAAAAAATATATTAATACACACGATGCTAAAAAATTTGATTCGATGTGGTTGAAATAAAATCAGATCTCGCTAGAATATCGAGAATATTTTCGCATAGCTGTTGAAAAAATTCGAGCTTTCGCTCGAAATTGCTTTGCATAATACCTTCTATTGCTCCGATATTCAGATTGCAGCTTCAAGTTGCATATTTCCGGCGCGACACTCTGCGCCGATGTCAAGTGCATTAATACGATTTCGATAATCCGATAAATTCGATGAGCGGCCGGCAAGTGTTGTGTATATGTGAGCGCTCTCTCGAAATGAAAAACTTTTTACATCATATACGAATACTAATGAAGAGGATGAAACGTCAAGAGAGGCTTCAGAGGGTACGTTAATCGGCACAAGAACGCGAATTCACGCGCGCGCGAATTAAAGAGTTCGTGAGGAAGACATTGGCTTTCTTATTCTCTGTTTAACGCATTATTCAAGCCGAGGATTAAAGAACCGTTGCGATATGGACACGGAGATTACGCGCGATTTATGGGCACGCGGTTTACGGCGATTAAGCAAATATTGCCCGTTGAGTATCCATGGCCGGTATAATCCGACGCAGTCCGTAGCTTCGCAAACACGTAAATGCCTGCCATCGGCAGAAAAATTGCTGGCCGCCAAAAAAAATGGCTAACGACAAAGTATCCCTTGTTTGCAATGCATTTAGATTACACTTAAGACTACCGTATTAACGTCACGAAGGAAAATACAGAGAGAAAGATATATGTATATGAATTACCGTAAAATCCTGAATACAACTCTATCTTCGCGAAGATTTTTTTTATCCGTTTCTTTTTTATATCTCGTATAATACGGAAATGTTAATGTATAGAGAATAAATGTGTAGAAAAAAATCTAAAGAGTAGAAAAAAATCCAGATGAAGACGGCTAGTTTAATTTTTAAGAAAAGAGCGGAAATAATATATAGGGGGTTAATCGCAGCCGACGCGAACGGAAAATTTCAATGAAGAATCCGGATCTATTCTCGATCAATTGCAATCCCCCGAATCGGACTCGTTGTAACGACGTAGCACATTTGCGTGCATCGACAGACGTCACGCTTTGTGGTGCATGCGAGAGACACGATAGATACGAGCGTCGAACGACAGATATGGCACGCCGATGCGGGGACGCAAGAGTGCGAAGCACACAACAGCCGTTGATAGCAACAGCAAGCACTGTTTGCTCTTCGGTAAAAGCGATATAGGGTCGCGAGGAGGCGATAGCGCGAACCATCGCCCGCTCGACACGCTCGGCGGTTTTAATTAATGTCGATCCTTCCCTTCTCTGCCTCTCGATTCAACTGCGCAGAATATGTTGCCGACTTTAGAGAAATGTCAATCCCCCGCTAATGATGAAAAATTTTCGTATATGTGTCCAAATACCTACTTTATTTCCGAACTAAAGTTTCGTAAAGTTACATATCATCGAAAGAAAAAAAAATGTTTGAATAAATGTTAGCACGGTGTAAATATAATTAAATATTCGAGCGAAAGATTTTCTTAGAGATAAAGACAAATGAAAAAGACAAATACATTTGACGGCTTCTTTTCTGAGAAATAAAGGAGGCTTCCATGTGATAAGCTACTTAGATATAATCATTACTAAAAGCTCTTTGCAACTGTCTTATTTTTCGCAAAAATAAATTAATACATTACACTAAATTGTTTTCAAACTCTTTGCAAGCCTAGTTAGTTATCAATAATTTATATTTCTCTATAAAAATTATTTATTTATAAGTTATATATAATTTTGATTATTTTTTTAAATATGTAAAATAAACTATTGTGTATCAAGATTATTTTTTAAAGTATTAAAAGCGTCAGTATATCCATTTGATATTTTTAGGATAAATAATTAAAAAGATGATAAGCATATGAAAATACCAAATGCGATATCAATTATCAAAATGAAGTGTTTGAAGAATAATCTTATTATGTATGTGATAATTCGAAGCACAAATAAAAGAGCGAAAATTAGAGAAATAGAATTAATTTCTTTGATGACTCTGATATTTTTCATTCACTAATAAAAAGAAACAAAGAAAGAGCTGCTTCGCTATATAAATTCAAACGCAAGTATCTTCAGTCAGAGAGTAACAATTGCTTTCATATACATATATCAAGATAATAGAACGATAGATTTTTCTCTCTGTGACATGTGAAAATTGAGACTTCTATATTTTTCACAGCATTAACTTCCCTTAGCGCGGAAAAAATGCGACCTCGGAGTTGACTCGATACCTAGTGTCGATCCGTAACTTTGCCTTTTTCATTAGACAGCAGGATTTCGAACGCGTCGACGAGTACGAATAGAAACTCTTCGGTTCTCGTATGGTTGCTTGTCAGCCTTGTCGTTTTTCGTGCATGAAGCATGAAGGTTAAATCGAAAAGAGAGAGAGAAAGATAGCACGAAACATGAAGATGTTTCGAAAATGGAAATGAACATTTTTTTCTCATAATTTTGGACTCGTAAGACAACTTTCGCGCTTCATATTGTACTTATCATTGAAAATAATATTTCTTAATAATTTTTTTTTTTTAATTAATAAATGTCGAAACGCAAAATACTTTTATCGAGATTCAGCGAAATGTAATTAAGCAGAATATCAAGGAAAGTCTTCGAAGAACGAATAATTATACTTATTTTCGGTGCTATAGTCTCATCGATCTCTTTTATCGTTCGCATCAAAGAAAATGTCAAACACGCGTTTACATAAACAAACAGCACGAAATATGTCGGCAACTTGTGGTTTTACACAAAACAAATTAAATAGCAATTTTCAAATATTTATAGTACGCTAATTAGCATACGTCACGATACTTTTAACGAAGCAGTGAAGAATAATTGGGCACATCAGATGTACTTTACATCGCGATAAATATCTATATTTTCAAATAAATGCGCGATTGTTAAACGACGCAATAATAGCCATGACACACAAATATCACTATTTCGTGTTCCTATCTTTTGGTATTGTCATGTTATCGGGTAACTGCGAATGCGGTCTGTATGTATGCCGAAGTGGTCTGCGATTACTACACATTGTACGAACGCGCTTGCCAGATTCCCTATTCACCGCGCGATGTTCCTGACAGGAAATATGTGGGTGTTATTTAATTTCGCGAGGGGCGCGAGGGATAATTTAGAATACGAATACTAATCAATACGTTTGTGCTGTTGCAAGACGTTTAATAACGACACGTAGACGCAAGTTTGGTCGGCCAAAGACATTAAATTGTTCTGAGCGACGGAATATCGATATCTCGATTAAAATTTAAATAATCTCGTTATAACATAAAAATAACTTGAAATTAAAAAGAATAGCGTAGGATTAAATGAATAGGTTTTATCAATTTTTCTGCACGTTCTACACTAATGTAGAAAAAAGGCATTAAATTAGATTATATATGTACATATATATATATATATATATATATATATATATATAATTATTTTATATATATTATAATTTACATTATTAAATAAGATTATATATATATATATATATATATATATATAAAATCTCATTTAATTTATTTTGTCTCTCTTTCTATCTCTTTATCTCTCTGTATATACATTAAGAGGTTTAATATAATATTTGATATAATTATACATAGAATTAGAATTATAGAGCAATCGTTTTTAATTGTGAGCAATCGCAATTTCATCAATTTAGAGATAAATCCTAGCCAAGAGTCGTGCATAGTTTAGCAGGGGCAAGTACGAGAAACCACAGAGGACTTCGGTCTGACCAATGTCGCAGCGGTACTCCTGCGGATATTGGTCCGACCGATATATCCTTGGTAATTCTACTGAAATCGGTCAGACTAATGCCGCAGTAGCGCTACTGCGCTGAAATTAGGTAGTAAGAGAATTTAATTTGTGAGCGAATTAATTACGCGTTTAATGATTGTACTATGGTGAGTTGTAAATATTTGTTTTTTACTATCGTGCCATGATTTAATCAGTCTCTAATTAATTTGATTATTCTATACGTCGGTTAATTTCTCTCTCATCCTCGGAAAATCTTCTTCCTATCGTGTAATATTGGAAAACATAACATCGCAAGGTAAAGACTTTCGACGCCCGTACACGATGTCTTCGGAGAATTCGTTAGGGAGGCATGTTCGTTAATGCAAATTAATGACAATGATTGTCGAGGATAGAAGACAAAGTGCTAGACTATAGAAGGATTAATTAAGTAGATGAGATGGATAAGATGTACTATTCAAAGTTAAGTTAGTTAATGAAAGAGAGAAATATGTGTTTATAAATGCATTTAAATATTATTTTGTTGAAATAATTAAAAACTTTAATTAAAATATTAAATTGTTGAATAATTAAAAACAGATCAAAAATATACGCGCGAGTATTATTTTAAAAGTTTCTCATTAAAAGAGAGATAATAAATTTTACTAAAGTAAATAATTTTTATAAAAATTGATCACATGGAATATTTAATATTGATTATTATATTACAAACAATACAACTTTAAGTAAGTACTTATTCAGATTCACTTTAAATTAATAAAAAATTTAAAATAAAAAAATCTGTAGAATCTTTCGTAGAAGAAAAATCAACAATAATATCTTGATAATTTATTTTTCCTCAAGATTGTATTATTTCACAATATAAACGGAACTAGTCTCCAGCAGTAGAATAGAACTGCTTGCTGGCACAGAAATTAAGCTGTCGCTGTGAAAAAAATAGAGAAAGAAACGCTGACACCGCTTTTTCAAATATCTACACGAAGAACAATCAGAAAAATGTACAGTTAGCTAGATGTGAAACGTAACGAATATTGAGGTTGTCGATCGATTCCAACTATTTCTTCTCATGTTTCATTCAATGAAAATGTTAAATAGAAATGTACGAGACATATTTGTGACTAAAAGTATAAAGTTAATGAATCTTTTCTTACATTAACTGAAATGTGTATATGTACATATGCGTGCCTATATATGTATGTACATAGAAATTCCGATATTTTAGAATTATAAGCGATATAAATAGAAAGTGAAGAAGAGTTTCTCGACAGATTAGATATCAAATAAATAAAATAATTAATTAATTAATTTTTTAAAATTTTAATTGAAGATTTGAAGAGAGATAAAGAGTTATAAAAGTTATGTTAGAGATAAAGTTTTCCTTTTTAAAATGTTCAAAATAAAATGTTTTGTTCGCGTAAGATTTAATAAGCAATCGAAAATGATACACGTCAGAGAATGATAAAAATTGCAGTAGTACAATGGACAAATAGATAGCTTTTTTAAACAGCAACAAAAAAATCACTACAAAATTCATAATTTAATTTAATTTGTAGCTATTCGACGAATAATCCTAGTTCTTGTTGAGTTGGCTTGTCAGAATTATCTCCTTAAGGAGATTACAAGCTTAAGCGAAAACTTCACCGCCTCGTAAGACAGGATACCTCTTTCTCTCTCTTTTTCTCTCTTACTCTTTATTATGCTATTTGTTGCTGCTGGAGTTCTTGACAGAGCAAAGCATGTTCGTAAAAATAAAAATCCGCGCGTAATAGCATGAATGGCGGCTAATAATAATCGCTGTTATTTTAGCGAACAAAATCAAGCGGATTATCGTATATCTGGATTAAGAAGATTCTCATTTTCCCACGTGATAACCCATCCCGTGTCTACTTCTTATCGTACGGCAAAGCTGCAGACGAATTTCACTTCGACTCTTCTCGAGCCGATTTATATTCCGTGATAATTACTCCCGCGCTTTCTTAACAAGACTACGCTTGTTATACAAGGTGTCCGTAAAACGTATATTTTTTTTATCAAAACTGAAAGTGTGTTGAAATTTTATTATCAATAAATCATAAATCTCGTTTAAAAACTTGAATCGTTAAGAGTCGGCGTTCAATCAGACGTTCATTAAGGCAGGATGTTCTCAAAATTCGATTAAGAAAATATAGCGTTACTGTGTGTACAGATTTTACGGAACACTCTATATAAAGTACTTTTCTTCTACCATGATATATTGTAGCGCGTGGCTTTAGATAGTAATTGCGTGTGCAGCAAGAAAGAAAATTAGGTGCTTTAGCATCGTGAAGCTAATGACGTACAATTTGCGCATACCAAGGTACAATATATCGCTACAGTAATATATTCCCGGTATACTTCTCATCGTGAAGACATTCATTATCAGCCTGAATTAATTGAAATTAATTCGCGACTTTAGAGTTACAATTTTAGAATTGCAAATTGTCGTAAATTCAAACAAATCTTTGTTCTTATGAGTATAGATTGCATAAAATGAAAACACAGTACAGCTATTCTCTTTCTCATAACAACAAAGTAAATATATAATAACATAATTTTTAAAAACTCATAAAGTTTATACTGAAACGTCAGAGAGATAAAATTGTTTGAATCCAAGTCTTATTTATTCAATATCAAGATATCGCGTCTTCAAACGTTCGAAATTTTTATATACAATTTGACTGATTAAATATGCGATTTCTTTCCGAAATTGTTTAATTTTTATTAACATTTTTTGTTAATTATTTTTATATTAAACAAATCAATTTCAAATCTGTCGAAGACCCTATGAATTCTGGGAACTGTGCAAACGTCAATTGATTCGGTCAATCGCGACCCTACAAATCCAAACAGCTCGCCGTCAGTACGGCGCCGCGAAAACCGATTAACCGCTGGCGATGTTAATGGATTTAATGGGTAAAAGCCGGTTATCATCTGGTTATCAGCCCCTGCGACCGTGAGGATTAGCCACTCAGCCCCGGCACTTGTATTTCGTTTAGCGTCGACGAATGCTGCCGCGAAGAAAATCGAACGATCCAACCTACGAATGCGTCGTCGAATTAAATAAGAGGCTTCGTGGCGCCAGACCGATTTCGAGGATTTCTCGAAGGATTGTTCTCGTTCAATTTCGAAAATAATTGATCAAAATAATTGGTTTACTTCTATTGACCATGAATTATCGGCTATCTTGCAATAAATTGGATATTGATGATCGTGATCTCTCCTGTTAGTAAATGTAAAAAGAGAAGTTTTGTTTTTGTTTTAAAATAATCTCTTTGACGGTTTTAGAGGATCGCGGAAAAAATACAGCGGATAGAATTTTATTTACAATTTTATATGCTGTATAATATAAAAAATATTGGAAAAAATCAGAAAATACAATATATCTCGAAATATGCACAGCACATAAAATTATTGTAGATAGAGTTTGATTTCATATCCCCTGTGTCGAATTACGAATCATCTAAAATTGATTTTATGATCTCTAAATTTCTGTTTATACTCCTGATGACGAGCTCAACATATGTATATGAGAGCTAAATTTTAATTCTACAGCCAAAATTAAAAATATTCTAAATCTAAATAATATAACTATGATTTTTGTAAATTGCATTTTATGTATTTATTCCTTGATGATGCATCATGAAAATAATATAAAATTAAGACGTATTGTTATTTTAAAATTTTAGTATGCGAGAGCTGTTCAAAGCTGTGAAAATAATTTCAAACGATGCTGAGAAATACGGTAGTCTTTATAAATCATGCTCGTCCTAAATTCTAGCTGCAAATATGTCGCTATGTGGACCGTCATGTGTACTATTTTGCAATTTTTCATCTTCCTAATGTAGCTCGCATACATGCTCAAACACGTACGTATAAAGACGTCATATACACATATATACGAAAAGGCATTTACGATCTACTAGTCTTGCAATCGCAATACGGCTATATTTATAGCATGGTTTATATATACGAGGCTAACCTTGATTTTCTTGAGCGTATATAATCATATCGGTAATACCGGCTAGTCAGCAAAGGGAGATATCGTCCTTAAATTACTCGCGCGCTAAATGTTCGTAGTTTCGCATTTAATAGTTCCGGATGGGATAGTTCATGGTAATTGAGTGCATTAGGTCGAAACTAAATTTCACCATAAACGATTTACCAAAGCACCGAAGTATCTTCTACCAGGATGTTAAACAGATTTTGGTGGTCTTCCACTTTTCAATCAAATATACTTAACGCAATAAAAACAAAAATACGCAAATAAATTATTCATAAAAATTTTAAGTGGATAAAATAAATTTCTCTCTCTCGCGTTCTTTCTCATTCTCTATGTATTCTCTCTCTTTCTCTCTCTATTTATACTTCCGGACCGCTAATTTCAAATATCAAGGGCTTTGATTTCGACAAATATTTATTTTGTCGCGCACTGTCAAGATTATAATAGATTATTCCTATATAATTAATTTCCCCTCGTTAGAAAATATGAAGGACTTTTTAAATCAATATTACTTTGATGAATTTAGAAACTCTCATATTCAAACTGTCGTTCATTGTTTATAACAGATATATAGTATTTTTTTCTACAGAATACCATTATAGTGATTAAAAAAGTATTTCTATACCTTATCTCTTTTTTGAAATAATTTTATTTTTATTTAAAAAGGAAAAACCTGTTGCGCGCTCAACAAATACATATTCAATATATTAAAAGAAATAAAGACAATTAGTATTAATAGAAACAATTTACAGCAATATTATATATGTATATTCTTTATCTTTATGATTTTGCCTAAAATTATCCCTCAAAATACATAAATAAAACGTGCAAATAATATATAATGTTCTTAGTAAATATATTTTAAGAAGAATAAATAAAAATTCATCGTTATTCACTCGACAATTCGTATAAATTAGAGCTGCACTTTGTATCGATTAATTATTTTAATTAATCACACATTTTTCTTTACGCGGTAAACGTACAATTCTCGTCCGATTTAATTCTATATTCTGTCTCTTTGTCTCAATCTCCTCTCCTTTTGTTTCAATCTCCTGCTTTTCTTCTTTCGCGCCCGATTGGTCGATACGCTATTGATTCCTTCACGCGAACACGTTCATGGGGACTTATGTAATTGAAGGCATGAGCGAGGGAGCTCCTTTATGACGTTTCGAATCATAGTGTAGCGCGACTCACACAAAGCTTTTCAATAGGTCGTCGCTGTTTCGTGCGTATTCTGTTATCAATCGTGCTTTGTACCGCGTGGTGCAGCTCTACCGTGAAAACGCATCCGGCAACCTGTGAAATCTGCAAACGGAACGCGATCCAGCTCAATAGCGCATGCGGTGGAATTGACGAAGATACTGATTGCCTCTCGACAAAACAAAACAAAAAAAAACGGATCGTTAAATAGGGAATTTGGAGACAAAATCGTTAACCGTACTCTTAAATTTATTCAAGCGGAATGTGATTTTTAATAAAATATATCGTTATGATATCATATTGATATCATATTGTTTTGCTTTGAAATCGTATTATATTGTAGATACCGCGCTATGTAAAAGATGAATAAATGGAAAGAAAAATCAGAAAGAATTTACTTTTTTCTGCGTAATTGGATATTTCAGTAAAAGGATGAATTAAAAGAAATTGATAGAAATTTATTTCACGAAATCGTTAATTCGGTGATTGACGTTTAAAAAATTGCTTACTTATAGCTACTCAAATATTTTAGAGGATTTTTGATGAGCAATTAAATATAATCATTTGCCATTTAACGCCCTAAATATATGTTAAGATATTTAAGATATTAATTAATATTAAGTTAATTATTATACAAAGTGGCGCGTAAAGTGTCAAAATGTCACCAATTAAAAAGCGACCTCGCTTTGACATTTCAAGACCTCGCTTTGACATTTCGTGTGTCACCCTGTACAACTGTTGTGAACTATGCTAGAATCGGCTAACAATAAGAGAAAGCCGATAATTGATTGATTTTCTCATATATCTCTATCAAATAAAAATACTTAGAAGAGTTATATCAGATTAAAACAATTAATCCTGCTTATTGACGATAATTTATTAAAGTGAACAATCTATATTATAATTCTTTCGTTCTCTCTCTGTGTATGTGTGATTAAATATTTAATTGTATTATATATAAAAATATCATCTTTTGTATAATATATATTATGTCTATATAATATACAACATGATCTTTTTTTTGATTGAATACAACAAAAAAAAGTTAAGAGATTGAAACACTTTTATACGATAGATCACAGGCTAAGCGTCTGTAGCATCGAAACGATTAACTTCCGGCAACGCTCCTAAATGTCCGCGATAAATTAAGTGAGACTAAACGATAAATGCTAGACATTTAGCATTCGTGTCAAGGATCATGATACGATTTAACGCGATTCACCGCCTTAATGCGGCCCGGTATAATTTCGCACATACAATTTCAACACATTTCATCATAATGTGTCCCATCTTTATCCATGATTTCGCGTCCTTCGAAACGGAAATAATTGAGCTGTGCATAAAGGAATTTCGTAGAGCGATTAGAGATTAGAACAGCCGCTTCTACATTCAAACGATGAGATTTCGCGTGAACGGAGGATAATTACGAAAGTGCATTGCGCACTTCTGCAGATCTGGCAATCGAGAGAGAGTAGAGAGATTCTATAACAGAATGTATCGTCCGTTTACTGTCTATTAAAATGCATTAGTCGATACAGGAAAAGAGATTTAAAGTTAGTAAAATTAAATAATGAAATTTCAGAACAGAAGAAATGTTACAAAAACATATATGTGCATTTATTTCAATTTATATAAAGGAATTTAATAACAGAGGAATTTGGTACTGATAATTCATTATATATAAATTCAAATAATCGATCTTTTAAAGTTTTTTTTATGGAATTTTATTATATATCGAAAATATTTTATTTTTTAAAAATATTTTAATTTTGATTTAATTTTTAATTTTTTTTATTTTAAATACAGACAATCTTTAAATAAATTTATTTCTGCACTTCATAAATATTCTGTTTATAAATATTAAAGTAATCTCTATATTAACTTCGGCTTAATTTTTTTTGTTTCACATAAAATGTAATTGCTATTTGTCTTCTTAAAATTACTTTTATTAAAATATCGAATATTTCCCATTTTCTCTCTCTCTCTTTCTCTTTATGTATATACATATATTTATTTAATTAAAAAAACAATGAAATTTTGATTCTAATTTTTGTACTATGTTGCAGGCTCGCTATAAATATCTATATCTATTTTCCGCGAGACTACAAGTGCTCTTATCTCGTACGAATTCCTTAAGATCCTCCGCCTGATCATTCCGGAAAGTAATTGTATTTGCAGCGCATTATACAACTATACAGTATAAATATTAAATGAGATTTATGCTGCAATATTGTTATCTCGGGAAAATGTGACAGTGAATATGAGCAGAATGTGCATGTGTATATATGAGCGCATCGTGATATTCAGATAATGCACGTACGATGTAATTCGCAATTGAATATGCATGTAAACAAAACAGGAATGTAATCGAAATCATATAACAAAGATAAAGTTTTATTTATATCATTTTGGGGGGATTTTGATAGGGAAAAGATTTGTTGTGAAATCACAAAATATGCATATAAAATCATAAATAAAATTCTATCTCGATTTCCGTCAACAATTACAAATGTCTAAAGTGAATTTTCAAATTGCACATTTCGTTTTCCAGTCCGTCTCTCTTTGCATTAACGTCTCATGTTCTACCATCTATATTAGCAACACGGCATTAATTGCAGAACAGCATTAGCGAGAAGTTTGCTCGCTTCGTAGTGTGTAACTTCCTCTCTCGCCGATGTAGTACAATTCTCGAGATTCAATTTGACGAGCGGTAGAAGTACAGGAAGCGGATACGTGATGACGATCCGCGAAAAACACAGTGAAAAGGATAAGGCGCGAGGTAAAATTCGAGAAATGTCCTTTCCGCGACGGTCCTGCTCGATTTATATCACGCGTTTGACAACCAGCCCTCGAGTGGTTCTCGAACAAGGCGATGCAATTTTAAAATTTGCTCCGGAATCGGCGGACAGATTCGCGCATTCGCGTCACTGCTTTTCGTTTTCAAAATCAGGAGCCTTTTCTTGTCACGTCGAAGAAAACGAGATGACGCGCTCTTTTATTGCCAAGAGCGAGAACAGCCCCAATCACTACTATCGACAAGTGGAACCGCGAAATACGTCATTCTCTATTCTCCCGAGCACTTAAGCCGTCTGGCGAACTTTCGAAACGATGAGAACGCACCGATTATCCGTCTCTTCGTTTTATAGCGTCTCGTTTTATACCACGTCCTTTTATCGCGCGGAGAAAAAGATCGCGGTAAAAAAATTCCCAGATGGAGATATCTCTCGTGCGGAGAGATCCTGCAATCGGCATTACATTGACCATGACGGAAAAGCACAGAGAAATCCTCATTTGCACATAACTGAGTCTGCAGAAGCTTATCGATCTTGCGAGAAAAGAAAAATTCTTTCTGTTCGACGTAGTTAATTCTTAATGAATTTTTTTCCAGAAACCAGTGTATCTCATGTTATAATACTGACAATGAAATTATCGATAATTGCATCTGCAGTACGGGCTGTCATTATTTAGAAAAGAATATTGTGTGTGTATTTGTATCGGTAACCAGATCGAGTTCACACATACACACATATATTTGATTTGTTAATCTATTAATATAGATTATTCCCCCGCGTCCAATTGTTATAATTAAACCGAGATCGCATTATAATAACTACCCAAATTTAACTACTGCAATTAAGGTCAATTATGATTAATCAGAAAATATAATAACAATATATTTCAGCATTCTGAGTATCTTAATAATCAGAGAATAAAATGTTATATGTATTAAGATTTTCTTCTATTTTATGAAAAAATGCACATCTCTCGATTCGCGTGTGTCTAATAACTCCTTGTTTATCAAATCGACACGGTCAAATCTTATCTCGCGATTCCTTAATGGAAGCGCAACGAAGACTCGAGCAAGTAATCTACGAGAACATAAAAAGTTATGGAAGCCAAGACGGGTTCGCGATATCTTTTCGTATATATCGTGATTACCCCTATCAAGATAAATTATGTAAGAAAATTCGAGCGAGAAGAGAAAAACGGTCGCACACCGATGTTTTTGAATACAAAAGACCAGATTTAATGGTGCATATGGTGTAGGAATAAAAACGGCGATTTAAAGTGTCGTCCTTAATCGTGTGCGACGTAATAATCCCCCGAGATACCATCATTTGCATGTGAAAGAAGGGGTAATTCGAGCGACGCGCTCTCGACTCGATAGTTCTTTAGATATATTAATAAAGTATGCCGAGAGGATATACGGCTTTTGCTTAACTGCAACATTAATTCGTCGGTTAATTCGTGCCGTTCATAGAAATTTTGCGAGCGCACGGCGTGATTAAAATTTTAATGGCTTTTTCTCATTGTATGTTTGATCGTTCTTTTACAACGCATAGAAGGAGAAAATTGCGCTCCTTCAAGAATATTTAATCTTATGTAGGATGTGTATGATCATATTTTTCTTCACTTACAAATATATGTACAGTAACCAAACTAGCATATTTATAATTTTTATAAAATGACAAAATTAAAAAACTTATATATATTTTAATCTCTTTTATTTTCAACATTATTTTAAATTATGTTAAATTAATTATATATTCTCTCTCTTTTTCTCTTTCTATCTCTCTATTTCTGGTGTTTTATCGATTATATCGCTAAAAAATGTAATTTTAATTTAAGATGAGAATCTTTCTTTTTGCTTTTCTTCCTCAGATATCAAACATAAACTGAATAAACGAGACAATTTAACAGGTGTTGAAAAATGATCATGTATTGTTTTCGCAAACACGGTTGGTCTTTTCTTTGTTATTTATTTATTCATATTTATATCTCGATTTCAATATCGAACAAATGACAAAACAACTTGGTTCCATCTCCCTGATGAAAAATCAAGATAAAAAGATCGTATATTCTTATGGATAAGAATGACTGTTTGTATTACAGTATCCACTATCTCGAAAACAGTAAAAGTTGTTTCTTCAGGCGTTGTCACGTCTTTCCAAGCGATCGTCCCTTATCGTTTTGTCCTGTTTTTACTTGGTCTACTTTATTTGTTTTTTATCGTTTATTGAAAAAGCAGAACACACGGTTTAAAAAGGTAATTTTAAATAAATTTTTTGTATAATAAAAAATATATTATAATTATAAACGAGACATTAACATGGAAATAGTAATTTTATGTCAAGAATAAATATATAGAAATATATGATAGATAGATATATATGAAAGATAAAATTCACATATTATGAAGAAAACATACTATAATCTATAAATGAAAAATATATATTTGAAAAAAAAAGTTTCAGGGTTTACATCTCGCGTTTTATATTTTATCAATATTTTTATCGAAAAAATAAACAAAAATTGAAGTTAATAAAAACTGATATTTATCAAGAAAAACTAATAGATGAAAAATTTATTTGTCACATAAAGATATAAAGTACCTATAACGCAATAAAATATTTTCGAAAAAATATATCGGAGATGTAAATTTATTTGTAAAATATTCTAGAAATTTCTATTAAGACGATCAGAACATGCAAATAGTTAGAGAATAGTTCAATGCATGGATTAAAGTATCTCTTAATTAAATGCACACAAGTTAAATCTCTTTTAATTAATCCCGCAATATTTCCACTACCAAAAATCAGTAAAATTAAATAAAATGCATAGATAAAATATGCATAATTATATATGCATATTGCAATTATATATTTATATATGCATAAATGCATATATAAAAACTATAGATTGCTTATCATCGTTAACGCATACAATTAAGAGTGTGTATAAAATCATATTATTATAATCACTTTTTTGTAATTTAGTTCTAATTTTAGTTACCCTCGTTAAAGAATGCATTATATGTATATCAATATCCATTTATAAATATATAATTTAATAAAATATTTAACAAGTTTCATAAAGATCTGAATCAATATACTGATGCAGAGTATTACATATAAATACCAACAAAAGAATTCATGAATATTTATGGCACATTAGAGACACGCTGAAACGCTCGTTCTTTCAACGACAAATTTTTTTATTTACATTGCATAACGAATGCAATTCACGTTGTAGGTAAGCACATTAAAAGAATATTCTATATACAATATTACGTACCTATCCTATGTTACTATAAGCCTCCTTGCTAATGTATATATACATACATAGAACACGAATGCATCGCGATTGCATCACGCATACAAAATGGCCAAAGAATTGTAGGGGAAAGACACATCGAAACAATGCACGACCTATTTCGGATAAATGTTCATCAAATATTTAAATGAATCCGTGTTTCTGTGTACTTTATATATCATGGAGGATGTTTAATTGCAAGTTGCAATTAATCATCGGCATGTCTGTGATTTATTCTGGTTAAAAATGAGCTTTAATTTGTCGATGACATTGCTCAGCGTGAAAAACTGGTAGGCTGTAACGTTATTTTACAGCTTTACTCTGAAAACGAGAGCGTATGCATTTCTCTTGAAATAGTGGTACGGATTTAACTATGGGTAACCGGTCAGGAAGTTGTATTTCAGTACCCCGAATGCAGCTCTGCGGTTTTCCGCGCACGTTCTATGAATTCCCCGCGTATCGCGTGCTTTGATGAAGATTTAAATCAATCCGTTCAAGATATACAAACAATTTTCTATATCCCGTAGTGCTTAGAATATTCGCGGATCTTAATGAATAATATATTTCAAGAATCTAAATTTTTATAATATAGATATATTATAATTTTTCAAATATTAATAAATATATAAATATATATATTTTTATATATATACGTATATATAATATATCTTAAATGTGATTTTATGTATGTTACGCGAATCCAATTTTTCGGATACAGATATGTATAATCACGAATAATTATAGAAAATTTGCGTCATATTTAAATTATGACTTTTATCATTATTGACGTAAATGATTAGCTAAATATATATTTATATTAATATATTAATATATGTTTGTATATTTATATTAATATATTAATATATGTATGTTTGTAGAACTATTTCTAAAAAATTTTGAAAACCAAAAAATTAAACGTTTGCGTGATAAATTTTTTTTCAAGAAATAAAATCATATTTCACGCATTAGCATATATTCCTAGCATCATTCTACGATCTTTAGACTACATTTATCAAAATAAATTTTGCTAAAATATAATCTTTTCTGCTACATAGGTATATATACATATATACTATAATATATATCATAAAATATATTATCATCATATACTATAACATATATATTATAAAAACTAAGTGTGTTAAAATAGCATCCATCTCTCGTTCGCGATTCAACGAATTGTTTAAAGAACTGAAGCTGCAGAAAAGAACTTGGATTTTTTTTTATAAATCTCGGATTTTATATTCCCACTTCGAGGTAGGCGATAAATCGCTCTTACCGCAAAAAAAGCGCGTAAGGAGAGATTGAAAAATGAGGAGTATTCAATAATCTGCCAACAACACAGACGGCAGTTTCGCGTTGTAAGGAATGACGGAATGCCGATCGGAGTGAATCTGTAATTCACGATAACAAGTCGACCATTCCATGCAGAAATACTAACATCTGAGAAATTGTATTGCACTCGCGTTGTAGATCGTATTGCGATCGACGACATGAACAACGACGTCTGTCCACCTGCGCTTTGCGTTATACCTTATCAAAGGAACCGCTGAGTTCAATGTGGTCATGTCGTAAATCAGTAATGCTTTCCCTGCCTCAAAGGACGAAAGGACTTGTCGTATGGGACTGTACCTTTTGAGTCCTCCATCGAGATTTGTTTGTTCTTTGATCTTGTAATTGTACCATCATTATTATACATATTTTTTTTTCAGAAATATTATTATGTTTATAATTTAAAGCAAGACCGGACTATGCTCCTTATAGGATTTATTTTGAAAATCATAAAGATAGATTTTATAAATTACGAGCTTATATTCTTGACTCTATAATAGAATCATCTTTTGTAGGTGTCACAAATCACACTAACATTATAAATTAAATTTAATTATAATTGAGAAAATCCAATAATTCGTTATTCTTTCTGACATCATATATATAGGAAATTGTTAATAGTATCCATTTAAAAGTAATAGAACTTTTGGCGATAGAACTAAATAACTATAGGGATAATGCAGAATATTCTGAAAGCATCGAGCGGGCAGACGAGATAGCTACGTTTAATTCAAACGAATTTTCTCGTGTTCGCAATTTTCGTTATTTTGCATGTAATGAAACGCATTAACGATGTAGATTGCAAGCCGCGCATAAAGTGCACTTCTTCTATGAACATGGAAAACAAAATCGATGTGTGTTAATATTCAGCACATTACCTGCTCGCCTCGATCAAACTTCTCGTAATCAAAGAGGCTAAACGCAGCTGCGCCGTTTGCAAATTAATCAATGTCATAGTTTTATTCTGACGTAAGAATACTTAATTTTTCGTACGAGTATATATACACAGATAGTCGGACAGATTTTCCACGGCGCAGAAAGAAAATTTACTTTACGGATCAACATTTATTTTACGAAAATAGTTTCTTTGAACTTAAACTTCATGAAAAGTAATTTTTTTAAGTACATATGAGAAAATATCATAAAATGATGAAAAGTTACAATCTATATCACACGATGATTCAGTTCTTATTACTTTATTCTATTCTATTTTAATACTATTATTTTAATCGTTTATTAATCTTATTATTGTCAACTTTTTTTTGAATTTCTTTTTTGAAGAGAATTTTGTTGTTTATGAAAAAAATTTCATATAAAAGATAAAATAAAGGATTTTTTAATTAAATTAAATGAAAATTTTTATATTAAATCATAATAAATGGCGCGAAATATTATACAAAATATGGCATTATAATACTTCTGTTAAAGTAAATTTTCTTCTGGTATACTGTAGAAAATATATCCTATCTATGTACACTCATATAAAAAATTAATATAAAATATATTTTAAAATATATTAATATAAAATATATTTTAAAATATATTAATATAAAATATATTATAAAATATATTTTAAAAATATATTATGTTCTTTAATTTGTGAAAATGCTATATTTTTATAATTTATTATATTTAACTTGTAAGACTTATATTTATTCCATAATTTGAGTAAATTTATATCTTTTGATAATTTTAAATCTCTTCAAAGAAATTCTATATAAAAATACATAATATAAAAAAGTTTTTATTATCAATGCGTTCTATGTATATAGCGTTAATAAAATAAATCTGCTATTTCCCTATCAATTCCCCATTATCGATTTTATATTTTACTTATAGGATAAAAATTTTGTTTTTATTTTTCAGAAGCTCCAGTTATCAAGCCTGGAAGATACCGTCATGTTGCTTTCATCATTGCGATCGAGCGGCTGTCGATCGAATAAATCAAAACGGAGAGGATGTTTGGAAGAATAATGCGTTTATCGTAAATCTTGTATAATATAAATGCGCGTACTTGTGTAAACTGTGATGTAATTAAGGATAATATTGAGCGTTAAATAAGAGCATGCATGTATCAAGCTATCGAGCGATAGGCTCCAGAGTAAAAAATGCAAATATTATAAATGCGTCTTCATTAATGGCCTGTTCACGATGTATTTACTTTCAATCATAATAAACGGCGCATCTGTAATATATACTGTTGTTATTGTTAAAATCTTAAATTATCATCCATTATTTTTTTTCTTGCAGTTCTTAAGTTCTTATATTATTTAAAAAAAAAAGTATTTTAATATAATGATAACAATATGAACTCTTTCCTAAAATCTATTTAAAGGAAATTTGCTTGCCTTTTCGTTATTTTTTAAAAAATATATCTAGAAAATAATATAAATAAATTAAAAATAATATAAATTTATAATTTATAATATTATATATAAATGAAATATATTTATATTTTCGTAATATATATAATAATTATTTATTTATTGCTTCAAAGAAAATTTCGCCAAATCGCACAAAGATTACATTCCACAATATCGATCGGCAATGTTTTATTTCGTTGTTTATTTCGCTATAACGCAGATAACGATATAATGACAAAGCATTACAGCATTTCGAATGCGTCATTAAAATCCATTGATTCGGTTATTACAACTTTTTCATCGCTTCCCCAGCGCGACCACGGAACTTTGCAATTTATTTCCGAAGTTCCCTCTATTCCCATATTTACGATCGCGACATCAATACTATCAATTCCATCCGAGGACAATAAATGATAACGATATCAATTTAGATCGGAACATATAAATATAACTGAAAATATATGACACGGCTATGAATTGCGATAAAAAACGACAGATATTTCACATACAATATAGAAAAAAATGTCGGAAGAAGAGAATAAAGAGAAATTTTAAAAAATTTAAAGAAAATTAATTGTGTAGGATTACATACGGTAGGAAAAAGACTGGCAGGATATTAAACTTTTATGCGCGTTACAGGTCAGTTAATAGAAAACTAAGCTGTACCACAGTCCTTTGTCAAGAGAGCTAAAATTGATTTGGTTGCCAACGCGAGTAAAACAGCCCTGCTAGGGTCCAAAGCGAGGTCAACACACTTTCAGAAAGCTGAAACCAAGGCGGAAGTGCGTCCTTTCATGCACATAATGCACTCTCGGAACAGTATAATGATTGCCGAGAGGTCGAGCTTTTTGCCGAGATTGGGTCGCAATTAAGTTTAATAATGACTCGCTTTAAATACATATGATTTATATGTCATATAATTATTATATACATTATATTTAATTATTCTATATACATTATATTTCATATGTTATAAGTTATTTTAAAAAACATTAGTTTTAATAATATTTTTTCATTCTTATGTAAATTTTTCCACTCTGCGATTTGCATCTCTTTTATTTTTAATAGAATACTTTTTAATATAGGAAAATATAAAAAATTTGTACTCTCTAGTTTACACTATGCAAACGAGGACTTGTAAGTACACAACTACAATATTCCGAAAATATCTGGACAATTTAATTTTACTTTTCAAGTTATTAAAATATCTATAAATTTTGATTTGTAACATTTAGTATTTTGTCTGAAAAAGCGATAAAATTTATACATATACATTTATGCAATCATATTAAATGCAAAAAATGATTATATATATTATATATATACAATGCTATTATTATTTATTATTATTTTAATAAGAATGAATTTGAAAAATAAATATCGAATTAATACAAATCAACAATTTTCGAAGCATTATAACTTTGAAGTTATAATGCTAAAACAAGAGCACAGTATTTATTCACAGAGTAGAAAAATACACAGTAGTAAAACTGTTAAAATCGAAATTATAGTCAACATCACTATTGATAGAATAGCTTTCTGCAAAATTGAATACGAATTGCTGTCAAAAAAATTTCTCTACTTATTTTAGTATTTAAAAACAAAATGTAAAAAAAGAGCTTTTGTTTTCGGAAAATTAATGTAACATCTGCATGCGTCTATTCTTTGACTAAAGAAAATATAAATTTAATATCTTTAAAGGATCTACGTCAAGCTTGCTATTAAAGTAAACAAGAAAAAGACGATCTTCTGATCCTGGGTTAACATCCCATTCTGTCTTTAGTAGCTTTAATGGTACGTATTGTGTGCTACTTAATTTTGCATCGAATGGTTAATGAAGGACGTTTGAAAGCATGTCTTCGGAATATATCGATTCACTTTATTAATAGAGATTATTAATCCTTTATATATATATATATATATATATATATATATATATATATATATATAGAGAGAGAGAGAGAGAGAGATATCTCGAAATCTTATTCCATATTTAATTTATTTCAAGTGGATTTTACTGTGATAGATTTATTATTAGAGAATTAATATAGTGCTGCAAAATCTTTACTGTTAAATTAAAAAATTAGTAAGACTCTCAATGTAAAATAAAAAATGAAATTTATTAATACAATATTATTATATATGCCACTAAAGTTGTTAAAAGAGAAGGAAGCCATTATAACATAGACAAATCGACCGAACTCTAACCGAATCGGAGCAGAACGTGTCCTAAATCAACCGAATTTTAAGTATGAATTTAAAACGCGCGACATGTACGCATATGAACACGTACGTGTTCATGTACGCTGGTTTTTCCATGTTCCACGACGCACTTGTCATGAGAACGTTGCCTAGCTACGTCTCAATGAAATATCCCATTTCATTGGTATCGGAAGCACGATCCTTGATAAGTACGAAAGGAGATATGTGCATCTCGTGGTACTTCCGAAATTAAAATTAAGACGTGACGGATCGTCAGCAGTACGATCTAATGAATGGACTATTCTACAAATCGAATGCATTCGCCGCATATATGAGTAATTTAACAGTTATCAATTCGTGGCTGTATTTCGGGTACTAACAATAAGCTTCCCCTTCAGGATATTTCAAGTATTGAGCCCTCCCATCAACGTGAATGTATTTTATAAGAGGTGTTATATTATATAATGTTTTATATTATAATATAATTTATAATTTATTTTATTATTAAGAGATTATATCTGTATCAAAATTATACATCTCTTTTTTTCTCTATATTGCATTCTTTTTCTTCAACAATATAATAAAAATATACAAAAAACGAATACCGAGTCAATTCGTCTCGTCGTTACAAAATATTTCGTCAATTATAATAAATTGTCATATATAAATTATAAGATATATTGTAAAATTATATAATATATAAATGCCGAATGTTTCGCTTAATGCATCAAAAGTTAATTATTAATCACTTGATTGATTGTTAATCGCAATGTCAGATATATTTAAATACACATGTATATAAGAAATACAAGAATATACAAATGTATAGAAGAAATGTATACGAATCATTAAGAAAATAATTATTCCTCATAAATATGATACATCGTAAAGGAACGATATTTTAAAATTTCCATCGCTTCAATTTTTATTTTGACTAATAATTTGCAAAATACTTGTTTCAATAAATGATTGTCGCCTCGATATCTGCTTTGATTATAAATCTTTAATCATAAAGTTAAGTAATTGAAGTGATAATCTCGTTAATTGTTTGCAGAGAATAAAATAATAATTGCGTTTCAAAATTGACAAAAACGTGACAACTAATAACCTAAAATAACATTCGTAAAAAAGATCCGCTATTCAATTTAATATCATTTTAGAAAATAATTATATTTTTAATATTTTAGAAAACTTTGATGTATTTAATATTGTTTTATGAAAATATGAGATACCCTGTTCCTTCAGAGCAATATTATATATTTTACGAAGGAACCGCAATTTTTTTAAAATATAAAAGAAGATGTATTCTCCCTTTCCCGAGGGAAGACTCCCATCTATGTTGTGACGAGAATTAATTTAACAGACGTGTATAGAAATGAACCCAAATCAGTCATGTAACGTCCGTTCGTCCGTCTTATCTGTCGCATTTATCCCCGCGGGATATGGAATATACAGGGGTGACATTTAAGCCGTCGGCGAAATGAGATGAAAATTACGATGGCGAGTGACGAAAGTACGAACTCGTCTTTCATTCGGAAAAAATGCAAATGAGGAGAACAAACCGGCGGAAGTTCCATCGTGAAAAACGGGGCCACACTTTTCCGCGGAAACGCGCGAAAGCGAAGGGAATAGAAAAACAAGAGCGGGACGATTATTAATGAACGCGTTAAAGCAACGACGACCGATATTGCGCGTACTATGGTAGGCAATAGTCGTTGGTTCACGTTTCTGCTGCAATAAATGGCGACGGAAATTGACCGCTTCTTAATTATCGTTACTCGCTTTTTCAAGTAAACAGTGTGAATAAAAGTTCTATACTTGTGAAACACTAGAAGAGAGAGAGAGAGAGAGAAAGAAAGAGAGCTCCTCGAAAATTAACAATAACATTTCATCTAAAGGCAGGAATAATTTAACTATCATTAAATTAAAATAATTTAAAAAATTATAAATTGTTAAAATCGTAAAATTATAAATATGTATTCCCTCTCTAACTAAGACGATATATAATGTATAATATATCAATATATAATGTATAATAATATGATGTATAAATAAATATGATAAATACGAAAATATCTTCATAGATTTAGCATATTTTATACATAAATAATAATCATACAAAGATTTAACGAATTGTTCGTTATAGTATATAATAATTCTCTATATAATCATTTTTTCTCACAATTATTCGAAGACAAACCAATAAATAATGGTTAACGAACTTTTTAGATAGTGATTTTTTTAGATTAGAAGATCAAATTTCTGAGATGTCAAAATTTAAGAAATAAAATTTTTTCTTTCATTGTTCAGTGAATACATTATATGTATATAATTATTATATAATACATAATAATATAGCAATTTTATATTTATACCTATAATAATTATATAAATATATATGTATTATATGTATATAAATGTAAAATTTTAATAAAATTTTAATTTAAAATTGAAAAGTAAAAACTCATAAGAGACAGCGTTTAATTGATGACATAAAAAAGAAATTGATTAAAGAATCACGTTACATCATTATTCATTCGATAGTTGTTGTTTACATTGCCATTATCAATGTATTATTATGACATTATCTACTTAAATTACGCCATTCATCAAGAAACAAACGCGGTATTAATTTACCAAACAGGCAAAGAGAGAGAAAGAGAGTGTGAGTATAAATGTGTGCGTAACGATCATATATTGAATTGCATTCCGGAAATGAAATATTACCATTTATAAAGCGAACTTTGCACGTACAAATTATAGTTTGAAATCGTATAGCAGTCCTATGTTTACGTCGTTAAAGGAGACTGGATTCCAATTTGATCAGAGATCGCATTACATCATTTATTCATATGATTCCCTGTCCTCTCTGCCGCCATTATTGTTGCATTATTATGCTACATCACAGTGAGATGATGGCAATTGGATTTGTTTCCAAATAGTGTGGTTTATAACCATAAATTATATTGATATTCTCTAATACGTAATCATGCATAAAAGCAAAATATAATGTGTATTTGAGAACAAAAGCACAAAAAATGCACATTTAAAAATGTAGTTACCAATTTTTTGCGATTTATAAAAAGAATTTATAATAAACATACAGTGCTTTTAATTTTAAAAAAATTTTAATTAGTCCTAAAAGCGACACGTTATCGTCAAAACCGAATCATGAAAAGAGAGACAAAGGATGAAGGATCATCGGTCAGAAAAAGCTCGAGCTTTTACGTGAATCCAATCGACAAGGAAAACTCGTGCCGATAACGCTACGTTAGATAAAAGGAAGGGCAAAAGCGGAAAACAAAGAACGCCGACAGAGCCATTAATGAAAGCTATCGCCATGGTAGGAGGTGATAAGTATCAGCCTGATATCCCACGGTCTTTCCAATTAACTTTCACGATAGCAAGTAAATGAGTAAAAATATTCCACGCGCTGCTTGCGCTCTCCCGGGTAATTACATTGTAATGAATCGACAAGTCACGTCTCGGTGAAAGAGATCGGAGGGTTACCGATATATAAATTTCTTAATAAAGTTAAAATTATATATCCATGAAGAATTATATTCTAAAAATATTATATTTTAAAAAAATTATAATATATAATATTATATATTAATATTTCACAAAAAGAGCAAAGTAATTATAAAATATAAATCTTTATTCTCTAAATTAAATCCCTTTTTTTTTTACTTTGAAATCAAAATAAAAAATAAATATCACCGATAATAAATTCACCGATATAATACGGATAAGCGGACTTGTGATATACAATTATTCTATACAATTTAATTTATAAAATACAAATGTAATCCCTTTCTAAAAAAGGCATGTGAAGCTAGCGTATAATTTCGTGGAAACTCATAAATAATTCAGAGTTCTGGCTTTATTTTCAATAGTTCTATTAATTAATTAATTATTTATGAATTTCCACGAAATGAGACGCCAGGTTCATACACCCCCATTACTGCTACAGAAATGTTACATAAATAAACAATTTCTCACTCACCGATACGTGCAACAGCAAAGTTGTAGTACATAGCACATCTGATTGATCTGAAAACAGAATATTTAAATTATGTATATACATGTGTATGTGTGTACAGGGTGTTTTGAAAGTCTGAAAATGGTCGAATATCTCAATAGTTTAGAAAAAAATGTTTTTATTTTCATACTCACAGTTGTCCCACTGTTGCCCGATGCTTCCCCGAGCCTCCTCCTCCTCTCTTGGTCCATGGTAGCACTCACGACACTCGCGAAAACACGAATTACGATCGCCCGACACTTTACACGGCACTCCCGACGCGTGAGACACACGCGTATTTCGCGTACATTGCGTATAATAAGAAAAAACGATGCGAAAACTATAATCGAATCAACGTTCGTTCGACACTTGAAAATCTCGCAGTCAAACTTGCGCGCAGCTTATCAGCAATGCTACCTGTAACAAATAAAATAAAATAAAATATTACTATTTTAATTTTTATAACATATTATTTTAAAATTTAATTAGCAAATTTTCGCTTTATTAATATTTTTTGACAGTTATCAGCTGATTTCTGTCAAAAAATATTAATCGAGTTTAAACAAAAACTTTATTTGTTTTTAAATATCATTCTTTTTAATATAAAATCGAAGAATGGTGCGTGTTGTTCTAGTCAAATTAAAAAACAGAAGTTAAAATAATTAATATATAATCGTTACGCTATTAAATTTTTTGTCCTATATATAGTATATATTATATCTATATATAAAAACAAGTTTTACATAATAAATATACATATATAAAATATATATAAAAATATAATATAACATAATATATAAAAATTCATTAATAAAATATAATATATATAAAATTTATTTTAATATATTTAAAATTTTAATATGTATTAAAAATATTAATTTTCATATATATTTTTATACTAAAATTTTTGAGAGAATTTTATATTGTGATATTACACAATTAGAAAGTAAAATAAATTACTACCGCGGAGATAGACAAAGATTAATTTTACAAGCAACAAATAACAAGTTAAATAAATTAATTTATCTTCCCAATGTATGCTTTGTTATTAGCTGATGCTTCTCCTCCTCTCTTGCTATTCCTTTATAGTATTCAAAGTACTCGCAAAAACATATAGTTAATTACAATCACTCGTGCACTAATTAGTAAAATAACGCATTACATTGCATTACATACAACGCATTTTGATGTTGATCTTACATTACACACACTTTGTTGCATTACACATACTATTACAATGGAATCAACGAGAGATTTCACGTGCCATTCGTCGTGGTGAGAGAATTTATTTGTTCCTAACAAATACTATGTTTTCGTTTTAGAGAGAGAACGATTACCAATTACTATCTTGTATTGTGTGCAGCATACGTGTAAATAAATATACGATTCAAAAATTAATATTCGTAAACTGTATAACGCTCGAGAATATAATTTAATTTGCGATTATTTGCACGATCGAATAATTTCGATCGAATAAATGTCGCGAAATATAATTTTTGACAATATACAATAACTGTTAAACTTAAGGCACTTAATAAGTATTAAAATATATCGAAAATAACATTGGCAAAACTTTACCTTAATAATGTGATATTCCACAATTAATAATAAGTAGTCTAGTCTTAAATTATACTATCCGAATATACAAAAAATTACATAGAATATTATGTACGTGTACGTAGATACGTACATGTATGTATATTTTAGATATATTAGTCTCACAAAAACAATATATTATTTCAATTTTAAATAAATAATCATATTACACGAAATAGACGTGTTTCGATATACGCTTATACAAATTACTAATCGCTAATTAATAATAATCGTATAGAATAATCGCGCGTTTCATATCTCGTAATACTTGATCGCGTCTCTCATGAAGAGAATGATATGATAATTGATAATATGGAGCGACTCGCGTCGCAACCTTGGTGCTCGAGTCTCCGAGTCCGAATGATAACATGACCGTGCGCGTATATATAAATAATAATGCGTTATAATATGTCGCAGAAGCGAACACCATGTAACAGTCGTAGTTCGTCGCTGCTACGAAACACATATCATGATACAAAAGATATGAATACGCGAAATATTCTTTCTTTATTTAAATTAATTATTAAAGAATGATGTATAGACTTGTCATTATATCAGAATTAGTCATACAAACAGTCGGCAAATCTAGCAAATATTGCACAGTTTTTAGATAAGTTTAAAAGTATGTATTTGTTCACACACACTTGAATTATAGTACAAGATAGAAATTAGTAATTGTTCTAGAATGAGAGCTTATAATATTTATTAACAATAAATGAATTCTGTTGCTGCAATAAACTGTTTCGTTATTTTACCATCTCAATGTAACAGATGAATACGTCACGTATGTATGATTAACATCGGAAATGTCATACAAAGTAGCGCGATCGTCGTAGTTTATTGATTAGTGCGCGAGTGATCGTAATTAAGTGTTATCGCGAGTGCTAATATGAATGTCACAAAAGAACAGCAAGAATGATAGGAGAAGAACTAGCAAGATATCGGGCAACAGCGGAGCATCCACACAAATGAAGCGAGTAAATTATAATTTAATTAATTTGTTAGTTTATTTAGAATTTAATTAATTCTTTCATTTATTTCCGCAGTAATGATCTAATCTACTTCATTGTGCAATTTAAAATATTCTTTCTAAATCTTTTTTCCTTTTTCAAAATATCTTTCAAATATTTAACAAATTACATTTATAATAATTAATGTTATATATATACTATAATATTTTATTTAAAAAATTTATAATTATTTAGGATTTGTTTTTTTGAAGTTCATGTTTTTTTTTATTTAATTTTGTCAATTATTTCTGCGATTCTGCTTATACATATATTATTAGTGAATTTTAAGTTTGAGTATTACAAACTTCAATAAGATGAGAAACATACTAATAGCAGTATGACAATACATATAATTTTATAGAAATTTATTCATGTAAAATAAAATATTATGTCTATTTTGCAAAAAAGAAACTATTTTATACAAATAACAGAATAACATGAAATTTTAGATAGAAGTTTAGTACACATTTTGTCGCGAAAGCGAATAACACCATTTTGCCCATTGATTTAATTCCTATGTTAAATTTCAACTTGGCAACTACAAATCTTATTAAACTATAAATTTTGTCAAACTATAAATTTTATCAAGGATTATATGCACATAGTTACAGCAAAGTCGTAAAACATTTATAAGCTCCAAACAAATTCAACGCATTTTCAAAATGTGTTGAATGTATTTTGTACGAAATGTGTTTGCTTTATAAAAATTAAACAATATTTAAAATTTAAGCGAACCTGTATGATAAAGCTGAGAGTAACGAATAAATAATATTTGCTGCCCTAGCTTTACCCTTAAGCCGCGTCCTTCTTAGATTTCAAGTCGCGAAGTCGCAATCGGCCTTCGCAAAATAAAGCTTCCCTTACTCAGTGGCAAGGATTACTCACTATTTCACTTTGGTATTAGGTAAATCAAGATAAAATGGCTTGATTTTGCTTAAAAGCTTGCCGTATAAAGCATAATTCAATATCGTTAAATAATATATTATTATATACAATGTTTCATGCATAATTCCCCCTACAACAAACTTGCTTGTAGGAAATATTTACATATAAATATAACATATTTATTTTAGTTTTCACTGTAAAATTTTACAATTGCGATGAATTTTATTGAAAATCAATCGTTATCAGATATTATTTTTTAGTAAGTGACTTCTAGATCTGTGTCTTTAGCAGTGTATTTTAATTAACCGCTATAAAAACTTTCTAAATACTACTTGGGATATAACGGAAAAATAAATCCACCTCAAAGCTAAGAATCGTCCCTCATACAGGAGACAATGGGGAAAAAAAACTTTGACACGTAATAGCTTCTAATGGAACTTCCACGTGCTCTACGTGGAAAATGTATAAGAAAACGTGCCTTCCCTGTAGAAGTATAAGGAAGGAATTTAATCATCGAATAGATTGCTCCTACGCAGAATTCCATGATAAAGTGAAAGAATTCGCGAACGGCTGCCATCGTGAGAGAACCAGGCAGAAATCTGTGTGATAAACGCGATCAACTGCAAAATCCCATGAACGAGACATGACATGTTTAATGAATTTCCGGGTGCAGATCGTGGAATCTTTGCGAATGAGCTATTCCCTTTACGAATGTAAGTGACGAGATAATACAATCGAACAAGGAAATTGCTCTCTTCGTTTCATTTTCTCACTTTAAAAGAAGATTTGATAATAAGAAAAATAATATGAGACTCAAAAACCAAACTCAACTTTTTCTAAGCTTCTTAATATTACAGAGCAATCATATGTTCATAGTAAAATTAAGAAATTTATAAAAAGTAGAATTGATCAGTTTGGCTTCCAAGAGGCTCGCGTGAATAATTTAATAATATATTATATATATACTATATATATGTATATATATATATATATTATATATATGAGCGAAAAGATTGTGGCTTACATTGAAAAGCATAAAACGGATTTTTTCTGCTTTAGCTTAATTAAAAGCTGCATTTCAGAAAATTAATGTGTATGTATAAAAGAAAGGCAAGTTATTATTATGTCAAAAATCAAGCATGCAGCTTTTCTTTCAAATACAAGTGTTGTTTCTGTTGTGATGCGTTATTATTATTTTTAAACGTTTCTCTCTTCCTTTCTTTTTCTCTTTTATAGCTTTCATCCAGTACTGCATTCGGATTTATTTTTCTACTGTCCGACTATGTATGAACATAAAAAAATCGAGAAGAAGAATGTAAATGTTTCATGTGTGTAAAACACTATCAAAAAGGCTCAAAAAGGCTGACTGAATGATATATAAAAGTTCTGTCTCTCTTTTGCTGAAAAAATAAAGCTATGTTTTGAAAAAATTTTTATTTTATAAGAATATTATTTTTATTTGCATATCTTTATTTTTATGTTTAATCAAATTTTATTTTGCCTTAATTATAACATAGTGAAAAAAAATTAATGCAAGTATAAATGTTTAATTGTTAAAAGTTTATTACGACATTAAATTAAAATAACCGTAAATAAAAGATAAAGAGTGTAACAATATAAAAGCTCCAGTAACGCAAGCAATATGTAACTGTTTTCGATATTATTTCGGATGGTGGATGGCGCTTTTATATTTTCAAGATAAAAGATATAAGGAATATATTCCATTTGTGCCACAAGTAAAAAATTCATAATATCGTATATCGCTCAATATTCGTATCGTCACGTTTTATAAAAGTAAAAATAAAATCCCACAGTATGTATTCGCTACCAAAGAAAATTTCAATGAATAATTTCACTACGCTATTCTTCATTCAATCATCTTAAAAAAAGTATGAAAAATATATTTACTTTAAAAATTTAACGCAATATTGTGTACATACGTAATCTCATTCCTAAAAATCTCTATTTAATCGCATTCCGAATACACAAACGTACTATAAAATTGTTCCAAGAATAAAAATACCGGCGACAGCCGATATATTTCTTTTTTCTGGACACACAGAACGCATATGTAAATACGAGAGGCGATGGATTTAAATTTATATTGGACGTCAGGTGTTCCATTCGATTATATCTGTTGTGCAATCGTAGCAAAAATCTATTATTAAAGGACTTTGTACGCGGGTAAACGTCTTTCAGAAGAACTCGTACAAACTGAGAAACGAGGATTGAACTCTGTTACGAAGTATCGGGAGAATGCGGGTAAGATTGATTGCGTTCATCCGCCCGGTATATTTCGCGATTCTCACAAACTCCGATCCAGCGCAAACGAATTGCATAACTTCAATATAAGAGCAAACATTGCACACAGTGCATAGTGCATGTATAAATTTTAGGCATATTTCGATCTTACCCTCCCGAATTGTATATATGTATAATATCTTTCAAATAGCACGCAACAAATTCCTCTCTACGCACAATTCAACTCACCGAACAATTAGATGGAATATCGATTTGCGTATTGTTGTTACAGCAATGCAGCTCGTGGTCTCGCCACGTGCTCGCAACGTACAACACTGCGCACAATTGAGTAAAATCATGCGACGCACAATCAAATGAAATCGCATCTTTCGCGTGCGCCATTCGAGCTCTTCGGAAATAATAAATATTGTTCATACAATGGAACGTTTTATCCATTTTTTTCGTTCTTGAAAAAAAAAAAACGGAGAGTTATGTGTCAATCGTATCGATTGTTCGTTGCAGCTTCTATTCATCGAATAAATTTAATTTAAGTTTCATTTCTATTATAGCAATTGTCGCTTTCATTTAGACAGTAAACATTTATACGATAAAGTAGAAGATTGAATGAAATTAATTTGTGCTAATATAAGGATATTAAAGTATAATTTGTTCGCATATGTGTTACTTGTAGTTTTGAGAAGTTTTCAAATTGATAAAAGACAGATGATTTTTTAAATTATCTCTCCCTTCTCTCTCTTTTTCTATTTCTCCTTCTATATCAACTTATTAATATTTTACATATTGACAATATTTGACAAAACATTTTTTACTCGTATTTAATATATTATTATTTTTATCTTTTAATTCAATCTATACGTTAGAAATTGATAAAAATCAGTGAATACATTTATTGTGCGTACTGAATATGTATGAACTATGGATTGGTGATATATAAAGATAGTAACCCTATCATCTCTCGAGACGCTGACGCTCCTATAACATTTTCTGTTCAGCGTCGATATAATTCTCAGCATCGGTACCGTAGTCGTGTCCGGCTCATGTCGATGCACGAGTTTTACCGGACAGACGTTAATTTCCTGCGAGAACGAACGGGGAAAGAGATGGGCCGCCAGAGAAGAAGGACACGAGTGGGAAAATATCCGAGCGACTTTCCTTCATTCATCGTCGCCACCAATAATAATGCTTTTTCGCTTATCCTCGCGTCACGTTAAGTTACGTCATTCGCGTCTGACGAGAGACTTCAATCTAATATCGAACGAAACTCAAACAGAAATCTATATATATAGAATCATAGAGAACCGTCCCACAACATTCCACTGAAATTATCCTCGTAATTTTATCAAAGTACACCAAGTCAAGCATAAGTAAACTTTGACTAGCACTTATAGTATATAAATTAAATACCTGCATATTCTATTTTCTGATTTGAACAAGAGAGAAAATAATTTCATATTATCCAATATATTTTTATAATATTATATAAAGAATTATATTTGAAAAATATTCAAAATTGTATATCATTATTATTATTATATTACATTATATTTAATTAAATATTAAAATATGCCTCATTCATGAGAAAGAGAGACGTTGTCTCTGTAATGAGAGAATTAGCTTTATGATAATATTTTCATGTTGTATAAATTGCATGAGATTTTGATTATTCGATTGCTTCATCAACTATTCAGGAGTTATTCTGAACTGAAAATTAATATGCTATACAGAGAAAAAGACTTTGTCACTGTTAGTAATTACTTGATCTGGCAAATGTGCGCCCGTGTGACCAATCATGATACATCTCGATTTTCTGAGACAGTATTTTTCTCTCCTTCCTAGAAGGCACCAATCGATAAGCTTCTCTTTAATCAACCGTTCCAAATCAACAGAGAAAGTGTATCAATAAATTGTTATTTTAATCTTTAATTGTACATTAAACCTGTATTCACATATTTTTTAAAAAGTTACAATATATAATGTAAAGTAAAACGTCAAGTTAAAAAATTTTGATGCACGATATTTCAATTCTTTAAAAAAATTTCAAGGATTCGAGAATATATGTATAATATATTTCTATATGCATATAATTCATATTAATATCGCTAAAATGCTATATTTTTCTGTTTATAAGCAGTTTAATTTTCTAGGTAGTACGTCTATTATGAAACTTGCTAACGAGCAATAATAGACATCGTATGTTCTAATTTTCTCCTTTATTTTACACGACCGCGACAAATTCGAATTTCGTATATACATATCAAGTAGGGCGAAAATAAACGTCACCTCGACGATTTAAATGTCGAGTTTCCTCCTGGTCGCTGGGGAAATCCTCTTTACAACTTCCGATCGTGAAATAGTCTGTATTATTTTTTCTACTCGTTATTCTCACCAACCACGACGTCGACTCTTTATACGATCCGTGATTGCATTACATTATCCGCATTTATGTTCGCAACCGTTGCTTTGTACGCGTTTACAAAGTGGAAATATCAATTCCCACGAGAGAGATAGAGAGAGTAAGACAGGGGAAGCAAGCTCGAGGTCTCAATCTCCTTCACACGCTATTCCATATTGCCGGCAAGCGCCATTCCTTCCCGTTATTATCCCGTTAACTTCGCCGAGTTTATCCGATCTCTCGGGTATATCCCCTCGTACCATCGATCAGAGATTATGCTCTCGTCGCGTGTCCGGAGCGCTCTTACCGGAATCTCGATTTCGCATAAATAACACAGCACATTCTTATGTACCAGAAGCATCTATGTATATATATCTATATATTCGTCCCCTGAAATATTTAATGCCATCCGATTCGTAAAGTTAGTCGTTAATATCCCAAGTTTCTTTATATGAAAACTCGAGGTGCCGTATAATCACTCAAAAAAATGGTTTTGCAATTGTAGCAAAAATTTTTTAGGTGCAAAAAATTAACTGAGGTAGACAAATGATTAGCACATATTGCAATATCGTATATATTTTGCACGTAATCAATCTAAATGACAGAGACAGAACTAAAAAATTCTATCTGTGACAAACGATAATTCTATCTGTGACAAACATATTCTATCAGATACAAAAAATAGCGATAATTTTTGTTGCGACATCTAGAAATTTTTTTGCGTGATGGGCGTCGGATATGTAATTTCTCTTCGAAGTTTTAATTTTCTAAGAACACCATTCTTGCTTATACGCGCAGTTTATAGTGAAAAGCCATTCGTTTGTTTCTAGTAGAAAGCCATCCGTGTGCTTTTAAAAAATTAAACATAATGATAAAGTATTATCCTTCGCGCCAAGATATATGAAGCAAAACTTATAACACTGTGGAAGCAATTTTTATATTAACGCTAAAGCAAAAATACGCTTATTCCGACACTTGTTGAGACAATATTTTTTTTTTTAATTACAAACCGAGTAGTATTTATTTATAAACTTTTTGATATGTTAAATCGTGATTTCTTACATATTGCAATTTTACAGCTTAATAATAATTAGCTTAAATAATGATGTTTCGGCTTTTTTTTTATTTTGATTTTTAAGAGAAATAATTAATTTAACCGATCAATTTACAATCCTGTCTAATTAATCAACGAGTCGATAAATACGAGTATGTATAGATGTGCCAGTCTTAAAAATGAATTTCTTATTAAATTAAACTGCGAATATTATGGCGCGCTCGGAAAGAAAGTAGCTGCAGGTCATCCTGAGCTTAAGTTGTCAAACGACATAGCCGTCAAAGCGTACTTTTCTGTGAAGAGTATTATAGATAGATAGTAAGCTTGGCGCTATACTAGAGAAAAGCGTGAAATTGAAGTGAACGTGCAAGCAGTAGTTCTTTTTAGGCGAGATTCTCTAAACACAAACAAAAGCTCGAGCAAACCAACACAAAATGCCTGTATATGATGTGCATATTTGCCATATTAATCTCACAATATCCGTGTTTGTTCGAAAACTGGGCTAAATTTTGAGGCTGACAAATAACGCTTTTAACATCTCCTGGACAAGAAATATGTAAATGCAAAAAAGATTGAACATTTTATAATGTCTATACGAAAGATAAGTACTGTAACTAGAACGTGTATTATGTATATAATTATTCTATTATAGAAGGAAATGAACAAGTTTTCAAATTCTTAAAAAATTCTATGTTTTTTATGATACTATAGCGCGAGGAAAAAATAATCACTATTATTTTATCATTTCTATTAATATATACATATTTTGTTATATTTATTATGTTTTCAAAAAATAATTCAAATATAATTTACATAAAATATAAAATTATTTTATTTTTATTTAAAATTTAGCAATTTAAAATTTTAAATAAGTCCTGCAGCCTTTAAAATTATTTTTTCAGCCAGTTCTCCATTTTTTAAATTTGGCGTAATCTGGCATCTTTTATATTAGATGTGTAAAAATATCGAGAAGTACGAGAGAGAAATATAAATATAAGCCGAGGAGAGAGAGAGAGAGAGAGAGAGAGATTTGTGCATTTATATTTTTATCAGTATTCCTAGATTCGTGTAGAGAAAACAATGTTGAATTTTAAATAAGACGAGCAACTTATGCAAAAAAAAGAAATATATATATATAATATATATACGTGCTCAGCAATGATAAAAAATATTTTGCATTTTAAACTTTAGTTGATTTGCACTATGATATCATTTTATACGAGACGCAAAATATTCAAGATTATATTAAGTTTCCAAGACTATATAAGAATTTAAATTAACTGAATGAAAATGTGCATCTGACTTAAATATCACGGAATTAATATACAGCGAACCATCTCTGTATACTAAATTGAAAATATTCGAAGCGCGCAATTTCAGAAGTCAATTTTCATTCACGTTCTGTATACAACAAAATATTGCAAATTGGGCCAGCATGCATGTATAAAGGGCGTGGAAACTTCGCCGTGAAAAACTGTCTATACCAGTTTGCCGGCGAGCGTTGCTTTACGCACGAGTTCTCCCGATGGACGAGGAACTTAATCTGAACCTTAAGTGAGAGAAAATTTATATGGGCAACTTTCGAAATAACCACCCACATTATCGAGTAGCCTTATCAAAGTAATCTTATTTTTTGCTCAAAGGGATGCGAGGGTATAAAAAGTTTTTATTACTCTCGCCGAGTAATTTCCGTGTAATAGGTCACACTTGGCCTTGGTATTATATTATCTGATAATGCAAATCGTGAAATCAAGCTGACGAATCACTCACGGATGCGTGTTGCATTATAATGATTATTTTAATTCACATAAAATTCTGCTCGTGATGAATATCCCGTCTCTCCGGCGAATAATCAACATTTCGTCTTCAGACTGATTTTCTGTCGAATATTTTCACGGTGGAAATAGAACTTTGATAGATTTCTATATAATATCGTATAAATTTTTTATGATTTATTGCTGTTATTAATTATTCTTCACCGTCTGTGCGCTTAAAAATTTTTAAGGATTTAATAATAAGACCTATTAAAATTAAATTTGAATCGTATAACGACACATTATACAAAATTAAAAAAAAAAACTTGTGATAAATGGCTAATAGAAAATAATGACAACTAATAGATATAATAATATGCGAAAGTAGATTTTTTAGCAATACTGCAAACATTTTCTTCTATAAAAGTGTTAGTCTCATAACTTTTTTTATTCTCTGCGACATCTTATATTTCAGATATAATACGTATCATATTATATTGCATGTCACAAAAATTGTTAACGCGAATCTTTGAAATCCAAGTATATACCGATTATATCACAAATATCAATCTCCACCTATACGCACACATTGAATATATGAAACGATCATATTTCATCATCCAATCCATTTTCCCAATTTGCAAATAAACCTTTCAGTCTACAACTTGACATATAAATTGAATTCAAATATCTAAAATAAATTCACAGCAAGTTGAATGCAATTTCATGAATGCGAGTAGGCGGAAAATCCGTAAGAGAGAAGAAAGAGACTCGAGAAAACACGTATCGCCTCGATAAGTTTCGCAAACATCCCTACAAGAGAACGAATTTTCCTCGGATATAAGATACGACACACATCGCGACTTTTCTTTTACTATTACGTGTCCAATAACGGGAAGAACAGTTTATTGCCAATAATCGTTTTCTCAACCACATAAGAGACGCAACGTTAATCGATGTCTTGTATCTCAAATATCGCTCAATTATAACTATCGGGGACCTTATTGGCACTAAGGCAATACTGCATTACTGCCGTGAAGAAAATATCGTACCTTGTTAGATGGTAACATGAACGAATAGAGCGTACAATAAAAACGAGACTCATATTACGTTTGATGGATTACATTTACTTTTCTAGAAAAGGTTTCCTTACACTGTAAAAAAAAAATTGTTAACTTGACTAAACCGTTCAACTAAATTACTGTTTTGTTAATTGAACATATATTAGTATTTAAGTCAAATACGTTTTGTCAAAAGTTTTGTTAGATTTAATATGTTATATTTAATTTAAATATTTTTATATGTTTAGTTAACAAAATATTATTTAGTTGAACGGTTGTCAAGTTAAGAAATTTTTTTTACAGTGTAGCAATGGAGCTTGTATTCTTATAGATTTTATCTCTTCAAGAAAGTACATGTCTCAAAAATCTAATAATTTATCTTTCCAACCATCTAATTAGTATCCTCATCTCCGATAATAATATATTATTAGATATATTAATTTTCCGAAATTAAAAATGTCAATATTTTAAGTATCTAAAAGATTAAAAATGTCAAAAATAAATTACGATTTATCGGAAATTAATATGTATTGATATATACAGTCTCTTCCATTTTAATTATAATATATTTTTCAATTAAAAACTATCAATTTTACTTTAACAAGAATATCTCAATAACAATTAATTATAAATTTTATAGTTATATTATATAGCGATTTCTTCCAATTCTTTTTATCATGAAAATTTAATCCGATAATGTGTGTGTGTGTGTGTGTGTATCAGAGATACATATAATTTGTATAATGTGAAAGTAACGTGAAATTCTCCGTCGCGATATCATAATCTTTGTTTCCTATCTAAAACTAGTAGTAGAAGTAGTCTGCTTATCCGACACCGAGGATTGCCGCGAGCAAATTATCAAGCCATTTCCCTTAGTGTTTTAAAGCAGTTAGCCATTTCTGACTGTCGCTTCCCTCTGTCCTCGTATCAGTATTCCACTCTCTGTCCTCGCGTATTTTCTTGTCACAGATTCGAATTACCGCAATCATTCTCTGCTGTAATGAGGAATAATTGCGGGAAATCGGAGTCCGTGCTGAAAAAGGAGAATTCATATTTTTCTTTCAGTAAAAATACCTCTCGGCTTATATAAAATCGGATTTCCTGTATTAAATCGTTATTCGCGCTTTTATGTAAAGCATCATCTCGCGCGCTTTAGCTAACTCACAGTTTAATTCCCTCCCACGTTGGCATAGATCAGATTGCGTCTCGCGATGATGTATGGATATGTATATGCGAGAGCATATTTAAGATACAAAATTTATATCCCGAACACACACACACACACACACACAAGATATATTGTGCGTTTTCCATTTAGCGACACAAGTCGACACAAGCATCATTCTATCTTTGTTCTACATTCTATGAGAACAAAGATAGAATGATGCTTGTGTCGACTTGTGTCACCAAATGGAAAACGCCCATTAACAACCAGGATATTACTCTTGAAGGGACGAGACGGTATTTCTTGAACAACAATTTAATCCAACGATAAATTTGTTTCCCCCACGACAAATTTGTTCAAAATTATTGTTTAAAATAATATAATTAATTTTTCTATTAATTTTCTCTTCTTTATATTTAAAAAGTAAAAATATAATAAAATATCTAAGAGATGAAACATATTTTTAATCCTCGAGCTTTTATACGTATTTATTGTGTGCAGTCAACATATCATAATTTTTTTACACTGAAAATCAGGTAATTGAATTCAATGGAATTTCTTTTATAGACACAAATTCGATTAAAAAAATATTATAAAAATATAGAGAATTATATATACTTTTTTTATTGACGACGAGAAGTCAAAATTATCAGAGTGAAATTATATGTGTTGATTTTTATAACATGATTCATGACTTAACAGATCATAATGCGAATTTTTTTCCTTTCCCACAAATTCTTTTCGATATATAATAGGATGTTCACGTTCCACGTTACATTTAATCTAACCAAGGCTGAACTCTCAACGCGAAAGAATACACTGTGAAACTTTTTAGAACTTGCGATAACATAAATTGACTGTCATGCGGCCAAAAGAATATATTGCATATATGAAAATGCTAGTTCAAGAGCATTATCCATCTCATGCGATTTAGAAACTTTAAAGAGGATTTGCAAAAAGACAACGGAATTTTATATTTTTTTGTGTTAAATTCTTGAAAGCAGGATTCAGAGATAGAAAATTCAGTGACATTAACAATAAAAAAAATATATTATAAATATACGTTAAAATGATAGAAAGATAAATTATCAGAAAAATAATATAATATCTAATAACATAATATATAATAATAATATTATAGTAAAATAATAAAAGGAGTTGAATATTTTTGCGATTTTAGATACGCATTTATTCGAATATATAAAAGTCTCTTTCTCCTTTCTCTGATTTTCATCTTTTCTCCTTATTGCAACTATTTTCGATAAATGATATCATTCAAGAGCGGCATTCTGCGTTCTTTAATCTCAATTTTTTGCAGTATAAAAGTGCTCTCTTACTATCTCTTCAACGGAAATCTCTAACATGACAAATCTCATGACGTATAAAAAGAACCGAAGACAATTTTATCCGTTCACTATTGGAGTGCACCCATCTGTGCACTCATTAAATATCAGATTGCAGCGTTGCGAAGAAAATCTTTAAAATTACGTAACACTGGGACATTGGAAAAGAGAAAGTAAAAAAACGAATGATGCGATTTTCATTACGTAAACTTTCGCTCCGAAACGAACGATTGCGCTACAAGTTTATTTAATAAGTAAGTCGCAATTTCGAAGTTGCATAATAAGGATCCTATATGATAAAGGTATATTTATTACAGACACAAGAGACTCTTTTATCCCGATAGATTATATTACAATCGCGGAATAACGCGTTAGCGAGCCTCGCTATGCTAAGCAAGTACATTGAAACAAGTTTTATGAATCTACATTACGAGATTGTAATATAATTGGATATCGTATACTCTTGCATCATCTTATAGTTCAAGAGAGAGAAAAGTGAAATGCGGAAGTTGCAAGGAGAACGCTATTGAATCATTACAACGTACCTACATTTGTGCTTTATATTCTCGTTCACGACAACGAATATCATCGCGAGTGCAAACCAGCTGTGCATTATATACTTTACTTATTCCCGTGTATACGCTTTGAGAAATATCAAGCTCAAATTTATAACACGCGATAGGATATATGTACAAAGCCGCGCGTTAAGCTCTAATTACTTCCCATTTTGCACGATATATTCGGGATCCGGCAGCCGCGTCACGCAAAACGCTCTTATTGTTCTTTCGCTGTACACAAAGAGGAAATCTCTCCCGATTATCTCGTGATCGTGAAAAGCATTAAGTGGCTTTGTTATCACTTTGTTCACGGCCGCGATCGATGATGGGCACGACAATCCGTCTGTTTTCACGCCTCGCGTTGAAGTTCGTCGGAAACTTCTTAACGAACTTTGCCGACACGGCCAAGTTACGTTTCGTCGGGAACTTTATTGCAAATATTCGGGCTGGCGAAAGCTGCCGGCAGCTTTCAATGGCAGCTACAATGGTTAACATGATGAGAACTACGAGCAAGATTATTGAAGCGAAGGGTGAAGGATCGTCTCATAGACAAACTTCTCATCGACTTAGGAGATATACAGTATCTCTCTCTTAATCCGGGACTATTCGTCGATCCTAATTCTCAATTACGATATTGTGATGGCTCTATTCACGACTTTGAACAAAGTCGAGAGGTGAGAACTATCTCGTCTCCTTCAATTATGCTCAATTGTGGCGAAAAGCTTTCGTTACGCACACGTGTATTTTTTCTTGATATACTTTTTACTCGATATTATTAATGTTAATCCAATCTCTTTTTAAAAGCATAGAATAATTAATTATACTTAGTTATACTTTGTTCGAGATTAGTGTTCGACTGTATATAGAGACAAACCTTTGAACGTAAACTAGAGATGAAACTTGTTTCAAGTTGCTTCGAGAGGCGTATGGCTTCATGATTACGCGCGTAAGCTGATAGAGAGAGAGAGAGATTCTCTTGTAAGATATACAATACTCAACACTCTAGATTACTACCGTTAAACTTCTATAATACAAATATTATAACGTACGATTTTATCGTATAAAATTTTTCGAATAAAAAAAAATAACTTTTATTCACACTGTATTATATTTTAGTATACAAATACGCACAAAAAAGATAAAAATATTTTTTCGCGAGCAAAAATAAAAAAATTATTTTTTACATATAAAACAAATCAATCTCACATATTTTTTCCTATACGCTGGAGTTCCTAATACAAAAAATGATTAAAATTGCGAAAAGTGTGTATGTTTTCTTTTATTTTAAGCTCAATTAAAAAAAAAAAATAGACTAAAATACAGAGAGACAATTTCTAACTAAAGTATAATAAATATAACGAGATTAGGATCTTTTGCCGACGTAAATATCAATATAAGAAACATTTTTTTTACCAGAAGTACAATGGTACTCTACGCACGCACGACACACACATAAATACGTAGAGAAGGCGAAATTCTGCGACATAAAAAATAGCTGCCGGCTAAAGCCGCATTATTTCATATACGGTATATTTAGCGCCGGCAAAACACACGACCGGCCGTCACACGGCAGTAGTATAATCGTCTCATTGGTCGGCCGAGCGTGACCCGATGCTGTTAACCCTCCGAAATTGAATCGTTATTGAGGCAACACGACCGTAATATCGTGCGTTGCCGTTGCTGCAACAGCAACGGCGGCGTCATGGGGAGCTCGAAAGCACGTTACAGAACGACATAATAAAAATCCCGGCACGTGCGCGGCCGGCAACGAGAAGCCGGGAAAGCCGCCTTGTGGAGGCTGGCTGCGAGTACCGTCAATCACGTCGACTTTTTCCTAGGCGGAAAGCAAAGGGGTCGTAATCCGCGCCGGCATAAACGTCAATAAATCACTATCTCCGTCGGAAATTTCGGATGCCAACCTGAACGCCGGAGCGTCGACGAGATAAAGCTCTACCTACCGGATCGACGGAAGAAAAGAACCCTTTTCGCAGGTATATCTAGCGCGTCGCATTCAAATTCCGGTTGCGGCTTACATGAATACGGATGTGTCGTATAAGACGTGACAGAATGTGTCGCCGGTCTTTATTTTTCGCGCTCCCGGTTTCGTATATGAATTTTTAAAAATGATCGAATCTTAGAAAATATCGTCTTAATGTGAAATTCAGAAGTGAGTGTAAAAGCTTACACGAGCTGTTTTTTTTTTAGAAGCGAAAAAAAATAATATGGAAGAATGATATATAAAAAATAAAATAAGATTTTTATTACGTATCCCTGTGATTAGATAAAGAAAACAAAACATGTGTTTTCTTAATTTTATTTTTTATATATCATTCTTCCATATTATTTTTTTTCGCTTTGCATGTTTAGAAGAGTCTATCAGTAAAGTTTGCAGAAAAGCTCAAGGACTTTAATTACGAAGAATTAATAACGAAGATCAATCTTTACGTGTGGATTAAACAGTTGACTACACAATAAATCAAAGTCATGAAGATTGGCAGACCTGATTAAATAAATATTGATATAATCCCATTACAAAGAAAGCTTGAGAATCTTACCGATAATTATTTAGGAAGATACTTTTGTGATTGAAAGCAAAAAAGAACAGTTTATGAAGTTATACAAAATTATCGATATTCGACCTTTTTACATTAAGAAAAGATTACAAATAGAAGAATTGGTAATAAAAGTGCAATAAATGTGAAATGCGCAATGCAAAGCTTTTTAATTAAACTTTACTATTTTTCATTCTCATAATGTAGAACATTATGCTCATTATTAAACTTAAGTTAAATTTACGGATCGGTGTATTCCATTTAATATTGACAAATGCGAGAGAACTTAAGATTGGAGATGAAAAAATTCCTGCCTTTCGTTTTTCCCCCCTTTTTTCTTTGACGTTTCTTTTCGGAATAATACATATAACAGATATATATGCACACATATTTATATATAATTTAAAAATATCATTAAACAGTAAGATTTAATGAAAAGTTTTAAAACATAGCAAGCTGTTACTGCATCGAGATTATTGGAAAATGCGTATCGTTCTATAATATCGTTCAACGTTTTTATCTAACTTGAAATAAACTTGAGATTTCATCAAACTTTACGATGTCATCACCACAACATCGTTAACCTTTATTTTTCTTTTTATATCTCTTTGATATTCTTGATGATACATATGCATATTGTGCATAAAGCGTTTTATTCTTTTACATCAGATAGTTTCATTGGCGAACAACATGCGCAAAGGCCATATAAAATATACAGCGTTTTGGCAAAAATTTGATTGTGCGCGAGAATATTTTCCGTTTTAATAAGCGTAAAAGTCTTAGAATGTGAAAAGTTGTAGTAATATTTATGATAAATATATATATATATATATTTTCATATATTTACGTGCGCAAATCTCTGATTAATTAACTAGCGTCATATGATAAAGCTTCATATAATAAATGATAATTTTATTCACGATAAACATGATAATGGCACACAATATCGTTTAATATCAATATTATTCAATACTATACAGTTCCATTAGGGCCTAGCGATATTATGCTCCACGTATATCACAAACTCCCTTTTCCTATCACATCATAACTATTTCTTCAATGTTGGGACCAAAAAGCCATTACCTATCGCATGACCCACATTGCAATCCAAACCGCATATTCTAAATACTATCGAATATATCGAATACACAATTCTCTCTAGGATTCCACCCACCAGACTGATGTCAAAAATATTGGACTCCAGTGGTGGCTTTGGAATTTCTATATAAAAGAGATTTACTGTCAGCAATGCGGTTGAAAGGAAACCTGAGAGACATCAGCTAGTATATTTTATCAGATATATCTAACAAATTTCATCGCTATTTTCTTTTTATCTGGTTATTATTTATTTTTTTAAACGAAAAAATAAAAATATAAAATATCCATATTTTATAAGAAAAAAATCCACTAATCTTTTGACACACATTAGAAATACTTTATATTATCGTTGTTCTTTCGTCAAATTTTTTTTAACAGAATATTTGATAAGCTTTTCAAAATCTATGTAAAAATACGAATCCTTATTTTTGATCATGTCAGTTTATTTATTTGATTACACATGAGCACCGGAATCGCGTAAACGTCATGCCGGTAACGTGCGATACTCAGAGTATTTAGCGTCAAGCGAAGATAAACAATGAACCGGTTAATCGATTTGGGATCAATCTCTCGGGATCTGTCAGTAATTAAATATTCCGTCGCGCGCGTTAAAGAGATTCGCTCGGATTCGCCATGGTTGTTCGTCGAATTATTTAATCCGTTCTCGTTTGCAAACTTTATGATTTTAAATCTCATCTGCTCCTGTGAGCACACATGTTATAATCTTCAATATCACGCGAGTGTTTTCTTAATTTATAAAAAAAGAATTAAAAACTGATAGTATATATTTTGTGTGTCCCAATCTTCAATAGGGTTCATAATTATATTATTATCTATATTCACAGAAATAAACACATTTCTATATATTACGCACGCATATTCTTTGAAAAGTATGCGCATATATCATTTCATAAATTTAGAGAAAATTTCGTATATTTATGCAGTATATATTCAATGTTAATAAATACGCGTTTGAAACCATTCGATTTGTTAATTGTGATAACTCTTTTGATTATTAATGGATTGTGTTCCGTGAGATTTGCGAGATTGTCCTCTCGAAACTTGATACAAAGCGGTCGATTCAAAGGAATTGATTTAATTGCAGAATTCGAAATAATTATATCAGTTGCGATATTAAAATTCAGAGAGAGAATTTTTGCATATAGGACGCTATAGTCACACTCTGATTTTTTATTGAACTAGGTCAACTAAGTTAAGTTATTATGTTTCAAGCGCATTACCGAAAATTGAGCTAATATAGTGAAATTATGCTAATATTTTAGCGTTTTCGCGCTGGAATTATCCGCGCGGATCAATTTCATGTTAATTTTACTTTAATAATTCGTTACAATCGCGTGAAAATCACACCGTTGATGTTAAACAAGATTATTATAAATAATAAATATATAATGCGACAATAAATATATGCATACGAGATTGCAGATTGTTATATTCGATGTAAAATCCGGAATAATTATGACCTATTATCTTCATATACGTTTGGATAATGAAGCATAAAAAACTAAACATTCTAGAATCCCTAACATTGAAACGAGTAAAAAACAATGCATTAAAAAGATATAAATTTTTATAATATTAATAATACTTTTTAGAATTATTATAATGTGTCAAATCACAATCCATGATCATCACCAATTGTGACTTACTAGTTAGATTTGATTAACACAGATGATTCGTTTTAGATCATTTTGATCATAAAATGTATCGCGCAGCGTAATATGTAATACTATGATACGATGCTAAACAATGATTTATTTATTATTATGTTCATAATTCACTTTTGGCAAGAATATAACGATAATATCTCTTCAACTTCTATACGCTTCTCCAATTGTAACTTGATTTAATGCTCGATGATTTGAAAAGCAGAGAGCTCTAGTGGTATTAGTCGTTATAAGAGAAATCTCGGAAAATTCCATTTCGAGTTTTGTACTTATTTCATCTTGCATTTTAACACCGATGTTAAAATGGAAGTTTGCCGTGCATTGAATATTCATCAGAAATTATTTTAACACAATTATTTTTTATTTTTGTCCACACTTTGTTCTGAACAAATATTAATTAACTACATAATAAAGTTATGTCATATTCTCATCTCTTCATCTTACGGACTTCTTTAATTTAAACTTTTAGATAATACAACTAATTACAATATGTATTATAAAAAATATTTGGAAAAACAATCAAAAAGTATAGTCTTTTATAAAATTTTTAAATGACTTTCATACAATTAATATCTTTTCATTATTTTACTTATTATTGTTTTACTTGTTTTAACTAGAAGTTAAATTCTGTGTCTCTTTCTCTCTCCTTTTCAATAAACTTAGAAATTATTCTGTAGTTATATTTATAGTTAATTTATATTTAAAAGAACATAATAAAAAAATTATATAATATTCATATCACTCATATTGCAAAAAACGATATCATGATAGATATTTATTGAGATACTTGTTGAATGACTTTTGCTCTTTTACATACATAAATATAAAAAAATCGCATCGCATTTGATACTCATAACTGAAGCAAAACTCTATCCAAAACTTTCAATATTCATCATTTCCGAGTCATATCTTTCCTTTCGTACTAACTGAAATATTAAGTTATCGTTTACATTACGAGGTCTTTGAATAGATATATATTCTCGCTAGTAGAAGAAATTGTTGACGACATTTTTGCAAAATATATGACGACAACGCGGCTCCTCCTCGAAACTTTCGCGTCCGCAATCGTTTTAGAGGACTCCTGCAGATTTAATCTCGGCTTTATTTATTTCACGAATCATGAATCGCTGCCGGGAGTTGAAATAAAGATTCGCTCCATAAATATCGCGACGGAAATACGCACGGAAGTATACATAAAAAAAATATGGGTGCCCGAGTGATAGATAGCCGATGTGCTGTGGTCTTCTGCTTCGCTTGGCAATCGAGAAGTTCATAAATTACGAAACGTGCCGTAAATGACTGCGGTAGCTCTTCCTTACAGAGTTTATACGAAATATCACTTCGAGTTTAGTGAGTCGCGAATCGATCGATTGTTTTTGGCCTCGCATTGTTTACGTTATTATATGGATGTTGACAGATAAACTGGAATATTCATCAAACGTCAAACAAATTTATATATTGTAGTATAATAAAAAGAAAATAACTAATATGTAGAACAATTATTTTAAGCTGACAAAATTATCGGCAATCTCTGAAAAGTTTTTAATTTTGAAGAATTATTTATATAAATATTATATGGATTATATTTTTTCATCTTTAACACGTAATCTGTATACGTCAAAAAAGTCATTTATATACATGTGAAAATAGCAGCTGCTTTATTTACGTCATTCTAATAATATATCATAGTACCATTGAATATATTATAATCTGATATAATTACATATTATTGATGCAGAATTATTTAAAATGCCTTAATATATCTCGACATTACTAATTTTACTGTGTAGAAAGTTATATAAAATTATATTGATATTAATGTAAAATTAAAAAAAATATAATTTACACATTCGTCAAAATTCTGTCAATATATCGAAAGTTTCGAATAATCTTGCACTCGTGGACAAATTATTTTAGAAAATATAATTGCCAAGAAAAATGAATAAAAAAAAGTGGTTTGTTAAAATGAACGCGCCCCGAAATTGATAAAAATGAATAATTGCTATTATTTTTTCGCGCTGTGTATTTTCTCGCGTCTGTACATTTCTCTCATATAAACACGCAAAAAATTCATATTGATCGTAATATCTCCTATGAAAGTTTATATTAATCAGAATATTAGGTTTATAAATTTTTAAGTCTATAGCAATAGAATTAAAATAAGTTTTATTAAGATTTTTTCTACTAAAAATACGTGAAAACCATTTAACTAAAAAGCTGATAAAAGGAAACATTTTGACAATTTTAGAGCTGTAAAGCAAATTTATGATATATATGTATATATAATTAATGTATTATAAAAATTAATTACATATTAACATAAATTTTGCACTTCTCTTATATTTTTATTCGTTCCATTTTTATTTGATCAAAAATGTCATTATTTTGTTTTTACTCACAGATATAAAGACATGTATTAATTTAAGCGCGATTGTTATTAAATAGTCTTAAAAATTTACAATTTGAAATGAATTAATTATGAATATAATTTTTTAAATAATAAAATTTTTATGAAAAGGGTATCTGTATTTTTGATGGTATATAATTTGTAGCAATCGTACTTTGCTAACGCAGCTCATGCACTAATACAATATTAAAACGTAGTTTTTGAAATATTCAACTGCCAGTACAACGTTTCTGAGCTATCTCATCAGTTTAAATGCTATGATTCAGGTAGAGGAAATTTACGCTGACCTTTGCAACCGATATTTCTGACAATAATTTGGGTCAAAATGCAGAAATCGTGATATTTTCAAACATTCAACAAAGTGTATCGAAATTAGATATATAATACTATATCAATTTCAACAGTTGGGAATATTGTTTACAATTACATTAAATAAAAGCACAAACACAAATTAAACACATCGGATATGTGTTTAATTATTAAATAACGCAATATGATAATACTATTTGTCGCGATATATATAAATCAATATCCACATTTTCATTTATTAAATTAAAATCATGGCATTTCATATAATTGTAGTTTAAGTTTATTGATCGATACTCATATGTATGTATGTATAATTTAACTATCTTATCAAATTAAATTAAAATTATCTAGCGTGTTAGTGTTATTATAAAAGCATAGAATAAATAAATTTCTTTTAAATTTCGATGTGAAATTGCACGTGTATATGTATGAGTAAAAACTCGCGTTTGAAATTTAATAACATGATTTGATAAATCCACGAATTTGTCGAAAAATCACCAAAGAGAAAAGAGAACAAAGGAATCATGGAATGTGATTCAGATATCAGTAGATAAATTTTCTCGTGCATTTATTTAATGCGACATAAATTTATTCTATGTAAATGCGGCAAAAAAATATCGTCGAGCAAAATGCTGATTTTAGAGTTATACAAATTTTAATTTTCAGGTTTAATAATCATCTTTCTGTTCTCTCTATTCTCTCTCCGTCTTGTGTTCATTATTTGCAAGTATATCATCCTGTTATGTCGGCATCGAGTAAATCGAGGATGGGAAGATTGGTTATTGAAGTTGAACACTGTTGGGAAAGAGAGAGAGAGAGAGAGAGAGAGGGAGAGAGAGAGAGAAATAATGAAGTATTTAAAAAAAAAAAACCGGATCAATATTTAGCGGTATATAGATTATTCATTTATGTTACTTTCTTTGATGTTCAAATTCATTTATGGTAGCTAAATAAAAAAAATGTTAATCTCTCATTTTTTAATATTCAACTTTAATTTTATTTTTAATTAAACTGACTGCGTTGCAATTGTATTATAAAAATAAATTAATATCAATGGATTTCATAAGAAGAATATTTGAAAAATCAATTAAATTACCATCCATTCGTAAAACTAGCAAAGTATATTATAACATTGTTACACTGTTATTGTTGTAGTATCATTACTGAAACAAGCAATTTATATGATTCATAATGCTTTTAGTAATTTTAAATAAGTTAATTTTAAATAAATTGTGTATAGATTGTCCATATATTTTTTTCTCGAAATCAAAGAATTTAAAAAACTAAAACACAGATATATTTTATGTAATTGCTAATTTAAGTAAATAATTATGGTAATTGCTAATTTAAGTAAATATTTAAGCTAATTAAATGTACTATAATTATAATTTGCTAATACTTGTTAATGTATCTCGATATATTCTACACCTAATAGCGTTTTCAAACATAGCAGATTTGCTCGTTCTGAGAGTGAATTATCGTTTATAGTACATTTTTTATCTTGATAACTGAACTCTAACATAAATATTGATTACTGATTCTTTTTTTCCTGGCACTTCAAAATGTTTTTGCGCGAGAAAAAAAGTCACACCACTTTCGGTCATAAATTAAAGTCTGCCTTTGTCGTAAACGATAATTGCAACCTTACTGGACAGCAAATTAAACGAGTGCGGAAACAATGAGAGCGGCGCACAAAGGCGATGGTCGCAAGTGAAAAGAGCGACAACGAGCGAACGTGACTTTCAACTAGAGGACCGTGAGGAACATAAAGCGAAAGATTAAAAAGGTGAAACAACGAGAGCGTAGTGGTCAGCATTCGTCGGTATTCGCAATTACGCGATAGAAGTTTTCTTAGTGTAAAGTCAGTCGCTTCTAGGTAAATTGACAGAAAAATGTAAAATGCATATGTACATACGGAAAAAATATACCTACATCGTCGCAATTCTATTTTATCATGTGGCAAAAGAAAGAAAAAAAGAATATTTAAAAAGATATGTAGGAAAGCTAAAAGTGCGAATTATTTTTATAAATAATAAACTGTTTGTTTAGAAAACTAATTTTTTATAAAACAAAAATATTATTTTATATACAAATGTTTTCAAATAATTAATTAAATAATAATAATATTTTCCAAAAAAAAGAAGTTACTTTTAGCTAAAAATTTCGCAGAAAATTATCCGCTATGAGCTACGACGCAAATTGCAATTAAGAATCGTGTCAAGTTTACTAATTACAGCGGTTCAGAGATATTTGCAGTGCACTTGTATACAGAGCGAGAAAGAAAGAGAAAGAGAAAAAGAGTAACAAATATCCAGAGTTATTTAGAATTTGTGAGAGATGCCACAAGTCGAGTGTCTTCGACACAAAATTTCACGAAATTAGAATTATGAATTGAATAGAAATTGAAATAAATTACTTCTGTCACGAAATTACACGCACTTTTACTTTATGTCTTGGCCTGAGATCAATGTTATTCATGTAAAATAGGATGTAATAAAAGGATTTATTATTTGGACGTAATAAACAAATGTCGTGAATTAAATAAATTAAGATTGACAATAATATACGGTTCGAAACGAAATTTGAAAAAATTACGAAATCAGCGAAATTATTATATTTAAATATTTAAATAAATTCCGCAATTTTTCTTAAGATTGCCAAAATAATCATCGAGAATTATATTTGCCTTTTCGTAATATTCTTTATAATGGTTAATATTTCGTCCGAAGACATAAATATGTATGTACAGATAATATAAATTTTCAAGATTGTTTATAGATTTACTAAGGAAATTTATATCACTTCCTTATATTTTTTTGAAGTTATGTTAATAGAGTCAACTTTTCTCGCTGATGTACTTAATAATAGCTTCATTTTAACATTATTTGAGACCTTCTTGATATTGATCGTCGTGGGCTATTTTCACTTTATTACATAAAATAACTTTTCCATAATCTTGAATGTTATTTAAATATGCTAATAATTGTAATAAGATTATCGCCTGCTTCTACTGATTCCTATTATAAACTTCGACACTAATAATTTTCTCTTTCCCTCCACTTTGCTAAAATTTTTTAATTTTTAATATTAAATAACCGCAATTAATAATAAAACATTATCTTTAATTTTCCGACAAAATTATCTTTCAATTCAAATGAAAAACACTATCTTGCTGTCCTCATATATATTTTCAAAAGACACTCTAAATATCTTTTACCGCGATCGAAAAGCTAGTCGTCTTCTAATGACGTTGATCGAGATTACGTAAATCGAGTAAATTAGTTTGCTACGCTGCTATTTTCTAATAGCATCCTCTTTTACGTAACGTCATCTGCAGAATCGCCAATGGTGATCGCAAATGGTTGTATAAGTTACACCTTGAGTTACACCAAAGAAGCGACTGAGAGATCTAGCACGAAAAGGAGATCTAGTAGAATTATAATAGCGAAATATTTCTCTGTGAGATAGAAGTTTCACAGAAACTCGACGGGTTTTTAATAATAAATGCGCTTTCTGCGCATTCCTCTTTCGTATATTTATTCTTATGAATATAACATTCGATTCCCTTACGCGGTGGCTGATCAGTTTCATAATTAATTTTTTTATTTTCAGTAACAGGATTTTATCTTGTGTAAAATAAGGACGGTAAAACAGCAATTGTTTAACATATTTAATATTTAGAGATAAATCTTTGTTCTTGAGAAAATGTTCGTGGTTAAAAAAATTGTATAACTATATAAATAACATTAAGTTGTGTATATTACAACGTTGTTGGTATTTTATAAAATAATATTAATATCTCGAAATAACACATAGTTATTACATATGTGAGATGAAAGCGAAAGAAAGAAAATATCGCATGTCAGAGAACGTATGAAACGTTCATTCATTTACTTTTAAATGCAATAATATAAAAACGATCTGTCAGAAGTGATCAAAAGTAATTAGAAAATACAGAGAAAGAACATCGTTAAACAATATTGAATAAACTGCAGTTAAAGCTCTCGCGCTTCTTAATTGGATTTTTATAAAAAAAAAAAGTTGTATGAATATAACTTTAACAGTTAAATTTATAAATTAATAATAAAATTGCATATATTTTATATACATAATATATATATTTTTTTCTATTATATATACCTATATATATGTATATATGTATATTATTTTTTAAGTGCTATGTTTGAAAAATGTCACGTTTATAACGAGATGCTCCCATTTCGATTTCTACGAATTGAGGATATTATACTTAATAGCCTATAAAAATAACGATCGTATAGCTTGATCGCAGAAGTAATCGCAATACTCGCTGAGCCATACATCGAATGAATCAAGTCACCGTAAAAAGCAACTCTGTGTAAAAGCAAAGACGAAACAGAGTTCACATTACACCTCGAATCAATCGGATAGCTTTCCGACTGTGCGCACTCGTTTGTAACCGGTGCGCAAACCGGTCAAGGGGATAGTGCTAGGGGCATGCTTTTTTGAACCCTTCGTGGGCAACGATTCGCGAAATCAGTTTCGTTCTCATTCGCGCAAACTAAATTCGATTTCTGAAAGGTGGAACTTTATCGATGCATGGCATGAAAACATTCAAAGATAAAATAATATACAATTATTGTTATATCCCTATTAATCGTTATATATTTATATATAGCGTAATTTAAATTATGTAAGTGTTGTTTTAAATATGTGAATAAAATAATATATTTATTTAATATATGTATATATTATGTTTATATTTAATTAATATTATGTGTAATTAAAAAAAAGAAAGAAAGAGAAAAAATCGTATGTAAAGTAACTAATATTATTCTTTCGAGTATGTTATCGTTATTAAAATATTGCACAATAAGCGATCCACCCACTTCGCATTTATTGTACATATGCAGATTTTTTATATTTCATTTATACGCTTCAGGGAGAAAAAGAGAAGAAAGAATATATATATTTTCAATTGCAATAGTGCTTTTGCACAACTCATTTGTCTGATTTAATAGAGAGGACGATTTAATAGACATGAAAATCTGAAGATTTAAAACCATAAAATTTTTGCGACTCTGCACGACGTGAAAATAAAAATGTTATTATCGTTAATTATATGAGAGATAATAACTTTGTGCAATGAAAGATATCGAATTAAGAGAGCAAATGTTTGTGAATACAACCAAATAATTTTCTGCGAAAAGAAATGTGTATAAAGAATACGATATTTTCGTGAATTTATTATTTAACCTTTAAAAGGTAGCGCGGCTCTAATAATTTTCCCCTTGCCCTTTAAAGCTTTCATAAAATATGTATGTATGTATGAAGAAGCAGAAAACGAACAGCGAATGTCCATTTACGCTGTTAAAATTCAGAAGATGTTTACTCCATAGCAAAAATGCAAACAGAATATTCGTTCAAAATAGCGTCGATTCACTCACAAGATGGTACCCCATCAAAGAAAATTTTTAATAAATTTATTTTCATGATCGTACCAAAAAATTTCTTTGCACCGTAGCGGAAAAACAGATGATTCATATATAATTTTACATTTTAGACAGATATATCTCTATGTTAGACAGATATCTCTATAATTCGCACAGTTTAATAAGAGATCAAATATTATTTCAAACACGACATATTCTTACTGACAAATTTTTTCACTAAGTCAATTATTATTTGCAACGTTTTATCAATTCATTTTTTATAATTATGATTTATTTTTTATAACCATGATATATTTCTGATTTACTAAATAAACGTTTTTGACGGTAAATGCAGCAGATTTTATATATTTAACTAAATGCAATCTCTTCATATCAAATAAGGATCTTATCAAATAAGGATCATAAAGGCAATTCGCACAGATACAATTACGAATAATTATTCGTACTAGAGGAAACAAATATATGAATGCATATAGGGTAATTGACTTAAAATCCACATGCTTCGTTTAGCATAATCTTATCTATCGTGAGCGCAAAACATTTGTTCGAGCCGACAGGTCTCTTATTACTTCATAAAGTAATAATTCGAAGTACATACGTGGTAATTCAGAACGAAAGCGACTTTCCCCGTCCATATTCAAGCGCGTTCAAACTCGACGCGAAGTTACGAGCAATAACGATTAGATTTCTGAAGTGGCGTCGCCTCCTCTTTAAGACACGTTCAAGGAATGTGTCAGAAAGGGGTATTATACGCGAGACAGATGAATTCTCGACGTGCATCGTCGCATCTTAGAAAGTTCCGGCGCACTCGAGCTGAGAACGAAGCCGCGTTTAGTGATCCAGAATGACTTTGTTTGTTAGTTTACGAAGACGACCCGTTAAAGTTCGTTAATGTTAAGCCTCTGTTAAATTGAGAATACGCTCTCTGCCAGAGAATATACATCAAATTTGCGTATTCTCATATTCACGTCCCGCGAAACCGCGTAAACTATTCTCCTTTGAGGAAAGTATAACGACGCGGAGACAAGAAGTTTTAATTTATATAGATGTCTTTAAAAATGATTTAATATTGAACTGATGAAAAAGCGTATTGAGAAAAAAAGATTGCTTTTTGAAAGAAAATTCTTCTCTCTCTCTTTCTCTCAAAAACTTTCTCATTCGATAGAAATATTAGATATATACATTCTTTAAAAATATTGGATGTATATTTTACATGTGAATATATATAAAATTGTATAAATTTTTTAATAGAAAATTATGTTTTATAATTTTGTTGCGTGAAAACAAATAATTTGAGTAAAAAAAATAATTTTTATATTTAAAGAAAAGCGAGAAAGCAAGAGAGTGTGTTAATATTCTTCTACACAACAATAATTATTTACACACAATTGGTGAATTATTAATTGTATAAATTATAATTTAATTAAAAGTGACATTTGATATCATCAAATAATTTTAATCGAATAACAATTGAATTTAATATCGTATATAGCGAATAAACGATCAAGTGCTTTTAATTAAATCCGCGATTGTCAAAGACATGATGAACAATTTTAATTTTAAACTCTACTGCATTGCATTAGATTATTCCGCAATATCCCAATGGATTATCCCGCAATATTATACAATCCTCGAGCGTATAAAGTATAATATATTTAGCATAAAACATTTAACTTCAATATAAATATATATGATAAAAATAGAAATATGTACATATGTACTTTTTATGTACACACGAGAAAGATATTAACTAGAAATTTCAATTCAGATAGGAGAAATAGCATACATGAACTCGAAAGTAAAGACACTTTAGATTGTTAAAAGTAAGTTTTTTCCATATTCTTTCCTCTGATCCTGTATTACTTTCGTAATGAAGAGGAAAATGTTCACGTAGCACGGCGAAATTACTTTTTACGATAAACTTTTCTCCCGAGAAATCTGACAAAGTCGTGATTATAATTTATCATTTCACGTCCCCTTTATATCGAAATTTCCCTCGTTCGCACAAGGTATCCCCTACAACAGTTTTCCTCCCCGTACGCTTTCTTTCATATATGAATTCTTCAAAAACAACTTTAAGAACTTTCTCGACGATAATTTGATGAAAAATCATCCTCTTTTCGTAACTTCAAATATATATTTGTGGTCGACTCTCACAAGTTAAAAGTTTCTTAAAGCAAAACTCATTCGCGCGTAAATAAAGAATAAAAATTCATTATTTATTTGCTATCTAGAATATAGTGTGTAATGCAATCCTATGTGTAACAATACGAAATTTGATTATCGAGGGTGAACTTGATTATCATGGTAGCGGGATAAATCCCAAAAGAGACTAGTCGGTTTCGAAACAGACGTGCTCGTAAATCAAAAGGGGAAGGACGTCGCGTGTCTTAAGCTAATCAATGTTGCGTAAATAAGTTAATTACAGCGTTATTGTGCGTGCCTCGTCAAAGCCGTGTGCGCTTTCGTTTTTAAGCCCCTTTCGGCACCTTTTCCCGATCGCCTTTTTCCGTTCGTCTTTTCATTCCCGATGAAGACAAATCTAATTGACAGGGGAAAAGATTTAGGGTGGTCCTAGGTATTTTCTTAGATTTACAAAATTAAACTGAGCTAACTCATCTGTTCCGTAAGCAAGTTCGGGTAAATTATATAAGTTAAGTAAAACATAATAAAATATAATACAGGAGTCATAAAACAAAATAAGAGCGTCAAAATGCAAAAATTCTGCGTAAGAAAATAAAAGAAAAATAATAATACACATAATTAAAAATGTCAATTAAATTCCTTAAATAAAATGTTAAATCATTACAAATAGTCCTCTAATTAAGTAGTACCGCTCTCGTATAAAGGAAAAATAAAGATAAAGAGAGCAAAGATTATATTATAAACTTTTGAGCAGATTGAAGAAAACTCAATAAAGTAGATCTTGGTTGTAAAAATTTGAAAGGCTAAATAATCATCTAACGAGATCAAAAACATGCAGATCGCAGAGACGATCGCTATGGAACAACTGCCGGAGATTGACTTTTATATGAGTTTACGTCGTACTAAGGTTGGGAAAAGGGGAAAGGCGCAAAAGATACAAAAGGCAAACACGTAAATTAAACTTCGCACTACGATATTCCGGAAGAAATCCGAAAAGTGACGCGAGTTTGATTCGAATCGTCAAAGAAGTCTGAAGACATCTATTTTGAATAATAGACGCAATATTGCGTAATGTGTACATTTTATAATAATTTACGCAATACCCCCCGACAAAATAAATAATCATAATAATAAAATAAGTAATAAAAAATCAAAAAAATATGTATAACTTTATATAATATTATAATATAATAAATCTTAAAATATAATGAGTAATATATACTTGTAAATAATTATAAATTATAAAAATTCTTAACCTCAGAATTTCTTTCACAATTTTAGTAATAAATAATTATAATTTTAAATATTTAAAATATTTAAATATTTATTTCTTTCAAAATTTTAATAATAAATAATTATAAATAAAAAGTTCTTAGTCTCAAAATTTCTTTCAAAATTTGATTTCTTCTCTTTAAAAAAGAATTGGAAAAACTATCGTAGATAAAAAACAAACTTGAAAAAATATTTTGGGTACAATAATGTTTTAAATTTATAGATTTAATTTGTACTTTTATGTTATATGTACATGCGTACATACATACTGGCCGTTTTTTCAAACATAAATAAATGTGGACATATATCACACAGAATATATAAGAGAAATGTGCATATATGCTTCATATACATAATAAATTCAACATATATACATAATAAATGAAGAGATATCAATGACCCCATACACAAATACAACTGGGCATCAATTATTAATTTGAGATCGTATGACTCACCGTGCTGCGTCGAAATCCTTCGATTCCTGTGCAAATCTGCCTTGATTCCGCTATATTGATATTGAACACTGTGATCCCCCGCTGTATTGACCGCCATGATGTCGTTACATCGATCGCCACATTCCGATATTCTCAACACCACAATGCCCCGTAATCTGTAAAGAGCATTTCCAATCAATTATATCTACTTGTGCATTGCATTACGCCTTCGCGAAACATATTACTTCCAAGAAACATTTACATTCCAAGAAGTAATGTGCTCGAATAACAACGGCAGAGATTCGCAGTTTCTAAAGAAAAAGATTACTTTGCAATGCGTTTCGAAGAGAAAGATCTCGCGATTTATTTGTACGCGCGATACGGAAATCTCTATTTCCCCCGGGTTACCCGCATACCTTAGTTCAATCCGGATGCAAATTCGCGACGAATAGACAGGATATCGGAACAACATCCCGATTTACGAGGCTGGCTTACCTTGTACGTAAAATGTGCGACAATCAGTCCGTCTGACTCCCGCAAAATAACCAAGTTGAATTACAGTAACGGCTAGTTTTCCCGCAACCGGCGCCACATAACGGATTATTCAGAAAGTAGGTCGATAAGAAAGGAAACCGCTTTATCGATAGTCGGTAACTATCTCATTTAAATATTAAAAATTTTAAGATACATAAGAAGCAAAATATTACAATATTTTTTTAATATATTAAATATATCGAAATTGCTGATTGAAAAATATTCTTTTTTTAACTACATATATATTTTTATGTTTGTATATATAATTGTGTTTCATTTTCAATTAGCTGGAGAAGTTATACATGTAATATTAAGCATATATTATGAATAACAGTATATGTATTGCAGATACGAAATATCCATTGTATTATCGTGAACGAGAATCTGACCAGTGTAATCGTACAAGCATGAGATTGAAAATAAACTTAAATGTTTATCGTAGTAGTGTCTCACTATCTACACATACGTGGCAAACAGAGTATAAACATAGAAAGAGATGGACAGAGAGAAAGAGACAGAGAGAGAGGAGGAGGAAGGAAGAGAAAGAGAGACAGCGAAAGAAGAACTACAACGCATTTCAAAGAAGAAAATATACATTGCATTATTATTATTATTCATATAGTTGTAAAGCATATATAAATAATGCATGAAGCATAAACGTTAGAATCTTATTCTTATTTATGGCTGCATATAAATAATGCATGGCAAATGAACATTTTATTTATATATGTCTAATTATCAGAAAACTTCTTTATTGTATCAATTTTTATTTATATATGGATATTATCGGATCCAAATTATATAATATGCATATTAATGAAAGTTATTTGTACAAGTGAAACTCCAGCTTGATATTTTCATATTGTGAAATATTATATGACAAAATATATACTGTCTTATAGCACAAGTATTAAAAGAAACAGTATAGTATAAAGTATAAAAAAGAACATATACTCTGAATGACAAATTATCCCCTTATTATCAACAATATCATTATTGACCCATGTTAAACGTACAAAAAAATATTATGTTCCAGTCGTACTTTGTGAGAACGATATATATAACTTTATCTAATTTTAAATATTACGTTCTCTCAACAGCCTGCAGTTTAACGACAATGGTAGACCTCCATGGTCAATCTCGAGCCTTGCTCTTTATCTTGAACAATAAAGAGACACGTGCTCTGACTTATATATTTTATATATATATATATATTATATAATATATAAACAAAATTAACAAAGAATTGTGTACATATATATAATATACAATATATTTGTGTATGTATGTACACACAATTCCTTCATCAAAGGAGGTTATCTGAGAGAATTTAAATAAGTTAACAATAATAGTTTAAACTTTTATCTATTAAATATCTCTCAAACAAAGCTCGAAATTTCCCAATGCTATGTTTATCAAGAACACTAGACATATATCATAAAATGTCAAAAATTATAAAAATTAATGTATTAGAAGGGGTCAATACCTACAATATTACATATCTCATTCTATTTGCATGTGCATCCTAGTTTTTTCTTTTAAAACGTCGTCCGAAAAGAATGATTCAACCGCTACTCACTGTCTCCCCCCCCCCTCCGACTAAATTTACTGAGGGAGGGAGAAACTAAAACGCACCGTGGCTCTAAATTTGACGATCATCCGCGAGACCAGCTGTTGCGTCGACGCCGATCAGCTGTTGTGACGTGCGTCGCGCGCACGCGCGATCTAGGAACTTTGGCTGCGCATGCGCGGAACGCGTAATGCACCTGCGGCGCGCGACAATTCAAAGATGCTTCCGCTCGCCTCGGAGACGCCGCGTTTCGGAAATCACCGATCAACCGCTCAAAATTGTACGTATCTTTATTCTCCACGATGACGAAGACGTACGTGTAAATCGATCCTAACCAAGTTTAGCCACGACGTCGTCGATCGCGCGACGTTTCATTGAAGATAAAGATTATTATTCAGGATTCGCGCTTGCTCGATTACGATTCGTGAATGACGTTTCGCGTCTCGCGAATGTAAGAGAGCGAACGTCAACACTTGTTTATACATGTATTCTACGAGAATTTTCTCTTACGTGGGTTGCGCGAACCTGCCTCTGCGTTGTATCAAAGCGAACGTGTCGAGAACGTGAGTTTAAGACGAGAGTAGGGCGGAGAGGGAGGTTACAGAACATACGCAGACGTGAGAAGGACGGAAGAGGCGAGTCTCTCTCGCGAGAGAGAGAGAGAGAAAGAGAGAGAGAGAGAGAGAGAGAGAGAGAGAGAGAGAGAGAGAGAGAGAGAGAGAGAGAGAGAGAGAGAGAGAGAGAGAGAGAGAGAGAGAGAGAGAGAGAGAGAGAGAGAGAGAGAGAGAGAGAGAGAGAGAGAGAGAGAGAGAGAGAGAGAGAGAGAGAGAGAGAGAGAGAGAGGAAGACGGAGAACGAAACGAGCAAGTCAGTGCAAGTGTGAAACACGAACACGGCAGTGCACGCAGCTTTATCTGTGTCTCGTTGTTGTCCGCATTATGCGCCGCTGAGTGAATTGTCAAGTGAAATCAGAAATGGCTGCCAACGAGCAACAACGTAAGGTGAGTTGGAGAGCGCCGCGAGTTTTTTTTCTTTTCTCTCTCACGCCGGCGGAATAAACGTCGCCGCGGATAAACATCAACGAGGTATCGCGCGGCCGCGCTAGGTCGACACCAGGGGACGAAACGTGCGTCGTTTTTGTGTGAAAAAAGTCACGGTTGATCCGGCCTCTTGAGGAGATAGAGGATTCGACTAATATACTTCATCATCCTGTACATATAATTTAATACGTCGTGCGCGATATCGACGAGTGACGACGAAGAGAGAGAGAGAGAGAGAGAGAGAGAGAGAGAGATAGATAGAGAGAGAGAGAGAGAGAGAGAGAGAGAGAGAGAGAGACGAGGGACTAGGGACGACGACGATTCGTGAACGGCGCACGATCCCCGGGATATCGCGAGGCAGGGACCCCCTGAAGTTGTCCCCCGCGCGTCTCGCATTCCCGGATAATCGCCCGACTTCATTCAAAGATCGCGCAGTCGGCCGTCTGTATTTACATCGGCCAGCCGAGCAGCTGTCAATCTGTCTCTGTCTGTCAGTGCGCGACGAACGTCGGTGTGTGACAAGTATACGAAGATGTACGACGATCACGGTGACGATGTGAGTGTTGGCCTCCAGATAAGGAGAATCCTCTTTTTTATTTATTTATTTATTTATTTTTTTATTTTTTTTATCCGCGCTCGCTCGCTCGCTCGCTCGCAAGTGAATTTTGCTGACGGTGCAATCAAGCAGCGCTGTATGCATTTTACGATGTAATATGTAGCGTTCATCGGGAACCGCAACATGACAGCTCCCGAATGCTGCGAATTCCCGTCGAACGGGTTCACATCTGTCTCTTCCTCTGCCGTCTCTTTCCTTTCTTTCTTTCTCTTTTCAGCTTCTTTATTCCTCGTGTGAGAAACCTGGCACAAAGAGACCGTGCCTTTCTCAGAATATTCTGGAGTTCGCGAGCGATTTTATTCGACGTAATCCCCGGAAGAAACAACATATGTGACAGTTCTCCTCATCGGGAAATCGTCGATGCGAAATATGAAGAGAGAGAGAGAGAGAAGGAAAGAGAGACGTGCATCGATCGAGAATCACGCGAGCTGTAATTCACTTTCCGTCTGCCATATCCTCACGTCTCATCTTTCATTCCGCGGAAGTCCCGTTTGATAATTGAGAAGACTGTGCAGTCGTCCATATATAATTATATATACTTTTATATATCGCGTCTTGTATCTCGGCGATAAGCGTCGAATGTTTGTTTGAGTTTGCTACATCTAATCGATCACACGCAGCACGAAATGAAACGAACGTCTTGCGTTTTTCGTCGAGCGTTAATTGCTATATACATGATCGTGAACGCATTCATTCTCTGTCACAAAACATCTTGTCATCGCGCGACGACGCACGATTTTGCACGAGAAGTCACGCGGATTCTTATATTCCGAATCGAATAATTTTGACGTTTCTCTCTGTTGACAGCTGCTTCGTTATCCGCATATTGAGACATATGTTGCAATTATATGCGCGATCCATTTTGTGCAGCCAGGACTAGGTTTTTTCTTTCGTACAACAGATTTTTTTCCTTATTTTTGTGCGCGATCGTGAGCTTGTACGAAAGAGATTTAATTTTTTATTTTTTTTTGCATTCTCTCTCATCTCATTGTCAGCCGAATCGATCGAGTAAATTTCGCAAGATATGGATCAATATTCAGCGTAAAAGTTTAAGCAGGCGATATATATGTATATGAGTCAAATAATGAAAGGCTGTTTCACTTTAAGGTTTCACCAATACAGCAACATGGCTACTTTTATGGCTATGATGCAAAACTTGATGATACTCACCAGGGATATTTCCTAATATAGGAGAAACAGAGAGAGAGAGATAGAGACATTTTTGTTGTTTATCCAGAAAACTTGTTAAACATCTTGCCTAGAATATGCCTTTGATTTGAATATGTGCGGATATACATTGAAAGATTCATGATAGAAATTGCTGATTAATACAAACTATTTATTTATATTTTATATGACGTAAATATGAATTAATTAGAAAAAAACAAAAATTAATCAAGATTGTGAAAAGTAAGAATTTTTTCTTTAAATAACATAAATTTTTGTTTCACAGTCTTTACTCTAAATATAGAATAAATGCAAGTACTTGTAGAAAGAAGATGTGTAAAAATAAATATTTATTTAAAGACTATCAAGAAATACATTGTAAATTTATTATATGAATTTATATATTCTTTATATATTTTTATATATTCATAAAATATTTTTATATATTCATAATATATAGTGTTTACCCATGTATTAAATACATGCCCGTGAACCACACCCACTTGAAAGAAAAATAGAACTTGAAAGAAAAAAAAAGCTTTGTTACATATATTTTTTTTCTTTGCCATATTTTTATTTATTATTTGTAATGCAATTGTGATTTGGCTATTATATATAAATAAAATCAAATGTGTAAATAAATAGGAATCACGTGAAAGCCGGGAACCAGCTCATCATGCAAGACGTCCCATGAATGCATTTTTGATTTTTTGCAAACGACATCGTGGCTCAGTGAGATCTGGCTTTCCACATTTAGAAAATAGAGCAGTCACCAGGGTCTTGGGTGAATGGTGGGCGACCCTTCATCCTGATCAGAAGCGTTCCTACACAAATCTTGCACAGGAGGTAAAGATGCAATTGCAGTTATATATATAAAAAAAATTAGTAAATCGATAATTTTGTAAAATAAAAAAAAGTAAGAAAGTTTCTGTCATGAAAAATGAAACGTTGCTTTATTCTCTTATTAACTTTTACGTTGTCAAAAGATTTATATAGGAAAAACATGTATATATACAGCTTAATCATTTTTCCAGTACAAGGATGCATTTCTAAATGCGAACCCTGATTTCAAATGGTACAAATTACCAGCACCTCCATTACGTACTTTAAATACTAGGCCTACCAACAAGAAGCAAGAGTCTAGTAATGGCATGCAATTCATAGATAGTGTCAAATCTGAATATGAGTCTTCCGATTGTACAAAGTCAGACAGAAGGGATGGACAATCAATCCAACCAGGCAAATTAGCGGATGAATCACAAATTGGTGGACTGAGTTCTCTTTTTACTCCTCAGAAGATAGAACCATCTGAAGAACAGACAACAATTAATGGTATGATGGAAAATGACACTGTTCCAAAACCACCAAAAAAGAGATATACAGAATCACCTTTCCAAGGTGATCAAAAAAGAGACTGCAAGGCAGATCTCTTTGGCGAAAAGAAGAGGAAAAGAGCAGAATCAAATAACAACGAACAACATGAAATGGTAAGATTTGATCTGCTTATGAAAATATAATTTTACAAAATATTTTTTAAATTATATATGATGCAATATTATACGATTTTTTGTATCTAGTGTAATCAGTTGAAATTTTTGTATTTTAGGTCATAGAAAATGAGAAACATGCAATAAATCCCTTTGCAACAACACAGACACAATCAGAGGAGAACAATTTCCGTAGCGAAAGAACATGTAAAGGTTTACGTTATCAGAAATTCCTTGCTGAGCAGATGAAAAATATCGGTCCATCTGGCCAACAAAACAAACGAAAACGAACAGCTGGAAATCATGGGTAAATAATTAGATTACAAAATTATTTTAAAATCTTAACGTTGTATATATTTAAAAATTTTAAATTATTTTAAAATCTTAACTTAAAGATTTTAAAATCTTAACATGCTGGTCATCTAATTTCATTGATTATTATAACTTTGTAAAGAAATATATCCTTTATTGATTTAGACCTGATGAACGTCCAAATGAAAGAAGAAATTCCATTTCTTCAAATGTCAGTGAAAAGACAGATTCCTTAAGCAGTGAGGGAGGAAACAGCTCTCGAGGAGAACTAGAACATCTTGTGGAAAGGTGTTATATTTTTACTTCTCAAATTTTTCGAAGACATATTGTTTTTACAAATAAAAATAATTAGAAAATATATTTAGTGCTGAAGGAAAAATGGAAGCTTCGAAACCTGAAGATACAGAAACTGAAGGAGCCGAAGATCAATTGGACTACGGACCTTGGACGGCACGTAAAAGATTTCGTGCTGAGTATGTTTTTTTGTGAATTATTTTTTTTGAGAATTATTCCTATCTAAATAATTTCATTATAAAAAAGATATGATGTAGAAAGATTATTTATTATATATATATATATATATATGTATATATATATATATATATATATATGCTACATAAAAGAAAGAGAAATATATATACATACCATATAATAAACATATATTTACAGGGATTTCAATTTGGAAAAGAAGATTGAGGCACTACCGTCTTTGAGTTTAGAGGAATTTCAAGAAAAGAAAAAACAGCAACGTACGAAAAAAAAGAAAATTCTGCAAAAGTTTAATTCTTCAGCAAATAAAAGACATCAAAATAATCCATCTTCTAGTGATCAAATGAACGGTCAAACTCAAAGAATGAGTACGAAAAATGAGAGTTGTGAAGATTCAGAAAAAGCCCATCTCGTTGGAAGTCAGAAACGAAAAGCTCGAAAGCAAACCATTACGCGAAACGCTGCGGGAATAAATTCCACCAAACACTCTGAGGATCAAGAATCAAATAAATGTAAGTTATACAATTTCTATCAACATGTTTTATAATTGAAAATGATATATTAAAATCTTTATTATTTATATATGATGTTAATTTTTTTAAAATTTTACTTTATAAATTTGAAGAATTTAATATATATATAATATTTTTTAAATAATATCTTTAAAATCTTGGCAGAAAAGAATTATTACGATTTAATTTTAGTTGTAATTCATATAATATCTGTGTCGTTTAAAAATTTATTAAACATATAATTTGCATCTTAATAGCTTGGTGCGCATCTCCAGATCTTGAAGCTTTAGCGTGTCTTGCAACAGTTGCCGCCAACAGAACGAAACTTACCAAAAATAACGTTTAATTGTGTTACCCATTAATGATATGTAAGATTGCACTATGAAAACCAAAACTTTATTAAGTTTTCTCCATGTAATTTCCTATTACTGGAAAACACATACTTTTCCAAGTGATACTATTACGGTATCGACAACAATGATTATTGTTAATATCTTTATTGTTAATCTTTACTATTACAGATATTATATATATATATTACGACTGCTACTGACTATAGATAATTCCATTATTCGGTATATGCGGAAAATGTTTTTTTATTTGGAGTAATAATTGTATCGAAAAGATAGAAAAATGAAAGATATTTTTTTATATAATTAATTCCGTTAAAAATTACATTATTATTTCCAATTATGGTTTAGAAAAAGCAGATTTTATTTATGTGAGACATAGTTGTATATAAAATACTTGAATTATCTAATACATGATAATTAATTATTTTTTAACGCAAAGTGTAAATATTTTATGATAACTAAATTCAAAATAATATCCTTATTTGTGCTTTTTTTCTACATGAGATTTTTTTAATCTTCATAGAAATTTTATGATTCATAATAATATTGACGATAAACCTGATTAAATGACACAAATCTGTCTTGCGAAGATGAATTGAGTTAAACAAATGAAACATAAACATACAAAGATCTATATCTATTTTTTATAAAATTGATAATTTATTATCTTAATTTATCATTTTTCTTTCATGCAAAATCGCATATGCAAATTGACATGATTAATTATATAAGTTAATAATTCTGTTGCTTTGACGCAAAGTATAACATTTGATGAAAACTTATCGTCGTTATCATTTCCGATGATGCATGTACAGGCACGAAAAATATATATTTTATCTTATATTTTATTATATATTCTACGGGCGTATGATGTGTACATAGGTATAGGTGCAGTATTATATACAATTACAAAGTGGAATATCCTTTACGACACGACTTGAACATCAAAAGGGTATAATCAAAATAATGGATATACATATATACATATAAGCGACCACTGTTTATACATGTTATAATACATGCATACACGCGAATAGATGCGTGCTTACACGTGTAAATTTAAATTTGTATAAATTCTCAAGCATATATACGAATGCATGATAGATGCGAATACCTCTTTGTATTAAAATACGTGTGTATCCGTGTATGCATGTAATAGAGTGATAAGACTACCTACATATGTGAATGTGTATTTATAATATTTATATATATCAATTATATAATATCTTATTATACATATATATAAATTTAGCTTTAAGATTACGAGGATGCGACTTTGTGCTCTGTTTGAGAAAGTAAGAGACTTGTCTGTGATTTTGGCTAAAGGAGTTTTTTATATTTTTCTATTGATTTCTTTTTTCCTTCTATTTTCTTTTATTCTCTATCTTTTTCTCATATATACATATAACTTTCTATGTTTTGTCTCTTTTTATCTTTCTACGCATGTGTATAAAAATTCTGTAATTTTATTAAATTTCTGATCTATTTGTAAAGTGATAGGAACAAGCACGTAATGTTAATAGGTTTGTCTGTAGTTTGCAAAGGAATGTACTGATTATATTTCAAATGTGCCTTTGAAGAGATATGAGGAACATAGTGATTAAATAATCGACCAACAATATATATTTTCGATTCGTTTCGCTCTTCTGACCACATTTTGACTTTTACAATATTGTACCGCAATTTGCGACTGTGCTGGTGCAGGACTTTACAATCTGGCTTAGTTGCCAATGTATAAAGATTGGACTTTTAATGAAATCAGGGGAGAATGTTTCGAATTTTACTGCACAAAACATCTATGTACCTAGCTTTAAAGGAATGTAATTTACACGAGTCTATACGTGTACATATTGTAATACCATTTATATGAATAATAAAGATATAATATTTTGATGTAATATATATGTTAATATCAGTTATTTTTGCAACTGTTAATTGTTAATTTATCTTGTACATTGTATATATACTTTAACAATATTATCTCTAATTATTATATAGAAATATATATATTTATTTGTGATTATATATGGTATAATAATAATATAAGAAGTGTAATTAATAGTTTTTGTATTATGTTTAAATTTTTTTATTTGTATGTAATTGTAGAGAACATATATTATTTGTATATTATAAAAATATTATATATTATTGAACAATTTTATGATTTTAAAATTTATATATATATTTGATAGTTATATATAAAATTATTAATAAAATACAAAAAGCTTGATAATTTATAGAATAAATAAGTTTTCTTAATTCATATTATATTGTAACAATTAAAATTATTGTATAAGAATATGATTAGAATATAAAATAATTGTGTCGCTTAATAAAAATGATGAAAAATATATTTAATTAACAAAGAAAAGCAAACTATCATGAGAAAGAAAGATTTTGTAATTTATACATTTTTCTCATATATATAGGAAAGAAAATTAAAAACCTCGATGTCCTCATGTAATTGTAAAAAAATTAATTTCTTAAATTGTAAAATGTAAAATCAGAGAATTTATGGATGTTTTCAATTGAAATTTAAATATTGAAGCGCATCCTATCTAAATTATTCATGCTTCATGGCCATTGGTCAAAAGTAAAGTTTCGATTCTACATATATTTCAGTGATCTATGATCTATGGCGTATCATGAAAACATTTCCCCACTTACTTCAAATGTATTGTATACCCGGAACAATAAGGTATGATAGATAGCATTGAAAGTTGTCCGAGTTTTGTCTTTTACAACGCGAGATTGGCATCGATTCTTCATTAAACACTGCCAATTGCCGATTGATTTCGACGTCGTCCAAGTTGCCTTTCAAGATGGGAGTAATATTTCTCGAGCACATCGGTGGCACTCGTCTGTTTTCCTGCGCTTCCTGTGACACGAATCTCACCAACAGGTCACAGCTCGTAAGCACACGTTTCACAGGCGCTACAGGACGCGCTTTCCTCTTCAACAAAGTCGTCAATCTGAATTATAGGTGCGTCCTTTCATTTTCCTTTCAGGTTGTGTAAAATTAATTTTTCGAGATAAAACTTTAATAGTAAAACGATAGCTCTTTTAAAGTAACATGCATTGTGTATTCATGCTCAACTTTCTGGCACTGATATATTTCAATACATATATATATTTTTATAAATTGCATGTTTTCTTACTCAATCATAAGATGTTCAAAGAGAGAAACAAAACTAGATAGAAAGATGTGTGATTACAGTTAAAAAAAAATGTGAACATTTCATGTTTATAGAATATCTGTATCTCTTTAATTTATAATGTAATGCACAGCGAAGTGCAGGATAGAGTGATGCTGACGGGTCGCCACATGGTTCGAGATGTCAGCTGCAAAAATTGTGACGCTAAGCTCGGATGGGTATATGAATTTGCAACAGACGAGCAGCAACGATACAAAGAGGGCCGTGTTATACTGGAACGAGCTCTTGTCACAGAGAGCGATGGATTGAATGAGAATGTTTAATATTTAACACCAAGTAGTATTTAATAAAAGAGTAATATAGTTTTTATATATAAGTTATTGCCAGTTTCAAATTATTTAGTTTTCATATTATCATTTGAAAGAGACTCTTGGTTAGTATCTAACTTGTTCATGCATAAATGAATATTGGTGACGCTAGTTGATTGTGATAAGATATCACTCAATATTTTTGTGTGTAAATATGTGATTTCTATTTTATAAGAAATGTTTCAGAGTCTATACTCTTATTTATGTTATTTTTCAATTGAATCTACATCTGTATTTTATTCAAAATTGCTGAATTTGCATATAAGAATAAACATCATTGATGGTTTCTTATAGATACAACATTAATAAATTAATTTTAGTGACTCTCGCAGTAGGTTTATCAAGAAAATTGAGAAAGCGTGTGAATATACATATATAACATGTGTGAGTATATTTAATAACTATGTATTGATTTAATCGAATTGATTAATTGAAATAACTATGATGAGTGCAATATAGATTTAAATGGAACAGCATATATTATGTAATTTTATTTATATTGTTCTAATAAATTCAAGAAGCAATAATGAGATAAAAGTTTGAAGTTGCGTCTTAATCATGACGTTAATTGAATAATTAACTAAATGCTGTGTCGCCTAATATTGAATTTTGATTACTCATATTTATAGCTGCAAATATGAATAGTATTTAAAGCTTTAATTTACTCATATTCACAATCTATTTTCCTTATTCGTAAATGCCAAAATAAATTTTTACAAATCTTGAATATTGTGATACAATGTACAAATTAAGGAAGCACAAAACTTTCCAAGACTTGTGAAAGTCACAATTTTTGATAACTTTGAACACTTCCCAAATAAACAAAGGTCGCGTTCAATGTAAAGGAAACGAGAATTGTTTACATTTGACGATAAATTTATGATACTGATAGAAACCGATAACAAATATGTATTATAGAATTATAGTTTATACTGTACAAAAATGAATAATAATATATGCATAGAATAAAAATAAAAAAATGTACTTTAATACTTTAAAAGAAAATTCTTTAAAAGAACTTAATTAACAAGAAGACAGACGGCGTATGATAAAAGAAAATATACGAAATATGTTAATAATAAATCATCTCTTTTACGCGGTCACGTTTCAATTAATGAATAATAATCAGCTAATTATTAGTTATCATGTTTTCAACACGATTATATACTCCTGTCAATTTTCTTATCGCGCATATGACTTTATCAAGATTTGTTGAGAAACAGCTCTATTTTAATCTAATACCCTTATCGAATTATGTTGCACAAGAAATATAAAGCTTTATCTTATAACTGTCTGACTTTTAAATAAGAAAATTGAATCGTATATCAGAGGATATAATTGGACAAGTTTGTTCTTTAAAAAAAAAACGATACATGAAAAATTATTTTATTTTTTCTCTTTTCTCATATCAATTTTATTAATTAAGAGATTATTTTTTTCAGATATTTCATTATATTCTTGTCTATATTATACATATATATATATTTCATAATGTATTTTTGAAAATTTGAAGATAAAAAAATCTGCCCATTTCTCTTTAAAGACAAATTCAGTGTGTTCTAAACGCGAATTTACTACATGAAAAAGGGATAGTAAACAAGCTCGAAGCTCGCGGCGGTCGACGCACTCACGAGAGACAAACGAACCGCGCCCGCGGACGCGCTCCGATTGGCTGTCGCGCTCGGCATCGCGACCAATCATAGAGTCCGAGGATGCCGCGAGTCGCTCGAGCGAACCCGAAGCCCGAAGGCCCGTTGCCGAAGAGGACGGCGAAGAGCGCAGAGCAGTGTGAGCACGTAGTCCCACTACGCCGCATGGTGGACGGATGTTTCTCCCGAACGGACAGCGAGTAATAAAATGTTGTAAACTGTGCACCCTCGTCGTTGTCGTCGTCGCCACGCCGGAGAGGAAGGAGCGGAGAGTAGCAGCGAAAAAGCGTCTCTCGTAAGTCGTCCACTTTGCGCGCCCGGGTAATTACGAGAGAGAGCGCACTCGATCGCGCTTATACCGAAGGCGAGAAGCAGCCAAAGGGAAGAAAGGAGGGAGAGGAGAGAAAGAGAGAAGGACGAAAAGAGGCGACATCGGCGTTTATGTTGTTTGTTTGGCGCTTCGCTCCCCGTCTTTGACGTCGTAGCGAAGTTCGCACAAGTGGCGGACGCCCTCGCCCCCTCTCTCTCTCTCTCTCACTCTCTCTCTCTCTCTCTCTCTCTCTCTCTCTCTCTCTCTCTCTCTCTCACTCTCTCACTCTCTCTCTCTCTCTCTCTCTCTCTCTCTCTCTCTCTTTCTCTCCGCCAAGATTCGATGCAGACACTCTCCGGATCGTCCTCCCCCTTGGACGATCGTCCGCGATTCCCGAATGCGAATTTTGCTCCTTTTTTTTCCTTTATTTTTGTCTCGTTTTCCTTGTTTTCGTCCCCTCGTTCTTCTTCGCCCCCGCCAGCATGTATACGTATTTCCGTCTCTCTCGCTACCGGTTTCTCGCTCTCTCCCCTCCCCCCCGTCGAGGATATATATATATATATACACACAGTGACGCGCGACGTTGACAAGGGCGAAGCGATAATCTCCGATCCGGGAACTCTCGGTGGATTTGCGACGAGGTCGGGGCGGAATCTCGAGATTTCGTGAGTCTCTCGACGCTTGAAAAAAACAATAAGAGACGGGAAAAAATGTATCTTATCGGCCGCATCCTCCCCCTCCCCTGCGAAGCGCCCCCTCGGCCCCTGACTGTTTCCGCCCCCCCCCCCGTCGCTCCTCGTCCCGCGCGCAGCAGCGATGCCATTGCACCGCCGAACGAATCGCAGGAGGAAAGGCTATAAATACACACGCATCGCGCGCGGGGTAAACAAACTTGACCTCAGCGAAATTCTTATCGGCGGTACATGTATATATACGTACGGGAGGAGAGGCGGTTTTGAGGTTAGGTCGCGTCGTTCGGGGGTGTATTTATAATATTATCTCCGAATTTGCGGAAATGGCGAGTTTTCGGGATGAGAGATCCTTCGAACCGGAAATCCCCCATGCCAGATGCACGAGGATAAAATGAACACGTCGTCGTAAAAATGCTTGTCACTGCGAATAAGTGCATTTTATTTATTTTCGACTTTGAGCGCGTGATATTTTTTGGAGGGGGGGGGGGGAATGGCATCATTTTGGCGGATTAGTAAAATAGAGAAGTCACGTGAGCACTGTGTTTGTTTTAATACTTCACTGCATGTGCGCATCATATTCGATTGGGTCTTCGACAGGTTTTCGTTCTAAACGTGATTTGTTTTGCGAGACGCATGCATGACTGCAAGCTGCATCCATTTTAACGAGATCGTCGTGAAACTTGATTACTATTCTTTTAAAACAATTTATATTTTTAGATCTTTTTCTATTTATTTATTTTTTTTTAAATCCTATATAGGGCAATAAAGTTTTTATGTAAACGTATATGCAATTTAAAAGAAAACAAATATGAAGGTAATTCATTTTACAATATAATTTTTTTTATATTTAAAAAGTGAAATTTTTATTAAAATAAAATATTGCTTTTTAAAAAATTTTTAAAAAAATTTATTTAAACTTTTTTGTATATACTCTATAACAAAGGAATATCGATACAACTACAAATAAATGATAAATTTAATTGTCTGAAAATAGAATGAGAAAAGTTTTTGTGTTTCTTGTTTTCTTAACAGAGAAGTGGCATTTATCAGCTATTTGAAGACTGTGAGCAGACATTAAAAGGTGATTTAGGCTGTGCTGGAAGAACAATTTTTACGCAATCCAAAATGAAGTGGACAACTGGTGCTCCTTTTAATGAACAAGTTGGCGAGCTTACTCGTGTATTCTCTCAATGGAATGAATGCGAACAGACTGTCGTTCTTTATGCACTGTTGCGTCGTATACCTGCAGTTCAGGCAAGGTTTCTCGCACAAGCAGTAGAACACTCTCTACACTCTGTATCTGAATTGGATACAAAGGAAATAAATGCCAATAATCCAAGTAATTATTAATGCTTACATTCTGTATTTAGGAATAATAACATATGTGATTTAATAGTATATATACAATATATATCATGTACATACATACATATAATAAATATTCTAGAATATTTTTATTTTATTTCAGCTTATATCAGCTCATTAAAGTCAGAGTCAACGGAAATTGCAATTAATCAACTTTTGACGCATTTACCTTTGTTAAGGCCTGGGAATATAGAGTGCAAACAAAGCTACTTATCGGCAATACCAGATTTAGTGAGTTATTGTGTGAAAACGGGACAGTTTACAGAACAAACACAGCAGCTTTTGAGCTACACTCTGATACATCCAGCTATAACTAATCATGATAGACGTTCTTTAACTCAATGGCTCAGAGATTTGGAAGATCGTATTAGTAGTACACCACCTATTACTGGTCTTGAAGATTATCCAAATACTCCAATCAGGTGAGTCAAACAGAAATAGTGTGATACCGAAAATACTGATATCTTATCTCTAATGTATTTTTAAACTTTGTACCATTAAGATGGGAGAATCTGTGGCAAAGAAATTCTAAGCAGCAGAGCTCTGATCAGAGTAATCTATTCAATACGCAAACGGCCCCCGCGTTTCTACAGTTTCATCAACCCCGCCAACGTCGTTCGAATAGCTTGACGCCACCGATGCCGCCGCCACATCCATTCGAAATCTTCGAGCGTACTAATAACGCGAACAATTCATCTAGGCATAAGCCGCGTAGCTTTAGCGTCTCCGGAGATCACACCAGTAATTTTCAATTATATACTTTATGTATATATGAATTTACGTTATATCGACACTTTCTTAAATGATGATTTTTACATAGGCAATATTATCGGTTTGGGCCCACTGAGCCCACAGAGTTCCTGTGCGAGTAGCGGTAGCGAGGGTCGTTTGGATGACGCTTCCAATCGTTCGCTCGCAAGCGGTATGAGAGGTATGAATTTAAATGCGATTTTTATATTTTTAAATAATAACGAAGAAGATCGAAAGAAAATCCATTCATTTCATGTGACCGTGCATAATTTTGTTTTATATATAAATTACTTTTTACCTGTTTAAATTATGGAATTTTTTAAATTACATCCTTGAAATCATCTCTGACGAATCACTTTCATAGACAAAAGTATTTATTTTTATAAATTTAATTTATAATTTATAATTAATTAATAAGTTATAATTTATAAATTTATACATTTTTTTCACTTTCAGATGTACAATCATGGCTTAAAACATTACGCCTCCACAAGTACAGTTATTTGTTTGTTACCATGAGTTACGAGGAGATGTTGCAATTGACGGAGGATCAATTAGCAGAGCAAGGAGTTACAAAGGGGGCTAGGCACAAGCTGGCTCTTTCTATCGCTAAATTGCAGCAACGGTATAACATCCTCTTGAATCTGGAAAAGGGTCTGGTGCAACCTAGTGTTCGCGATGGCATGCAAACCACTTCGTTCTCACAGGGTCCATCTTTACTCATTAATACGATGGACGAGCTCAAAACAATCTTGGCCACCCCTATGAAGCCGAGTCAAGAGAACGATCCGCAAGATATCCCTGCACAGTTCACAAAAGTGCTTGGAAAATGTATGTACACAAAATTATTGCGTTATAATTTTATCACTAAAATTTCATCAGAGAGGTGGTTGAAAAAAATTATATTATTTTTCTTTATTTCTTTATTTAGTGTGTAGTAGATTAGCTCTGGATAGCGTAGAAGACGGTATTTTGTGCGCGTGCATCAACATCTTGGAAAAAGTATTGCAACACGACTGTTTCACTCCGAATCAAAAAGAGAAAGTGCAACAATGGCGCAGTAGACTCGGCAATCCGCGACCAACTCCAAAGTAAGACGAGACATACATTTTCAAGATTTAGAAAATACAAATGGTTCAACGTATTGTATAAACGTGTTGAAATAACTTTCGAAATTTTAGATGGCAACACACTTACGGTTACAATAACAGAAGGTATGGCATTTCGCAACAGCACAACCGGAAGCCGAGTTTAAATTTGAATCATATTCACACCAGCCATCCGCACAACAACCATTTTATAATGACTCCGCATAGAAACAGTATATCTTCGCCGTATTTGCAAAATAATCAGAATCAGAATATGAATATCTTGAATACCAACAACTTGCGTACGGTACATATGATAGAAAAGAGACCGAGCCTGCAAGAAACCAGCAGTCTGCAGGTAAAATAAAATCTAGAGTTTTTCTCAAAATCCTATTTCAATCAAATTACTTTATCAGAGTGTATACTTCTGACAATATGTTGGCAATATTTAAGTTTTTATAAAAATTTTGTGATTTTTTTTTATTAACAATCTATTTTTAGTATCAAGATCTTATATAAATTATAAATTTCATAGAGAATTGTTCAATTTTTTAATACATGATATTTAAGTAAATTAGTACTTCTCATTTATTTAATAAATAATTAAATATATAATAATTTAATAAATAATTAATTTAAATAAATTCCTTGAGATGTTTATAATAAATTATTTTTTGTTTTATATTTTTATTTTTATCAGGGAATTCTCTGGGAATTTTTTTACAAAATTTGAGTAGACACCCTGTTTATTTCCTTTATTAATATGTTGACTATTTTGCAGCAATTACAAAAAACGTTGCAACGTGCATACAGCGCGCCGCGAGATCGCTTCATGGGACAGTTCATAACCAACGGGGCGAATGAAACGACAGAGCCGGAAATCGATTTTCGTCTGGAATCTCTCTGCATAAGGATGACCGAGCAAGCACTCGACGGATCCAGCGAGGCCTAAACTTCTATATTTGCGTTCTTCTAGGATTTAATGTAAGTCACATTTGACGTAAGTCACTCTTTCGGATTTTTGATTCCGAAAATTTATTTGAGAGATTCTGTTTGCCAAAACACACGAGCGAGCAAGCGAGACAGCGCGCATATTCGTGAGTCATTGTTTTAAAACGATATTTTAATGATGGGGATGACACATTTTTTGTTGTGCGAACACCTGCGTGTATACACTTACGCTTTAATAGCCCTACCAAATGGAAAAAAAAAAAAATGTCCGACACGTGCGACATTATTGTGAGAGAGAAATAAAGATAGGTCATTCTTCGAGAATCGAATGACACTTTTACACATTACACATTACACATTACACATACATGCCCGTGTAAATCGTATTTTTTATCATATTCGATGCAATTGTACTATTTAATTGACAGAATTTGGCAAGCCAAATGCTATTAGAAAGATAGAGTCTTTCCTCGACTATTTGCTGCATCCATATATATAAATATATAAGAAGAAATATATATATATACGTATGATAATACATAAAATAATATTGCAAAACATTACGTGCTAATGTAATGTCAGTTTTTCATTTTCTTCTTTCCTTTTTGTGTATTATATATGATTTAAAACATTAGAAAGAGACAAGAGAGTAAAAAAATAATGTTACATCACCACGCGATATTCTGCAATGTTATTTTTCATGTTATCCATTTTGAGAGGTGGAATTCGTCTGATTTTAAGCGCCAGAACACGTAGTAATGCAATGTAATTCATTTTTAATAATTGGACTCTTTTTACTTTTTTAAATATTATATTACTATTATTATTATTATTACGTTAATATTATATTTTTACTATTATCATTATTAACAATATCAATATCAATATTACTACAGTATAATCTCGCTATCACAATAAAAGTTTTTGCTATTATCATCACACATAATTATCACTATAGTAAAAATATAATATCATTATCATGTAGTAAAAATATAATATTAATGTAATAATAATATTAATAGTAATGTAAAATTTAAAAAAGTGAAATTAGCTTATTTATTAAAAATGAACTACATTACATTATTACATGTTCTGGCGCTTAAAATCAAATGAATTCCATTTCTCAAATGAAAAATAATATTGCAGAACATTGTACGGTAATGTAATGTCAATTTTTTACTCTCCCTTTCTTTCTCTCTCGTGTTTTGAACGCTTTTAAAATACGAGAGAGACAGAGGAGAGTGGAAAAATGACATTACATCACCATGTAATGTTTTGCAATATTATTTTTCATGTTATCCATTTTGAAAAATGGAATTCATCTGATTTTAAGCACCAGAGAATTTTGTAGTAGCGTGATATAATTCATTTTAATAATTAGACTGATTTTAATTATTTTTAATACTATATTACTATTACTATTATTATAGTAATATTATATTTTTATTATTATTATTATTATTAACATCACTATCATTATACTAGCGCTACTATTGCTCCTATTATTATTAGCACACTATTACTGCTCTATTCCTATCACATACTATCATCACTATTATCAATCTTATATACCACTACCGTTTTATCTATCGCTCTTACTATTTACTATACTCCGTCTAGAAAATGAGCATACTTAAAGAACTTGACACTTTGTCGCATAAGTTAATCCGCGCATACTTTTAAAACTTAATCTCAATCATCTATACCGGAAAGCACGTATGGCGGCGTGTATGCTTTGTAGTTTGCGCACAGATCTCGTGATTTTTTTCGTTTCGGTTAACGGATTTCCCCGTTTTCCTTTTTTCCCTTGTTTTTATAAAATAATAAGCTATTATATAAAAAATCCGAATAAATATACAATAACGGATATTAAGGGCCTTACGTGGAAGGGAACGAGCGAGCGTATATAAGAGACGTAGAAATTTGATATTATAAAAGTAGCAGTGAAATTTATGGGGGAGGGGGAAGGGGCAGACTGACGCTATACACCGTGGCGCGACATCGAAATCTGTGGCTTTAAATTATAAGCATACATCGTATTTAATCTATTTAGCATGTTGTAGTAGCGTCGCGAGTAATATAGCATAATAATATTTTTTCGTGCAACCAGAAAAAAAATTTAAATTTATTAAATTGTGTAATGCTAGTGAGAGTAATAACCGATCATATTATGTGAAGTAAGAAAAAAAAAAATAATGAAAGACTGAATAATTCACGCGCCACGATCCGTCGGTTTAGAGAATCCTGGATGCTTCATTATCCTTCCGTTCGTTCACGGATCTCGTGAGCGCGTGAATAGAATAATTGGAAGACTGCGAAGATGGAAAAACTTGTCAAAATATTAAGAATTAGCGAACGAGCGAAAGAGAAAAAAAAAGAGCGAAAGAAATAAAAAAAAACGAGCGAAAGAATATCGAAGTTTGAGGAGATGAAATTAGTTAATTAGTATATATTATATAGCGATTATTATAACAATTATATTCTGCTAGAAGATAATACATGTAAGAGACCGCGCGATGATTTCTCGAATCCAAGAGTATCCTGCTAAGAATTGTAATTTATAGTAATAACCGTACACACAAGACGAATACCTATACTTAATCATTATTTCGTTTTTACACACGTGATTATATTTTTAAATCGATCAGCGGCAATAGCAGCACCAAAACTATATCCGATCAGTTATATTTATATACATATATACATATGTCTATATGATATGTATCGCGAAACTCTACGAATTCCAAGAGAGAAATGATCAAAAGCTAGTCAAATAATAAGTTTTTAATTTCTACCAGTTATAGTTAATTAATTGTACATTAAATCTACGTACATGCATATTGCCAGGGTTCATATAGAGACACGAAAATATACACATACACATATATACATGTACATTCAACACGGTTACACGCAATAAATAAAGCGATCCGAGCGAAAAAATGTATGCGAAAAAGCTCAAAGACTGCTCTTAAGTGAATCAGGAATTTCATTCAACGTAGAATTACTACTTATATTTCATCTATAGTTGAAGCGCAGCATCTAATCTCCAACTGATATAAAGGCAGGACCTGAATTATAATTAAAGAGGATGCAAAGAGATTTTATCCGCGAAACGTATGCATATAGAGATAAAGGAAAAATGAAGAAAAAAAAGAAAAACGATCCTGCCGAGGGTCGAAGCCGCCGCTACGTTAATTTTTTGCCAATCGATCATTATACTATCATCATTGTTGTTTGTCGTAAAGCTTATGTGGCATAACTGTGTACTTAGTACTTACACATGAAATCGTTGTCAAGATCGCTGGACACCCGTCTTGCTCAAAATTAACTATCGGCGGCGATTGTTTCGTAGTTTTCGAAGGCGCGATGCACGTGAACGAGCGATAACGAACGGATAAGTAAATTTTTATTTGAAACGTGATTTTAATTACAAATTGGAAAATCACAAGGAGCTTTGAAAATGAACGTTCTGAGCAAAAATAACACGAAGAAAGTGTTTCTCTCGATAAAACAAGTGCTAGTATCGACAAATGTAAAATGCAAACTATATTTTGTGCAGGCGTAAAAATAAGTTACTGAAGTAGATATGATTCTGTAAAAAAAAATTGTAAAAATTATGCAAAATTTTTCTCTATTTGTACAATCAGTGCTTATTGATAAAATTATTTCGCGTCGCACATTACAACACGATCTGTATATATATAATTCTGTTAATGTGTAAATATTGAAAAGCACATTCTTTTGCGATTTTCCAGTTCGCAATTACATAGGCACGTGTGTGCACATTTTATTCGTTTGACTCGTTACATTCATATCGAGTTTTTCTGGCCATCCTTTTTAAAGTGGATGGCGGTAAAATGTTTCACGTACGTCGTGTTCTGTTATCTGCTCGTCGACCTCGGTTCAGGATAGACAAAAATAGATGATGTATATGGGACGAGAGTTCGCGGGATGTCCTTTGGCCGGATACTTGCATATATATTTGAGAATTTGCGCAATCAATTAGTAGTGGTAGTTTTCCGAGAGTGATTTTCCTCGATTGAGATTTCGAGTTGACGATGACGATGCGAGTTTCCGGCTGAAGATGTCTGTACGACGGCCCAGATAGCAAAATGGTAAATTAGAAGATCCGGTGCGCTAAAGAATATAAGACCGGAGCGTGTTGTAGCTGACTGATTTGCTTTAAGAAAAAGCGCAACGCGCCAGACGCTTTTTCTTTTCTTGTAACGCGCGGGAGGGGAACTTTCCCCCTCGCCGGGAAACACTAGTGTTCACACGTTTTGCCGCAGCTTCGCCGGATAATACTAGATAAGCTGTAATAAGACCCTTTGAATTTTTCGTCTGAGATGATTGCTAACCCCCTGGGATACCTTAGTCATATAAGTAAGCTGGGCAACTTGTAAAAAATGCAATTTTTGTACTGTTATAAAAAAAAAAAGTTAAATAGACGAGGGTACACTGACGTTGTAGCGTGAAAAAACATTTTTCAATAAAAGATTTTTCATACGCATGTGCATTGTTTACTGCAATTAATACTGATGCGTATACTTGTATACTTTCATTCTATCATGTTATAGAGAAATCATGTCGATATTTTAATATGTTAATATATTTTAAGAATAATCAATTTTTTATTTGACAGCATTTTTTTTCTCTTCAATATTTTCTTCTACATCAGGATCTGTTTAAAACACAGGTCTTTCATTCTACCATGTTGTAGAGAAATTATGTCAATGGTTTTAATATGTTAATATTTTAAGAATAATTAATTTTTTATTTGGCAGCATTTTTGTTCTCTTCTACATCAAGATGCGTTTAAAACACAGGATACAAGACATGCTGTTTCTGAATACAAAGATACACTCGATCAATTCAGTTACATCTATTTAAAACAAATATTCGATTACTTCTTGCGTATAATTACGTTCAGTTGAAGATGTGATTATCACTTGTGTTCTAAATATCTCTTATTCGGATTATTGATTTCTTATCGTGTGTATCTGACAATGATAGTGTCTTCGATGAGGTAACTTTGTAGAAATGAAAGAGCTGTTGATTGATTTTGTAGTTCTCTAAACAGCATTTATTTTCTCCTTCTGTTACATTTTTTTTTAAGTCGCGCCCCGACGTTGTGCACAGTTTTAACGGTGAAAGATAATAAGTAAACGTCGATACAATATTATCGTTCCGTATGTAATATATAAATATTTAGACCTGTACCCCGGCGACACAACACGCGTTCGCCGAATATCTAGAATCGTGTGATTTTTGTTCGACGACTTGCATCATTCTTCCTCTTTCTTTTGCTCACCATCTCTAACGGAATGGCTACGTATACGTAGGGATTTAATATATTAATATGCATCTTCTTACACGCAAATATTGATACGAGGTTGTTAAAATATCGGATACGATTATAAAAAAAGGATCCATCCTCCTCATAAAAGCGGGTCCTCGAGTTCGCGTCTCTTCCTATCATTATAATCAATTTTCTCCTCTCTCTAAAATGAATTGCTGTGCAAGATGAATACAGAAACTCAAATAACAGAAACTTTCCAAAGTCTTTGTTGATCCTTTGTTTCGATTTTCTTTAATTTTTATTTTGTTGATTAACAATTAATTGAAAAACGCTGACGTCGATTGAGAGATTTTCCCTCTTTCCATCTTTAATAACTCTGTTGTAATATATAGAATTAATCATGGTGATACAATCATTGATTGGCTCGAGTCACGCACTTCTTTGTTGTGCGTACCAAATATTCCAAAAACCTCTTTCGTTTTCGCTATACATTCACGCGTCTCGTCTAAAGTACGAGAGAAAGTGGCTACAAAATAATAATAAATATTTATGATCTACCTAACGACTATTCTTAAGTTTGAAATGCAAAGAATCTCGATCGCATCATACGGTTATTTAAATAGACAGTATCCACATACTTCTTAAATCTAGATCGTAATTTGATATATATATATATAATGCGTGTGTATATATATGTATTCGATATAATATAAACATCAATTTATCTCGTGCTTCCTCTCGTCGTCAAGCATATACACACACACATACACGCGCAAAAATTTCTACTTTTATCTATACACGTATTTACATAGAAATCGACCACACGCTTTTTTACTCTTATCTATCCCGAAGGTAAATCGATATTGTGTTGATGCGCTTGCGAAGAAGTCGATGAATTCCAAGACAACGTAGATTGTGGTGAGAAAGACTCGTTAATCTAATATTAAATAGATAACATTTTTTCTTCTTTTATTACAGATACTACGTATCGAAGTTGTAAGATACAACTTTGATATAACACTACATATCGTCCATTTAGGCGAGCTTATCTATCTTATCGCTTTGACTTAAAGACAAAATTGCATCCAGCCGCAATTTTTTTTATTTTATACTTTCTGTTCCTCTAAATCTCTCTAATTGTTTAAGAGGTCTACAAAAATTTCTATTTAACTGACGCCAGAAGAACAATCTTACTTTGTCTAAATGTGGTAACGAGTTTTGTGTTTGGTGTTTATATATATATATATATATATATATATATATATATGTTGCGTGTTTATATAGATGTTGCCGAAAAGAGATAATTAATAAAAGGTGGAGAATGCTCTCATAAAAAATTTTTATTATAGCCGATTCTCAACTTCATGGTTCGAATCGAAAATTCTGTATTGTCTGTATCGTTTATATATTATGTTTAGAATTTTATTAATGGATAATATATATTTTTTTTTGTTTTTAAAGCGAAACATTTCTTTCTGTGAAAGGAAATTTTCATGAAAAGCACTGCTTTTGATTTAATGGCACTTGCAGCATTTTCCATTTTCTCTCCTGTTACTTTATAAAGCTCGAACATTTTTAAAAAATAAATTAATAACTTTTTTTCAGAAAAAATAAAACATATTTAGCTTTTCGGAAAAATGTATATATGAATCTGACATATATGAGTATAACGTGATTTTTTTACAGAGATATTCTTTTCTTTAACTTCGATCGGAATAAAACCGGAAGATGATATATATTTTTGCTGCTCAGAATTCCTGCTACTTTTTAAATAAAAGAGTCAGGGATGTGTTGCACACTCCTAATATGTTTAAATCAATCAATTATACTTAAGAAATAATGTCACAGTTAATAGCGTTACAGCAATATATATATTCTACTTTCGTTCGTCTACGTATGTACAAAGCCCTTATATAATAATCGCAAGGAAAGAATTACAGCTTCACACACAGTAATCATTCGTTCTGTGCCCACAAGCATCGATATTCGCGATCCGTATAAATAAATACACGAGGAACACACGTCGATATCGGACTATAATGTTACTGATTCGTGACTATTTGCGGAATCATTTTATCGATCGACAGCATTAGTAAATAATCATGTTATTTAGTAGTAAGTATCGCTTTTGCAACAGTCTTTTCCGCTTCATTCGGAAAAAACGATCGAGAACCTTTAATCAGAACGTTATAAAACGGTTCCGCAAACCTTTCATTCTCGACGCGATTCTCTCCTTTTTTTATGCAATATCCTCTTTGGTCTCGTACATTCAAATAAGAATTATTAATAATAACGTAATGCAATATGTGAAGATTTCTGTCTGTCATGTTACACGTTTCCGTCATTTTTCGTAGCACGCTTGGCGGCTAAATAACCGGTTTCAAGTACCTTATTCTATTTGAGGATCGACTAACATGTAGTATGGCATTACAGAAAAAAATATACACTCGTTCGACGTATTTAAATCGAGTACGCTAATAATACTATGTCTCATGCAACATCGGTGTGTAACATCTCGTGCTCGACAACCGTAAAATTCGCCTCTTCTTTTCTTTTTTTTTTTACGCTAATTTTAATCACTTCGCTATAATTATAAGGACTACGATTCTGTATTTATATCTTACATTTAACGTCAGATCTGCTCGTTTGATTCTGAGATTTATTTGTCTCGTATGAAGATCACGCATTTGATTGGTATCTCAGACTTGGAGAATCAGAAATTAGCGCTAAATGTACAGAGTATAAATATGATTTTTTTTTCTACACCACGAGAGCTTCGTCTATCCTTAAATCGATCCATTATTGGCAGTATGAAAAAAAAAAGAAGTGTTCGCCAGATCAATAGAACGCACGAACGTTGTGACACACCAAAAAACCGTGTGAACTGTGCATATCTTTCTTTTTTTTCCACTTTAGCGCATTCAGTATCGCGAGAGTGTATTGTACAGGATTTTTCAAACATTAGTGAAAGCACAATTCTCTAATCTGCAGATTCGAGTCTTTATATATTTCTTTAGCTTTCTACATATATATAATTATTGTTATATATTTATTATTAGAGTTTATCTCTATCGATAGATGCTTGTTTGTGTTTTCTCTTTCTTTTTTTTAGAAGCGTCTTGTACATACGTTGAATGAATCGGACAAAATCTATAGCATCTCGTTTATGGAAAATGTCGTTCGACGCACGATTTGTTCGTTTCAATAAATTGCAAAGCGTGTGAAATAATTTACTCTGAAATATTATATATCACATATTAGCATCGCGCGATTTTATGATCAAGAATCATCTCTAATTCCTTGATTATCAACATCGGCTACAATACGCGACATATTCTTATATCACTTCCAACGTTATACTTTGTCAGCCGGATTTCTAACTATAGATTACATTTTGGATACCGTAAAAGTATATATATATATATATATATATTTAATTTATATATATATAATATGAATAGACGAATACATATGATCTCTACGCATAAACTCTTCAGATACAACATTCTTCGACAAACACCGGAAACCTGCGAATGTCGACATTGTGGCGTTTGTACAATTAGCTTTTTTTTTAAATCTTACGTTTAATCTTATGTTTCAAAGAGAACGAGAGAAGAAATTACACTTCGAGGAAAGATAAAACCCCGCTGCGTAATCATATCTGTCTGGATGACAAGACGATATCCCGAGTATTCATTATCGACTGTATTATTCATGTGCTTCAAAGGTCGATATGATTGTCATCCAGCGTAAGACACTAATACCTGGCTAAACATTATTTTCTTTTTTTTCGTAGTTAGTGCAATTTACGATGTACGTATTGATTGTGGCTCAATATAAAATCTTCGAGGTGTCTATTAACTTTATTTGAACCGACGAAGTAAATAATAGAATTAAATTAGAATAAGACACAGTATCACACGATATATGTGTTGATCGTGCATCATACATGACGGAAATGAAAATTGCAAAATACTTGATCGACTTTAAAGAATCGTTCGTGAGATGAGAGTTTCATTGCATGAGCAGAAATAACTTTGTGCCATAGAGAAAAGTCTTAGAACTCTTTAATGTTCAAGAAATCGTCAACAAGATAGGTAATCTTTCTGGATAATGAAATTCGAATTTGCAAATAATTATGCAAATATATATAACAGTAATATTAATTAATTAGTAAAAAATAGAATTTTACTGTATATTCATTTTCCTTCCTAATTATAAATGTATTTTAAAATAACATAAAATTTTTTTATTTTTTGCTATTGAATATTATTTTCTCTTTATATAATAGATAAATAAAAAAATAAGAATTAACTAAGATCGTAAGCTTGCTTTCGTATGTTTAAAAACCAAAAAGAAATACATCTATATCACTATTTTGTTCAATTTTTTTAAGTATTTATTATCTAGGTGTAAAATTCCACCCTTTTGCTCGCGACTGATGCACTCCAACTTCTTTTCAAGGTGATACCAGTTTTCCTACGAGACACAACTACGAGAAATGCAGACTAAACTCTTTCATTTAGTAACGGCGCTCGTCTAATGTCTTCGTTCCTTCGATGAACGCTCATGACACAGTCGTCGAGCTCTGAAGAGACACAGCTTGAAGAAAGATGGCTTGAACGCGCGTCACGTTGTTGGTTTATTCCCTCGGCTTCCTCAGCCAACTTCTCCGGCCGAGACTGGCGATACTCATCGAACTGGCAGTGCTCGTGACGCTCGTTAACGAGTTAAGGCTTACCGAATGTTAATCCTGCAACATGTGCACGAAGCTAATCGGAAACATGCCCCGTCGTTCCGGCGCTCGTTCCAGGGCACCCTCCATCCAATTGTCATCGTCGGTCTGCTCGTTCGTCACGATGATGACCTCGCCCTCGCGAAACGACAGCTCGTCCTCGTTGTCGGCCACGCAGTCGTACAGGGCTCGACAGCGTCGAAGACCCGTCAAGGTCGAAGACGTCGGCTACGTTGGGGAAAAAAATTATAGAATGAGAAATAGGCCGAGTGTCGTAATTAACGTGCGCGTTTCAGTCATCTCGCAGAAGCAAGCATACTTTTGTCGCTTGTATCTTTTGTCAGGGGACGACAAGCGCGTAAGAATACTTGTTCTCCGGAGAACATTGGAAATTCTAGGAATTGCAAGTCTTTAGCACGCCGTAAAGTTACTTTCATCGGTGTCGATTAATTCATTAATCCGTTAATTAATTTTATTCATAAAATTTACTCTCTAATTAATTTTTTTCTAGAATTAAAAGAAGTAATAAATTAGTAGCGCAAAATTAAATTATGTGTACAGACTGTAATAATTATATTCTTAATATTTAGACTGTAATAAGTAATTGTATGAATGTATATATCTAATTTTAATATAGATATGAAATATATATAATGAAGTATAATTTTGTAGATGGCTATATATATAAAAATTCTAGAATTTCCAATATGAAACATCAAAATCATGCTAGTTATACGATTTTTAATATTCGAGTAGCTTATTAGAGTAATAGTTTTAGAGGGGACATATCACGAAGAAGTAATATAACGGATGCATTCAAGTATTGCCAAACCATTCGGGGAAATCCATGCGAGAATCAGTATATTTACAGTTAATTTCACATTTAAACGACTTCCTAAATATATATATATATATATAAACTGTAAATCAGTCACAAGAGTCGTGAAAGGAAATATAATTTTATTTAAGAAAGTCTCATGTTAATGAATCGGATAGGACTGATAATCGGTCGAGAAAAAATGTAGATGTTAGTTCGCACACAATGCAACGCATTTTACGTTGTCAACGGTCAGAAGGCAATATACAGAGTTATTTATAGTTCTTGTGAAAGAGAGATTCATATCATTGTTACGATCGAGTAGTATCTTAACTGATAAGGAATATCTGTATGCTCCAACTGGCGGCAAGGCCGAAATGATTATAACGCGGAAATAACACATCCGAAACCTTGACGTTATACAAATGATGATACGAACTGATCATGCAAAACAGTGCTACACTTGAAAGTATCTATAAAATGACAGAGCATTTATAAATCTTATCATTTAGATTTTATAATTAATTATTGCGACGAGACACGATTATATTTCTTTTTGTTTAAAGATTACGTTTCCAGAAACAGGTAATTTCAAGTGTAACATGCTGGGTAATGTGGGATGGCTGATGTTTACCAGATTCAGATTTAGGAGCAAAGATGAAGGCTCCTCGGCGTAGCTCTCTAGCCTGGACCGGTCCCTTCGCTGTACCAACAATGGTTAATGACAAACCATAAAGCACACTGATCTTGAAATTCATGCATTCACTGATATTCACACACCGTAAATGGATAGATAGATATTTTACATCTGATCATTATATTCAAATTATATCGCAGCGAATTATTTAATTCGCAATAAATTGCTTAATATTCTGCAATTTTCTCTTCGATTTTATCTCGAAAACTATTTCGCAAAATATTTTAAAACTTGATTTTGATATGTGAAAATTAATCTACTATTAATTATTTATTAGTGCTTTCGACGTTATCTTTGGGACGTTATTTTTTTCGCAAAGTTTATATATTAACGAATATGCAATGATTATTTATATATGATTTGATATGAAATGACAATGAGTGAAATGACTGGAATAATAAAGTGATAATTCTGCTAGTTGTTACGCGTTAGATAAGTTTTTCAATTATTACGTTTACAATTAATATAAACAAGGGTCAATTATAATATGGTATTGTAAATATGAATAATGGATACGAATAAGGGTCGATGCGTGTGTGACGTATGGTTAGTACTACAATATGCGAAATACTCAAGCCTGCACGAGTGAAAACTACACTACGGAGGAAACAACCTGGTTAGTTATACCTTCCCCTACTGCATTAGTATAAACTTCGATTAAACGGCAACCATCCGGTATGTGTGCAAACAGGTAAGGTGTGAGATAGTGCGATAGTTGTATAATGTTGATATTAAACACTTGTTAGGAAATATATATAGATGTAATATCAATTTTAAGGTATAATTTTGCCTGGCAGCCGCATTCGAAGATAAAAAGGAGATAAAAAATCGCATGCGAGAGCGAGAGCTTTGCATATTTCTATAAATCTTTCTATAGAAATATTTCTATGAATTTGTGTGCCTCAAATTCTATGTTTTCGAGAAATTTGGTCTTGTCAAATTTGATGTTGACATTCGCTGACAGATCTTATATTCATTATATTTATTTAAGATTATATCCTTTTATTTATATCTTGCATTTATTTACTAAAGGACCTCGTCGATATTTTTCATCAAAATATATAAAATTATTAATGGCATCTTGTATTTATTGAAGCAGCTGTATTTACATCTACAGTCTTGTATACAGATCAATATACAAAGCGCTCGCTTATCTCGAATCTTCTCTAAAACGATGTAGATAAATCTTAAAATCCTAAACAAATTTTCACCCGGTGCTTTGTTAGCTTTCGAATCGCCAATGAACTAAGATGCACGTATTCAGAATATCATGAATTCAGAAGAAAACGCAATCTTACATTTATCAAGAAAAAAAAGTACCTATTCCGTACATAAAAATAATATCTTTCCTTCTTCAAAATCGCGAAATTCCTATTGAGACAATTTAAGTATAATTTACCTTTCGCGGTGGCGGAATAGGATTGCCTAAACCATGATCCGAGCACATGGAGCTCAGGGATTCACTGCTACGTCCGTTGCTGAGTCTGCACGTGACGCCGGATGGCGCCGGAGGCGGTGGATTTCGTGGTCTCTGCAACGTCGAGCTGTTCACCTTGTCCATACCTATTCGCAGAAAGAGAGATGCGGATGTCGATATGATGATTATAATATCAGCAAGCTTCGCCTGCCAGATTTATCTATCTTAATGTACCGTGTCCGGTCGACGAGTCGCCGCTCGGTGATCTCTTATGATGTTGGCTATTTAGTGTGTTCAACGTATGCGGTAGAGTGTGTAAAGTGTGGCCGGCTAAAATTGGCTCGCTGGTCGTACGACTGTGCGTCGACGTAGACAAGGGTAGCATACCGTAGTGCGACGAGGTAGCGGCATTTCCGATGGATGGCGGCGGCGGCGGTGCTACCCGTTTCTTCAGCGAGCCGTGGATGTTTAGTGAAATGTCCGGCGCCATAGGAGTGGGAACTGCTCAAAAATATTGGCATAATCAAAATATTAGCAACAGAAAGTAAAGTGAATTGTACAACGTTGACTGTAAGCGCGTTTAGCAAAGAAAACATTGTTCCTAATTATTTTGTTAATATATAAAATATTAATAATATATAAATTAATATATATTAATTACATAATATATAAAATGCTATATAATAATAATATATAAAAAATGGATGATATATACATATTCAATGTGTCAAAGTTGGCTGAATTTACGATAACTAGGAATTACAATCAATTCCTATTGAACAGTTGATTATTATCTCTGCGCTGAACTCGGTAATTATTCAATAAATTATAATGCGTTCGACACAGATTTATCGTATATCGTATAAAATGTCTAGCTTACCAGCTACAGGCTTTCTCGCCTGTGGAGGTGGCGGTGGAGGCATTTGTTGACGATTCGTCGAGGCACTCGGAGAGGATCCACTTTGTAAACTATCGCAGGTGCTGCTCCGACTGCGTAATGTCACCGGGGAGTCACCCGGTCCAGTACCACCGCCTCCGGCGTATGATGGTGGTCTGCTACGTGATTTCTTTTCAGGTGTCAGGCATCCATTCTGCAAGAGGAACATTTGCGACTATGAATATATACACAGATAAATACAAATCGTAGAATGTATGTACCGATTTATTCCGTTTCAAGTTGATGCTACTCACTCTATCTTCTATTATCGTTTCGTCATCGGAGAAGTCTGTGGAACCTTCATCGTGAGAAAGATTCCAGTCAATGTTTACGTTGTCAAACAATGTCTTTTGCCTCTGGAGAGCGTGACTGAGCTGAAAGTATTTGTTCATTTCTTATTTTTCTTATTAAATCATCAGTTTTAAGCGTATTATAATTAATTAAAGATTATAAAAAATGATTAATGTTAAGTAAAAATATATTGAAAAATATTTATTTCGCTAAATTACCAATTCTTTGCAAGTGTGGTGTCCCATTTCCTGCGCAATGTCCAGTGGAGTCTTATCCTGTTTGTTTCGATGCGAGGGATCCGCGCCAGCTCGCAGAAGCAGCTTCATCGCTTCCGCTCTGTCGTGCCGCGCGGAAAGATGCAACGCCGTTTCGCCGTCGATAGTCGCCCTATCGATGCCACCGCTAGGCATGTTTTGCACCAGAAAGTCGACGATGTGGAGACTGCTGCCCATTTCGCGTAGAATGGCCAAGTGTAACGCCGTTTCGCCTACGTCCTAATCGACATAAATATAGATTTTTATAGAACTTAGCATAAAATAAGATAATTTTATTTATAATATATTTATATTTTTTATTTTTTTTTATTAATTAATTTATATTTCTTTTTATACAATCACATGAATTATTTTCTAAATCTAAAGAAAAATTATCGGGACTAAAACAAATTTTATCGCTATTATTAATAATTATTTCTGCAATTATGAAAGCATTTCTCTTAATCATCCTCTTGGTTCTATAAAAAGTCTCAATAATGTCCTCACCGATGTTGGCAACGGCGCAGCCAGATCCACGTTTTCAGCGTAGACTTGCAGAAGTTGTTGCAGATCACGGTTATTAACAGCATGTTCCAAATCGGAAAGTAGATCGCGCTCGTCTGCGCATGTGTTCATCACATATCTCTTGTCCACGTATTTGGCGCGTATAAACTCGTACCGCTCCTCCCTGAAGAAGCAAGAAAGTAAATATGAAAATGCTGAAAGTAAATGTGAACATTAAGGGATACGCGTCGTGAAAACATGATAAATTTACTCACATCGTCGACGTCGGCGACGGCTTGAGATTGTGACGTAACGTCGCTTCCATCACCTCGTTAAACGCCTGATTGGTCATGTGTCGTGCGAGCAACAGTTGAGCGGTGCCGACGTTATCCAGCGTCAGGGATTGTATTCGCGATATGTGCACGCCCAAGTCTCGGTGGATGCCACTGCACTCTATGCACACTATTATGCCGAAGTTTGTCGACAGCCACGTGGCGTCTGAAAAGGAGAGACAATTGTCATTCGACAACAAAACGCATTCACGAGGGAACTGGAGCGCTGGCTGAAAGTTGCCGCTTTGTCATGCGGAAATATCCGCGACAATGTCCCCCCTATGGCGAGCGAACCGGAGAGAACATTCATGCCATCCGATGACGGAGAAGTTCTTGCGACGATGGAAAAGTCTTAATTTTATGCGAGTATAATCTGATAGAGATATCACGCATACTACTTTGAAGACAATAATTATTTAATAATTCTAATAAAAGATTTCCATCATGAAAGTATGATTTAATTCGATTATAATTATAAATCAATTCATAATACGTCAGTCTAAGGGAAAAAGACGCCTCAGGCACGCGCCAAGAATAACGGAACGGACTTGGCACGCGTTAGAGAAAGGTCGGCCGCTAACAATCCACGACATTCAAGAAGTTACCGTTCTGCGAGGAGCAATCGCAGCACTGATCGTTTCCGGGTAATCGCATAACGCATCGTATGACGGCCTGCTGCAGCTCCACGAGGCTGGGATTTCCGCTGCCGGCCTCCGCCTTGCCGCTCGCGTCAAACGCCCGCAACAGGGCTCGTTCCTTGCAATTCACCAGGACCGACATCCATGCGCGCTGGTCCGTCTCGTCCTCCGCTTGAAAGTGGTACGTCCTATTGTCTGAAATCGAGACAATGACAGCATTACGTCGCATTGTGAGACGCGAAAACGAAGTTTCGCTCGGCCGTCAAGCGTGCAAGACACTTACAACTGATGAGATCGAAACCTCGTTTGTCGTCCGGCACCAATTTGATTTGGCAAGTCAATAGGTTCACCCTCGTGGGCGGCTTGTTCTCGTCCGCGTGGCAGATATCGAGGTAGCCCTCCGCCTGCACGGCGCACCGCCTCTTCTGCCAGACTCGCCTCATCTTGCCCTCGCTCTTCTTCAGCAGGTGGCCGGAACGCGTGACGCCGTGTTGCTTGTCACCCTGCAGCTGATGCAGCGAGTAGCCAGCGTTTGCGTTCGCGTTCAACTGTGAAACGGCATCGTAAACATTACCTAAGTTCTACGTATGACGTGTAACATACGATGACATATAACATATATGCTAATGATTTGACAATACGATTTGACAATTGATAAATAAATAATTCACAAAATTTTGAAATATAAGATATGATAAAATAATCTCTTAATTAAAAATATTAACAAAGTTTTAGTATTTAATTTTATATTAAATAGGCCGAAACAGACACAATGAATAAAACAACGACGCCTGAAGAGGAACGTGTACTGTGAAACGAAAGTGAAGAAGTAACGGTACCAATTAAAGACCATTAAATCTACTCCTACAAACGCGCGCTTTCCGTGACGAATTAATGCTAGAAGGAGACTTGGCTCTCGTCGATGTTACCTCCTTGTCACATCCAGAACTCCTAAGAAGACTCCTGAGTTCCGTTAACCGTCTCCTTTCTTCGTCCTGCGTTTGCCTGATTTTTTGCAGCTTCACGCTGAGATCGGCTACGTACGAGCCGAAGTGTTCGATGGTCTTCAAACCATCCTGAAAATAACTAAAATCCCAAACGTAAATCAGAAAATTGAATTTCGACCGAATGCTTTAAATTCCAAAAATTAAGATTTCTAAGAGATAAATGTTTCTTATGATAATAACTTAAAATCAAATAAATATTATTATATTACAATGAAATCGCGATGTAATTGATGCAGTAATCAAAGGATTAATCGCGTTACACTCACTTTGTTTGCGCGTGATAATATTCGACTAGATGCTGCAACAGCTCGATGCCCTTCTTCGTTTTGATCTCATTCACTTTGATCAGATACTGCAAGCAAACAGAGAGCAATGATTGACACAGTTCGTGCCTTCCTCAAATACGCTTTTATCGAGCGTATCGTAAAAGCAATCTGCAAGTTATCACCACTCCTTTAATCTAAGGGTCTTCGTAAGGACTGCTTCATTGAGCTCCACCCATTTTTACGAAGAATCAATTTCAACATTAAATATTCTGCTAACCAGACTTCAAATTTCAATATCTTTTATGTAAATATTATATTTATTATCAATATCTTTTATATAAATCACTGGCGGATGCTGGGGGGAGGGGGGGGGGTTAACCCCCCCTGCAAATAAAAAAAGTTTTGCTGAATTCGTTTAAAAAATATAAGTAAAGAAAAACAAACGTTAAAGAGCTATCGATGAATATGTATATATACGAATATGTATATAATACAAATATATATAAATATATATTTATTAAAATCTGAAAACTTACTATTTTAATCATGTATAATTCGGAGTAGTTCTATTAATATCCCAACATTTTTAAGAGAGAGAAAAATAGATAGAATAAACTTAAATAAATTTATTTTTATATATAATATTTATGCTGTATTATTTTTCAATAATTTCCAGACGTAAAATGTAGACGACAGTTGTCTGACACCTTGCATAGACTGTCGAATAAAAAATGTATAACGACATAGACTGCGCTGTCGAGATTGTAAAATGTAAATGAAGTTCTCGAGTTAGAAGATATACTTTTTTAGCCCCGATACACGCGACGGTATCTAAACAACCGGATTTCGATGCACGCGCATCGAAGATATATACATATATATATATATATATATATATATATATGTATATACGCCTCTTCGCTGGGAGATGCGAGTTTATACTTTATGTTTAGATCTTTCTCTGCATCACTTACCTCGCACATTTGCAACTGAAACAACCGTCTCTCCTTCTCCATCTCGTCGGCGATCTCGGCAGGTGTGACCTCTGTACGAATCAGACCGGCCTCTTTCGCGTGCTGCTTCTTCTCCTTTTCGATTTTCGCGTACTTGGCCTCGTAATCTTTCCAGGCCTTTTCGAAGGGCCTCTTCAAGTCCCCCTTCACGCCCCTTAAATCACCTTTCAGCACCGAATCCAGCGGAAACATAACGATGTTGTTGATGTTTTGCATCTGAAATCACAGGATCAATGGTTGATGAATATTCATTCGTGGACGGTATATATTGTTTTTTATTAATTCAATAAAATACCATGACTGATATAGATCCAAGTCACAAAAAAATCTTGTCACATGAATCTTAGAGCAAAACAGAGAAAGAGGAGTTTCTATCAAGTACTAATTTTTTTATTAATATGTTTATTAATGTACTTATTAATTAAAAAGTCTTTTTATAGTATAAAATATTTAAATAGTTTGAAGAAGACAGTCTAAAACTAAAATATATAAAAAATTTAATTAGCAAATTAACGCTTTAATCAGCTGATTTCTGTCAAAAAATATTAATAAAGCGTTAATTTGTTAATTACATTTTAAAATAATAATATGTCATAAAATGTATTAGGTTGTTCGGAAAGTTCGTTCAAATTTTTTATATAAATTCAGGGTGCAATATTTTACACAAATTGGAACTTTATTGAAGCAAATATGTATCGTTTTGTTCGTTGTTAACCTCATCCGTGATTAATATTTTTTGACAGAAATCAGCTGATTAAAGAGTTAATTTGCTAATTAATTTTAAAAATAATAATATGTTATAAACATTAAAATAATAATATATTTTAAATAATGTCATAATTCTTTAAACTCGATTAATATTTTTGACAGTTATTTTTGACAGTTATCAGCTGATTTCTGTCAAAAAATATTATTCGAGTTTAAAGTATTATAACATTATTTATAACATTATTATTTTAATTTTTATAACATTTTTATTTTAAAATTTAATTAGCAAATTAACGCTTTAATCAGTTGATTGCTGTCAAAAAATATTAATCAAGTTTAAACAAACTATATAAAAATATCATTCTTTTTTATATAAAATTGAGGAATGGCACGCGCTTGTGTTGTTCTAGTATTATATAAATACAATAATACTAATTAATAAAATATAATTAATATATAATTATATAAATATTATATATATATATAATATAAATTTATATAATTTAGAATTAAAAATAAAATATATATTCACGCCTTATATTGCGCTCGTATGATTCAACAACGCAATTGACATCTCGATAAAAATGCCGGTACCGCATCGGTATCTATTAGATAGAGACGTGGAAATATTAGTTCTCCTTATCTCTGTGCCGCGAGAGAGAAGAGGAGCAGAAGTTATTTCAGATTAAGTGACGTATAATATTTTATCTATTTATCGGAATAACCGGTCTGACAGGACGCGAATGGAAAACGGCGATGAAAAATGCGAACTTGTAGGACTTCTGGAACGGGAATCGACTACCGCCTGATTCTAGCCGGCCAGTAAATAGTGAATCATCGTCGATTCGCGTCAGCACTTTGCTTAGCCCGTCACCTCGCTCGCCCTGAATAGAATGCAGCTTCCTCTCGGAACTTGCATTCATCTTCCTTTTCTCTCTCTATCTCTCTAACTCTAAAGTGATCCCTCGACTCTGACTCTCGGGGCTCTCATGAAAACTCGGCTGGAAAGCGCCGCATAATGGGACTGCGAAAGCAATGTGCAATCGACTCTTCTCCGCAAAGAAAGTGGTAGCAATAGTAAGTGGAAAATGTGTGACAAACTTTCATTTTCTCTTTATTATTATTAAATCGTCCGAAAAACGATCAAGTCTTTCATCTAATTAATTTTAATCGTTTTCTTTACGAATAAAATATTTATTTCATTTTTTGTTTGCATGTATTGTGAAGAAAGTGTATCAGATTTTCTAAAAAATAATAATGACCAATTTTAATTCTTTTAATTCTATAATTATTATATATATTAATTATTAATTATATAATTGTTCGCTGTCAATTAACACATTGCTTGTTTTCTATTTATTTAAAAAAGCTATTTAAATTTCATTTTTTTGGTCCTTCTGATTAGGAAAAAAAGAGATCATTACGATATATGACATTTTTAATATATTTTTACAAATATTCATTACGATAAATAATTTTGTAAATTACCATTCCCCTGCTTGTTTCATAGAAATATTACGAGCGATTAAAGTTATTTGATAACGAGGCAATGTTAAAACAATAAATGTAGATTCAATATACATTCCGCGAAATTATCTCGAACCGCGAACGGCCAGAAGAAACTAATTCTTCAGTTTCCAATTACTTTAATCGCATCGATCAAGAAATGATATTCGATAATCCGAGTTCAATTTGATCGATAAGTGGTATTCGCAGTACTATGAAGCGTTGGATATTACTTCCTGCTCTCGTTGGATGCATCACGCGAGTTAGAACCGAAGCCAATATCGGATGCAAATGAATTTTAGCCAATTGCACATGTGACATCATCAAAATGAGTGCCCGTAGATAGATAGTCGAACGCAATGGTTTGGAAACTCCAAGTGGAAGGCGGTAAAAAAAAAACCCATATAAACGGCAGAGTTTACATTCAATCCGCGATCGGCCCCGATACGTCGAGAACGCGGAGAATCAAGCTGAAATCGCAACCTAGGCGAGTGGCACGTTTAAAGCCCCGATAAATATAAATTCGCGGTCGCTCGTGCGTGATAGAATCTAGGAGAGTCTTGCTATTTGCTCTCTCTCTTTTTCTCGTATAGCTCATAAGCTTGCACGCTTCAGTAAACGTAATTATCCCACTGCCGTGAGACGTCCCGATTTGCGCTGCATAGACTAACCGCATAGCTTAGGAGCTTAGGAAATCATCGGAACATATATACGCAGAACCAGTTTAAATTTCCATCGTCCGGCTTTTAAATCCACGCCCGAAGAGGATTACCACTTGTCTTTCTCTCTTTATTTTTTTAACTAATTCATTGGCATTAGAAGTACAATATTTTATTCAAACGCAGCATTTATTGTTCGTGCTTCTTCGTTAATAAAATAAAATATCACGCGTAGAAGCTTAAAAAGAAAATTTAATATAAATTATTAAATGTATTTTTATTTTAATAATACATCTGTAAAGTTTATTCATTAAATTATTTTATATACGTAAACTGAGCTCTCTCTTTTTGCACAAATTACATATAATTAGAAACGAAAGATATATTATGGGTACATGTGTTGTTTCGCGTTCTCGGTACTTTTCTTTACGTGAAAGTGCCTCTTCTGTCTCTAATATATACGCGTCTTCCGGACCTTTTTACGCGAGAGACATCCTGTTAACGTGGACTTGCTGTATAATACGGCCGAATCGAGTTTCTTAATTCAGCAAAACGACGAGCAGCCTCAGGCTCGGAGCCTGAAGAAGAGAGGAGCCACCGCGGCAGGAAATTACGAGCGAGCGTACAGAGGGTCTTCTCCTATCTTATTGTTAGCACAATCGTGTCAGCGTATAGTAATGGGTGTAGCTTAGGGAACGCCAGAAAAGTGAAAATATACGAGCATGCCGAAGAGATTTTTTAATATTTGTCGTGGAGTAAATATAATGGATCGAAATACACCTTGCGAACAAATAAAGTGTCTTTTTTCTCAGAGCGATGAACAATTTTATTTTCTTTTACTTAGAAAAGAATAAAAAAATATATTGTAAATATTTCGTTCTGCGTAACAAAATGATTCTAGAATTTTCAACGAATAGAATTCTCTAATTTATCTTAGATATTGATATTTGTACGACTACTATGCAATCTGAATGTATAATAAATCATAAACTATCAAGCTGACAAGTCGAGAGAATCCGGAATCGCGAGACAAAAAGTCTCGAATATTCGACAGCGGGGAGTTAGTTGAATGTTGGACGCTGGAGAAGATTAAGCATAGAGAGTCGAGAGTCTACCGTCGTGCAAATTTACATTCATCCTGTATTCATCATACATCGCGACCCAGATATACTCGTACATACGTTGTATGTACCCTGTGCAATCGCAGGGAGAGAAAGGAAGGAGGGAGGAAAGCGTTCAAAGCTACATAACATCCTACAGTGAAATGGAAAATTGTTTTAACAGAATAATTTGCACCTCCGACAGAGCACACGTTATCGCGAATGTCATATGACGGTCTCCGACGAGAAGTCGCTCTCTTCCTCGAGCGATAGAATCGACCATTAATCGCGAAAGTCTTGAGAATCTCTTTGCCAATCTTTCTTTCTCTCCATCCGCGGGCGCGAAATTTTATTTCGTCGCGCACGTCAGCGCACGCTTTTCATTTTATTGATCGCCGGTTTAGAAATTCTATTTCTGCACCTACACCAACGTACGAAGAACGTAGGTATACTACGCTGTGCTGGGCTTAGGGTCGTTGCCCATCGGATGGACCGTGAAGAGATTTTTTCCGATAATGCGCGTGCACCGCGATGCATCGCGGGGACGCATTATTTACGGCGTTATTAATAGCCCCGCCTGATGAATCGTAAAATTTAAGACACGTCGGAGCACTTCGATAAAAATGTCAACAATGATGTGCGTCTTGCAATTTTACGAAATCCGTAATCTTCGACGATTGCGTGTCGTTTAAAGATTTTTAATTACATTAACGTGACCTATTTCTTTAATTATATTTTATACCTTCAAACACCTTTTTTGCATGTCATTTAAAGACTTTTATATATTTTTAATCACGCTAACGCGACGTGTTTTAATTTAATTATATATTTTATCCCTTCGATGTTTTCTTTTTTCAGTGGAACTCGCAATTTTGAATTTTTCAAGTAATTACATATCCGGTATATATACGTTCATCGTCATCGTATATAAAATATACGGATAAAAGCGACAAGAACCGAAATATTTTATGGGTCGCGGAGGCGCATCAGCTACTGAAAACACGGAATATTTCGTGACTCGCGTATGTAACGTGCAAATTTCGCTTGTGAGACACGTACCAGAGTTTTCATGAGGGCGCTGAGTTCCTTCGTGACCACCGCGAATTTGAGGAAGGCCGCGCCTATGTCCGGTTCCTGTTCCTTTAAAGCGGCGTCGCCGAGTCTCTCTAACGCCCTTCCTAAGTACACCTCATTGTCCACGTGAGCTGCAAAAAAATGCATATAATTTCATTAATTAAAAATTATACACATTGAAACATTATAAAAACAGATCTCTTATTTA